>NC_092136.1:65028133-65628133 GCF_043159975.1 Macaca nemestrina | reverse complement strand
TCTTTTGGAATTGGCAAAGTTATATTTGGAAGCCCATAGAGGGCTATGTTGAAAAAGGAAATATCCTCAGATGAAATCTGGAAAGAAGCTTTCTGAGAAACTGCTTAGTGTTCTGTTAATTCATCTCACAGAGTTACATCTGTATTTCGTGGATCTCTTTGCTAGCCTTATTTCTGTTGAATCTGAGAACAGATATTTCGGATCCTTTTGAAGACTATAGGGCCAAAGGAAATATCCTCTGAAAACAAAGAGAAAGAAGCTTTCTGAGAAACTTCTTTGTGTTCTGTGAAATCATCTCACAGAGTTACAGCTTTCCCCTCAAGGAGTCTTTCGCTAAGACAGTTCTTGTGGAATTGGCAAAGTGATATCTGGAAGCCCATAGAGGGCTATGGTGAAAAAGGAAATATCCTCAGATGAAATCTGGAAAGAAGCTTTCTGAGAAACTGCTTAGTGTTCTGTTAATTCATCTCACAGAGTTACATCTGTATTTCGTGGATCTCTTTGCTAGCCTTATTTCTGTGGAATCTGAGAAAAGATATTTCGGATCCCTTTGAAGACTATAGGGCCAAAGGAAATATCCTCCGATAACAAAGACAAGGAAGCTTTCTGAGAAACTTCGTTGTGTTCTGTGAAATCATCTCACAGAGTTACAGCTTTCGCCTCACGGAGCCTTTCGCTAAGACAGTTCTTTTGAAATTGGCAAAGTGATATTTGAAAGCCCATAGAGGGCTATGGTGAAAAAGGAAATATCCTCAGAGGAAATCTGGAAAGAAGCTTTCTGAGAAACTGCTTAGTGTTCTGTTAATTCATCTCACTGTGTTACATCTGTATTTCATGGATCTCTTTGCTAGCCTTATTTCTGTGGAATCTGAGAACAGATATTTCAGATCCCTTTGAAGAATATAGGGCCAAAGGAAATATCCTCCGATAACAAAGAGAAAGAAGCTTTCTGAGAAACTTCTTTGTGTTCTGTGAAATCATCTCACAGAGTTGCAGCTTTCCCCTCAAGAAGCCTTTCGCTAAGACAGTTCTTGTGGACTTGGCGAAGTGATATTTGGAAACCCATAGAGGGCTATGGTGAAAAAGGAAATATCCTCAGAGGAAATCTGGAAAGAAGCTTTCTGAGAAACTGCTTAGTGTTCTGTTAATTCATCTCACAGAGTTACATCTGTATTTCGTGGATCTCTTTGCTAGCCTTATTTCTGTGGAATCTGAGAACAGATATTTCAGATCCCTTTGAAGACTATAGGGCCAAAGGAAATATCCTCCGATAACAAAGGGAAAGAAGCTTTCTGAGAAACTTCTTTGTGTTCTGTGAAATCATCTCACTGAGTTGCAGCTTTCCCCTCAAGAAGCCTTTCGCTAAGACAGTTCTTGTGGAATTGGCAAAGTGATATTTGGAAGCCCATAGAGGGCTAAGTTGAAAAAGGAAATATCCTCAGATGAAATCTGGAAAGAAGCTTTCTGAGAAACTGCTTAGTGTTCTGTTAATTCATCTCACAGAGTTACATCTGTATTTCGTGGATCTCTTTGCTAGCCTTATTTCTGTGGAATCTGAGAACAGATATTTCGGATCCTTTGGAAGACTTTAGGGCCAAAGGAAATATCCTCCGATAACAAAGACAAAGAAGCTTTCTGAGAAACTTCTTTGTGTTCTGTGAAATCATCTCACAGAGTTACAGCTTTCCCCTCAAGGAGTCTTTCTCTAAGACAGTTCTTGTGGAATTGGCAAAGTGATATTTGGAAGCCCATAGAGGGCTATGGTGAAAAAGGAAATATCCTCAGATGAAATCTGGAAAGAAGCTTTCTGAGAAACTGCTTAGTGTTCTGTTAATTCATCTCACAGAGTTACATCTGTATTTCGTGGATCTCTTTGCTAGCCTTATTTCTGTGGAATCTGAGAAAAGATATTTCGGATCCCTATGAAGACTATAGGGCCAAAGGAAATATCCTCCGATAACAAAGAGAAAGAAGCTTTCTGAGAAACTTCTTTGTGTTCTGTGAAATGATCTCACAGAGTTACAGCTTTCCCCTCAAGAAGCCTTTCGCTAAGACAGTTCTTGTGGAATTGGCAAAGTGATATTTGGAAGCCCATAGAGGGCTAAGGTGAAAAAGGAAATATCCTCAGATGAAATCTGGAAAGAAGCTTTCTGAGAAAGTGCTTAGTGTTCTGTTAATTCATCTCACAGAGTTACATCTGTATTTCGTGGATCTCTTTGCTAGCCTTATTTCTGTGGAATCTGAGAACAGATATTTCGGATCCCTTTGAAGACTATAGGGCCAAAGGAAATATCCTCCGATAACAAAGACAAGGAAGCTTTCTGAGAAACTTCGTTGTGTTCTGTGAAATCATCTCACAGAGTTACAGCTTTCCCCTCAAGAAGCCGTTCGCTAAGACAGTTCTTGTGGTATTGGCAAAGTGATATTTGGAAGCCCATAGAGGGCTATTTTGAAAAAGGAAATATCCTCAGATGAAATCTGGAAAGAAGCTTTCTGAGAAACTGCTTAGTGTTCTGTTAATTCATCTCACAGAGTTACATCTGTATTTCGTGGATCTCTTTGCTAGCCTTATTTCTGTTGAATCTGAGAACAGATATTTCGGATCCTTTTGAAGACTATAGGGCCAAAGGAAATATCCTCCGATAACAAAGACAAAGAAGCTTTCTGAGAAACTTCTTTGTGTTCTGTGAAATCATCTCACAGAGTTACAGCTTTCCCCTCAAGGAGTCTTTCTCTAAGACAGTTCTTGTGGAATTGGCAAAGTGATATTTGGAAGCCCATAGGGGGCTATGGTGAAAAAGGAAATATCCTCAGATGAAATCTGGAAAGAAGCTTTCTGAGAAACTGCTTAGTGTTCTGTTAATTCATCTCACAGAGTTACATCTGTATTTCGTGGATCTCTTTGCTAGCCTTATTTCTGTGGAATCTGAGAACAGATATTTCGGATCCCTATGAAGACTATAGGGCCAAAGGAAATATCCTCCGATAACAAAGAGAAAGAAGCTTTCTGAGAAACTTCTTTGTGTTCTGTGAAATCATCTCACAGAGTTACAGCTTTCCCCTCAAGAAGCCTTTCGCTAAGACAGTTCTTGTGGAATTGGCAAAGTGATATTTGGAAGCCCATAGAGGGCTATGGTGAAAAAGGAAATATCCTCAGATGAAATCTGGAAAGAAGCTTTCTGAGAAACTGCTTAGAGTTCTGTTAATTCATCTCAGAGAGATACATCTGTATTTCGTGGATCTCTTTGCTAGCCTTATTTCTGTGGAATCTGAGAACAGATATTTCGGATCCCTTTGAAGACTATAGGGCCAAAGGAAATATCCTCCGATAACAAAGAGAAAGAAGCTTTCGGAGAAACTTCGTTGTGTTCTGTGAAATCATCTCACAGAGTTACAGCTTTCCCCTCCCGGAGCCTTTCACTAAGACAGTTCTTTTGGAATTGGCAAAGTTATATTTGGAAGCCCATAGAGGGCTATGGTGAAAAAGGAAATATCCTCAGATGAAATCTGGAAAGAAGCTTTCTGAGAAACTGCTTAGTGTTCTGTTAATTCATCTCACAGAGTTACATCTGTATTTCGTGGATCTCTTTGCTAGCCTTATTTCTGTTGAATCTGAGAACAGATATTTCGGATCCTTTTGAAGACTATAGGGCCAAAGGAAATATCCTCTGAAAACAAAGAGAAAGAAGCTTTCTGAGAAACTTCTTTGTGTTCTGTGAAATCATCTCACAGAGTTACAGCTTTCCCCTCAAGGAGTCTTTCGCTAAGACAGTTCTTGTGGAATTGGCAAAGTGATATCTGGAAGCCCATAGAGGGCTATGGTGAAAAAGGAAATATCCTCAGATGAAATCTGGAAAGAAGCTTTCTGAGAAACTGCTTAGTGTTCTGTTAATTCATCTCACAGAGTTACATCTGTATTTCGTGGATCTCTTTGCTAGCCTTATTTCTGTGGAATCTGAGAAAAGATATTTCGGATCCCTTTGAAGACTATAGGGCCAAAGGAAATATCCTCCGATAACAAAGACAAGGAAGGTTTCTGAGAAACTTCGTTGTGTTCTGTGAAATCATCTCACAGAGTTACAGCTTTCGCCTCACGGAGCCTTTCGCTAAGACAGTTCTTTTGAAATTGGCAAAGTGATATTTGGAAGCCCATAGAGGGCTATGGTGAAAAAGGAAATATCCTCAGAGGAAATCTGGAAAGAAGCTTTCTGAGAAACTGCTTAGTGTTCTGTTAATTCATCTCACAGTGTTACATCTGTATTTCATGGATCTCTTTGCTAGCCTTATTTCTGTGGAATCTGAGAACAGATATTTCAGATCCCTTTGAAGAATATAGGGCCAAAGGAAATATCCTCCGATAACAAAGAGAAAGAAGCTTTCTGAGAAACTTCTTTCTGTTCTGTGAAATCATCTCACAGAGTTGCAGCTTTCCCCTCAAGAAGCCTTTCGCTAAGACAGTTCTTGAGGACTTGGCGAAGTGATATTTGGAAACCCATAGAGGGCTATGGTGAAAAAGGAAATATCCTCAGAGGAAATCTGGAAAGAAGCTTTCTGAGAAACTGCTTAGTGTTCTGTTAATTCATCTCACAGACTTACATCTGTATTTCGTGGATCTCTTTGCTAGCCTTATTTCTGTGGAATCTGAGAACAGATATTTCAGATCCCTTTGAAGACTATAGGGCCAAAGGAAATATCCTCCGATAACAAAGGGAAAGAAGCTTTCTGAGAAACTTCTTTGTGTTCTGTGAAATCATCTCACTGAGTTGCAGCTTTCCCCTCAAGAAGCCTTTCGCTAAGACAGTTCTTGTGGAATTGGCAAAGTGATATTTGGAAGCCCATAGAGGGCTAAGTTGAAAAAGGAAATATCCTCAGATGAAATCTGGAAAGAAGCTTTCTGAGAAACTGCTTAGTGTTCTGTTAATTCATCTCACAGAGTTACATCTGTATTTCGTGGATCTCTTTGCTAGCCTTATTTCTGTTGAATCTGAGAACAGATATTTCGGATCCTTTGGAAGACTTTAGGGCCAAAGGAAATATCCTCCGATAACAAAGACAAAGAAGCTTTCTGAGAAACTTCTTTGTGTTCTGTGAAATCATCTCACAGAGTTACAGCTTTCCCCTCAAGGAGTCTTTCTCTAAGACAGTTCTTGTGGAATTGGCAAAGTGATATTTGGAAGCCCATAGAGGGCTATGGTGAAAAAGGAAATTTCCTCAGATGAAATCTGTAAAGAAGCTTTCTGAGAAACTGCTTAGTGTTCTGTTAATTCATCTCACAGAGTTACATCTGTATTTCGTGGATCTCTTTGCTAGCCTTATTTCTGTGGAATCTGAGAAAAGATATTTCGGATCCCTATGAAGACTATAGGGCCAAAGGAAATATCCTCCGATAACAAAGAGAAAGAAGCTTTCTGAGAAACTTCTTTGTGTTCTGTGAAATCATCTCACAGAGTTACAGCTTTCCCCTCAAGAAGCCTTTCGCTAAGACAGTTCTTGTGGAATTGGCAAAGTGATATTTGGAAGCCCATAGAGGGCTAAGGTGAAAAAGGAAATATCCTCAGATGAAATCTGGAAAGAAGCTTTCTGAGAAAGTGCTTAGTGTTCTGTTAATTCATCTCACAGAGTTACATCTGTATTTCGTGGATCTCTTTGCTAGCCTTATTTCTGTGGAATCTGAGAACAGATATTTCGGATCCCTTTGAAGACTATAGGGCCAAAGGAAATATCCTCCGATAACAAAGACAAGGAAGCTTTCTGAGAAACTTCGTTGTGTTCTGTGAAATCATCTCACAGAGTTACAGCTTTCCCCTCAAGAAGCCTTTCGCTAAGACAGTTCTTGTGGTATTGGCAAAGTGATATTTGGAAGCCCATAGAGGGCTATTTTGAAAAAGGAAATATCCTCAGATGAAATCTGGAAAGAAGCTTTCTGAGAAACTGCTTAGTGTTCTGTTAATTCATCTCACAGAGTTACATCTGTATTTCGTGGATCTCTTTGCTAGCCTTATTTCTGTGGAATCTGAGAAAAGATATTTCGGATCCCTTTGAAGACTCTAGGGCCAAAGGAAATATCCTCCGATAACAAAGGGAAAGAAGCTTTCTGAGAAACTTCTTTGTGTTCTGTGAAACCATCTCACAGAGTTGCAGCTTTCCCCTCAAGAAGCCTTTCGCTAAGACAGTTCTTGTGGAATTGGCAAAGTGATATTTGGAAGCCCATAGAGGGCTAAGGTGAAAAAGGAAATATCCTCAGATGAAATCTGGAAAGAAGCTTTCTGAGAAACTGCTTAGTGTTCTGTTAATTCATCTCACAGAGTTACATCTGTATTTCGTGGATCTCTTTGCTAGCCTTATTTCTGTTGAATCTGAGAACAGATATTTCGGATCCTTTTGAAGACTATAGGGCCAAAGGAAATATCCTCCGATAACAAAGACAAAGAAGCTTTCTGAGAAACTTCTTTGTGTTCTGTGAAATCATCTCACAGAGTTACAGCTTTCCCCTCAAGGAGTCTTTCTCTAAGACAGTTCTTGTGGAATTGGCAAAGTGATATTTGGAAGCCCATAGAGGGCTATGGTGAAAAAGGAAATATCCTCAGATGAAATCTGGAAAGAAGCTTTCTGAGAAACTGCTTAGTGTTCTGTTAATTCATCTCACAGAGTTACATCTGTATTTCGTGGATCTCTTTGCTAGCCTTATTTCTGTGGAATCTGAGAACAGATATTTCGGATCCCTATGAAGACTATAGGGCCAAAGGAAATATCCTCCGATAACAGAGAGAAAGAAGCTTTCTGAGAAACTTCTTTGTGTTCTGTGAAATGATCTCACAGAGTTACAGCTTTCCCCTCAAGAAGCCTTTGGCTAAGACAGTTCTTGTGGAATTGGCAAAGTGATATTTGGAAGCCCATAGAGGGCTATGGTGAAAAAGGAAGTATCCTCAGATGAAATCTGGAAAGAAGCTTTCTGAGAAACTGCTTAGAGTTCTGTTAATTCATCTCAGAGAGATACATCTGTATTTCGTTGATCTCTTTGCTAGCCTTATTTCTGTGGAATCTGAGAACAGATATTTCGGATCCCTTTGAAGACTATAGGGCCAAAGGAAATATCCTCCGATAACAAAGAGAAAGAAGCTTTCGGAGAAACTTCGTTGTGTTCTGTGAAATCATCTCACAGAGTTACAGCTTTCCCCTCCCGGAGCCTTTCACTAAGACAGTTCTTTTGGAATTGGCAAAGTTATATTTGGAAGCCCATAGAGGGCTATGGTGAAAAAGGAAATATCCTCAGATGAAATCTGGAAAGAAGCTTTCTGAGAAACTGCTTAGTGTTCTGTTAATTCATCTCACAGAGTTACATCTGTATTTCGTGGATCTCTTTGCTAGCCTTATTTCTGTGGAATCTGAGAAAAGATATTTCGGATCCCTTTGAAGACTATAGGGCCAAAGGAAATATCCTCCGATAACAAAGACAAGGAAGCTTTCTGAGAAACTTCGTTGTGTTCTGTGAAATCATCTCACAGAGTTACAGCTTTCAACTCACGGAGCCTTTCGCTAAGACAGTTCTTTTGAAATTGGCAAAGTGATATTTGGAAGCCCATAGAGGGCTATGGTGAAAAAGGAAATATCCTCAGAGGAAATCTGGAAAGAAGCTTTCTGAGAAACTGCTTAGTGTTCTGTTAATTCATCTCACAGTGTTACATCTGTATTTCATGGATCTCTTTGCTAGCCTTATTTCTGTGGAATCTGAGAACAGATATTTCAGATCCCTTTGAAGAATATAGGGCCAAAGGAAATATCCTCCGATAACAAAGAGAAAGAAGCTTTCTGAGAAACTTCTTTCTGTTCTGTGAAATCATCTCACAGAGTTGCAGCTTTCCCCTCAAGAAGCCTTTCGCTAAGACAGTTCTTGTGGACTTGGCGAAGTGATATTTGGAAACCCATAGAGGGCTATGGTGAAAAAGGAAATATCCTCAGAGGAAATCTGGAAAGAAGCTTTCTGAGAAACTGCTTAGTGTTCTGTTAATTCATCTCACAGACTTACATCTGTATTTCGTGGATCTCTTTGCTAGCCTTATTTCTGTGGAATCTGAGAACAGATATTTCAGATCCCTTTGAAGACTATAGGGCCAAAGGAAATATCCTCCGATAACAAAGGGAAAGAAGCTTTCTGAGAAACTTCTTTGTGTTCTGTGAAATCATCTCACTGAGTTGCAGCTTTCCCCTCAAGAAGCCTTTCGCTAAGACAGTTCTTGTGGAATTGGCAAAGTGATATTTGGAAGCCCATAGAGGGCTAAGTTGAAAAAGGAAATATCCTCAGATGAAATCTGGAAAGAAGCTTTCTGAGAAACTGCTTAGTGTTCTGTTAATTCATCTCACAGAGTTACATCTGTATTTCGTGGATCTCTTTGCTAGCCTTATTTCTGTTGAATCTGAGAACAGATATTTCGGATCCTTTGGAAGACTTTAGGGCCAAAGGAAATATCCTCCGATAACAAAGACAAAGAAGCTTTCTGAGAAACTTCTTTGTGTTCTGTGAAATCATCTCACAGAGTTACAGCTTTCCCCTCAAGGAGTCTTTCTCTAAGACAGTTCTTGTGGAATTGGCAAAGTGATATTTGGAAGCCCATAGAGGGCTATGGTGAAAAAGGAAATATCCTCAGATGAAATCTGGAAAGAAGCTTTCTGAGAAACTGCTTAGTGTTCTGTTAATTCATCTCACAGAGTTACATCTGTATTTCGTGGATCTCTTTGCTAGCCTTATTTCTGTGGAATCTGAGAAAAGATATTTCGGATCCCTATGAAGACTATAGGGCCAAAGGAAATATCCTCCGATAACAAAGAGAAAGAAGCTTTCTGAGAAACTTCTTTGTGTTCTGTGAAATGATCTCACAGAGTTACAGCTTTCCCCTCAAGAAGCCTTTCGCTAAGACAGTTCTTGTGGAATTGGCAAAGTGATATTTGGAAGCCCATAGAGGGCTAAGGTGAAAAAGGAAATATCCTCAGATGAAATCTGGAAAGAAGCTTTCTGAGAAAGTGCTTAGTGTTCTGTTAATTCATCTCACAGAGTTACATCTGTATTTCGTGGATCTCTTGGCTAGCCTTATTTCTGTGGAATCTGAGAACAGATATTTCGGATCCCTTTGAAGACTATAGGGCCAAAGGAAATATCCTCCGATAACAAAGACAAGGAAGCTTTCTGAGAAACTTCGTTGTGTTCTGTGAAATCATCTCACAGAGTTACAGCTTTCCCCTCAAGAAGCCTTTCGCTAAGACAGTTCTTGTGGTATTGGCAAAGTGATATTTGGAAGCCCATAGAAGGCCATTTTGAAAAAGGAAATATCCTCAGATGAAATCTGGAAAGAAGCTTTCTGAGAAACTGCTTAGTGTTCTGTTAATTCATCTCACAGAGTTACATCTGTATTTCGTGGATCTCTTTGCTAGCCTTATTTCTGTGGAATCTGAGAACAGATATTTCGGATCCCTATGAAGACTATAGGGCCAAAGGAAATATCCTCCGATAACAGAGAGAAAGAAGCTTTCTGAGAAACTTCTTTGTGTTCTGTGAAATGATCTCACAGAGTTACAGCTTTCCCCTCAAGAAGCCTTTCGCTAAGACAGTTCTTGTGGAATTGGCAAAGTGATATTTGGAAGCCCATAGAGGGCTATGGTGAAAAAGGAAATATCCTCAGATGAAATCTGGAAAGAAGCTTTCTGAGAAACTGCTTAGTGTTCTGTTAATTCATCTCACAGAGTTATATCTGTATTTCGTGGATCTCTTTGCTAGCATTATTTCTGTGGAATCTGAGAACAGATATTTCGGATCCCTTTGAAGACTATAGGGCCAAAGGAAATATCCTCCGATAACAAAGACAAGGAAGCTTTCTGAGAAACTTCGTTGTGTTCTGTGAAATCATCTCACAGAGTTACAGCTTTCCCCTCAAGAAGCCTTTCGCTAAGACAGTTCTTGTGGAATTGGCAAAGTGATATTTGGAAGCCCATAGAGGGCTATGGTGAAAAAGGAAATATCCTCAGATGAAATCTGGAAAGAAGCTTTCTGAGAAACTGCTTAGTGTTCTGTTAATTCATCTCACATAGTTACATCTGTATTTCGTGGATCTCTTTGCTAGCCTTATTTCTGTGGAATCTGAGAAAAGATATTTCGGATCCCTTTGAAGACTATAGGGCCAAAGGAAATATCCTCCGATAAGAAAGACAAGGAAGCTTTCTGAGAAACTTCGTTGTGTTCTGTGAAATCATCTCACAGAGTTACAGCTTTCTTCTCACGGAGCCTTTCGCTAAGACAGTTCTTTTGAAATTGGCAAAGTGATATTTGGAAGCCCATAGAGGGCTATGGTGAAAAACGAAATATCCTCAGAGGAAATCTGGAAAGAAGCTTTCTGAGGAACTGCTTAGTGTTCTGTTAATTCATCTCACAGTGTTACATCTGTATTTCATGGATCTCTTTGCTAGCCTTATTTCTGTGGAATCTGAGAACAGATATTTCAGATCCCTTTGAAGACTATAGGGCCAAAGGAAATATCCTCCGATAACAAAGAGAAAGAAGCTTTCTGAGAAACTTCTTTGTGTTCTGTGAAATCATCTCACAGAGTTGCAGCTTTCCCCTCAAGAAGCCTTTCGCTAAGACAGTTCTTGTGGACTTGGCAAAGTGATATTTGGAAACCCATAGAGGGCTATGGTGAAAAAGGAAATATCCTCAGATGAAATCTGGAAAGAAGCTTTCTGAGAAACTGCTTAGTGTTCTGTTAATTCATCTCACAGACTTACATCTGTATTTCGTGGATCTCTTTGCTAGCCTTATTTCTGTGGAATCTGAGAACAGATATTTCGGATCCCTTTGAAGACTATAGGGCCAAAGGAAATATCCTCCGATAACAAAGGGAAAGAAGCTTTCTGAGAAACTTCTTTGTGTTCTGTGAAATCATCTCACAGAGTTGCAGCTTTCCCCTCAAGAAGCCTTTCGCTAAGACAGTTCTTGTGAAATTGGCAATGTGATATTTGGAAGCCCATAGAGGGCTAAGATGAAAAAGGAAATATCCTCAGATGAAATCTGGAAAGAAGCTTTCTGAGAAACTTCTTAGTGTTCTGTTAATTCATCTCACAGAGTTACATCTGTATTTCGTGGATCTCTTTGCTAGCTTTATTTCTGCTGAATCTGAGAACAGATATTTCGGATCCCTATGAAGACTATAGGGCCAAAGGAAATATCCTCCGATAACAAAGAGAAAGAAGCTTTCTGAGAAACTTCTTTGTGTTCTGTGAAATCATCTCACAGAGTTACAGCTTTCCCCTCAAGAAGCCTTTCGCTAAGATAATTCTTGTGGAATTGGCAAAGTGATATTTGGAAGCCCATAGAGGGCTATGGTGAAAAAGGAAATATCCTCAGATGAAATCTGGAAAGAAGCTTTCTGAGAAACTGCTTAGTGTTCTGTTAATTCATCTCACAGAGTTACATCTGTATTTCGTGGATCTCTTTGCTAGCCTTATTTCTGTGGAATCTGAGAAAAGATATTTCGGATCCCTATGAAGACTATAGGGCCAAAGGAAATATCCTCCGATAACAAAGAGAAAGAAGCTTTCTGAGAAACTTCTTTGTGTTCTGTGAAATGATCTCACAGAGTTACAGCTTTCCCCTCAAGAAGCCTTTCGCTAAGAAAGTTCTTGTGGAATTGGCAAAGTGATATTTGGAAGCCCATAGAGGGCTATGGTGAAAAAGGAAATATCCTCAGAAGAAATCTGGAAAGAAGCTTTCTGAGAAACTGCTTAGTGTTCTGTTAATTCATCTCACAGAGTTACATCTGTATTTCGTGGATCTCTTTGCTAGCCTTATTTCTGTGGAATCTGAGAACAGATATTTCGGATCCCTTTAAAGACTACAGGGCCAAAGGAAATATCCTCCGATAACAAAGACAAGGAAGCTTTCTGAGAAACTTCGTTGTGTTCTGTGAAATCATCTCACAGTTACAGCTTTCCCCTCAAGAAGCCTTTCGCTAAGACAGTTCTTGTGGAATTGGCAAAGTGATATTTGGAAGCCCATAGAGGGCTATGGTGAAAAAGGAAATATCCTCAGATGAAATCTGGAAAGAAGCTTTCTGAGAAACTGCTTAGTGTTCTGTTAATTCATCTCACAGAGTTACATCTGTATTTCGTGGATCTCTTTGCTAGCCTTATTTCTGTGGAATCTGAGAAAAGATATTTCGGATCCCTTTGAAGACTATAGGGCCAAAGGAAATATCCTCCGATAACAAAGACAAGGAAGCTTTCTGAGAAACTTCGTTGTGTTCTGTGAAATCATCTCACAGAGTTACAGCTTTCGCCTCACGGAGCCTTTCGCTAAGACAGTTCTTTTGAAATTGGCAAAGTGATATTTGGAAGCCCATAGAGGGCTATGGTGAAAAAGGAAGTATCCTCAGAGGAAATCTGGAAAGAAGCTTTCTGAGAAACTGCTTAGTGTTCTGTTAATTCATCTCACAGTGTTACATCTGTATTTCATGGATCTCTTTGCTAGCCTTATTTCTGTTGGATCTGAGAACAGATATTTCGGATCCCTTTGAAGACTATAGGGCCAAAGGAAATATCCTCCGATAACAAAGAGAAAGAAGCTTTCTGAGAAACTTCTTCGTGTTCTGTGAAATCATCTCACAGAGTTGCAGCTTTCCCCTCAAGAAGCCTTTCGCTAAGACAGTTCTTGTGGACTTGGCAAAGTGATATTTGGAAACCCATAGAGGGCTATGGTGAAAAAGGAAATATCCTCAGATGAAATCTGGAAAGAAGCTTTCTGAGAAACTGCTTAGTGTTCTGTTAATTCATCTCACAGACTTACATCTGTATTTCGTGGATCTCTTTGCTAGCCTTATTTCTGTGGAATCTGAGAACAGATATTTCGGATCCCTTTGAAGACTATAGGGCCAAAGGAAATATCCTCCGATAACAAAGGGAAAGAAGCTTTCTGAGAAACTTCTTTGTGTTCTGTGAAATCATCTCACAGAGTTGCAGCTTTCCCCTCAAGAAGCCTTTCGCTAAGACAGTTCTTGTGGAATTGGCAATGTGATATTTGGAAGCCCATAGAGGGCTAAGGTGAAAAAGGAAATATCCTCAGATGAAATCTGGAAAGAAGCTTTCTGAGAAACTGCTTAGTGTTCTGTTAATTCATCTCACAGAGTTACATCTGTATTTCGTGGATCTCTTTGCTAGCTTTGTTTCTGCTGAATCTGAGAACAGATATTTCGGATCCTTTGGAAGACTTTAGGACCAAAGGAAATATCCTCCGATAACAAAGACAAAGAAGCTTTCTGAGAAACTTCTTTGTGTTCTGTGAAATCATCTCACAGAGTTACAGCTTTCCCCTCAAGGAGTCTTTTTCTAAGACAGTTCTTGTGGAATTGGCAAAGTGATATTTGGAAGCCCATAGAGGGCTATGGTGAAAAAGGAAATATCCTCAGATGAAATCTGGAAAGAAGCTTTCTGAGAAACTGCTTAGTGTTCTGTTAATTCATCTCACAGAGTTACATCTGTATTTCGTGGATCTCTGTGCTAGCCTTATTTCTGTGGAATCTGAGAAAAGATATTTCGGATCCCTATGAAGACTATAGGGCCAAAGGAAATATCCTCCGATAACAAAGAGAAAGAAGCTTTCTGAGAAACTTCTTTGTGTTCTGTGAAATGATCTCACAGAGTTACAGCTTTCCCCTCAAGAAGCCTTTCGCTAAGACAGTTCTTGTGGAATTGGCAAAGTGATATTTGGAAGCCCATAGAGGGCTAAGGTGAAAAAGGAAATATCCTCAGATGAAATCTGGAAAGAAGCTTTCTGAGAAAGTGCTTAGTGTTCTGTTAATTCATCTCACAGAGTTACATCTGTATTTCGTGGATCTCTTTGCTAGCCTTATTTCTGTGGAATCTGAGAACAGATATTTCGGATCCCTTTGAAGACTATAGGGCCAAAGGAAATATCCTCCGATAACAAAGACAAGGAAGCTTTCTGAGAAACTTCGTTGTGTTCTGTGAAATCATCTCACAGAGTTACAGCTTTCCCCTCAAGAAGCCTTTCGCTAAGACAGTTCTTGTGGTATTGGCAAAGTGATATTTGGAAGCCCATAGAGGGCCATTTTGAAAAAGGAAATATCCTCAGATGAAATCTGGAAAGAAGCTTTCTGAGAAACTGCTTAGTGTTCTGTTAATTCATCTCACAGAGTTACATCTGTATTTCGTGGATCTCTTTGCTAGCCTTATTTCTGTGGAATCTGAGAAAAGATATTTCGGATCCCTTTGAAGACTATAGGGCCAAAGGAAATATCCTCCGATAACAAAGGGAAAGAAGCTTTCTGAGAAACTTCTTTGTGTTCTGTGAAACCATCTCACAGAGTTGCAGCTGTCCCCTCAAGAAGCCTTTCGCTAAGACAGTTCTTGTGGAATTGGCAAAGTGATATTTGGAAGCCCATAGAGGGCTAAGGTGAAAAAGGAAATATCCTCAGATGAAATCTGGAAAGAAGCTTTCTGAGAAACTGCTTAGTGTTCTGTTAATTCATCTCACAGAGTTACATCTGTATTTCGTGGATCTCTTTGCTAGCCTTATTTCTGTGGAATCTGAGAACAGATATTTCGGATCCCTATGAAGACTATAGGGCCAAAGGAAATATCCTCCGATAACAGAGAGAAAGAAGCTTTCTGAGAAACTTCTTTGTGTTCTGTGAAATGATCTCACAGAGTTACAGCTTTCCCCTCAAGAAGCCTTTCGCTAAGACAGTTCTTGTGGAATTGGCAAAGTGATATTTGGAAGCCCATAGAGGGCTATGGTGAAAAAGGAAATATCCTCAGATGAAATCTGGAAAGAAGCTTTCTGAGAAACTGCTTAGTGTTCTGTTAATTCATCTCACATAGTTACATCTGTATTTCGTGGATCTCTTTGCTAGCCTTACTTCTGTGGAATCTGAGAACAGATATTTCGGATCCCTATGAAGACTATAGGGCCAAAGGAAATATCCTCCGATAACAAAGACAAGGAAGCTTTCTGAGAAACTTCGTTGTGTTCTGTGAAATCATCTCACAGAGTTACAGCTTTCGCCTCACGGAGCCTTTCGCTAAGACAGTTCTTTTGAAATTGGCAAAGTGATATTTGGAAGCCCATAGAGGGCTATGGTGAAAAAGGAAATATCCTCAGAGGAAATCTGGAAAGAAGCTTTCTGAGAAACTGCTTAGTGTTCTGTTAATTCATCTCACAGTGTTACATCTGTATTTCATGGATCTCTTTGCTAGCCTTATTTCTGTGGAATCTGAGAACAGATATTTCAGATCCCTTTGAAGACTATAGGGCCAAAGGAAATATCCTCCGATAACAAAGAGAAAGAAGCTTTCTGAGAAACTTCTTTGTGTTCTGTGAAATCATCTCACAGAGTTGCAGCTTTCCCCTCAAGAAGCCTTTCGCTAAGACAGTTCTTGTGGACTTGGCAAAGTGATATTTGGAAACCCATAGAGGGCTATGGTGAAAAAGGAAATATCCTCAGATGAAATCTGGAAAGAAGCTTTCTGAGAAACTGCTTAGTGTTCTGTTAATTCATCTCACAGAGTTACATCTGTATTTCGTGGATCTCTTTGCTAGCCTTATTTCTGTGGAATCTGAGAACAGATATTTCGGATCCCTTTGAAGACTATAGGGCCAAAGGAAATATCCTCCGATAACAAAGGGAAAGATGCTTTCTGAGAAACTTCTTTGTGTTCTGTGAAATCATCTCACAGAGTTGCAGCTTTCCCCTCAAGAAGCCTTTCGCTAAGACAGTTCTTGTGAAATTGGCAATGTGATATTTGGAAGCCCATAGAGGGCTAAGATGAAAAAGGAAATATCCTCAGATGAAATCTGGAAAGAAGCTTTCTGAGAAACTTCTTAGTGTTCTGTTAATTCATCTCACAGAGTTACATCTGTATTTCGTGGATCTCTTTGCTAGCTTTATTTCTGCTGAATCTGAGAACAGATATTTCGGATCCCTATGAAGACTATAGGGCCAAAGGAAATATCCTCCGATAACAAAGAGATAGAAGCTTTCTGAGAAACTTCTTTGTGTTCTGTGAAATCATCTCACAGAGTTACAGCTTTCCCCTCAAGAAGCCTTTCGCTAAGACAATTCTTGTGGAATTGGCAAAGTGATATTTGGAAGCCCATAGAGGGCTATGGTGAAAAAGGAAATATCCTCAGATGAAATCTGGAAAGAAGCTTTCTGAGAAACTGCTTACTGTTCTGTTAATTCATCTCAGAGAGATACATCTGTATTTCGTGGATCTCTTTGCTAGCCTTATTTCTGTGGAATCTGAGAACAGATATTTCGGATCCCTTTGAAGACTATAGGGCCAAAGGAAATATCCTCCGATAACAAAGAGAAAGAAGCTTTCGGAGAAACTTCGTTGTGTTCTGTGAAATCATCTCACAGAGTTACAGCTTTCCCCTCACGGAGCCTTTCGCTAAGACAGTTCTTTTGGAATTGGCAAAGTTATATTTGGAAGCCCATAGAGGGCTATGGTGAAAAAGGAAATATCCTCAGATGAAATCTGGAAAGAAGCTTTCTGAGAAACTGCTTAGTGTTCTGTTAATTCATCTCACAGAGTTACATCTGTATTTCGTGGATCTCTTTGCTAGCCTTATTTCTGTGGAATCTGAGAAAAGATATTTCGGATCCCTATGAAGACTATAGGGCCAAAGGAAATATCCTCCGATAACAAAGAGAAAGAAGCTTTCTGAGAAACTTCTTTGTGTTCTGTGAAATGATCTCACAGAGTTACAGCTTTCCCCTCAAGAAGCCTTTCGCTAAGACAGTTCTTGTGGAATTGGCAAAGTGATATTTGGAAGCCCATAGAGGGCTAAGGTGAAAAAGGAAATATCCTCAGATGAAATCTGGAAAGAAGCTTTCTGAGAAAGTGCTTAGTGTTCTGTTAATTCATCTCACAGAGTTACATCTGTATTTCGTGGATCTCTTTGCTAGCCTTATTTCTGTGGAATCTGAGAACAGATATTTCGGATCCCTTTGAAGACTATAGGGCCAAAGGAAATATCCTCCGATAACAAAGACAAGGAAGCTTTCTGAGAAACTTCGTTGTGTTCTGTGAAATCATCTCACAGAGTTACAGCTTTCCCCTCAAGAAGCCTTTCGCTAAGACAGTTCTTGTGGTATTGGCAAAGTGATATTTGGAAGCCCATAGAGGGCTATTTTGAAAAAGGAAATATCCTCAGATGAAATCTGGAAAGAAGCTTTCTGAGAAACTGCTTAGTGTTCTGTTAATTCATCTCACAGAGTTACATCTGTATGTCGTGGATCTCTTTGCTAGCCTCATTTCTGTGGAATCTGAGAAAAGATATTTCGGATCCCTTTGAAGACTATAGGGCCAAAGGAAATATCATCCGATAACAAAGGGAAAGAAGCTTTCTGAGAAACTTCTTTGTGTTCTGTGAAACCATCTCACAGAGTTGCAGCTGTCCCCTCAAGAAGCCTTTCGCTAAGACAGTTCTTGTGGAATTGGCAAAGTGATATTTGGAAGCCCATAGAGGGCTAAGGTGAAAAAGGAAATATCCTCAGATGAAATCTGGAAAGAAGCTTTCTGAGAAACTGCTTAGTGTTCTGTTAATTCATCTCACAGAGTTACATCTGTATTTCGTGGATCTCTTTGCTAGCCTTATTTCTGTGGAATCTGAGAACAGATATTTCGGATCCCTATGAAGACTATAGGGCCAAAGGAAATATCCTCCGATAACAGAGAGAAAGAAGCTTTCTGAGAAACTTCTTTGTGTTCTGTGAAACGATCTCACAGAGTTACAGCTTTCCCCTCAAGAAGCCTTTCGCTAAGACAGTTCTTGTGGAATTGGCAAAGTGGTATTTGGAAGCCCATAGAGGGCTATGGTGAAAAAGGAAATATCCTCAGATGAAATCTGGAAAGAAGCTTTCTGAGAAACTGCTTAGTGTTCTGTTAATTCATCTCACAGAGTTACATCTGTATTTCGTGGATCTCTTTGCTAGCATTATTTCTGTGGAATCTGAGAACAGATATTTCGGATCCCTTTGAAGACTATAGGGCCAAAGGAAATATCCTCCGATAACAAAGACAAGGAAGCTTTCTGAGAAACTTCGTTGTGTTCTGTGAAATCATCTCACAGAGTTACAGCTTTCCCCTCAAGAAGCCTTTCGCTAAGACAGTTCTTGTGGAATTGGCAAAGTGATATTTGGAAGCCCATAGAGGGCTATGGTGAAAAAGGAAATATCCTCAGATGAAATCTGGAAAGAAGCTTTCTGAGAAACTGCTTAGTGTTCTGTTAATTCATCTCACATAGTTACATCTGTATTTCGTGGATCTCTTTGCTTGCCTTATTTCTGTGGAATCTGAGAACAGATATTTCGGATCCCTTTGAAGACTATAGGGCCAAAGGAAATATCCTCCGATAACAAAGACAAGGAAGCTTTCTGAGAAACTTCGTTGTGTTCTGTGAAATCATCTCACAGAGTTACAGCTTTCGCCTCACGGAGCCTTTCGCTAAGACAGTTCTTTTGAAATTGGCAAAGTGATATTTGGAAGCCCATAGAGGGCTATGGTGAAAAAGGAAATATCCTCAGATGAAATCTGGAAAGAAGCTTTCTGAGAAACTGCTTAGTGTTCTGTTAATTCATCTCACAGAGTTACATCTGTATTTCGTGGATCTCTTTGCTAGCCTTATTTCTGTGGAATCTGAGAACAGATATTTCGGATCCCTTTAAAGACTATAGGGCCAAAGGAAATATCCTCCGATAACAAAGGGAAAGATGCTTTCTGAGAAACTTCTTTGTGTTCTGTGAAATGATCTCACAGAGTTGCAGCTTTCCCCTCAAGAAGCCTTTCGCTAAGACAGTTGTTGTGAAATTGGCAATGTGATATTTGGAAGCCCATAGAGGGCTTAGATGAAAAAGGAAATATCCTCAGATGAAATCTGGAAAGAAGCTTTCTGAGAAACTTCTTAGTGTTCTGCTAATTCATCTCACAGAGTTACATCTGTATTTCGTGGATCTCTTTGCTAGCTTTATTTCTGCTGAATCTGAGAACAGATATTTCGGATCCCTATGAAGACTATAGGGCCAAAGGAAATATCCTCCGATAACAAAGAGAAAGAAGCTTTCTGAGAAACTTCTTTGTGTTCTGTGAAATCATCTCACAGAGTTACAGCTTTCCCCTCAAGAAGCCTTTCGCTAAGACAATTCTTGTGGAATTGGCAAAGTGATATTTGGAAGCCCATAGAGGGCTATGGTGAAAAAGGAAATATCCTCAGATGAAATCTGGAAAGAAGCTTTCTGAGAAACTGCTTACTGTTCTGTTAATTCATCTCAGAGAGATACATCTGTATTTCGTGGATCTCTTTGCTAGCCTTATTTCTGTGGAATCTGAGAACAGATATTTCGGATCCCTTTGAAGACTATAGGGCCAAAGGAAATATCCTCCGATAACAAAGAGAAAGAAGCTTTCGGAGAAACTTCGTTGTGTTCTGTGAAATCATCTCACAGAGTTACAGCTTTCCCCTCACGGAGCCTTTCGCTAAGACAGTTCTTTTGGAATTGGCAAAGTTATATTTGGAAGCCCATAGAGGGCTATGGTGAAAAAGGAAATATCCTCAGATGAAATCTGGAAAGAAGCTTTCTGAGAAACTGCTTAGTGTTCTGTTAATTCATCTCACAGAGTTACATCTGTATTTCCTGGATCTCTTTGCTAGCCTTATTTCTGTTGAATCTGAGAACAGATATTTCGGATCCTTTTGAAGACTATAGGGCCAAAGGAAATATCCTCTGAAAACAAAGAGAAAGAAGCTTTCTGAGAAACTTCTTTGTGTTCTGTGAAATCATCTCACAGAGTTACAGCTTTCCTCTCAAGAAGCCTTTCGCTAAGACAGTTCTTGTGGAATTGGCAGAGTGATATTTGGAAGCCCTTAGAGGGCTACGGTGAAAAAGGAAATATCCTCAGATGAAATCTGGAAAGAAGCTTTCTGAGAAACTGCTTAGTGTTCTGTTAATTCATCTCACAGTGTTACATCTGTATTTCGTGGATCTCTTTGCTAGCCTTATTTCTGTGGAATCTGAGAAAAGATATTTCGGATCCCTTTGAAGACTATTGGGCCAAAGGAAATATCCTCCGATAACAAAGACAAGGAAGCTTTCTGAGAAACTTCGTTGTGTTCTGTGAAATCATCTCACAGAGTTACAGCTTTCGCCTCACGGAGCCTTTCGCTAAGACAGTTCTTTTGAAATTGGCAAAGTGATATTTGGAAGCCCATAGAGGGC
This sequence comes from Macaca nemestrina, assembly GCF_043159975.1. Classification (NCBI taxonomy): domain Eukaryota; kingdom Metazoa; phylum Chordata; class Mammalia; order Primates; family Cercopithecidae; genus Macaca; species Macaca nemestrina. The sequence goes on along the minus strand of NC_092136.1, from coordinate 65,607,854 downwards.
TATGGTGAAAAAGGAAATATCCTCAGATGAAATCTGGAAAAAAGCTTTCTGAGAAACTGCTTAGTGTTCTGTTAATTCATCTCACAGAGTTACATCTGTATTTCGTGGATCTCTTTGCTAGCCTTATTTCTGTGGAATCTGAGAAAAGATATTTCGGATCCCTATGAAGACTATAGGGCCAAAGGAAATATCCTCCGATAACAAAGAGAAAGAAGCTTTCTGAGAAACTTCTTTGTGTTCTGTGAAAGGATCTCACAGAGTTACAGCTTTCCCCTCAAGAAGCCTTTCGCTAAGAAAGTTCTTGTGGAATTGGCAATGTGATATTTGGAAGCCCATAGAGGGCTATGGTGAAAAAGGAAATATCCTCAGATGAAATCTGGAAAGAAGCTTTCTGAGAAACTGCTTAGTGTTCTGTTAATTCATCTCACAGAGTTACATCTGTATTTCGTGGATCTCTTTGCTAGCCTTATTTCTGTGGAATCTGAGAACAGATATTTCGGATCCCTTTGAAGACTATAGGGCCAAAGGAAATATCCTCCGATAACAAAGACAAGGAAGCTTTCTGAGAAACTTCGTTGTGTTCTGTGAAATCATCTCACAGAGTTACAGCTTTCCCCTCAAGAAGCCTTTCGCTAAGACAGTTCTTGTGGAATTGGCAAAGTGATATTTGGAAGCCCATAGAGGGCTATGGTGAAAAAGGAAATATCCTCAGATGAAATCTGGAAAGAAGCTTTCTGAGAAACTGCTTAGTGTTCTGTTAATTCATCTCACAGAGTTACATCTGTATTTCGTGGATCTCTTTGCTAGCTTTATTTCTGCTGAATCTGAGAACAGATATTTCGGATCCCTATGAAGACTATAGGGCCAAAGGAAATATCCTCCGATAACAAAGAGAAAGAAGCTTTCTGAGAAACTTCTTTGTGTTCTGTGAAATCATCTCACAGAGTTACAGCTTTCCCCTCAAGAAGCCTTTCGCTAAGACAATTCTTGTGGAATTGGCAAAGTGATATTTGGAAGCCCATAGAGGGCTATGGTGAAAAAGGAAATATCCTCAGATGAAATCTGGAAAGAAGCTTTCTGAGAAACTGCTTACTGTTCTGTTAATTCATCTCAGAGAGATACATCTGTATTTCGTGGATCTCTTTGCTAGCCTTATTTCTGTGGAATCTGAGAACAGATATTTCGGATCCCTTTGAAGACTATAGGGCCAAAGGAAATATCCTCCGATAACAAAGAGAAAGAAGCTTTCGGAGAAACTTCGTTGTGTTCTGTGAAATCATCTCACAGAGTTACAGCTTTCCCCTCACGGAGCCTTTCGCTAAGACAGTTCTTTTGGAATTGGCAAAGTTATATTTGGAAGCCCATAGAGGGCTATGGTGAAAAAGGAAATATCCTCAGATGAAATCTGGAAAGAAGCTTTCTGAGAAACTGCTTAGTGTTCTGTTAATTCATCTCACAGAGTTACATCTGTATTTCCTGGATCTCTTTGCTAGCCTTATTTCTGTTGAATCTGAGAACAGATATTTCGGATCCTTTTGAAGACTATAGGGCCAAAGGAAATATCCTCTGAAAACAAAGAGAAAGAAGCTTTCTGAGAAACTTCTTTGTGTTCTGTGAAATCATCTCACAGAGTTACAGCTTTCCTCTCAAGAAGCCTTTCGCTAAGACAGTTCTTGTGGAATTGGCAGAGTGATATTTGGAAGCCCTTAGAGGGCTACGGTGAAAAAGGAAATATCCTCAGATGAAATCTGGAAAGAAGCTTTCTGAGAAACTGCTTAGTGTTCTGTTAATTCATCTCACAGTGTTACATCTGTATTTCGTGGATCTCTTTGCTAGCCTTATTTCTGTGGAATCTGAGAAAAGATATTTCGGATCCCTTTGAAGACTATTGGGCCAAAGGAAATATCCTCCGATAACAAAGACAAGGAAGCTTTCTGAGAAACTTCGTTGTGTTCTGTGAAATCATCTCACAGAGTTACAGCTTTCGCCTCACGGAGCCTTTCGCTAAGACAGTTCTTTTGAAATTGGCAAAGTGATATTTGGAAGCCCATAGAGGGCTATGGTGAAAAAGGAAATATCCTCAGATGAAATCTGGAAAAAAGCTTTCTGAGAAACTGCTTAGTGTTCTGTTAATTCATCTCACAGAGTTACATCTGTATTTCGTGGATCTCTTTGCTAGCCTTATTTCTGTGGAATCTGAGAAAAGATATTTCGGATCCCTATGAAGACTATAGGGCCAAAGGAAATATCCTCCGATAACAAAGAGAAAGAAGCTTTCTGAGAAACTTCTTTGTGTTCTGTGAAAGGATCTCACAGAGTTACAGCTTTCCCCTCAAGAAGCCTTTCGCTAAGAAAGTTCTTGTGGAATTGGCAAAGTGATATTTGGAAGCCCATAGAGGGCTATGGTGAAAAAGGAAATATCCTCAGATGAAATCTGGAAAGAAGCTTTCTGAGAAACTGCTTAGTGTTCTGTTAATTCATCTCACAGAGTTACATCTGTATTTCGTGGATCTCTTTGCTAGCCTTATTTCTGTGGAATCTGAGAACAGATATTTCGGATCCCTTTGAAGACTATAGGGCCAAAGGAAATATCCTCCGATAACAAAGACAAGGAAGCTTTCTGAGAAACTTCGTTGTGTTCTGTGAAATCATCTCACAGAGTTACAGCTTTCCCCTCAAGAAGCCTTTCGCTAAGACAGTTCTTGTGGAATTGGCAAAGTGATATTTGGAAGCCCATAGAGGGCTATGGTGAAAAAGGAAATATCCTCAGATGAAATCTGGAAAGAAGCTTTCTGAGAAACTGCTTAGTGTTCTGTTAATTCATCTCACAGAGTTACATCTGTATTTCGTGGATCTCTTTGCTAGCCTTATTTCTGTGGAATCTGAGAAAAGATATTTCGGATCCCTTTGAAGACTATAGGGCCAAAGGAAATATCCTCCGATAACAAAGACAAGGAAGCTTTCTGAGAAACTTCGTTGTGTTCTGTGAAATCATCTCACAGAGTTACAGCTTTCGCCTCACGGAGCCTTTCGCTAAGACAGTTCTTTTGAAATTGGCAAAGTGATATTTGGAAGCCCATAGAGGGCTATGGTGAAAAAGGAAATATCCTCAGAGGAAATCTGGAAAGAAGCTTTTGAGAAACTGCTTAGTGTTCTGTTAATTCATCTCACAGTGTTACATCTGTATTTCATGGATCTCTTTGCTAGCCTTATTTCTGTGGAATCTGAGAACAGATATTTCGGATCCCTTTGAAGACTATAGGGCCAAAGGAAATATCCTCCGATAACAAAGAGAAAGAAGCTTTCTGAGAAACTTCTTTGTGTTCTGTGAAATCATCTCACAGAGTTGCAGCTTTCCCCTCAAGAAGCCTTTCGCTAAGACAGTTCTTGTGGACTTGGCAAAGTGATATTTGGAAACCCATAGAGGGCTATGGTGAAAAAGGAAATATCCTCAGATGAAATCTGGAAAGAAGCTTTCTGAGAAACTGCTTAGTGTTCTGTTAATTCATCTCACAGACTTACATCTGTATTTCGTGGATCTCTTTGCTAGCCTTATTTCTGTGGAATCTGAGAACAGATATTTCGGATCCCTTTGAAGACTATAGGGCCAAAGGAAATATCCTCCGATAACAAAGGGAAAGAAGCTTTCTGAGAAACTTCTTTGTGTTCTGTGAAATCATCTCACAGAGTTGCAGCTTTCCCCTCAAGAAGCCTTTCGCTAGGACAGTTCTTGTGGAATTGGCAAAGTGATATTTGGAAGCCCATAGAGGGCTAAGGTGAAAAAGGAAATATCCTCAGATGAAATCTGGAAAGAAGCTTTCTGAGAAACTGCTTAGTGTTCTGTTAATTCATCTCACAGAGTTACATCTGTATTTCGTGGATCTCTTTGCTAGCCTTATTTCTGTGGAATCTGAGAAAAGATATTTCGGATCCCTTTGAAGACTATAGGGCCAACGGAAATATCCTCCGATAACAAAGACAAGGAAGCTTTCTGAGAAACATCGTTGTGTTCTGTGAAATCATCTCACAGAGTTGCAGCTTTCCCCTCAAGAAGCCTTTCGCTAAGACAGTTCTTGTGGACTTGGCAAAGTGATATTTGGAAACCCATAGAGGGCTATGGTGAAAAAGGAAATATCCTCAGATGAAATCTGGAAAGAAGCTTTCTTAGAAACTGCTTAGTGTTCTGTTAATTCATCTCACAGAGTTACATCTGTATTTCGTGGATCTCTTTGCTAGCCTTATTTCTGTGGAATCTGAGAAAAGATATTTCGGATCCCTTTGAAGACTATAGGGCCAAAGGAAATATCCTCCGATAACAAAGACAAGGAAGCTTTCTGAGAAACTTCGTTGTGTTCTGTGAAATCATCTCACAGAGTTACAGCTTTCGCCTCACGGAGCCTTTCGCTAAGACAGTTCTTTTGAAATTGGCAAAGTGATATTTGGAAGCCCATAGAGGGCTATGGTGAAAAAGGAAATATCCTCAGAGGAAATCTGGAAAGAAGCTTTCTGAGAAACTGCTTAGTGTTCTGTTAATTCATCTCACAGAGTTACATCTGTATTTCGTGGATCTCTTTGCTAGCCTTATTTCTGTGGAATCTGAGAAAAGATATTTCGGATCCCTTTGAAGTCTATAGGGCCAAAGGAAATATCCTCCGATAACAAAGAGAAAGAAGCTTTCTGAGAAACTTCTTTGTGTTCTGTGAAATCATCTCACAGAGTTGCAGCTTTCCCCTCAAGAAGCCTTTCGCTAAGACAGTTCTTGTGGACTTGCAAAGTGATATTTGGAAACCCATAGAGGGCTATGGTGAAAAAGGAAATATCCTCAGATGAAATCTGGAAAGAAGCTTTCTGAGAAACTGCTTAGTGTTCTGTTAATTCATCTCACAGAGTTATATCTGTATTTCGTGGATCTCTTTGCTAGCCTTATTTCTGTGGAATCTGAGAACAGATATTTCGGATCCCTTTGAAGACTATAGGGCCAAAGGAAATATCCTCCGATAAAAAAGGGAAAGAAGCTTTCTGAGAAACTTCTTTGTGTTCTGTGAAATCATCTCACAGAGTTGCAGCATTCCCCTCAAGAAGCCTTTCGCTAAGACAGTTCTTGTGGAATTGGCAAAGTGATATTTGGAAGCCCATAGAGGGCTAAGGTGAAAAAGGAAATATCCTCAGATGAAATCTGGAAAGAAGCTTTCTGAGAAACTGCTTAGTGTTCTGTTAATTCATCTCACAGAGTTACATCTGTATTTCATGGATCTCTTTGCTAGCCTTATTTCTGTTGAATCTGAGAACAGATATTTCGGATCCTTTTGAAGAGTATAAGGCCAAAGGAAATATCCTCCGATAACAAAGACAAAGAAGCTTTCTGAGAAACTTCTTTGTGTTCTCTGAAATCATCTCACAGAGTTACAGCTTTCCCCTCAAGGAGTCTTTCTCTAAGACAGTTCTTGTGGAATTGGCAAAGTGATATTTGGAAGCCCATAGAGGGCTATGGTGAAAAAGGAAATATCCTCAGATGAAATCTGGAAAGAAGCTTTCTGAGAAACTGCTTAGTGTTCTGTTAATTCATCTCAGGGAGTTACATCTGTATTTCGTGGATCTCTTTGCTAGCCTTATTTCTGTGGAATCTGAGAACAGATATTTCGGATCCCTATGAAGACTATAGGGCCAAAGGAAATATCCTCCGATAACAAAGAGAAAGAAGCTTTCTGAGAAACTTCTTTGTGTTCTGTGAAATCATCTCACAGAGTTACAGCTTTCCCCTCAAGGAGCCTTTCGCTAAGAGAGTTCTTGTGGAATTGGCAAAGTGATATTTGGAAGCCCATAGAGGGCAATGGTGAAAAAGGAAATATCCTCAGATGAAATCTGGAAAGAAGCTTTCTGAGAAACTGCTTAGTGTTCTGTTAATTCATCTCACACAGTTTCATCTGTATTTCGTGGATCTCTTTGCTAGTCTTATTTCTGTGGAATCTGAGAACAGATATTTCGGATCCCTTTGAAGACTATAGGGCCAAAGGAAATATCCTCCGATAACAAAGACAAGGAAGCTTTCTGAGAAACTTCGTTGTGTTCTGTGAAATCATCTCACAGAGTTACAGCTTTCCCCTCAAGAAGCCTTTCGCTAAGACAGTTCTTGTGGAATTGGCAAAGTGATATTTGGAAGCCCATAGAGGGCTATGGTGAAAAAGGAAATATCCTCAGATGAAATCTGGAAAGAAGCTTTCTGAGAAACTGCTTAGTGTTCTGTTAATTCATCTCACAGAGTTACATCTGTATTTCGTGGATCTCTTTGCTACCCTTATTTCTGTGGAATCTGAACAAAGATATTTCGGATCCCTTTGAAGACTATAGGGTCAAAGGAAATATCCTCCGATAACAAAGACAAGGAAGCTTTCTGAGAAACTTCGTTGTGTTCTGTGAAATCATCTCACAGAGTTACAGCTTTCGCCTAATGGAGCCTTTCGCTAAGACAGTTCTTTTGAAATTGGCAAACTGATATTTGGAAGCCCATAGAGGGCTATGGTGAAAAAGGAAATATCCTCAGAGGAAATCTGGAAAGAAGCTTTCTGAGAAACTGCTTAGTGTTCTGTTAATTCATCTCACAGTGTTACATCTGTATTTCATGGATCTCTTTGCTAGCCTTATTTCTGTGGAATCTGAGAACAGATATTTCAGATCCCTTTGAAGACTATAGGGCCAAAGGAAATATCCTCCGATAACAAAGAGAAAGACGCTTTCTGAGAAACTTCTTTGTGTTCTGTGAAATCATCTCACAGAGTTGCAGCTTTCCCCTCAAGAAGCCTTTCGCTAAGACAGTTCTTGTGGACTTGGCAAAGTGATATTTGGAAACCCATAGAGGGCTATGGTGAAAAAGGAAATATCCTCAGATGAAATCTGGAAAGAAGCTTTCTGAGAAACTGCTTAGTGTTCTGTTAATTCATCTCACAGAGTTACATCTGTATTTCGTGGATCTCTTTGCTAGCTTTATTTCTGCTGAATCTGAGAACAGATATTTCGGATCCTTTTGAAGACTATAGGGCCAAAGGAAATATCCTCTGAAAACAAAGAGAAAGAAGCTTTCTGAGAAACTTCTTTGTGTTCTGTGAAATCATCTCACAGAGTTACAGCTTTCCCCTCACGGAGTCTTTCGCTAAGACAGTTCTTTTGGAATTGGCAAAGTGATATCTGGAAGCCCATAGAGGGCTATGGTGAAAAAGGAAATATCCTCAGATGAAATCTGGAAAGAAGCTTTCTGAGAAACTGCTTAGTGTTCTGTTAATTCATCTCACAGAGTTATATCTGTATTTCGTGGATCTCTTTGCTAGCCTTATTTCTGTGGAATCTGAGAACAGATATTTCGGATCCCTATGAAGACTATAGGGCCAAAGGAAATATCCTCCGATAACAAAGAGAAAGAAGCTTTCTGAGAAACTTCTTTCTGTTCTGTGAAATCATCTCACAGAGTTACAGCTTTCCCCTCAAGAAGCCTTTCGCTAAGACAGTTCTTGTGGAATTGGCAAAGTGATATTTGGAAGCCCATAGAGGGCTATGGTGAAAAAGGAAATATCCTCAGATGAAATCTGGAAAGAAGCTTTCTGAGAAACTGCTTAGTGTTCTGTTAATTCATCTCACAGAGTTACATCTGTATTTTGTTGATCTCTTTGTTAGCCTTATTTCTGTGGAATCTGAGAAAAGATATTTCGGATCCCTTTGAAGACTATAGGGCCAAAGGAAATATCCTCCGATAACAAAGACAAAGAAGCTTTCTGAGAAACTTCGTTGTGTTCTGTGAAATCATCTCACAGAGTTACAGCTTTCGCCTCACGGAGCCTTTCGCTAAGACAGTTCTTTTGAAATTGGCAAAGTGATATTTGGAAGCCCATAGAGGGCTATGGTGAAAAAGGAAATATCCTCAGAGGAAATCTGGAAAGAATCTTTCTGAGAAACTGCTTAGTGTTCTGTTAATTCATCTCACAGTGTTACATCTGTATTTCATGGATCTCTTTGCTAGCATTATTTCTGTGGTATCTGAGAACAGATATTTCAGATCCCTTTGAAGACTATAGGGTCAAAGGAAATATCCTCCGATAACAAAGAGAAAGAAGCTTTCTGAGAAACTTCTTTGTGTTCTGTGAAATCATCTCACAGAGTTGCAGCTTTCCCCACAAGAAGCCTTTCGCTAAGACAGTTCTTGTGGAATTGGCAAAGTTATATTTGGAAGCCCATAGAGGGCTATGGTGAAAAAGGAAATATCCTCAGATGAAATCTGGAAAGAAGCTTTCTGAGAAACTGCTTAGTGTTCTGTTAATTCATCTCACAGAGTTACATCTGTATTTCGTGGATCTCTTTGCTAGCCTTATTTCTGTGGAATCTGAGAACAGATATTTCGGATCCCTTTGAAGACTATAGGGCCAAAGGAAATATCCTCCGATAACAAAGAGAAAGAAGCTTTCGGAGAAACTTCGTTGTGTTCTGTGAAATCATCTCACAGAGTTACAGCTTTCCCCGCACGGAGCCTTTCGCTAAGACAGTTCTTGTGGACTTGGCAAAGTGATATTTGGAAACCCATAGAGGGCTATGGTGAAAAAGGAAATATCCTCAGATGAAATCTGGAAAGAAGCTTTCTTAGAAACTGCTTAGTGTTCTGTTAATTCATCTCACAGACTTACATCTGTATTTCGTGGATCTCTTTGCTAGCCTTATTTCTGTGGAATCTGAGAACAGATATTTCGGATCCCTTTGAAGACTATAGGGACAAAGGAAATATCCTCCGATAACAAAGGGAAAGAAGCTTTCTGAGAAACTTCTTTGTGTTCTGTGAAATCATCTCACAGAGTTGCAGCTTTCCCCTCAAGAAGCCTTTCGCTAAGACAGTTCTTGTGGAATTGGCAATGTGATATTTGGAAGCCCATAGAGGGCTAAGGTGAAAAAGGAAATATCCTCAGATGAAATCTGGAAAGAAGCTTTCTGAGAAACTGCTTAGTGTTCTGTTAATTCATCTCACAGAGTTACATCTGTATTTCGTGGATCTCTTTGCTAGCTTTATTTCTGCTGAATCTGAGAACAGATATTTCGGATCCTTTTGAAGACTATAGGGACAAAGGAAAGATCCTCCGATAACAAAGAGAAAGAAGCTTTCTGAGAAACTTCTTTGTGTTCTGTGAAATCATCTCACAGAGTTACAGCTTTCCTCTCAAGAAGCCTTTCGCTAAGACAGTTCTTGTGGAATTGGCAAAGTGATATTTGGAATCCCATAGAGGGCTACGGTGAAAAAGGAAATATCCTCAGATGAAATCTGGAAAGAAGCTTTCTGAGAAACTGCTTAGTGTTCTGTTAATTCATCTCACAGAGTTACATCTGTATTTCGTGGATCTCTTTGCTAGCCTTATTTCTGTGGAATCTGAGAAAAGATATTTCGGATCCCTTTGAAGACTATAGGGCCAAAGGAAATATCCTCCGATAACAAAGACAAGGAAGCTTTCTGAGAAACTTCGTTGTGTTCTGTGAAATCATCTCACAGAGTTACAGCTTTCGCCTCACGGAGCCTTTCGCTAAGACAGTTCTTTTGAAATTGGCAAAGTGATATTTGGAAGCCCATAGAGGACTATGGTGAAAAAGGAAATATCCTCAGAGGAAATCTGGAAAGAAGCTTTCTGAGAAACTGCTTAGTGTTCTGTTAATTCATCTCACAGAGTTTCATCTGTATTTCGTGGATCTCTTTGCTAGCCTTATTTCTGTGGAATCTGAGAAAAGATATTTCGGATCCCTTTGAAGTCTATAGGGCCAAAGGAAATATCCTCCGATAACAAAGAGAAAGAAGCTTTCTGAGAAACTTCTTTGTGTTCTGTGAAATCATCTCACAGAGTTGCAGCTTTCCCCTCAAGAAGCCTTTCGCTAAGACAGTTCTTGTGGACTTGGCAAAGTGATATTTGGAAACCCATAGAGGGCTATGGTGAAAAAGGAAATATCCTCAGATGAAATCTGGAAAGAAGCTTTCTGAGAAACTGCTTAGTGTTCTGTTAATTCATCTCACAGAGTTACATCTGTATTTCGTGGATCTCTTTGCTAGCCTTATTTCTGTGGAATCTGAGAACAGATATTTCGGATCCCTTTGAAGACTACAGGGCCAAAGGAAATATCCTCCGATAAAAAAGGGAAAGAAGCTTTCTGAGAAACTTCTTTGTGTTCTGTGAAATCATCTCACAGAGTTGCAGCATTCCCCTCAAGAAGCCTTTCGCTAAGACAGTTCTTGTGGAATTGGCAAAGTGATATTTGGAAGCCCATAGAGGGCTAACGTGAAAAAGGAAATATCCTCAGTTGAAATCTGGAAAGAAGCTTTCTGAGAAACTGCTTAGTGTTCTGTTAATTCATCTACAGAGTTACATCTGTATTTCATGGATCTCTTTGCTAGCCTTATTTCTGTTGAATCTGAGAACAGATATTTCGGATCCTTTTGAAGAGTATAGGGCCAAAGGAAATATCCTCCGATAACAAAGACAAAGAAGCTTTCTGAGAAACTTCTTTGTGTTCTCTGAAATCATCTCACAGAGTTACAGCTTTCCCCTCAAGGAGTCTTTCTCTAAGACAGTTCTTGTGGAATTGGCAAAGTGATATTTGGAAGCCCATAGAGGGCTATGGTGAAAAAGGAAATATCCTCAGATGAAATCTGGAAAGAAGCTTTCTGAGAAACTGCTTAGTGTTCTGTTAATTCATCTCAGGGAGTTACATCTGTATTTCGTGGATCTCTTTGCTAGCCTTATTTCTGTGGAATCTGAGAACAGATATTTCGGATCCCTATGAAGACTATAGGGCCAAAGGAAATATCCTCCGATAACAAAGAGAAAGAAGCTTTCTGAGAAACTTCTTTGTGTTCTGTGAAATCATCTCACAGAGTTACAGCTTTCCCCTCAAGGAGCCTTTCGCTAAGACAGTTCTTGTGGAATTGGCAAAGTGATATTTGGAAGCCCATAGAGGGCTATGGTGAAAAAGGAAATATCCTCAGATGAAATCTGGAAAGAAGCTTTCTGAGAAACTGCTTAGTGTTCTGTTAATTCATCTCACACAGTTTCATCTGTATTTCGTGGATCTCTTTGCTAGCCTTATTTCTGTGGAATCTGAGAACAGATATTTCGGATCCCTTTGAAGACTATAGGGCCAAAGGAAATATCCTCCGATAACAAAGACAAGGAAGCTTTCTGAGAAACTTCGTTGTGTTCTGTGAAATCATCTCACAGAGTTACAGCTTTCCCCTCAAGAAGCCTTTCGCTAAGACAGTTCTTATGGAATTGGCAAAGTGATATTTGGAAGCCCATAGAGGGCTATGGTGAAAAAGGAAATATCCTCAGATGAAATCTGGAAAGAAGCTTTCTGAGAAACTGCTTAGTGTTCTGTTAATTCATCTCACAGAGTTACATCTGTATTTCGTGGATCTCTTTGCTACCCTTATTTCTGTGGAATCTGAACAAAGATATTTCGGATCCCTTTGAAGACTATAGGGCCAAAGGAAATATCCTCCGATAACAAAGACAAGGAAGCTTTCTGAGAAACTTCGTTGTGTTCTGTGAAATCATCTCACAGAGTTACAGCTTTCGCCTGATGGAGCCTTTCGCTAAGACAGTTCTTTTGAAATTGGCAAACTGATATTTGGAAGCCCATAGAGGGCTATGGTGAAAAAGGAAATATCCTCAGAGGAAATCTGGAAAGAAGCTTTCTGAGAAACTGCTTAGTGTTCTGTTAATTCATCTCACAGTGTTACATCTGTATTTCATGGATCTCTTTGCTAGCCTTATTTCTGTGGAATCTGAGAACAGATATTTCAGATCCCTTTGAAGACTATAGGGCCAAAGGAAATATCCTCCGATAACAAAGAGAAAGAAGCTTTCTGAGAAACTTCTTTGTGTTCTGTGAAATCATCTCACAGAGTTGCAGCTTTCCCCTCAAGAAGCCTTTCGCTAAGACAGTTCTTGTGGACTTGGCAAAGTGATATTTGGAAACCCATAGAGGGCTATGGTGAAAAAGGAAATATCCTCAGATGAAATCTGGAAAGAAGCTTTCTGAGAAACTGCTTAGTGTTCTGTTAATTCATCTCACAGAGTTACATCTGTATTTCGTGGATCTCTTTGCTAGCTTTATTTCTGCTGAATCTGAGAACAGATATTTCGGATCCTTTTGAAGACTATAGGGCCAAAGGAAATATCCTCTGAAAACAAAGAGAAAGAAGCTTTCTGAGAAACTTCTTTGTGTTCTGTGAAATCATCTCACAGAGTTACAGCTTTCCCCTCACGGAGTCTTTCGCTAAGACAGTTCTTTTGGAATTGGCAAAGTGATATCTGGAAGCCCATAGAGGGCTATGGTGAAAAAGGAAATATCCTCAGATGAAATCTGGAAAGAAGCTTTCTGAGAAACTGCTTAGTGTTCTGTTAATTCATCTCACAGAGTTATATCTGTATTTCCTGGATCTCTTTGCGAGCCTTATTTCTGTGGAATCTGAGAACAGATATTTCGGATCCCTATGAAGACTATAGGGCCAAAGGAAATATCCTCCGATAACAAAGAGAAAGAAGCTTTCTGAGAAACTTCTTTCTGTTCTGTGAAATCATCTCACAGAGTTACAGCTTTCCCCTCAAGAAGCCTTTCGCTAAGACAGTTCTTGTGGAATTGGCAAAGTGATATTTGGAAGCCCATAGAGGGCTATGGTGAAAAAGGAAATATCCTCAGATGAAATCTGGAAAGAAGCTTTCTGAGAAACTGCTTAGTGTTCTGTTAATTCATCTCACAGAGTTACATCTGTATTTTGTGGATCTCTTTGTTAGCCTTATTTCTGTGGAATCTGAGAAAAGATATTTCGGATCCCTTTGAAGACTATAGGGCCAAAGGAAATATCCTCCGATAACAAAGACAAAGAAGCTTTCTGAGAAACTTCGTTGTGTTCTGTGAAATCATCTCACAGAGTTACAGCTTTCGCCTCACGGAGCCTTTCGCTAAGACAGTTCTTTTGAAATTGGCAAAGTGATATTTGGAAGCCCATAGAGGGCTATGGTGAAAAAGGAAATATCCTCAGAGGAAATCTGGAAAGAAGCTTTCTGAGAAACTGCTTAGTGTTCTGTTAATTCATCTCACAGTGTTACATCTGTATTTCATGGATCTCTTTGCTAGCATTATTTCTGTGGTATCTGAGAACAGATATTTCAGATCCCTTTGAAGACTATAGGGCCAAAGGAAATATCCTCCGATAACAAAGAGAAAGAAGCTTTCTGAGAAACTTCTTTGTGTTCTGTGAAATCATCTCACAGAGTTGCAGCTTTCCCCACAAGAAGCCTTTCGCTAAGACAGTTCTTGTGGAATTGGCAAAGTTATATTTGGAAGCCCATAGAGGGCTATGGTGAAAAAGGAAATATCCTCAGATGAAATCTGGAAAGAAGCTTTCTGAGAAACTTCTTAGTGTTCTGTTAATTCATCTCACAGAGTTACATCTGTATTTCGTGGATCTCTTTGCTAGCTTTATTTCTGCTGAATCTGAGAACAGATATTTCGGATCCCTATGAAGACTATAGGGCCAAAGGAAATATCCTCCGATAACAAAGAGAAAGAAGCTTTCTGAGAAACTTCTTTGTGTTCTGTGAAATCATCTCACAGAGTTACAGCTTTCCCCTCAAGAAGCCTTTCGCTAAGATAATTCTTGTGGAATTGGCAAAGTGATATTTGGAAGCCCATAGAGGGCTATGGTGAAAAAGGAAATATCCTCAGATGAAATCTGGAAAGAAGCTTTCTGAGAAACTGCTTAGTGTTCTGTTAATTCATCTCACAGAGTTACATCTGTATTTCGTGGATCTCTTTGCTAGCCTTATTTCTGTGGAATCTGAGAAAAGATATTTCGGATCCCTATGAAGACTATAGGGCCAAAGGAAATATCCTCCGATAACAAAGAGAAAGAAGCTTTCTGAGAAACTTCTTTGTGTTCTGTGAAATGATCTCACAGAGTTACAGCTTTCCCCTCAAGAAGCCTTTCGCTAAGAAAGTTCTTGTGGAATTGGCAAAGTGATATTTGGAAGCCCATAGAGGGCTATGGTGAAAAAGGAAATATCCTCAGAAGAAATCTGGAAAGAAGCTTTCTGAGAAACTGCTTAGTGTTCTGTTAATTCATCTCACAGAGTTACATCTGTATTTCGTGGATCTCTTTGCTAGCCTTATTTCTGTGGAATCTGAGAACAGATATTTCGGATCCCTTTGAAGACTACAGGGCCAAAGGAAATATCCTCCGATAACAAAGACAAGGAAGCTTTCTGAGAAACTTCGTTGTGTTCTGTGAAATCATCTCACAGTTACAGCTTTCCCCTCAAGAAGCCTTTCGCTAAGACAGTTCTTGTGGAATTGGCAAAGTGATATTTGGAAGCCCATAGAGGGCTATGGTGAAAAAGGAAATATCCTCAGATGAAATCTGGAAAGAAGCTTTCTGAGAAACTGCTTAGTGTTCTGTTAATTCATCTCACAGAGTTACATCTGTATTTCGTGGATCTCTTTGCTAGCCTTATTTCTGTGGAATCTGAGAAAAGATATTTCGGATCCCTTTGAAGACTATAGGGCCAAAGGAAATATCCTCCGATAACAAAGACAAGGAAGCTTTCTGAGAAACTTCGTTGTGTTCTGTGAAATCATCTCACAGAGTTACAGCTTTCGCCTCACGGAGCCTTTCGCTAAGACAGTTCTTTTGAAATTGGCAAAGTGATATTTGGAAGCCCATAGAGGGCTATGGTGAAAAAGGAAGTATCCTCAGAGGAAATCTGGAAAGAAGCTTTCTGAGAAACTGCTTAGTGTTCTGTTAATTCATCTCACAGTGTTACATCTGTATTTCATGGATCTCTTTGCTAGCCTTATTTCTGTTGGATCTGAGAACAGATATTTCGGATCCCTTTGAAGACTATAGGGCCAAAGGAAATATCCTCCGATAACAAAGAGAAAGAAGCTTTCTGAGAAACTTCTTCGTGTTCTGTGAAATCATCTCACAGAGTTGCAGCTTTCCCCTCAAGAAGCCTTTCGCTAAGACAGTTCTTGTGGACTTGGCAAAGTGATATTTGGAAACCCATAGAGGGCTATGGTGAAAAAGGAAATATCCTCAGATGAAATCTGGAAAGAAGCTTTCTGAGAAACTGCTTAGTGTTCTGTTAATTCATCTCACAGACTTACATCTGTATTTCGTGGATCTCTTTGCTAGCCTTATTTCTGTGGAATCTGAGAACAGATATTTCGGATCCCTTTGAAGACTATAGGGCCAAAGGAAATATCCTCCGATAACAAAGGGAAAGAAGCTTTCTGAGAAACTTCTTTGTGTTCTGTGAAATCATCTCACAGAGTTGCAGCTTTCCCCTCAAGAAGCCTTTCGCTAAGACAGTTCTTGTGGAATTGGCAATGTGATATTTGGAAGCCCATAGAGGGCTAAGGTGAAAAAGGAAATATCCTCAGATGAAATCTGGAAAGAAGCTTTCTGAGAAACTGCTTAGTGTTCTGTTAATTCATCTCACAGAGTTACATCTGTATTTCGTGGATCTCTTTGCTAGCTTTGTTTCTGCTGAATCTGAGAACAGATATTTCGGATCCTTTGGAAGACTTTAGGACCAAAGGAAATATC
This sequence comes from Macaca nemestrina, assembly GCF_043159975.1. Lineage (NCBI taxonomy): Eukaryota > Metazoa > Chordata > Mammalia > Primates > Cercopithecidae > Macaca > Macaca nemestrina. The sequence goes on along the minus strand of NC_092136.1, from coordinate 65,592,232 downwards.
CTCCGATAACAAAGACAAAGAAGCTTTCTGAGAAACTTCTTTGTGTTCTGTGAAATCATCTCACAGAGTTACAGCTTTCCCCTCAAGGAGTCTTTTTCTAAGACAGTTCTTGTGGAATTGGCAAAGTGATATTTGGAAGCCCATAGAGGGCTATGGTGAAAAAGGAAATATCCTCAGATGAAATCTGGAAAGAAGCTTTCTGAGAAACTGCTTAGTGTTCTGTTAATTCATCTCACAGAGTTACATCTGTATTTCGTGGATCTCTGTGCTAGCCTTATTTCTGTGGAATCTGAGAAAAGATATTTCGGATCCCTATGAAGACTATAGGGCCAAAGGAAATATCCTCCGATAACAAAGAGAAAGAAGCTTTCTGAGAAACTTCTTTGTGTTCTGTGAAATGATCTCACAGAGTTACAGCTTTCCCCTCAAGAAGCCTTTCGCTAAGACAGTTCTTGTGGAATTGGCAAAGTGATATTTGGAAGCCCATAGAGGGCTAAGGTGAAAAAGGAAATATCCTCAGATGAAATCTGGAAAGAAGCTTTCTGAGAAAGTGCATAGTGTTCTGTTAATTCATCTCACAGAGTTACATCTGTATTTCGTGGATCTCTTTGCTAGCCTTATTTCTGTGGAATCTGAGAACAGATATTTCGGATCCCTTTGAAGACTATAGGGCCAAAGGAAATATCCTCCGATAACAAAGACAAGGAAGCTTTCTGAGAAACTTCGTTGTGTTCTGTGAAATCATCTCACAGAGTTACAGCTTTCCCCTCAAGAAGCCTTTCGCTAAGACAGTTCTTGTGGTATTGGCAAAGTGATATTTGGAAGCCCATAGAGGGCTAAGGTGAAAAAGGAAATATCCTCAGATGAAATCTGGAAAGAAGCTTTCTGAGAAACTGCTTAGTGTTCTGTTAATTCATCTCACAGAGTTACATCTGTATTTCGTGGATCTCTTTGCTAGCCTTATTTCTGTGGAATCTGAGAAAAGATATTTCGGATCCCTTTGAAGACTATAGGGCCAAAGGAAATATCCTCCGATAACAAAGGGAAAGAAGCTTTCTGAGAAACTTCTTTGTGTTCTGTGAAACCATCTCACAGAGTTGCAGCTGTCCCCTCAAGAAGCCTTTCGCTAAGACAGTTCTTGTGGAATTGGCAAAGTGATATTTGGAAGCCCATAGAGGGCTAAGGTGAAAAAGGAAATATCCTCAGATGAAATCTGGAAAGAAGCTTTCTGAGAAACTGCTTAGTGTTCTGTTAATTCATCTCACAGAGTTACATCTGTATTTCGTGGATCTCTTTGCTAGCCTTATTTCTGTGGAATCTGAGAACAGATATTTCGGATCCCTATGAAGACTATAGGGCCAAAGGAAATATCCTCCGATAACAGAGAGAAAGAAGCTTTCTGAGAAACTTCTTTGTGTTCTGTGAAATGATCTCACAGAGTTACAGCTTTCCCCTCAAGAAGCCTTTCGCTAAGACAGTTCTTGTGGAATTGGCAAAGTGATATTTGGAAGCCCATAGAGGGCTATGGTGAAAAAGGAAATATCCTCAGATGAAATCTGGAAAGAAGCTTTCTGAGAAACTGCTTAGTGTTCTGTTAATTCATCTCACACAGTTTCATCTGTATTTCGTGGATCTCTTTGCTAGCCTTATTTCTGTGGAATCTGAGAACAGATATTTCGGATCCCTTTGAAGACTATAGGGCCAAAGGAAATATCCTCCGATAACAAAGACAAGGAAGCTTTCTGAGAAACTTCGTTGTGTTCTGTGAAATCATCTCACAGAGTTACAGCTTTCCCCTCAAGAAGCCTTTCGCTAAGACAGTTCTTGTGGAATTGGCAAAGTGATATTTGGAAGCCCATAGAGGGCTATGGTGAAAAAGGAAATATCCTCAGATGAAATCTGGAAAGAAGCTTTCTGAGAAACTGCTTAGTGTTCTGTTAATTCATCTCACAGAGTTACATCTGTATTTCGTGGATCTCTTTGCTACCCTTATTTCTGTGGAATCTGAACAAAGATATTTCGGATCCCTTTGAAGACTATAGGGCCAAAGGAAATATCCTCCGATAACAAAGACAAGGAAGCTTTCTGAGAAACTTCGTTGTGTTCTGTGAAATCATCTCACAGAGTTACAGCTTTCGCCTGATGGAGCCTTTCGCTAAGACAGTTCTTTTGAAATTGGCAAACTGATATTTGGAAGCCCATAGAGGGCTATGGTGAAAAAGGAAATATCCTCAGAGGAAATCTGGAAAGAAGCTTTCTGAGAAACTGCTTAGTGTTCTGTTAATTCATCTCACAGTGTTACATCTGTATTTCATGGATCTCTTTGCTAGCCTTATTTCTGTGGAATCTGAGAACAGATATTTCAGATCCCTTTGAAGACTATAGGGCCAAAGGAAATATCCTCCGATAACAAAGAGAAAGAAGCTTTCTGAGAAACTTCTTTGTGTTCTGTGAAATCATCTCACAGAGTTGCAGCTTTCCCCTCAAGAAGCCTTTCGCTAAGACAGTTCTTGTGGACTTGGCAAAGTGATATTTGGAAACCCATAGAGGGCTATGGTGAAAAAGGAAATATCCTCAGATGAAATCTGGAAAGAAGCTTTCTGAGAAACTGCTTAGTGTTCTGTTAATTCATCTCACAGAGTTACATCTGTATTTCGTGGATCTCTTTGCTAGCTTTATTTCTGCTGAATCTGAGAACAGATATTTCGGATCCTTTTGAAGACTATAGGGCCAAAGGAAATATCCTCTGAAAACAAAGAGAAAGAAGCTTTCTGAGAAACTTCTTTGTGTTCTGTGAAATCATCTCACAGAGTTACAGCTTTCCCCTCACGGAGTCTTTCGCTAAGACAGTTCTTTTGGAATTGGCAAAGTGATATCTGGAAGCCCATAGAGGGCTATGGTGAAAAAGGAAATATCCTCAGATGAAATCTGGAAAGAAGCTTTCTGAGAAACTGCTTAGTGTTCTGTTAATTCATCTCACAGAGTTATATCTGTATTTCCTGGATCTCTTTGCTAGCCTTATTTCTGTGGAATCTGAGAACAGATATTTCGGATCCCTATGAAGACTATAGGGCCAAAGGAAATATCCTCCGATAACAAAGAGAAAGAAGCTTTCTGAGAAACTTCTTTCTGTTCTGTGAAATCATCTCACAGAGTTACAGCTTTCCCCTCAAGAAGCCTTTCGCTAAGACAGTTCTTGTGGAATTGGCAAAGTGATATTTGGAAGCCCATAGAGGGCTATGGTGAAAAAGGAAATATCCTCAGATGAAATCTGGAAAGAAGCTTTCTGAGAAACTGCTTAGTGTTCTGTTAATTCATCTCACAGAGTTACATCTGTATTTTGTGGATCTCTTTGTTAGCCTTATTTCTGTGGAATCTGAGAAAAGATATTTCGGATCCCTTTGAAGACTATAGGGCCAAAGGAAATATCCTCCGATAACAAAGACAAAGAAGCTTTCTGAGAAACTTCGTTGTGTTCTGTGAAATCATCTCACAGAGTTACAGCTTTCGCCTCACGGAGCCTTTCGCTAAGACAGTTCTTTTGAAATTGGCAAAGTGATATTTGGAAGCCCATAGAGGGCTATGGTGAAAAAGGAAATATCCTCAGAGGAAATCTGGAAAGAAGCTTTCTGAGAAACTGCTTAGTGTTCTGTTAATTCATCTCACAGTGTTACATCTGTATTTCATGGATCTCTTTGCTAGCATTATTTCTGTGGTATCTGAGAACAGATATTTCAGATCCCTTTGAAGACTATAGGGCCAAAGGAAATATCCTCCGATAACAAAGAGAAAGAAGCTTTCTGAGAAACTTCTTTGTGTTCTGTGAAATCATCTCACAGAGTTGCAGCTTTCCCCACAAGAAGCCTTTCGCTAAGACAGTTCTTGTGGAATTGGCAAAGTTATATTTGGAAGCCCATAGAGGGCTATGGTGAAAAAGGAAATATCCTCAGATGAAATCTGGAAAGAAGCTTTCTGAGAAACTTCTTAGTGTTCTGTTAATTCATCTCACAGAGTTACATCTGTATTTCGTGGATCTCTTTGCTAGCTTTATTTCTGCTGAATCTGAGAACAGATATTTCGGATCCCTATGAAGACTATAGGGCCAAAGGAAATATCCTCCGATAACAAAGAGAAAGAAGCTTTCTGAGAAACTTCTTTGTGTTCTGTGAAATCATCTCACAGAGTTACAGCTTTCCCCTCAAGAAGCCTTTCGCTAAGATAATTCTTGTGGAATTGGCAAAGTGATATTTGGAAGCCCATAGAGGGCTATGGTGAAAAAGGAAATATCCTCAGATGAAATCTGGAAAGAAGCTTTCTGAGAAACTGCTTAGTGTTCTGTTAATTCATCTCACAGAGTTACATCTGTATTTCGTGGATCTCTTTGCTAGCCTTATTTCTGTGGAATCTGAGAAAAGATATTTCGGATCCCTATGAAGACTATAGGGCCAAAGGAAATATCCTCCGATAACAAAGAGAAAGAAGCTTTCTGAGAAACTTCTTTGTGTTCTGTGAAATGATCTCACAGAGTTACAGCTTTCCCCTCAAGAAGCCTTTCGCTAAGAAAGTTCTTGTGGAATTGGCAAAGTGATATTTGGAAGCCCATAGAGGGCTATGGTGAAAAAGGAAATATCCTCAGAAGAAATCTGGAAAGAAGCTTTCTGAGAAACTGCTTAGTGTTCTGTTAATTCATCTCACAGAGTTACATCTGTATTTCGTGGATCTCTTTGCTAGCCTTATTTCTGTGGAATCTGAGAACAGATATTTCGGATCCCTTTGAAGACTACAGGGCCAAAGGAAATATCCTCCGATAACAAAGACAAGGAAGCTTTCTGAGAAACTTCGTTGTGTTCTGTGAAATCATCTCACAGTTACAGCTTTCCCCTCAAGAAGCCTTTCGCTAAGACAGTTCTTGTGGAATTGGCAAAGTGATATTTGGAAGCCCATAGAGGGCTATGGTGAAAAAGGAAATATCCTCAGATGAAATCTGGAAAGAAGCTTTCTGAGAAACTGCTTAGTGTTCTGTTAATTCATCTCACAGAGTTACATCTGTATTTCGTGGATCTCTTTGCTAGCCTTATTTCTGTGGAATCTGAGAAAAGATATTTCGGATCCCTTTGAAGACTATAGGGCCAAAGGAAATATCCTCCGATAACAAAGACAAGGAAGCTTTCTGAGAAACTTCGTTGTGTTCTGTGAAATCATCTCACAGAGTTACAGCTTTCGCCTCACGGAGCCTTTCGCTAAGACAGTTCTTTTGAAATTGGCAAAGTGATATTTGGAAGCCCATAGAGGGCTATGGTGAAAAAGGAAGTATCCTCAGAGGAAATCTGGAAAGAAGCTTTCTGAGAAACTGCTTAGTGTTCTGTTAATTCATCTCACAGTGTTACATCTGTATTTCATGGATCTCTTTGCTAGCCTTATTTCTGTTGGATCTGAGAACAGATATTTCGGATCCCTTTGAAGACTATAGGGCCAAAGGAAATATCCTCCGATAACAAAGAGAAAGAAGCTTTCTGAGAAACTTCTTCGTGTTCTGTGAAATCATCTCACAGAGTTGCAGCTTTCCCCTCAAGAAGCCTTTCGCTAAGACAGTTCTTGTGGACTTGGCAAAGTGATATTTGGAAACCCATAGAGGGCTATGGTGAAAAAGGAAATATCCTCAGATGAAATCTGGAAAGAAGCTTTCTGAGAAACTGCTTAGTGTTCTGTTAATTCATCTCACAGACTTACATCTGTATTTCGTGGATCTCTTTGCTAGCCTTATTTCTGTGGAATCTGAGAACAGATATTTCGGATCCCTTTGAAGACTATAGGGCCAAAGGAAATATCCTCCGATAACAAAGGGAAAGAAGCTTTCTGAGAAACTTCTTTGTGTTCTGTGAAATCATCTCACAGAGTTGCAGCTTTCCCCTCAAGAAGCCTTTCGCTAAGACAGTTCTTGTGGAATTGGCAATGTGATATTTGGAAGCCCATAGAGGGCTAAGGTGAAAAAGGAAATATCCTCAGATGAAATCTGGAAAGAAGCTTTCTGAGAAACTGCTTAGTGTTCTGTTAATTCATCTCACAGAGTTACATCTGTATTTCGTGGATCTCTTTGCTAGCTTTGTTTCTGCTGAATCTGAGAACAGATATTTCGGATCCTTTGGAAGACTTTAGGACCAAAGGAAATATCCTCCGATAACAAAGACAAAGAAGCTTTCTGAGAAACTTCTTTGTGTTCTGTGAAATCATCTCACAGAGTTACAGCTTTCCCCTCAAGGAGTCTTTTTCTAAGACAGTTCTTGTGGAATTGGCAAAGTGATATTTGGAAGCCCATAGAGGGCTATGGTGAAAAAGGAAATATCCTCAGATGAAATCTGGAAAGAAGCTTTCTGAGAAACTGCTTAGTGTTCTGTTAATTCATCTCACAGAGTTACATCTGTATTTCGTGGATCTCTGTGCTAGCCTTATTTCTGTGGAATCTGAGAAAAGATATTTCGGATCCCTATGAAGACTATAGGGCCAAAGGAAATATCCTCCGATAACAAAGAGAAAGAAGCTTTCTGAGAAACTTCTTTGTGTTCTGTGAAATGATCTCACAGAGTTACAGCTTTCCCCTCAAGAAGCCTTTCGCTAAGACAGTTCTTGTGGAATTGGCAAAGTGATATTTGGAAGCCCATAGAGGGCTAAGGTGAAAAAGGAAATATCCTCAGATGAAATCTGGAAAGAAGCTTTCTGAGAAAGTGCATAGTGTTCTGTTAATTCATCTCACAGAGTTACATCTGTATTTCGTGGATCTCTTTGCTAGCCTTATTTCTGTGGAATCTGAGAACAGATATTTCGGATCCCTTTGAAGACTATAGGGCCAAAGGAAATATCCTCCGATAACAAAGACAAGGAAGCTTTCTGAGAAACTTCGTTGTGTTCTGTGAAATCATCTCACAGAGTTACAGCTTTCCCCTCAAGAAGCCTTTCGCTAAGACAGTTCTTGTGGTATTGGCAAAGTGATATTTGGAAGCCCATAGAGGGCTAAGGTGAAAAAGGAAATATCCTCAGATGAAATCTGGAAAGAAGCTTTCTGAGAAACTGCTTAGTGTTCTGTTAATTCATCTCACAGAGTTACATCTGTATTTCGTGGATCTCTTTGCTAGCCTTATTTCTGTGGAATCTGAGAAAAGATATTTCGGATCCCTTTGAAGACTATAGGGCCAAAGGAAATATCCTCCGATAACAAAGGGAAAGAAGCTTTCTGAGAAACTTCTTTGTGTTCTGTGAAACCATCTCACAGAGTTGCAGCTGTCCCCTCAAGAAGCCTTTCGCTAAGACAGTTCTTGTGGAATTGGCAAAGTGATATTTGGAAGCCCATAGAGGGCTAAGGTGAAAAAGGAAATATCCTCAGATGAAATCTGGAAAGAAGCTTTCTGAGAAACTGCTTAGTGTTCTGTTAATTCATCTCACAGAGTTACATCTGTATTTCGTGGATCTCTTTGCTAGCCTTATTTCTGTGGAATCTGAGAACAGATATTTCGGATCCCTATGAAGACTATAGGGCCAAAGGAAATATCCTCCGATAACAGAGAGAAAGAAGCTTTCTGAGAAACTTCTTTGTGTTCTGTGAAATGATCTCACAGAGTTACAGCTTTCCCCTCAAGAAGCCTTTCGCTAAGACAGTTCTTGTGGAATTGGCAAAGTGATATTTGGAAGCCCATAGAGGGCTATGGTGAAAAAGGAAATATCCTCAGATGAAATCTGGAAAGAAGCTTTCTGAGAAACTGCTTAGTGTTCTGTTAATTCATCTCACATAGTTACATCTGTATTTCGTGGATCTCTTTGCTAGCCTTATTTCTGTGGAATCTGAGAACAGATATTTCGGATCCCTATGAAGACTATAGGGCCAAAGGAAATATCCTCCGATAACAAAGACAAGGAAGCTTTCTGAGAAACTTCGTTGTGTTCTGTGAAATCATCTCACAGAGTTACAGCTTTCGCCTCACGGAGCCTTTCGCTAAGACAGTTCTTTTGAAATTGGCAAAGTGATATTTGGAAGCCCATAGAGGGCTATGGTGAAAAAGGAAATATCCTCAGAGGAAATCTGGAAAGAAGCTTTCTGAGAAACTGCTTAGTGTTCTGTTAATTCATCTCACAGTGTTACATCTGTATTTCATGGATCTCTTTGCTAGCCTTATTTCTGTGGAATCTGAGAACAGATATTTCAGATCCCTTTGAAGACTAGAGGGCCAAAGGAAATATCCTCCGATAACAAAGAGAAAGAAGCTTTCTGAGAAACTTCTTTGTGTTCTGTGAAATCATCTCACAGAGTTGCAGCTTTCCCCTCAAGAAGCCTTTCGCTAAGACAGTTCTTGTGGACTTGGCAAAGTGATATTTGGAAACCCATAGAGGGCTATGGTGAAAAAGGAAATATCCTCAGATGAAATCTGGAAAGAAGCTTTCTGAGAAACTGCTTAGTGTTCTGTTAATTCATCTCACAGAGTTACATCTGTATTTCGTGGATCTCTTTGCTAGCCTTATTTCTGTGGAATCTGAGAACAGATATTTCGGATCCCTTTGAAGACTATAGGGCCAAAGGAAATATCCTCCGATAACAAAGGGAAAGATGCTTTCTGAGAAACTTCTTTGTGTTCTGTGAAATCATCTCACAGAGTTGCAGCTTTCCCCTCAAGAAGCCTTTCGCTAAGACAGTTCTTGTGAAATTGGCAATGTGATATTTGGAAGCCCATAGAGGGCTAAGATGAAAAAGGAAATATCCTCAGATGAAATCTGGAAAGAAGCTTTCTGAGAAACTTCTTAGTGTTCTGTTAATTCATCTCACAGAGTTACATCTGTATTTCGTGGATCTCTTTGCTAGCTTTATTTCTGCTGAATCTGAGAACAGATATTTCGGATCCCTATGAAGACTATAGGGCCAAAGGAAATATCCTCCGATAACAAAGAGATAGAAGCTTTCTGAGAAACTTCTTTGTGTTCTGTGAAATCATCTCACAGAGTTACAGCTTTCCCCTCAAGAAGCCTTTCGCTAAGACAATTCTTGTGGAATTGGCAAAGTGATATTTGGAAGCCCATAGAGGGCTATGGTGAAAAAGGAAATATCCTCAGATGAAATCTGGAAAGAAGCTTTCTGAGAAACTGCTTACTGTTCTGTTAATTCATCTCAGAGAGATACATCTGTATTTCGTGGATCTCTTTGCTAGCCTTATTTCTGTGGAATCTGAGAACAGATATTTCGGATCCCTTTGAAGACTATAGGGCCAAAGGAAATATCCTCCGATAACAAAGAGAAAGAAGCTTTCGGAGAAACTTCGTTGTGTTCTGTGAAATCATCTCACAGAGTTACAGCTTTCCCCTCACGGAGCCTTTCGCTAAGACAGTTCTTTTGGAATTGGCAAAGTTATATTTGGAAGCCCATAGAGGGCTATGGTGAAAAAGGAAATATCCTCAGATGAAATCTGGAAAGAAGCTTTCTGAGAAACTGCTTAGTGTTCTGTTAATTCATCTCACAGAGTTACATCTGTATTTCGTGGATCTCTTTGCTAGCCTTATTTCTGTGGAATCTGAGAAAAGATATTTCGGATCCCTATGAAGACTATAGGGCCAAAGGAAATATCCTCCGATAACAAAGAGAAAGAAGCTTTCTGAGAAACTTCTTTGTGTTCTGTGAAATGATCTCACAGAGTTACAGCTTTCCCCTCAAGAAGCCTTTCGCTAAGACAGTTCTTGTGGAATTGGCAAAGTGATATTTGGAAGCCCATAGAGGGCTAAGGTGAAAAAGGAAATATCCTCAGATGAAATCTGGAAAGAAGCTTTCTGAGAAAGTGCTTAGTGTTCTGTTAATTCATCTCACAGAGTTACATCTGTATTTCGTGGATCTCTTTGCTAGCCTTATTTCTGTGGAATCTGAGAACAGATATTTCGGATCCCTTTGAAGACTATAGGGCCAAAGGAAATATCCTCCGATAACAAAGACAAGGAAGCTTTCTGAGAAACTTCGTTGTGTTCTGTGAAATCATCTCACAGAGTTACAGCTTTCCCCTCAAGAAGCCTTTCGCTAAGACAGTTCTTGTGGTATTGGCAAAGTGATATTTGGAAGCCCATAGAGGGCTATTTTGAAAAAGGAAATATCCTCAGATGAAATCTGGAAAGAAGCTTTCTGAGAAACTGCTTAGTGTTCTGTTAATTCATCTCACAGAGTTACATCTGTATTTCGTGGATCTCTTTGCTAGCCTCATTTCTGTGGAATCTGAGAAAAGATATTTCGGATCCCTTTGAAGACTATAGGGCCAAAGGAAATATCCTCCGATAACAAAGGGAAAGAAGCTTTCTGAGAAACTTCTTTGTGTTCTGTGAAACCATCTCACAGAGTTGCAGCTGTCCCCTCAAGAAGCCTTTCGCTAAGACAGTTCTTGTGGAATTGGCAAAGTGATATTTGGAAGCCCATAGAGGGCTAAGGTGAAAAAGGAAATATCCTCAGATGAAATCTGGAAAGAAGCTTTCTGAGAAACTGCTTAGTGTTCTGTTAATTCATCTCACAGAGTTACATCTGTATTTCGTGGATCTCTTTGCTAGCCTTATTTCTGTGGAATCTGAGAACAGATATTTCGGATCCCTATGAAGACTATAGGGCCAAAGGAAATATCCTCCGATAACAGAGAGAAAGAAGCTTTCTGAGAAACTTCTTTGTGTTCTGTGAAACGATCTCACAGAGTTACAGCTTTCCCCTCAAGAAGCCTTTCGCTAAGACAGTTCTTGTGGAATTGGCAAAGTGATATTTGGAAGCCCATAGAGGGCTATGGTGAAAAAGGAAATATCCTCAGATGAAATCTGGAAAGAAGCTTTCTGAGAAACTGCTTAGTGTTCTGTTAATTCATCTCACAGAGTTACATCTGTATTTCGTGGATCTCTTTGCTAGCATTATTTCTGTGGAATCTGAGAACAGATATTTCGGATCCCTTTGAAGACTATAGGGCCAAAGGAAATATCCTCCGATAACAAAGACAAGGAAGCTTTCTGAGAAACTTCGTTGTGTTCTGTGAAATCATCTCACAGAGTTACAGCTTTCCCCTCAAGAAGCCTTTCGCTAAGACAGTTCTTGTGGAATTGGCAAAGTGATATTTGGAAGCCCATAGAGGGCTATGGTGAAAAAGGAAATATCCTCAGATGAAATCTGGAAAGAAGCTTTCTGAGAAACTGCTTAGTGTTCTGTTAATTCATCTCACATAGTTACATCTGTATTTCGTGGATCTCTTTGCTAGCCTTATTTCTGTGGAATCTGAGAACAGATATTTCGGATCCCTTTGAAGACTATAGGGCCAAAGGAAATATCCTCCGATAACAAAGACAAGGAAGCTTTCTGAGAAACTTCGTTGTGTTCTGTGAAATCATCTCACAGAGTTACAGCTTTCGCCTCACGGAGCCTTTCGCTAAGACAGTTCTTTTGAAATTGGCAAAGTGATATTTGGAAGCCCATAGAGGGCTATGGTGAAAAAGGAAATATCCTCAGATGAAATCTGGAAAGAAGCTTTCTGAGAAACTGCTTAGTGTTCTGTTAATTCATCTCACAGAGTTACATCTGTATTTCGTGGATCTCTTTGCTAGCCTTATTTCTGTGGAATCTGAGAACAGATATTTCGGATCCCTTTGAAGACTATAGGGCCAAAGGAAATATCCTCCGATAACAAAGGGAAAGATGCTTTCTGAGAAACTTCTTTGTGTTCTGTGAAATCATCTCACAGAGTTGCAGCTTTCCCCTCAAGAAGCCTTTCGCTAAGACAGTTGTTGTGAAATTGGCAATGTGATATTTGGAAGCCCATAGAGGGCTTAGATGAAAAAGGAAATATCCTCAGATGAAATCTGGAAAGAAGCTTTCTGAGAAACTTCTTAGTGTTCTGTTAATTCATCTCACAGAGTTACATCTGTATTTCGTGGATCTCTTTGCTAGCTTTATTTCTGCTGAATCTGAGAACAGATATTTCGGATCCCTATGAAGACTATAGGGCCAAAGGAAATATCCTCCGATAACAAAGAGAAAGAAGCTTTCTGAGAAACTTCTTTGTGTTCTGTGAAATCATCTCACAGAGTTACAGCTTTCCCCTCAAGAAGCCTTTCGCTAAGACAATTCTTGTGGAATTGGCAAAGTGATATTTGGAAGCCCATAGAGGGCTATGGTGAAAAAGGAAATATCCTCAGATGAAATCTGGAAAGAAGCTTTCTGAGAAACTGCTTACTGTTCTGTTAATTCATCTCAGAGAGATACATCTGTATTTCGTGGATCTCTTTGCTAGCCTTATTTCTGTGGAATCTGAGAACAGATATTTCGGATCCCTTTGAAGACTATAGGGCCAAAGGAAATATCCTCCGATAACAAAGAGAAAGAAGCTTTCGGAGAAACTTCGTTGTGTTCTGTGAAATCATCTCACAGAGTTACAGCTTTCCCCTCACGGAGCCTTTCGCTAAGACAGTTCTTTTGGAATTGGCAAAGTTATATTTGGAAGCCCATAGAGGGCTATGGTGAAAAAGGAAATATCCTCAGATGAAATCTGGAAAGAAGCTTTCTGAGAAACTGCTTAGTGTTCTGTTAATTCATCTCACAGAGTTACATCTGTATTTCCTGGATCTCTTTGCTAGCCTTATTTCTGTTGAATCTGAGAACAGATATTTCGGATCCTTTTGAAGACTATAGGGCCAAAGGAAATATCCTCTGAAAACAAAGAGAAAGAAGCTTTCTGAGAAACTTCTTTGTGTTCTGTGAAATCATCTCACAGAGTTACAGCTTTCCTCTCAAGAAGCCTTTCGCTAAGACAGTTCTTGTGGAATTGGCAGAGTGATATTTGGAAGCCCTTAGAGGGCTACGGTGAAAAAGGAAATATCCTCAGATGAAATCTGGAAAGAAGCTTTCTGAGAAACTGCTTAGTGTTCTGTTAATTCATCTCACAGTGTTACATCTGTATTTCGTGGATCTCTTTGCTAGCCTTATTTCTGTGGAATCTGAGAAAAGATATTTCGGATCCCTTTGAAGACTATTGGGCCAAAGGAAATATCCTCCGATAACAAAGACAAGGAAGCTTTCTGAGAAACTTCGTTGTGTTCTGTGAAATCATCTCACAGAGTTACAGCTTTCGCCTCACGGAACCTTTCGCTAAGACAGTTCTTTTGAAATTGGCAAAGTGATATTTGGAAGCCCATAGAGGGCTATGGTGAAAAAGGAAATATCCTCAGATGAAATCTGGAAAAAAGCTTTCTGAGAAACTGCTTAGTGTTCTGTTAATTCATCTCACAGAGTTACATCTGTATTTCGTGGATCTCTTTGCTAGCCTTATTTCTGTGGAATCTGAGAAAAGATATTTCGGATCCCTATGAAGACTATAGGGCCAAAGGAAATATCCTCCGATAACAAAGAGAAAGAAGCTTTCTGAGAAACTTCTTTGTGTTCTGTGAAAGGATCTCACAGAGTTACAGCTTTCCCCTCAAGAAGCCTTTCGCTAAGAAAGTTCTTGTGGAATTGGCAAAGTGATATTTGGAAGCCCATAGAGGGCTATGGTGAAAAAGGAAATATCCTCAGATGAAATCTGGAAAGAAGCTTTCTGAGAAACTGCTTAGTGTTCTGTTAATTCATCTCACAGAGTTACATCTGTATTTCGTGGATCTCTTTGCTAGCCTTATTTCTGTGGAATCTGAGAACAGATATTTCGGATCCCTTTGAAGACTATAGGGCCAAAGGAAATATCCTCCGATAACAAAGACAAGGAAGCTTTCTGAGAAACTTCGTTGTGTTCTGTGAAATCATCTCACAGAGTTACAGCTTTCCCCTCAAGAAGCCTTTCGCTAAGACAGTTCTTGTGGAATTGGCAAAGTGATATTTGGAAGCCCATAGAGGGCTATGGTGAAAAAGGAAATATCCTCAGATGAAATCTGGAAAGAAGCTTTCTGAGAAACTGCTTAGTGTTCTGTTAATTCATCTCACAGAGTTACATCTGTATTTCGTGGATCTCTTTGCTAGCTTTATTTCTGCTGAATCTGAGAACAGATATTTCGGATCCCTATGAAGACTATAGGGCCAAAGGAAATATCCTCCGATAACAAAGAGAAAGAAGCTTTCTGAGAAACTTCTTTGTGTTCTGTGAAATCATCTCACAGAGTTACAGCTTTCCCCTCAAGAAGCCTTTCGCTAAGACAATTCTTGTGGAATTGGCAAAGTGATATTTGGAAGCCCATAGAGGGCTATGGTGAAAAAGGAAATATCCTCAGATGAAATCTGGAAAGAAGCTTTCTGAGAAACTGCTTACTGTTCTGTTAATTCATCTCAGAGAGATACATCTGTATTTCGTGGATCTCTTTGCTAGCCTTATTTCTGTGGAATCTGAGAACAGATATTTCGGATCCCTTTGAAGACTATAGGGCCAAAGGAAATATCCTCCGATAACAAAGAGAAAGAAGCTTTCGGAGAAACTTCGTTGTGTTCTGTGAAATCATCTCACAGAGTTACAGCTTTCCCCTCACGGAGCCTTTCGCTAAGACAGTTCTTTTGGAATTGGCAAAGTTATATTTGGAAGCCCATAGAGGGCTATGGTGAAAAAGGAAATATCCTCAGATGAAATCTGGAAAGAAGCTTTCTGAGAAACTGCTTAGTGTTCTGTTAATTCATCTCACAGAGTTACATCTGTATTTCCTGGATCTCTTTGCTAGCCTTATTTCTGTTGAATCTGAGAACAGATATTTCGGATCCTTTTGAAGACTATAGGGCCAAAGGAAATATCCTCTGAAAACAAAGAGAAAGAAGCTTTCTGAGAAACTTCTTTGTGTTCTGTGAAATCATCTCACAGAGTTACAGCTTTCCTCTCAAGAAGCCTTTCGCTAAGACAGTTCTTGTGGAATTGGCAGAGTGATATTTGGAAGCCCTTAGAGGGCTACGGTGAAAAAGGAAATATCCTCAGATGAAATCTGGAAAGAAGCTTTCTGAGAAACTGCTTAGTGTTCTGTTAATTCATCTCACAGTGTTACATCTGTATTTCGTGGATCTCTTTGCTAGCCTTATTTCTGTGGAATCTGAGAAAAGATATTTCGGATCCCTTTGAAGACTATTGGGCCAAAGGAAATATCCTCCGATAACAAAGACAAGGAAGCTTTCTGAGAAACTTCGTTGTGTTCTGTGAAATCATCTCACAGAGTTACAGCTTTCGCCTCACGGAGCCTTTCGCTAAGACAGTTCTTTTGAAATTGGCAAAGTGATATTTGGAAGCCCATAGAGGGCTATGGTGAAAAAGGAAATATCCTCAGATGAAATCTGGAAAAAAGCTTTCTGAGAAACTGCTTAGTGTTCTGTTAATTCATCTCACAGAGTTACATCTGTATTTCGTGGATCTCTTTGCTAGCCTTATTTCTGTGGAATCTGAGAAAAGATATTTCGGATCCCTATGAAGACTATAGGGCCAAAGGAAATATCCTCCGATAACAAAGAGAAAGAAGCTTTCTGAGAAACTTCTTTGTGTTCTGTGAAAGGATCTCACAGAGTTACAGCTTTCCCCTCAAGAAGCCTTTCGCTAAGAAAGTTCTTGTGGAATTGGCAAAGTGATATTTGGAAGCCCATAGAGGGCTATGGTGAAAAAGGAAATATCCTCAGATGAAATCTGGAAAGAAGCTTTCTGAGAAACTGCTTAGTGTTCTGTTAATTCATCTCACAGAGTTACATCTGTATTTCGTGGATCTCTTTGCTAGCCTTATTTCTGTGGAATCTGAGAACAGATATTTCGGATCCCTTTGAAGACTATAGGGCCAAAGGAAATATCCTCCGATAACAAAGACAAGGAAGCTTTCTGAGAAACTTCGTTGTGTTCTGTGAAATCATCTCACAGAGTTACAGCTTTCCCCTCAAGAAGCCTTTCGCTAAGACAGTTCTTGTGGAATTGGCAAAGTGATATTTGGAAGCCCATAGAGGGCTATGGTGAAAAAGGAAATATCCTCAGATGAAATCTGGAAAGAAGCTTTCTGAGAAACTGCTTAGTGTTCTGTTAATTCATCTCACAGAGTTACATCTGTATTTCGTGGATCTCTTTGCTAGCCTTATTTCTGTGGAATCTGAGAAAAGATATTTCGGATCCCTTTGAAGACTATAGGGCCAAAGGAAATATCCTCCGATAACAAAGACAAGGAAGCTTTCTGAGAAACTTCGTTGTGTTCTGTGAAATCATCTCACAGAGTTACAGCTTTCGCCTCACGGAGCCTTTCGCTAAGACAGTTCTTTTGAAATTGGCAAAGTGATATTTGGAAGCCCATAGAGGGCTAAGGTGAAAAAGGAAATATCCTCAGAGGAAATCTGGAAAGAAGCTTTTGAGAAACTGCTTAGTGTTCTGTTAATTCATCTCACAGTGTTACATCTGTATTTCATGGATCTCTTTGCTAGCCTTATTTCTGTGGAATCTGAGAACAGATATTTCGGATCCCTTTGAAGACTATAGGGCCAAAGGAAATATCCTCCGATAACAAAGAGAAAGAAGCTTTCTGAGAAACTTCTTTGTGTTCTGTGAAATCATCTCACAGAGTTGCAGCTTTCCCCTCAAGAAGCCTTTCGCTAAGACAGTTCTTGTGGACTTGGCAAAGTGATATTTGGAAACCCATAGAGGGCTATGGTGAAAAAGGAAATATCCTCAGATGAAATCTGGAAAGAAGCTTTCTGAGAAACTGCTTAGTGTTCTGTTAATTCATCTCACAGAGTTACATCTGTATTTCGTGGATCTCTTTGCTAGCCTTATTTCTGTGGAATCTGAGAACAGATATTTCGGATCCCTTTGAAGACTATAGGGCCAAAGGAAATATCCTCCGATAACAAAGGGAAAGAAGCTTTCTGAGAAACTTCTTTGTGTTCTGTGAAATCATCTCACAGAGTTGCAGCTTTCCCCTCAAGAAGCCTTTCGCTAGGACAGTTCTTGTGGAATTGGCAAAGTGATATTTGGAAGCCCATAGAGGGCTAAGGTGAAAAAGGAAATATCCTCAGATGAAATCTGGAAAGAAGCTTTCTGAGAAACTGCTTAGTGTTCTGTTAATTCATCTCACAGAGTTACATCTGTATTTCGTGGATCTCTTTGCTAGCCTTATTTCTGTGGAATCTGAGAAAAGATATTTCGGATCCCTTTGAAGACTATAGGGCCAACGGAAATATCCTCCGATAACAAAGACAAGGAAGCTTTCTGAGAAACATCGTTGTGTTCTGTGAAATCATCTCACAGAGTTGCAGCTTTCCCCTCAAGAAGCCTTTCGCTAAGACAGTTCTTGTGGACTTGGCAAAGTGATATTTGGAAACCCATAGAGGGCTATGGTGAAAAAGGAAATATCCTCAGATGAAATCTGGAAAGAAGCTTTCTTAGAAACTGCTTAGTGTTCTGTTAATTCATCTCACAGAGTTACATCTGTATTTCGTGGATCTCTTTGCTAGCCTTATTTCTGTGGAATCTGAGAAAAGATATTTAGGATCCCTTTGAAGACTATAGGGCCAAAGGAAATATCCTCCGATAACAAAGACAAGGAAGCTTTCTGAGAAACTTCGTTGTGTTCTGTGAAATCATCTCACAGAGTTACAGCTTTCGCCTCACGGAGCCTTTCGCTAAGACAGTTCTTTTGAAATTGGCAAAGTGATATTTGGAAGCCCATAGAGGGCTATGGTGAAAAAGGAAATATCCTCAGAGGAAATCTGGAAAGAAGCTTTCTGAGAAACTGCTTAGTGTTCTGTTAATTCATCTCACAGAGTTACATCTGTATTTCGTGGATCTCTTTGCTAGCCTTATTTCTGTGGAATCTGAGAAAAGATATTTCGGATCCCTTTGAAGTCTATAGGGCCAAAGG
The DNA here is from genome assembly GCF_043159975.1 of Macaca nemestrina. NCBI lineage: Eukaryota > Metazoa > Chordata > Mammalia > Primates > Cercopithecidae > Macaca > Macaca nemestrina. Next base: position 65,574,406 of record NC_092136.1, on the reverse strand, counting down.
AAATATCCTCCGATAACAAAGAGAAAGAAGCTTTCTGAGAAACTTCTTTGTGTTCTGTGAAATCATCTCACAGAGTTGCAGCTTTCCCCTCAAGAAGCCTTTCGCTAAGACAGTTCTTGTGGACTTGGCAAAGTGATATTTGGAAACCCATAGAGGGCTATGGTGAAAAAGGAAATATCCTCAGATGAAATCTGGAAAGAAGCTTTCTGAGAAACTGCTTAGTGTTCTGTTAATTCATCTCACAGAGTTACATCTGTATTTCGTGGATCTCTTTGCTAGCCTTATTTCTGTGGAATCTGAGAACAGATATTTCGGATCCCTTTGAAGACTACAGGGCCAAAGGAAATATCCTCCGATAAAAAAGGGAAAGAAGCTTTCTGAGAAACTTCTTTGTGTTCTGTGAAATCATCTCACAGAGTTGCAGCATTCCCCTCAAGAAGCCTTTCGCTAAGACAGTTCTTGTGGAATTGGCAAAGTGATATTTGGAAGCCCATAGAGGGCTAACGTGAAAAAGGAAATATCCTCAGATGAAATCTGGAAAGAAGCTTTCTGAGAAACTGCTTAGTGTTCTGTTAATTCATCTCACAGAGTTACATCTGTATTTCATGGATCTCTTTGCTAGCCTTATTTCTGTTGAATCTGAGAACAGATATTTCGGATCCTTTTGAAGAGTATAGGGCCAAAGGAAATATCCTCCGATAACAAAGACAAAGAAGCTTTCTGAGAAACTTCTTTGTGTTCTCTGAAATCATCTCACAGAGTTACAGCTTTCCCCTCAAGGAGTCTTTCTCTAAGACAGTTCTTGTGGAATTGGCAAAGTGATATTTGGAAGCCCATAGAGGGCTATGGTGAAAAAGGAAATATCCTCAGATGAAATCTGGAAAGAAGCTTTCTGAGAAACTGCTTAGTGTTCTGTTAATTCATCTCAGGGAGTTACATCTGTATTTCGTGGATCTCTTTGCTAGCCTTATTTCTGTGGAATCTGAGAACAGATATTTCGGATCCCTATGAAGACTATAGGGCCAAAGGAAATATCCTCCGATAACAAAGAGAAAGAAGCTTTCTGAGAAACTTCTTTGTGTTCTGTGAAATCATCTCACAGAGTTACAGCTTTCCCCTCAAGGAGCCTTTCGCTAAGAGAGTTCTTGTGGAATTGGCAAAGTGATATTTGGAAGCCCATAGAGGGCAATGGTGAAAAAGGAAATATCCTCAGATGAAATCTGGAAAGAAGCTTTCTGAGAAACTGCTTAGTGTTCTGTTAATTCATCTCACACAGTTTCATCTGTATTTCGTGGATCTCTTTGCTAGCCTTATTTCTGTGGAATCTGAGAACAGATATTTCGGATCCCTTTGAAGACTATAGGGCCAAAGTAAATATCCTCCGATAACAAAGACAAGGAAGCTTTCTGAGAAACTTCGTTGTGTTCTGTGAAATCATCTCACAGAGTTACAGCTTTCCCCTCAAGAAGCCTTTCGCTAAGACAGTTCTTGTGGAATTGGCAAAGTGATATTTGGAAGCCCATAGAGGGCTATGGTGAAAAAGGAAATATCCTCAGATGAAATCTGGAAAGAAGCTTTCTGAGAAACTACTTAGTGTTCTGTTAATTCATCTCACAGAGTTACATCTGTATTTCGTGGATCTCTTTGCTACCCTTATTTCTGTGGAATCTGAACAAAGATATTTCGGATCCCTTTGAAGACTATAGGGTCAAAGGAAATATCCTCCGATAACAAAGACAAGGAAGCTTTCTGAGAAACTTCGTTGTGTTCTGTGAAATCATCTCACAGAGTTAGAGCTTTCGCCTAATGGAGCCTTTCGCTAAGACAGTTCTTTTGAAATTGGCAAACTGATATTTGGAAGCCCATAGAGGGCTATGGTGAAAAAGGAAATATCCTCAGAGGAAATCTGGAAAGAAGCTTTCTGAGAAACTGCTTAGTGTTCTGTTAATTCATCTCACAGTGTTACATCTGTATTTCATGGATCTCTTTGCTAGCCTTATTTCTGTGCAATCTGAGAACAGATATTTCAGATCCCTTTGAAGACTATAGGGCCAAAGGAAATATCCTCCGATAACAAAGAGAAAGACGCTTTCTGAGAAACTTCTTTGTGTTCTGTGAAATCATCTCACAGAGTTGCAGCTTTCCCCTCAAGAAGCCTTTCGCTAAGACAGTTCTTGTGGACTTGGCAAAGTGATATTTGGAAACCCATAGAGGGCTATGGTGAAAAAGGAAATATCCTCAGATGAAATCTGGAAAGAAGCTTTCTGAGAAACTGCTTAGTGTTCTGTTAATTCATCTCACAGAGTTACATCTGTATTTCGTGGATCTCTTTGCTAGCTTTATTTCTGCTGAATCTGAGAACAGATATTTCGGATCCTTTTGAAGACTATAGGGCCAAAGGAAATATCCTCTGAAAACAAAGAGAAAGAAGCTTTCTGAGAAACTTCTTTGTGTTCTGTGAAATCATCTCACAGAGTTACAGCTTTCCCCTCACGGAGTCTTTCGCTAAGACAGTTCTTTTGGAATTGGCAAAGTGATATCTGGAAGCCCATAGAGGGCTATGGTGAAAAAGGAAATATCCTCAGATGAAATCTGGAAAGAAGCTTTCTGAGAAACTGCTTAGTGTTCTGTTAATTCATCTCACAGAGTTATATCTGTATTTCGTGGATCTCTTTGCTAGCCTTATTTCTGTGGAATCTGAGAACAGATATTTCGGATCCCTATGAAGACTATAGGGCCAAAGGAAATATCCTCCGATAACAAAGAGAAAGAAGCTTTCTGAGAAACTTCTTTCTGTTCTGTGAAATCATCTCACAGAGTTACAGCTTTCCCCTCAAGAAGCCTTTCGCTAAGACAGTTCTTGTGGAATTGGCAAAGTGATATTTGGAAGCCCATAGAGGGCTATGGTGAAAAAGGAAATATCCTCAGATGAAATCTGGAAAGAAGCTTTCTGAGAAACTGCTTAGTGTTCTGTTAATTCATCTCACAGAGTTACATCTGTATTTTGTGGATCTCTTTGTTAGCCTTATTTCTGTGGAATCTGAGAAAAGATATTTCGGATCCCTTTGAAGACTATAGGGCCAAAGGAAATATCCTCCGATAACAAAGACAAAGAAGCTTTCTGAGAAACTTCGTTGTGTTCTGTGAAATCATCTCACAGAGTTACAGCTTTCGCCTCACGGAGCCTTTCGCTAAGACAGTTCTTTTGAAATTGGCAAAGTGATATTTGGAAGCCCATAGAGGGCTATGGTGAAAAAGGAAATATCCTCAGAGGAAATCTGGAAAGAATCTTTCTGAGAAACTGCTTAGTGTTCTGTTAATTCATCTCACAGTGTTACATCTGTATTTCATGGATCTCTTTGCTAGCATTATTTCTGTGGTATCTGAGAACAGATATTTCAGATCCCTTTGAAGACTATAGGGTCAAAGGAAATATCCTCCGATAACAAAGAGAAAGAAGCTTTCTGAGAAACTTCTTTGTGTTCTGTGAAATCATCTCACAGAGTTGCAGCTTTCCCCACAAGAAGCCTTTCGCTAAGACAGTTCTTGTGGAATTGGCAAAGTTATATTTGGAAGCCCATAGAGGGCTATGGTGAAAAAGGAAATATCCTCAGATGAAATCTGGAAAGAAGCTTTCTGAGAAACTGCTTAGTGTTCTGTTAATTCATCTCACAGAGTTACATCTGTATTTCGTGGATCTCTTTGCTAGCCTTATTTCTGTGGAATCTGAGAACAGATATTTCGGATCCCTTTGAAGACTATAGGGCCAAAGGAAATATCCTCCGATAACAAAGACAAGGAAGCTTTCTGAGAAACTTCGTTGTGTTCTGTGAAATCATCTCACAGAGTTACAGCTTTCCCCTCAAGAAGCCTTTCGCTAAGACAGTTCTTGTGGAATTGGCAAAGTGATATTTGGAAGCCCATAGAGGGCTATGGTGAAAAAGGAAATATCCTCAGATGAAATCTGGAAAGAAGCTTTCTGAGAAACTGCTTAGTGTTCTGTTAATTCATCTCACAGAGTTACATCTGTATTTCGTGGATCTCTTTGCTAGCTTTATTTCTGCTGAATCTGAGAACAGATATTTCGGATCCCTATGAAGACTATAGGGCCAAAGGAAATATCCTCCGATAACAAAGAGAAAGAAGCTTTCTGAGAAACTTCTTTGTGTTCTGTGAAATCATCTCACAGAGTTACAGCTTTCCCCTCAAGAAGCCTTTCGCTAAGACAATTCTTGTGGAATTGGCAAAGTGATATTTGGAAGCCCATAGAGGGCTATGGTGAAAAAGGAAATATCCTCAGATGAAATCTGGAAAGAAGCTTTCTGAGAAACTGCTTACTGTTCTGTTAATTCATCTCAGAGAGATACATCTGTATTTCGTGGATCTCTTTGCTAGCCTTATTTCTGTGGAATCTGAGAACAGATATTTCGGATCCCTTTGAAGACTATAGGGCCAAAGGAAATATCCTCCGATAACAAAGAGAAAGAAGCTTTCGGAGAAACTTCGTTGTGTTCTGTGAAATCATCTCACAGAGTTACAGCTTTCCCCTCACGGAGCCTTTCGCTAAGACAGTTCTTTTGGAATTGGCAAAGTTATATTTGGAAGCCCATAGAGGGCTATGGTGAAAAAGGAAATATCCTCAGATGAAATCTGGAAAGAAGCTTTCTGAGAAACTGCTTAGTGTTCTGTTAATTCATCTCACAGAGTTACATCTGTATTTCCTGGATCTCTTTGCTAGCCTTATTTCTGTTGAATCTGAGAACAGATATTTCGGATCCTTTTGAAGACTATAGGGCCAAAGGAAATATCCTCTGAAAACAAAGAGAAAGAAGCTTTCTGAGAAACTTCTTTGTGTTCTGTGAAATCATCTCACAGAGTTACAGCTTTCCTCTCAAGAAGCCTTTCGCTAAGACAGTTCTTGTGGAATTGGCAGAGTGATATTTGGAAGCCCTTAGAGGGCTACGGTGAAAAAGGAAATATCCTCAGATGAAATCTGGAAAGAAGCTTTCTGAGAAACTGCTTAGTGTTCTGTTAATTCATCTCACAGTGTTACATCTGTATTTCGTGGATCTCTTTGCTAGCCTTATTTCTGTGGAATCTGAGAAAAGATATTTCGGATCCCTTTGAAGACTATTGGGCCAAAGGAAATATCCTCCGATAACAAAGACAAGGAAGCTTTCTGAGAAACTTCGTTGTGTTCTGTGAAATCATCTCACAGAGTTACAGCTTTCGCCTCACGGAGCCTTTCGCTAAGACAGTTCTTTTGAAATTGGCAAAGTGATATTTGGAAGCCCATAGAGGGCTATGGTGAAAAAGGAAATATCCTCAGATGAAATCTGGAAAAAAGCTTTCTGAGAAACTGCTTAGTGTTCTGTTAATTCATCTCACAGAGTTACATCTGTATTTCGTGGATCTCTTTGCTAGCCTTATTTCTGTGGAATCTGAGAAAAGATATTTCGGATCCCTATGAAGACTATAGGGCCAAAGGAAATATCCTCCGATAACAAAGAGAAAGAAGCTTTCTGAGAAACTTCTTTGTGTTCTGTGAAAGGATCTCACAGAGTTACAGCTTTCCCCTCAAGAAGCCTTTCGCTAAGAAAGTTCTTGTGGAATTGGCAAAGTGATATTTGGAAGCCCATAGAGGGCTATGGTGAAAAAGGAAATATCCTCAGATGAAATCTGGAAAGAAGCTTTCTGAGAAACTGCTTAGTGTTCTGTTAATTCATCTCACAGAGTTACATCTGTATTTCGTGGATCTCTTTGCTAGCCTTATTTCTGTGGAATCTGAGAACAGATATTTCGGATCCCTTTGAAGACTATAGGGCCAAAGGAAATATCCTCCGATAACAAAGACAAGGAAGCTTTCTGAGAAACTTCGTTGTGTTCTGTGAAATCATCTCACAGAGTTACAGCTTTCCCCTCAAGAAGCCTTTCGCTAAGACAGTTCTTGTGGAATTGGCAAAGTGATATTTGGAAGCCCATAGAGGGCTATGGTGAAAAAGGAAATATCCTCAGATGAAATCTGGAAAGAAGCTTTCTGAGAAACTGCTTAGTGTTCTGTTAATTCATCTCACAGAGTTACATCTGTATTTCGTGGATCTCTTTGCTAGCCTTATTTCTGTGGAATCTGAGAAAAGATATTTCGGATCCCTTTGAAGACTATAGGGCCAAAGGAAATATCCTCCGATAACAAAGACAAGGAAGCTTTCTGAGAAACTTCGTTGTGTTCTGTGAAATCATCTCACAGAGTTACAGCTTTCGCCTCACGGAGCCTTTCGCTAAGACAGTTCTTTTGAAATTGGCAAAGTGATATTTGGAAGCCCATAGAGGGCTATGGTGAAAAAGGAAATATCCTCAGAGGAAATCTGGAAAGAAGCTTTTGAGAAACTGCTTAGTGTTCTGTTAATTCATCTCACAGTGTTACATCTGTATTTCATGGATCTCTTTGCTAGCCTTATTTCTGTGGAATCTGAGAACAGATATTTCGGATCCCTTTGAAGACTATAGGGCCAAAGGAAATATCCTCCGATAACAAAGAGAAAGAAGCTTTCTGAGAAACTTCTTTGTGTTCTGTGAAATCATCTCACAGAGTTGCAGCTTTCCCCTCAAGAAGCCTTTCGCTAAGACAGTTCTTGTGGACTTGGCAAAGTGATATTTGGAAACCCATAGAGGGCTATGGTGAAAAAGGAAATATCCTCAGATGAAATCTGGAAAGAAGCTTTCTGAGAAACTGCTTAGTGTTCTGTTAATTCATCTCACAGAGTTACATCTGTATTTCGTGGATCTCTTTGCTAGCCTTATTTCTGTGGAATCTGAGAACAGATATTTCGGATCCCTTTGAAGACTATAGGGCCAAAGGAAATATCCTCCGATAACAAAGGGAAAGAAGCTTTCTGAGAAACTTCTTTGTGTTCTGTGAAATCATCTCACAGAGTTGCAGCTTTCCCCTCAAGAAGCCTTTCGCTAGGACAGTTCTTGTGGAATTGGCAAAGTGATATTTGGAAGCCCATAGAGGGCTAAGGTGAAAAAGGAAATATCCTCAGATGAAATCTGGAAAGAAGCTTTCTGAGAAACTGCTTAGTGTTCTGTTAATTCATCTCACAGAGTTACATCTGTATTTCGTGGATCTCTTTGCTAGCCTTATTTCTGTGGAATCTGAGAAAAGATATTTCGGATCCCTTTGAAGACTATAGGGCCAACGGAAATATCCTCCGATAACAAAGACAAGGAAGCTTTCTGAGAAACATCGTTGTGTTCTGTGAAATCATCTCACAGAGTTGCAGCTTTCCCCTCAAGAAGCCTTTCGCTAAGACAGTTCTTGTGGACTTGGCAAAGTGATATTTGGAAACCCATAGAGGGCTATGGTGAAAAAGGAAATATCCTCAGATGAAATCTGGAAAGAAGCTTTCTTAGAAACTGCTTAGTGTTCTGTTAATTCATCTCACAGAGTTACATCTGTATTTCGTGGATCTCTTTGCTAGCCTTATTTCTGTGGAATCTGAGAAAAGATATTTCGGATCCCTTTGAAGACTATAGGGCCAAAGGAAATATCCTCCGATAACAAAGACAAGGAAGCTTTCTGAGAAACTTCGTTGTGTTCTGTGAAATCATCTCACAGAGTTACAGCTTTCGCCTCACGGAGCCTTTCGCTAAGACAGTTCTTTTGAAATTGGCAAAGTGATATTTGGAAGCCCATAGAGGGCTATGGTGAAAAAGGAAATATCCTCAGAGGAAATCTGGAAAGAAGCTTTCTGAGAAACTGCTTAGTGTTCTGTTAATTCATCTCACAGAGTTACATCTGTATTTCGTGGATCTCTTTGCTAGCCTTATTTCTGTGGAATCTGAGAAAAGATATTTCGGATCCCTTTGAAGTCTATAGGGCCAAAGGAAATATCCTCCGATAACAAAGAGAAAGAAGCTTTCTGAGAAACTTCTTTGTGTTCTGTGAAATCATCTCACAGAGTTGCAGCTTTCCCCTCAAGAAGCCTTTCGCTAAGACAGTTCTTGTGGACTTGGCAAAGTGATATTTGGAAACCCATAGAGGGCTATGGTGAAAAAGGAAATATCCTCAGATGAAATCTGGAAAGAAGCTTTCTGAGAAACTGCTTAGTGTTCTGTTAATTCATCTCACAGAGTTACATCTGTATTTCGTGGATCTCTTTGCTAGCCTTATTTCTGTGGAATCTGAGAACAGATATTTCGGATCCCTTTGAAGACTACAGGGCCAAAGGAAATATCCTCCGATAAAAAAGGGAAAGAAGCTTTCTGAGAAACTTCTTTGTGTTCTGTGAAATCATCTCACAGAGTTGCAGCATTCCCCTCAAGAAGCCTTTCGCTAAGACAGTTCTTGTGGAATTGGCAAAGTGATATTTGGAAGCCCATAGAGGGCTAACGTGAAAAAGGAAATATCCTCAGATGAAATCTGGAAAGAAGCTTTCTGAGAAACTGCTTAGTGTTCTGTTAATTCATCTCACAGAGTTACATCTGTATTTCATGGATCTCTTTGCTAGCCTTATTTCTGTTGAATCTGAGAACAGATATTTCGGATCCTTTTGAAGAGTATAGGGCCAAAGGAAATATCCTCCGATAACAAAGACAAAGAAGCTTTCTGAGAAACTTCTTTGTGTTCTCTGAAATCATCTCACAGAGTTACAGCTTTCCCCTCAAGGAGTCTTTCTCTAAGACAGTTCTTGTGGAATTGGCAAAGTGATATTTGGAAGCCCATAGAGGGCTATGGTGAAAAAGGAAATATCCTCAGATGAAATCTGGAAAGAAGCTTTCTGAGAAACTGCTTAGTGTTCTGTTAATTCATCTCAGGGAGTTACATCTGTATTTCGTGGATCTCTTTGCTAGCCTTATTTCTGTGGAATCTGAGAACAGATATTTCGGATCCCTATGAAGACTATAGGGCCAAAGGAAATATCCTCCGATAACAAAGAGAAAGAAGCTTTCTGAGAAACTTCTTTGTGTTCTGTGAAATCATCTCACAGAGTTACAGCTTTCCCCTCAAGGAGCCTTTCGCTAAGAGAGTTCTTGTGGAATTGGCAAAGTGATATTTGGAAGCCCATAGAGGGCAATGGTGAAAAAGGAAATATCCTCAGATGAAATCTGGAAAGAAGCTTTCTGAGAAACTGCTTAGTGTTCTGTTAATTCATCTCACACAGTTTCATCTGTATTTCGTGGATCTCTTTGCTAGCCTTATTTCTGTGGAATCTGAGAACAGATATTTCGGATCCCTTTGAAGACTATAGGGCCAAAGTAAATATCCTCCGATAACAAAGACAAGGAAGCTTTCTGAGAAACTTCGTTGTGTTCTGTGAAATCATCTCACAGAGTTACAGCTTTCCCCTCAAGAAGCTTTCGCTAAGACAGTTCTTGTGGAATTGGCAAAGTGATATTTGGAAGCCCATAGAGGGCTATGGTGAAAAAGGAAATATCCTCAGATGAAATCTGGAAAGAAGCTTTCTGAGAAACTACTTAGTGTTCTGTTAATTCATCTCACAGAGTTACATCTGTATTTCGTGGATCTCTTTGCTACCCTTATTTCTGTGGAATCTGAACAAAGATATTTCGGATCCCTTTGAAGACTATAGGGTCAAAGGAAATATCCTCCGATAACAAAGACAAGGAAGCTTTCTGAGAAACTTCGTTGTGTTCTGTGAAATCATCTCACAGAGTTAGAGCTTTCGCCTAATGGAGCCTTTCGCTAAGACAGTTCTTTTGAAATTGGCAAACTGATATTTGGAAGCCCATAGAGGGCTATGGTGAAAAAGGAAATATCCTCAGAGGAAATCTGGAAAGAAGCTTTCTGAGAAACTGCTTAGTGTTCTGTTAATTCATCTCACAGTGTTACATCTGTATTTCATGGATCTCTTTGCTAGCCTTATTTCTGTGCAATCTGAGAACAGATATTTCAGATCCCTTTGAAGACTATAGGGCCAAAGGAAATATCCTCCGATAACAAAGAGAAAGACGCTTTCTGAGAAACTTCTTTGTGTTCTGTGAAATCATCTCACAGAGTTGCAGCTTTCCCCTCAAGAAGCCTTTCGCTAAGACAGTTCTTGTGGACTTGGCAAAGTGATATTTGGAAACCCATAGAGGGCTATGGTGAAAAAGGAAATATCCTCAGATGAAATCTGGAAAGAAGCTTTCTGAGAAACTGCTTAGTGTTCTGTTAATTCATCTCACAGAGTTACATCTGTATTTCGTGGATCTCTTTGCTAGCTTTATTTCTGCTGAATCTGAGAACAGATATTTCGGATCCTTTTGAAGACTATAGGGCCAAAGGAAATATCCTCTGAAAACAAAGAGAAAGAAGCTTTCTGAGAAACTTCTTTGTGTTCTGTGAAATCATCTCACAGAGTTACAGCTTTCCCCTCACGGAGTCTTTCGCTAAGACAGTTCTTTTGGAATTGGCAAAGTGATATCTGGAAGCCCATAGAGGGCTATGGTGAAAAAGGAAATATCCTCAGATGAAATCTGGAAAGAAGCTTTCTGAGAAACTGCTTAGTGTTCTGTTAATTCATCTCACAGAGTTATATCTGTATTTCGTGGATCTCTTTGCTAGCCTTATTTCTGTGGAATCTGAGAACAGATATTTCGGATCCCTATGAAGACTATAGGGCCAAAGGAAATATCCTCCGATAACAAAGGGAAAGAAGCTTTCTGAGAAACTTCTTTCTGTTCTGTGAAATCATCTCACAGAGTTACAGCTTTCCCCTCAAGAAGCCTTTCGCTAAGACAGTTCTTGTGGAATTGGCAAAGTGATATTTGGAAGCCCATAGAGGGCTATGGTGAAAAAGGAAATATCCTCAGATGAAATCTGGAAAGAAGCTTTCTGAGAAACTGCTTAGTGTTCTGTTAATTCATCTCACAGAGTTACATCTGTATTTTGTGGATCTCTTTGTTAGCCTTATTTCTGTGGAATCTGAGAAAAGATATTTCGGATCCCTTTGAAGACTATAGGGCCAAAGGAAATATCCTCCGATAACAAAGACAAAGAAGCTTTCTGAGAAACTTCGTTGTGTTCTGTGAAATCATCTCACAGAGTTACAGCTTTCGCCTCACGGAGCCTTTCGCTAAGACAGTTCTTTTGAAATTGGCAAAGTGATATTTGGAAGCCCATAGAGGGCTATGGTGAAAAAGGAAATATCCTCAGAGGAAATCTGGAAAGAATCTTTCTGAGAAACTGCTTAGTGTTCTGTTAATTCATCTCACAGTGTTACATCTGTATTTCATGGATCTCTTTGCTAGCATTATTTCTGTGGTATCTGAGAACAGATATTTCAGATCCCTTTGAAGACTATAGGGTCAAAGGAAATATCCTCCGATAACAAAGAGAAAGAAGCTTTCTGAGAAACTTCTTTGTGTTCTGTGAAATCATCTCACAGAGTTGCAGCTTTCCCCACAAGAAGCCTTTCGCTAAGACAGTTCTTGTGGAATTGGCAAAGTTATATTTGGAAGCCCATAGAGGGCTATGGTGAAAAAGGAAATATCCTCAGATGAAATCTGGAAAGAAGCTTTCTGAGAAACTGCTTAGTGTTCTGTTAATTCATCTCACAGAGTTACATCTGTATTTCGTGGATCTCTTTGCTAGCCTTATTTCTGTGGAATCTGAGAAAAGATATTTCGGATCCCTTTGAAGACTATTGGGCCAAAGGAAATATCCTCCGATAACAAAGACAAGGAAGCTTTCTGAGAAACTTCGTTGTGTTCTGTGAAATCATCTCACAGAGTTACAGCTTTCGCCTCACGGAACCTTTCGCTAAGACGGTTCTTTTGAAATTGGCAAAGTGATATTTGGAAGCCCATAGAGGGCTATGGTGAAAAAGGAAATATCCTCAGATGAAATCTGGAAAAAAGCTTTCTGAGAAACTGCTTAGTGTTCTGTTAATTCATCTCACAGAGTTACATCTGTATTTCGTGGATCTCTTTGCTAGCCTTATTTCTGTGGAATCTGAGAAAAGATATTTCGGATCCCTATGAAGACTATAGGGCCAAAGGAAATATCCTCCGATAACAAAGAGAAAGAAGCTTTCTGAGAAACTTCTTTGTGTTCTGTGAAAGGATCTCACAGAGTTACAGCTTTCCCCTCAAGAAGCCTTTCGCTAAGAAAGTTCTTGTGGAATTGGCAAAGTGATATTTGGAAGCCCATAGAGGGCTATGGTGAAAAAGGAAATATCCTCAGATGAAATCTGGAAAGAAGCTTTCTGAGAAACTGCTTAGTGTTCTGTTAATTCATCTCACAGAGTTACATCTGTATTTCGTGGATCTCTTTGCTAGCCTTATTTCTGTGGAATCTGAGAACAGATATTTCGGATCCCTTTGAAGACTATAGGGCCAAAGGAAATATCCTCCGATAACAAAGACAAGGAAGCTTTCTGAGAAACTTCGTTGTGTTCTGTGAAATCATCTCACAGAGTTACAGCTTTCCCCTCAAGAAGCCTTTCGCTAAGACAGTTCTTGTGGAATTGGCAAAGTGATATTTGGAAGCCCATAGAGGGCTATGGTGAAAAAGGAAATATCCTCAGATGAAATCTGGAAAGAAGCTTTCTGAGAAACTGCTTAGTGTTCTGTTAATTCATCTCACAGAGTTACATCTGTATTTCGTGGATCTCTTTGCTAGCTTTATTTCTGCTGAATCTGAGAACAGATATTTCGGATCCCTATGAAGACTATAGGGCCAAAGGAAATATCCTCCGATAACAAAGAGAAAGAAGCTTTCTGAGAAACTTCTTTGTGTTCTGTGAAATCATCTCACAGAGTTACAGCTTTCCCCTCAAGAAGCCTTTCGCTAAGACAATTCTTGTGGAATTGGCAAAGTGATATTTGGAAGCCCATAGAGGGCTATGGTGAAAAAGGAAATATCCTCAGATGAAATCTGGAAAGAAGCTTTCTGAGAAACTGCTTACTGTTCTGTTAATTCATCTCAGAGAGATACATCTGTATTTCGTGGATCTCTTTGCTAGCCTTATTTCTGTGGAATCTGAGAACAGATATTTCGGATCCCTTTGAAGACTATAGGGCCAAAGGAAATATCCTCCGATAACAAAGAGAAAGAAGCTTTCGGAGAAACTTCGTTGTGTTCTGTGAAATCATCTCACAGAGTTACAGCTTTCCCCTCAGGGAGCCTTTCGCTAAGACAGTTCTTTTGGAATTGGCAAAGTTATATTTGGAAGCCCATAGAGGGCTATGGTGAAAAAGGAAATATCCTCAGATGAAATCTGGAAAGAAGCTTTCTGAGAAACTGCTTAGTGTTCTGTTAATTCATCTCACAGAGTTACATCTGTATTTCCTGGATCTCTTTGCTAGCCTTATTTCTGTTGAATCTGAGAACAGATATTTCGGATCCTTTTGAAGACTATAGGGCCAAAGGAAATATCCTCTGAAAACAAAGAGAAAGAAGCTTTCTGAGAAACTTCTTTGTGTTCTGTGAAATCATCTCACAGAGTTACAGCTTTCCTCTCAAGAAGCCTTTCGCTAAGACAGTTCTTGTGGAATTGGCAGAGTGATATTTGGAAGCCCTTAGAGGGCTACGGTGAAAAAGGAAATATCCTCAGATGAAATCTGGAAAGAAGCTTTCTGAGAAACTGCTTAGTGTTCTGTTAATTCATCTCACAGTGTTACATCTGTATTTCGTGGATCTCTTTGCTAGCCTTATTTCTGTGGAATCTGAGAAAAGATATTTCGGATCCCTTTGAAGACTATTGGGCCAAAGGAAATATCCTCCGATAACAAAGACAAGGAAGCTTTCTGAGAAACTTCGTTGTGTTCTGTGAAATCATCTCACAGAGTTACAGCTTTCGCCTCACGGAGCCTTTCGCTAAGACAGTTCTTTTGAAATTGGCAAAGTGATATTTGGAAGCCCATAGAGGGCTATGGTGAAAAAGGAAATATCCTCAGATGAAATCTGGAAAAAAGCTTTCTGAGAAACTGCTTAGTGTTCTGTTAATTCATCTCACAGAGTTACATCTGTATTTCGTGGATCTCTTTGCTAGCCTTATTTCTGTGGAATCTGAGAAAAGATATTTCGGATCCCTATGAAGACTATAGGGCCAAAGGAAATATCCTCCGATAACAAAGAGAAAGAAGCTTTCTGAGAAACTTCTTTGTGTTCTGTGAAAGGATCTCACAGAGTTACAGCTTTCCCCTCAAGAAGCCTTTCGCTAAGAAAGTTCTTGTGGAATTGGCAAAGTGATATTTGGAAGCCCATAGAGGGCTATGGTGAAAAAGGAAATATCCTCAGATGAAATCTGGAAAGAAGCTTTCTGAGAAACTGCTTAGTGTTCTGTTAATTCATCTCACAGAGTTACATCTGTATTTCGTGGATCTATTTGCTAGCCTTATTTCTGTGGAATCTGAGAACAGATATTTCGGATCCCTTTGAAGACTATAGGGCCAAAGGAAATATCCTCCGATAACAAAGACAAGGAAGCTTTCTGAGAAACTTCGTTGTGTTCTGTGAAATCATCTCACAGAGTTACAGCTTTCCCCTCAAGAAGCCTTTCGCTAAGACAGTTCTTGTGGAATTGGCAAAGTGATATTTGGAAGCCCATAGAGGGCTATGGTGAAAAAGGAAATATCCTCAGATGAAATCTGGAAAGAAGCTTTCTGAGAAACTGCTTAGTGTTCTGTTAATTCATCTCACAGAGTTACATCTGTATTTCGTGGATCTCTTTGCTAGCCTTATTTCTGTGGAATCTGAGAAAAGATATTTCGGATCCCTTTGAAGACTATAGGGCCAAAGGAAATATCCTCCGATAACAAAGACAAGGAAGCTTTCTGAGAAACTTCGTTGTGTTCTGTGAAATCATCTCACAGAGTTACAGCTTTCGCCTCACGGAGCCTTTCGCTAAGACAGTTCTTTTGAAATTGGCAAAGTGATATTTGGAAGCCCATAGAGGGCTATGGTGAAAAAGGAAATATCCTCAGAGGAAATCTGGAAAGAAGCTTTTGAGAAACTGCTTAGTGTTCTGTTAATTCATCTCACAGTGTTACATCTGTATTTCATGGATCTCTTTGCTAGCCTTATTTCTGTGGAATCTGAGAACAGATATTTCGGATCCCTTTGAAGACTATAGGGCCAAAGGAAATATCCTCCGATAACAAAGAGAAAGAAGCTTTCTGAGAAACTTCTTTGTGTTCTGTGAAATCATCTCACAGAGTTGCAGCTTTCCCCTCAAGAAGCCTTTCGCTAAGACAGTTCTTGTGGACTTGGCAAAGTGATATTTGGAAACCCATAGAGGGCTATGGTGAAAAAGGAAATATCCTCAGATGAAATCTGGAAAGAAGCTTTCTGAGAAACTGCTTAGTGTTCTGTTAATTCATCTCACAGACTTACATCTGTATTTCGTGGATCTCTTTGCTAGCCTTATTTCTGTGGAATCTGAGAACAGATATTTCGGATCCCTTTGAAGACTATAGGGCCAAAGGAAATATCCTCCGATAACAAAGGGAAAGAAGCTTTCTGAGAAACTTCTTTGTGTTCTGTGAAATCATCTCACAGAGTTGCAGCTTTCCCCTCAAGAAGCCTTTCGCTAGGACAGTTCTTGTGGAATTGGCAAAGTGATATTTGGAAGCCCATAGAGGGCTAAGGTGAAAAAGGAAATATCCTCAGATGAAATCTGGAAAGAAGCTTTCTGAGAAACTGCTTAGTGTTCTGTTAATTCATCTCACAGAGTTACATCTGTATTTCGTGGATCTCTTTGCTAGCCTTATTTCTGTGGAATCTGAGAAAAGATATTTCGGATCCCTTTGAAGACTATAGGGCCAACGGAAATATCCTCCGATAACAAAGACAAGGAAGCTTTCTGAGAAACATCATTGTGTTCTGTGAAATCATCTCACAGAGTTGCAGCTTTCCCCTCAAGAAGCCTTTCGCTAAGACAGTTCTTGTGGACTTGGCAAAGTGATATTTGGAAACCCATAGAGGGCTATGGTGAAAAAGGAAATATCCTCAGATGAAATCTGGAAAGAAGCTTTCTTAGAAACTGCTTAGTGTTCTGTTAATTCATCTCACAGAGTTACATCTGTATTTCGTGGATCTCTTTGCTAGCCTTATTTCTGTGGAATCTGAGAACAGATATTTCGGATCCCTTTGAAGACTATAGGGCCAAAGGAAATATCCTCCGATAACAAAGACAAGGAAGCTTTCTGAGAAACTTCGTTGTGTTCTGTGAAATCATCTCACAGAGTTACAGCTTTCGCCTCACGGAGCCTTTCGCTAAGACAGTTCTTTTGAAATTGGCAAAGTGATATTTGGAAGCCCATAGAGGGCTATGGTGAAAAAGGAAATATCCTCAGAGGAAATCTGGAAAGAAGCTTTCTGAGAAACTGCTTAGTGTTCTGTTAATTCATCTCACAGAGTTACATCTGTATTTCGTGGATCTCTTTGCTAGCCTTATTTCTGTGGAATCTGAGAAAAGATATTTCGGATCCCTTTGAAGTCTATAGGGCCAAAGGAAATATCCTCCGATAACAAAGAGAAAGAAGCTTTCTGAGAAACTTCTTTGTGTTCTGTGAAATCATCTCACAGAGTTGCAGCTTTCCCCTCAAGAAGCCTTTCGCTAAGACAGTTCTTGTGGACTTGGCAAAGTGATATTTGGAAACCCATAGAGGGCTATGGTGAAAAAGGAAATATCCTCAGATGAAATCTGGAAAGAAGCTTTCTGAGAAACTGCTTAGTGTTCTGTTAATTCATCTCACAGAGTTACATCTGTATTTCGTGGATCTCTTTGCTAGCCTTATTTCTGTGGAATCTGAGAACAGATATTTCGGATCCCTTTGAAGACTACAGGGCCAAAGGAAATATCCTCCGATAAAAAAGGGAAAGAAGCTTTCTGAGAAACTTCTTTGTGTTCTGTGAAATCATCTCACAGAGTTGCAGCATTCCCCTCAAGAAGCCTTTCGCTAAGACAGTTCTTGTGGAATTGGCAAAGTGATATTTGGAAGCCCATAGAGGGCTAACGTGAAAAAGGAAATATCCTCAGATGAAATCTGGAAAGAAGCTTTCTGAGAAACTGCTTAGTGTTCTGTTAATTCATCTCACAGAGTTACATCTGTATTTCATGGATCTCTTTGCTAGCCTTATTTCTGTTGAATCTGAGAACAGATATTTCGGATCCTTTTGAAGAGTATAGGGCCAAAGGAAATATCCTCCGATAACAAAGACAAAGAAGCTTTCTGAGAAACTTCTTTGTGTTCTCTGAAATCATCTCACAGAGTTACAGCTTTCCCCTCAAGGAGTCTTTCTCTAAGACAGTTCTTGTGGAATTGGCAAAGTGATATTTGGAAGCCCATAGAGGGCTATGGTGAAAAAGGAAATATCCTCAGATGAAATCTGGAAAGAAGCTTTCTGAGAAACTGCTTAGTGTTCTGTTAATTCATCTCAGGGAGTTACATCTGTATTTCGTGGATCTCTTTGCTAGCCTTATTTCTGTGGAATCTGAGAACAGATATTTCGGATCCCTATGAAGACTATAGGGCCAAAGGAAATATCCTCCGATAACAAAGAGAAAGAAGCTTTCTGAGAAACTTCTTTGTGTTCTGTGAAATCATCTCACAGAGTTACAGCTTTCCCCTCAAGGAGCCTTTCGCTAAGAGAGTTCTTGTGGAATTGGCAAAGTGATATTTGGAAGCCCATAGAGGGCAATGGTGAAAAAGGAAATATCCTCAGATGAAATCTGGAAAGAAGCTTTCTGAGAAACTGCTTAGTGTTCTGTTAATTCATCTCACACAGTTTCATCTGTATTTCGTGGATCTCTTTGCTAGCCTTATTTCTGTGGAATCTGAGAACAGATATTTCGGATCCCTTTGAAGACTATAGGGCCAAAGGAAATATCCTCCGATAACAAAGACAAGGAAGCTTTCTGAGAAACTTCGTTGTGTTCTGTGAAATCATCTCACAGAGTTACAGCTTTCCCCTCAAGAAGCCTTTCGCTAAGACAGTTCTTGTGGAATTGGCAAAGTGATATTTGGAAGCCCATAGAGGGCTATGGTGAAAAAGGAAATATCCTCAGATGAAATCTGGAAAGAAGCTTTCTGAGAAACTGCTTAGTGTTCTGTTAATTCATCTCACAGAGTTACATCTGTATTTCGTGGATCTCTTTGCTACCCTTATTTCTGTGGAATCTGAACAAAGATATTTCGGATCCCTTTGAAGACTATAGGGTCAAAGGAAATATCCTCCGATAACAAAGACAAGGAAGCTTTCTGAGAAACTTCGTTGTGTTCTGTGAAATCATCTCACAGAGTTACAGCTTTCGCCTAATGGAGCCTTTCGCTAAGACAGTTCTTTTGAAATTGGCAAACTGATATTTGGAAGCCCATAGAGGGCTATGGTGAAAAAGGAAATATCCTCAGAGGAAATCTGGAAAGAAGCTTTCTGAGAAACTGCTTAGTGTTCTGTTAATTCATCTCACAGTGTTACATCTGTATTTCATGGATCTCTTTGCTAGCCTTATTTCTGTGCAATCTGAGAACAGATATTTCAGATCCCTTTGAAGACTATAGGGCCAAAGGAAATATCCTCCGATAACAAAGAGAAAGACGCTTTCTGAGAAACTTCTTTGTGTTCTGTGAAATCATCTCACAGAGTTGCAGCTTTCCCCTCAAGAAGCCTTTCGCTAAGACAGTTCTTGTGGACTTGGCAAAGTGATATTTGGAAACCCATAGAGGGCTATGGTGAAAAAGGAAATATCCTCAGATGAAATCTGGAAAGAAGCTTTCTGAGAAACTGCTTAGTGTTCTGTTAATTCATCTCACAGAGTTACATCTGTATTTCGTGGATCTCTTTGCTAGCTTTATTTCTGCTGAATCTGAGAACAGATATTTCGGATCCTTTTGAAGACTATAGGGCCAAAGGAAATATCCTCTGAAAATAAAGAGAAAGAAGCTTTCTGAGAAACTTCTTTGTGTTCTGTGAAATCATCTCACAGAGTTACAGCTTTCCCCTCACTTAGTCTTTCGCTAAGACAGTTCTTTTGGAATTGGCAAAGTGATATCTGGAAGCCCATAGAGGGCTATGGTGAAAAAGGAAATATCCTCAGATGAAATCTGGAAAGAAGCTTTCTGAGAAACTGCTTAGTGTTCTGTTAATTCATCTCACAGAGTTATATCTGTATTTCCTGGATCTCTTTGCTAGCCTTATTTCTGTGGAATCTGAGAACAGATATTTCGGATCCCTATGAAGACTATAGGGCCAAAGGAAATATCCTCCGATAACAAAGAGAAAGAAGCTTTCTGAGAAACTTCTTTCTGTTCTGTGAAATCATCTCACAGAGTTACAGCTTTCCCCTCAAGAAGCCTTTCGCTAAGACAGTTCTTGTGGAATTGGCAAAGTGATATTTGGAAGCCCATAGAGGGCTATGGTGAAAAAGGAAATATCCTCAGATGAAATCTGGAAAGAAGCTTTCTGAGAAACTGCTTAGTGTTCTGTTAATTCATCTCACAGAGTTACATCTGTATTTTGTGGATCTCTTTGTTAGCCTTATTTCTGTGGAATCTGAGAAAAGATATTTCGGATCCCTTTGAAGACTATAGGGCCAAAGGAAATATCCTCCGATAACAAAGACAAAGAAGCTTTCTGAGAAACTTCGTTGTGTTCTGTGAAATCATCTCACAGAGTTACAGCTTTCGCCTCACGGAGCCTTTCGCTAAGACAGTTCTTTTGAAATTGGCAAAGTGATATTTGGAAGCCCATAGAGGGCTATGGTGAAAAAGGAAATATCCTCAGAGGAAATCTGGAAAGAATCTTTCTGAGAAACTGCTTAGTGTTCTGTTAATTCATCTCACAGTGTTACATCTGTATTTCATGGATCTCTTTGCTAGCATTATTTCTGTGGTATCTGAGAACAGATATTTCAGATCCCTTTGAAGACTATAGGGTCAAAGGAAATATCCTCCGATAACAAAGAGAAAGAAGCTTTCTGAGAAACTTCTTTGTGTTCTGTGAAATCATCTCACAGAGTTGCAGCTTTCCCCACAAGAAGCCTTTCGCTAAGACAGTTCTTGTGGAATTGGCAAAGTTATATTTGGAAGCCCATAGAGGGCTATGGTGAAAAAGGAAATATCCTCAGATGAAATCTGGAAAGAAGCTTTCTGAGAAACTGCTTAGTGTTCTGTTAATTCATCTCACAGAGTTACATCTGTATTTCGTGGATCTCTTTGCTAGCCTTATTTCTGTGGAATCTGAGAACAGATATTTCGGATCCCTTTGAAGACTATAGGGCCAAAGGAAATATCCTCCGATAACAAAGAGAAAGAAGCTTTCGGAGAAACTTCGTTGTGTTCTGTGAAATCATCTCACAGAGTTACAGCTTTCCCCGCACGGAGCCTTTCGCTAAGACAGTTCTTGTGGACTTGGCAAAGTGATATTTGGAAACCCATAGAGGGCTATGGTGAAAAAGGAAATATCCTCAGATGAAATCTGGAAAGAAGCTTTCTTAGAAACTGCTTAGTGTTCTGTTAATTCATCTCACAGACTTACATCTGTATTTCGTGGATCTCTTTGCTAGCCTTATTTCTGTGGAATCTGAGAACAGATATTTCGGATCCCTTTGAAGACTATAGGGACAAAGGAAATATCCTCCAATAACAAAGGGAAAGAAGCTTTCTGAGAAACTTCTTTGTGTTCTGTGAAATCATCTCACAGAGTTGCAGCTTTCCCCTCAAGAAGCCTTTCGCTAAGACAGTTCTTGTGGAATTGGCAATGTGATATTTGGAAGCCCATAGAGGGCTAAGGTGAAAAAGGAAATATCCTCAGATGAAATCTGGAAAGAAGCTTTCTGAGAAACTGCTTAGTGTTCTGTTAATTCATCTCACAGAGTTACATCTGTATTTCGTGGATCTCTTTGCTAGCTTTATTTCTGCTGAATCTGAGAACAGATATTTCGGATCCTTTTGAAGACTATAGGGACAAAGGAAAGATCCTCCGATAACAAAGAGAAAGAAGCTTTCTGAGAAACTTCTTTGTGTTCTGTGAAATCATCTCACAGAGTTACAGCTTTCCTCTCAAGAAGCCTTTCGCTAAGACAGTTCTTGTGGAATTGGCAAAGTGATATTTGGAAGCCCATAGAGGGCTACGGTGAAAAAGGAAATATCCTCAGATGAAATCTGGAAAGAAGCTTTCTGAGAAACTGCTTAGTGTTCTGTTAATTCATCTCACAGAGTTACATCTGTATTTCGTGGATCTCTTTGCTAGCCTTATTTCTGTGGAATCTGAGAAAAGATATTTCGGATCCCTTTGAAGACTATAGGGCCAAAGGAAATATCCTCCGATAACAAAGACAAGGAAGCTTTCTGAGAAACTTCGTTGTGTTCTGTGAAATCATCTCA
Organism: Macaca nemestrina; assembly: GCF_043159975.1. NCBI lineage: Eukaryota > Metazoa > Chordata > Mammalia > Primates > Cercopithecidae > Macaca > Macaca nemestrina. The sequence goes on along the minus strand of NC_092136.1, from coordinate 65,553,073 downwards.
CAGAGTTACAGCTTTCGCCTCACGGAGCCTTTCGCTAAGACAGTTCTTTTGAAATTGGCAAAGTGATATTTGGAAGCCCATAGAGGACTATGGTGAAAAAGGAAATATCCTCAGAGGAAATCTGGAAAGAAGCTTTCTGAGAAACTGCTTAGTGTTCTGTTAATTCATCTCACAGAGTTTCATCTGTATTTCGTGGATCTCTTTGCTAGCCTTATTTCTGTGGAATCTGAGAAAAGATATTTCGGATCCCTTTGAAGTCTATAGGGCCAAAGGAAATATCCTCCGATAACAAAGAGAAAGAAGCTTTCTGAGAAACTTCTTTGTGTTCTGTGAAATCATCTCACAGAGTTGCAGCTTTCCCCTCAAGAAGCCTTTCGCTAAGACAGTTCTTGTGGACTTGGCAAAGTGATATTTGGAAACCCATAGAGGGCTATGGTGAAAAAGGAAATATCCTCAGATGAAATCTGGAAAGAAGCTTTCTGAGAAACTGCTTAGTGTTCTGTTAATTCATCTCACAGAGTTACATCTGTATTTCGTGGATCTCTTTGCTAGCCTTATTTCTGTGGAATCTGAGAACAGATATTTCGGATCCCTTTGAAGACTACAGGGCCAAAGGAAATATCCTCCGATAAAAAAGGGAAAGAAGCTTTCTGAGAAACTTCTTTGTGTTCTGTGAAATCATCTCACAGAGTTGCAGCATTCCCCTCAAGAAGCCTTTCGCTAAGACAGTTCTTGTGGAATTGGCAAAGTGATATTTGGAAGCCCATAGAGGGCTAACGTGAAAAAGGAAATATCCTCAGATGAAATCTGGAAAGAAGCTTTCTGAGAAACTGCTTAGTGTTCTGTTAATTCATCTCACAGAGTTACATCTGTATTTCATGGATCTCTTTGCTAGCCTTATTTCTGTTGAATCTGAGAACAGATATTTCGGATCCCTTTGAAGAGTATAGGGCCAAAGGAAATATCCTCCGATAACAAAGACAAAGAAGCTTTCTGAGAAACTTCTTTGTGTTCTCTGAAATCATCTCACAGAGTTACAGCTTTCCCCTCAAGGAGTCTTTCTCTAAGACAGTTCTTGTGGAATTGGCAAAGTGATATTTGGAAGCCCATAGAGGGCTATGGTGAAAAAGGAAATATCCTCAGATGAAATCTGGAAAGAAGCTTTCTGAGAAACTGCTTAGTGTTCTGTTAATTCATCTCAGGGAGTTACATCTGTATTTCGTGGATCTCTTTGCTAGCCTTATTTCTGTGGAATCTGAGAACAGATATTTCGGATCCCTATGAAGACTATAGGGCCAAAGGAAATATCCTCCGATAACAAAGAGAAAGAAGCTTTCTGAGAAACTTCTTTGTGTTCTGTGAAATCATCTCACAGAGTTACAGCTTTCCCCTCAAGGAGCCTTTCGCTAAGACAGTTCTTGTGGAATTGGCAAAGTGATATTTGGAAGCCCATAGAGGGCTATGGTGAAAAAGGAAATATCCTCAGATGAAATCTGGAAAGAAGCTTTCTGAGAAACTGCTTAGTGTTCTGTTAATTCATCTCACACAGTTTCATCTGTATTTCGTGGATCTCTTTGCTAGCCTTATTTCTGTGGAATCTGAGAACAGATATTTCGGATCCCTTTGAAGACTATAGGGCCAAAGGAAATATCCTCCGATAACAAAGACAAGGAAGCTTTCTGAGAAACTTCGTTGTGTTCTGTGAAATCATCTCACAGAGTTACAGCTTTCCCCTCAAGAAGCCTTTCGCTAAGACAGTTCTTGTGGAATTGGCAAAGTGATATTTGGAAGCCCATAGAGGGCTATGGTGAAAAAGGAAATATCCTCAGATGAAATCTGGAAAGAAGCTTTCTGAGAAACTGCTTAGTGTTCTGTTAATTCATCTCACAGAGTTACATCTGTATTTCGTGGATCTCTTTGCTACCCTTATTTCTGTGGAATCTGAACAAAGATATTTCGGATCCCTTTGAAGACTATAGGGCCAAAGGAAATATCCTCCGATAACAAAGACAAGGAAGCTTTCTGAGAAACTTCGTTGTGTTCTGTGAAATCATCTCACAGAGTTACAGCTTTCGCCTGATGGAGCCTTTCGCTAAGACAGTTCTTTTGAAATTGGCAAACTGATATTTGGAAGCCCATAGAGGGCTATGGTGAAAAAGGAAATATCCTCAGAGGAAATCTGGAAAGAAGCTTTCTGAGAAACTGCTTAGTGTTCTGTTAATTCATCTCACAGTGTTACATCTGTATTTCATGGATCTCTTTGCTAGCCTTATTTCTGTGGAATCTGAGAACAGATATTTCAGATCCCTTTGAAGACTATAGGGCCAAAGGAAATATCCTCCGATAACAAAGAGAAAGAAGCTTTCTGAGAAACTTCTTTGTGTTCTGTGAAATCATCTCACAGAGTTGCAGCTTTCCCCTCAAGAAGCCTTTCGCTAAGACAGTTCTTGTGGACTTGGCAAAGTGATATTTGGAAACCCATAGAGGGCTATGGTGAAAAAGGAAATATCCTCAGATGAAATCTGGAAAGAAGCTTTCTGAGAAACTGCTTAGTGTTCTGTTAATTCATCTCACAGAGTTACATCTGTATTTCGTGGATCTCTTTGCTAGCTTTATTTCTGCTGAATCTGAGAACAGATATTTCGGATCCTTTTGAAGACTATAGGGCCAAAGGAAATATCCTCTGAAAACAAAGAGAAAGAAGCTTTCTGAGAAACTTCTTTGTGTTCTGTGAAATCATCTCACAGAGTTACAGCTTTCCCCTCACGGAGTCTTTCGCTAAGACAGTTCTTTTGGAATTGGCAAAGTGATATCTGGAAGCCCATAGAGGGCTATGGTGAAAAAGGAAATATCCTCAGATGAAATCTGGAAAGAAGCTTTCTGAGAAACTGCTTAATGTTCTGTTAATTCATCTCACAGAGTTATATCTGTATTTCGTGGATCTCTTTGCTAGCCTTATTTCTGTGGAATCTGAGAACAGATATTTCGGATCCCTATGAAGACTATAGGGCCAAAGGAAATATCCTCCGATAACAAAGAGAAAGAAGCTTTCTGAGAAACTTCTTTGTGTTCTGTGAAATCATCTCACAGAGTTACAGCTTTCCCCTCAAGAAGCCTTTCGCTAAGACAGTTCTTGTGGAATTGGCAAAGTGATATTTGGAAGCCCAAGAGGGCTATGGTGAAAAAGGAAATATCCTCAGATGAAATCTGGAAAGAAGCTTTCTGAGAAACTGCTTAGTGTTCTGTTAATTCATCTCACAGAGTTACATCTGTATTTTGTGGATCTCTTTGTTAGCCTTATTTCTGTGGAATCTGAGAAAAGATATTTCGGATCCCTTTGAAGACTATAGGGCCAAAGGAAATATCCTCCGATAACAAAGACAAAGAAGCTTTCTGAGAAACTTCGTTGTGTTCTGTGAAATCATCTCACAGAGTTACAGCTTTCGCCTCACGGAGCCTTTCGCTAAGACAGTTCTTTTGAAATTGGCAAAGTGATATTTGGAAGCCCATAGAGGGCTATGGTGAAAAAGGAAATATCCTCAGAGGAAATCTGGAAAGAATCTTTCTGAGGAACTGCTTAGTGTTCTGTTAATTCATCTCACAGTGTTACATCTGTATTTCATGGATCTCTTTGCTAGCATTATTTCTGTGGTATCTGAGAACAGATATTTCAGATCCCTTTGAAGACTATAGGGCCAAAGGAAATATCCTCCGATAACAAAGAGAAAGAAGCTTTCTGAGAAACTTCTTTGTGTTCTGTGAAATCATCTCACAGAGTTGCAGCTTTCCCCACAAGAAGCCTTTCGCTAAGACAGTTCTTGTGGAATTGGCAAAGTTATATTTGGAAGCCCATAGAGGGCTATGGTGAAAAAGGAAATATCCTCAGATGAAATCTGGAAAGAAGCTTTCTGAGAAACTGCTTAGTGTTCTGTTAATTCATCTCACAGAGTTACATCTGTATTTCGTGGATCTCTTTGCTAGCCTTATTTCTGTGGAATCTGAGAACAGATATTTCGGATCCCTTTGAAGACTATAGGGCCAAAGGAAATATCCTCCGATAACAAAGAGAAAGAAGCTTTCGGAGAAACTTCGTTGTGTTCTGTGAAATCATCTCACAGAGTTACAGCTTTCCCCGCACGGAGCCTTTCGCTAAGACAGTTCTTTTGGAATTGGCAAAGTTATATTTGGAAGCCCATAGAGGGCTATGGTGAAAAAGGAAATATCCTCAGATGAAATCTGGCAAGAAGCTTTCTGAGAAACTGCTTAGTGTTCTGTTAATTCATCTCACAGAGTTACATCTGTATTTCGTGGATCTCTTTGCTAGCCTTATTTCTGTTGAATCTGAGAACAGATATTTCGGATCCTTTTGAAGACTATAGGGCCAAAGGAAATATCCTCTGAAAAAAAAGGGAAAGAAGCTTTCTGAGAAACTTCTTTGTGTTCTGTGAAATCATCTCACAGAGTTACAGCTTTCCCCTCAAGGAGTCTTTCTCTAAGACAGTTCTTGTGTAATTGGCAAAGTGATATTTGGAAGCCCATAGAGGGCTATGGTGAAAAAGGAAATATCCTCAGATGAAATCTGGAAAGAAGCTTTCTGAGAAACTGCTTAGTGTTCTGTTAATTCATCTCACAGAGTTACATCTGTATTTCGTGGATCTCTTTGCTAGCCTTATTTCTGTGGAATCTGAGAACAGATATTTCGGATCCCTTTAAAGACTATAGGGCCAAAGGAAATATCCTCCGATAACAAAGAGAAAGAAGCTTTCGGAGAAACTTCGTTGTGTTCTGTGAAATCATCTCACAGAGTTACAGCTTTCCCCGCACGGAGCCTTTCGCTAAGACATTTCTTGTGGAATTGGCAAAGTTATATTTGGAAGCCCATAGAGGGCTATGGTGAAAAAGGAAATATCCTCAGATGAAATCTGGAAAGAAGCTTTCTGAGAAACTGCTTAGTGTTCTGTTAATTCATCTCACAGAGTTACATCTGTATTTCGTGGATCTCTTTGCTAGCCTTATTTCTGTTGAATCTGAGAACAGATATTTCGGATCCTTTTGAAGACTATAGGGCCAAAGGAAATATCCTCTGAAAAAAAAGAGAAAGAAGCTTTCTGAGAAACTTCGTTGTGTTCTGTGAAATCATCTCACAGAGCTACAGCTTTCCCCTCAAGAAGCCTTTCGCTAAGACAGTTCTTGTGGAATTGGCAAAGTGATATTTGGAAGCCCATAGAGGGCTATGGTGAAAAAGGAAATATCCTCAGATGAAATCTGGAAAGAAGCTTTCTGAGAAACTGCTTAGTGTTCTGTTAATTCATCTCACAGAGTTACATCTGTATTTCGTGGATCTCTTTGCTAGCCTTATTTCTGTGGAATCTGAGAAAAGATATTTCGGATCCCTTTGAAGACTATAGGGCCAAAGGAAATATCCTCCGATAACAAAGACAAGGAAGCTTTCTGAGAAACTTCGTTGTGTTCTGTGAAATCATCTCACAGAGTTACAGCTTTCGCCTCATGGAGCCTTTCGCTAAGACAGTTCTTTTGAAATTGGCAAAGTGATATTTGGAAGCCCATAGAGGGCTATGGTGAAAAAGGAAATATACTCAGATGAAATCTGGAAAGAAGCTTTCTGAGAAACTGCTTAGTGTTCTGTTAATTCATCTCACAGTGTTACATCTGTATTTCATGGATCTCTTTGCTAGCCTTATTTCTGTGGAATCTGAGAAAAGATATTTCGGATCCCTTTGAAGACTATAGGGCCAAAGGAAATATCCTCCGATAACAAAGAGAAAGAAGCTTTCGGAGAAACTTCGTTGTGATCTGTGAAATCATCTCACAGAGTTACAGCTTTCCCCTCACGGAGCCTTTCGCTAAGACAGTTCTTTTAGAATTGGCAAAGTTATATTTGGAAGCCCATAGAGGACTATGGTGAAAAAGGAAATATCCTCAGAGGAAATCTGGAAAGAAGCTTTCTGGGAAACTGCTTAGTGTTCTGTTAATTCATCTCACCGAGTTACATCTGTATTTCGTGGATCTCTTTGCTAGCCTTATTTCTGTGGAATCTGAGAACAGATATTTCGGATCCTTTTGAAGATTATAGGGCTAAAGGAAATATCCTCTGAAAACAAAGAGAAAGAAGCTTTCTGAGAAACTTCTTTGTGTTATGTGAAATCATCTCACAGAGTTACAGCTTTCCCCTCAAGGAGTCTTTCGCTAAGACTGTTCTTGTGGAATTGGCAAAGTGATACCTGGAAGCCCATAGAGGGCTATGGTGAAAAAGGAAATATCCTCAGATGAAATATGGAAAGAAACTTTCTGAGAAACTGCTTAGTGTTCTGTTAATTCATCTCACAGAGTTACATCTGTATTTCGTGGATCTCTTGGCTAGCCTTATTTCTGTGGAATCTGAGAACAGATATTTCGGATCCCTAAGAAGACTATAGGGCCAAAGGAAATATCCTCCGATAACAAAGAGAAAGAATCTTTCTGAGAAACTTCTTTGTGTTCTGTGAAATCATCTCACAGAGTTACAGCTTTCCCCTCAAGGAGTCTTTCGCTAAGACAGTTCTTGTGGAATTGGCAAAGTGATATCTGGAAGCCCATCGTGGGCTATGGTGAAAAAGGAAATATCCTCAAATGAAATCTGGAAAGAAGCTTTCTGAGAAACTGCTTAGTGTTCTGTTAATTCATCTCACAGAGTTACATCTGTATTTCGTGGATCTCTTTGCTAGCCTTATTTCTGTGGAATCTGAGAAAAGATATTTCGGATCCCTTTGAAGACTATAGGGCCAAAGGAAATATCCTCCGATAATATCCGATAACAAAGACAAAGAAGCTTTCTGAGAAACTTCGTTGTGTTCTGTGAAATCATCTCACAGAGTTACAGCTTTCCCCTCAAGGAGCCTTTCGCTAAGACGGTTCTTTTGAAATTGGCAAAGTGATATTTGGAAGCCCATAGAGGGCTATGGTGAAAAAGGAAATATCCTCCGAGGAAATCTGGAAAGAAGCTTTCTGAGAAACTGCTTAGTGTTCTGTTAATTCATCTCACAGTGTTACATCTGTATTTCATGGATCTCTTTGCTAGCCTTATTTCTGTTGAATCTGAGAACAGATATTTCGGATCCTTTTGAAGACTATAGGGCCAAAGGAAATATCCTCTGAAAACAAAGAGAAAGAAGCTTTCTGAGAAACTTCTTTGTGTTCTGTGAAATCATCTCACAGAGTTACAGCTTTCCCCTCAAGGAGCCTTTCGCTAAGACAGTTCTTGTGGAATTGGCAAAGTGATATCTGGAAGCCCATAGAGGGCTATGGTGAAAAAGGAAATATCCTCAGATGAAATCTGGAAAGAAGCTTTCTGAGCAACTGTTTAGTGTTCTGTTAATTCATCTCACAGAGTTACATCTGTATTTCGTGGATCTCTTTGCTAGCCTTATTTCTGTGGAATCTGAGAACAGATATTTCGGATCCCCATGAAGACTATAGGGCCAAAGGAAATATCCTCCGATAACAAAGAGAAAGAAGCTTTCTGAGAAACTTCTTTGTGTTCTGTGAAATCATCTCACAGAGTTACAGCTTTCCCCTCAAGAAGCCTTTCGCTAAGACAGTTCTTGTGGAATTGGCAAAGTGATATTTGGAAGCCCATAGAGGGCTATGGTGAAAAAGGAAATATCCTCAGATGAAATCTGGAAAGAAGCTTTCTGAGAAACTGCTTAGTGTTCTGTTAATTCATCTCACAGAGTTACATCTGTATTTCGTGGATCTCCTTGCTAGCCTTATCTGTGTGGATTCTGAGAAAAGATATTTCGGATTCCTTTGAAGGCTATAGGGCCAAAGGAAATATCCTCCGATAACAAAGAGAAAGAAGCTTTCTGAGAAACTTCTTTGTGTTCTGTGAAATCATCTCACAGAGTTACAGCTTTCCCCTCACGGAGCCTTTCGCTAAGACAGTTCTTTTGAAATTGGCAAAGTGATATTTGGAAGCCCATAGAGGGCTATGGTGAAAAAGGAAATATCCTCAGAGGAAATCTGGAAAGAAGCTTTCTGAGAAACTGCTTAGTGTTCTGTTAATTCATCTCACAGTGTTACATCTGTATTTCATGGATCACTTTGCTAGCCTTATTTCTGTGGAATCTGAGAACAGATATTTCAGATCCCTTTGAAGACTACAGGGCCAAAGGAAATATCCTCCGATAACAAAGAGAAAGAAGCTTTCTGAGAAACTTCGTTGTGTTCTGTGAAATCATCTCACAGAGTTACAGCTTTCCCCTCACGGAGCCTTTCGCTAAGACAGTTCTTTTGAAATTGGCAAAGTGATATTTGGAAGCCCATAGAGGGCTATGGTGAAAAAGGAAATATCCTCAGATGAAATCTGGAAAGAAGCTTTCTGAGAAACTGCTTAGTGTTCTGTTAATTCATCTCACAGTGTTACATCTGTATTTCATGGATCTCTTTGCTAGCCTTATTTCTGTGGAATCTGAGAACAGATATTTCAGATCCCTTTGAAGACTATAGGGCCAATGGAAATATCCTCCGATAACAAAGAGAAAGAAGCTTTCTGAGAAACTTCTTTGTGTTCTGTGAAATCATCTCACAGAGTTGCAGCTTTCCCCTCAAGAAGCCTTTCGCTAAGACAGTTCTTGTGGAATTGGCAAAGTGATATTTGGAAGCCCATAGAGGGCTATGGTGAAAAAGGAAATATCCTCAGATGAAATCTGGAAAGAAGCTTTCTGAGAAAATGCTTAGTGTTCTGTTAATTCATCTCACAGAGTTACATCTGTATTTCGTGGATCTCTTTGCTAGCCTTATCTCTGTGGATTCTGAGAAAAGATATTTCGGATTCCTTTGAAGACTATAGGGCCAAAGGAAATATCCTCCGATAACAAAGAGAAAGAAGCTTTCTGAGAAACTTCGTTGTGTTCTGTGAAATCATCTCACAGAGTTACAGCTTTCCCCTCACGGAGCCTTTCGCTAAGACAGTTCTTTTGAAATTGGCAAAGTGATATTTGGAAGCCCATAGAGGGCTATGGTGAAAAAGGAAATATCCTCAGAGGAAATCTGGAAAGAAGCTTTCTGAGAAACTGCTTAGTGTTCTGTTAATTCATCTCACATTGTTACATCTGTATTTCATGGATCTCTTTCCTAGCCTTATTTCTGTGGAATCTGAGAACAGATATTTCAGATCCCTTTGAAGACTATAGGGCCAAAGGAAATATCCTCCGATAACAAAGAGAAAGAAGCTTTCTGAGAAACTTCTTTGTGTTCTGTGAAATCATCTCACAGAGTTGCAGCTTTCCCCTCAAGAAGCCTTTCGCTAAGACAGTTCTTGTGGAATTGGCAAAGTGATATTTGGAAGCCCATAGAGGGCTATGGTGAAAAAGGAAATATCCTCAGATGAAATCTGGAAAGAAGCTTTCTGAGAAACTGCTTAGTGTTCTGTTAATTCATCTCACAGAGTTACATCTGTATTTCGTGGATCTCTTTGCTAGCCTTATTTCTGTGGAATCTGAGAACAGATATTTCGGATCCCTTTGAAGACTATAGGGCCAAAGGAAATATCCTCCGATAACAAAGAGATAGAAGCTTTCGGAGAAACTTCGTTGTGTTCTGTGAAATCATCTCACAGAGTTGCAGCTTTCCCCTCAAGAAGCCTTTCGCTAAGACAGTTCTTGTGGAATTGGCAAAGTGATATTTGGAAGCCCATAGAGGGCTATGGTGAAAAAGGAAATATCCTCAGATGAAATCTGGAAAGAAGCTTTCTGAGAAACTGCTTAGTGTTCTGTTAATTCATCTCACAGAGTTACATCTGTATTTCGTGGATCTCTTTGCTAGCCTTATCTCTGTGGATTCTGAGAAAAGATATTTCGGATTCCTTTGAAGACTGTAGGGCCAAAGGAAATATCCTCCGATAACAAAGAGAAAGAAGCTTTCTGAGAAACTTCGTTGTGTTCTGTGAAATCATCTCACAGAGTTACAGCTTTCCCCTCACGGAGCCTTTCGCTAAGACAGTTCTTTTGAAATTGGCAAAGTGATATTTGGAAGCCCATAGAGGGCTATGGTGAAAATGGAAATATCCTCAGAGGAAATCTGGAAAGAAGCTTTCTGAGAAACTGCTTAGTGTTCTGTTAATTCATCTCACAGACTTACATCTGTATTTCGTGGATCTCTTTGCTAGCCTTATTTCTGTTGAATCTGAGAACAGATATTTCGGATCCTTTTGAAGACTATAGGTCCAAAGGAAATATCCTCTGAAAACAAAGAGAAAGAATCTTTCTGAGAAACTTCGTTGTGTTCTGCGAAATCATCTCACAGAGTTGCAGCTTTCCCCTCAAGAAGCCTTTCGCTAAGACAGTTCTTGTGGAATTGGCAAAGTGATATCTGGAAGCCCATCGTGAGCTATGATGAAAAAGGAAATATCCTCAAATGAAATCTGGAAAGAAGCTTTCTGAGAAACTGCTTAGTGTTCCGTTAATTCATCTCACAGAGTTACATCTGTATTTCGTGGATCTCTTTGCTAGCCTTATTTCTGTGGAATCTGAGAAAAGATATTTCAGATCCCTTTGAAGACTATAGGGCCAAAGGAAATATCCTCCGATAACATCCGATAACAAAGACAAAGAAGCTTTCTGAGAAACTTCGTTGTGTTCTGTGAAATCATCTCACAGAATTACAGCTTTCCCCTCAAGTAGCCTTTCGCTAAGACGGTTCTTTTGAAATTGGCAAAGTGATATTTGGAAGCCCATAGAGGGCTATGGTGAAAAAGGAAATATCCTCAGATGAAATCTGGAAAGAAGCTTTCTGAGAAACTGCTTAGTGTTCTGTAATTCATCTCACAGTGTTACATCTGTATTTCATGGATCTCTTTGCTAGCCTTATTTCTGTTGAATCTGAGAACAGATATTTCGGATCCTTTTGAAGACTATAGGGCCAAAGGAAATATCCTCTGAAAACAAAGAGAAAGAAGCTTTCTGAGAAACTTCTTTGTGTTCTGTGAATTCATCTCACAGAGTTACAGCTTTCCCCTCAAGGAGCCTTTCGCTAAGACAGTTCTTGTGGAATTGGCAAAGTGATATCTGGAAGCCCATAGAGGGCTATGGTGAAAAAGGAAATATCCTCAGATGAAATCTGGAAAGAAGCTTTCTGAGAAACTGCTTAGTGTTCTGTTAATTCATCTCACAGAGTTACATCTGTATTTCGTGGATCTCTTTGCTAGCCTTATTTCTGTGGAATCTGAGAAAAGATATTTCGGATCCTTTTGAAGACTATAGGGCCAAAGGAAATATCCTCCGATAACAAAGAGAAAGAAGCTTTCTGAGAAACTTCGTTGTGTTCTGTGAAATCATCTCACAGAGTTACAGCTTTCCCCTCACGGAGCCTTTCGCTAAGACAGTTCTTTTGAAATTTGCAAAGTGATATTTGGAAGCCCTTAGAGGGCTATGGTGAAAAAGGAAATATCCTCAGAGGAAATCTGGAAAGAAGCTTTCTGAGAAACTGCTTAATGTTCTGTTAATTCATCTCACAGTGTTACATCTGTATTTCATGGATCTCTTTGCTAGCCTTATTTCTGTGGAATCTGAGAACAGATATTTCAGATCCCTTTGAAGACTATAGGGCCAAAGGAAATATCCTCCGATAACAAAGAGAAAGAAGCTTTCTGAGAAACTTCTTTGTGTTCTGTGAAATCATCTCACAGAGTTGCAGCTTTCCCCTCAAGAAGCCTTTCGCTAAGACAGTTCTTGTGGACTTGGCAAACTGATATTTGGAAACCCATAGAGGGCTATGGTGAAAAAGGAAATATCCTCAGATGAAATCTGGAAAGAAGCTTTCTGAGAAACTGCTTAGTGTTCTGTTAATTCATCTCACAGACTTACATCTGTATTTCGTGGATCTCTTTGCTAGCCTTATTTCTGTGGAATCTGAGAACAGATATTTCGGATCCCTTTGAAGACTATAGGGCCAAAGGAAATATCCTCCGATAACAAAGGGAAAGAAGCTTTCTGAGAAACTTCTTTGTGTTCTGTGAAATCATCTCACAGAGTTGCAGCTTTCCCCTCAAGAAGCCTTTCGCTAAGACAGTTCTTGTGGAATTGGCAAAGTGATATTTGGAAGCCCATAGAGGGCTATGGTGAAAAAGGAAATATCCTCAGATGAAATCTGGAAAGAAGCTTTCTGAGAAACTGCTTAGTGTTCTGTTAATTCATCTCACAGAGTTACATCTGTATTTCGTGGATCTCTTTGCTAGCTTTATTTCTGTTGAATCTGAGAACAGATATTTCGGATCCTTTTGAAGACTATAGGGCCAAAGGAAATATCCTCTGAAAACAAAGAGAAAGAAGCTTTCTGAGAAACTTCTTTGTGTTCTGTGAAATCATCTCACAGAGTTACAGCTTTCCCCTCAAGGAGTCTTTCGCTAAGACAGTTCTTGTGGAATTGGCAAAGTGATATCTGGAAGCCCATAGAGGGCTATGGTGAAAAAGGAAATATCCTCAGATGAAATCTGGAAAGAAGCTTTCTGAGAAACTGCTTAGTGTTCTGTTAATTCATCTCACAGAGTTACATCTGTATTTCGTGGATCTCTTTGCTAGCCTTATTTCTGTGGAATCTGAGAACAGATATTTCGGATCCCTATGAAGACTATAGGGCCAAAGGAAATATCCTCCGATAACAAAGAGAAAGAAGCTTTCTGAGAAACTTCTTTGTGTTCTGTGAAATCATCTCACAGAGTTACAGCTTTCCCCTCAAGAAGCCTTTCGCTAAGACAGTTCTTGTGGAATTGGCAAAGTGATATTTGGAAGCCCATAGAGGGCTATGGTGAAAAAGGAAATATCCTCAGATGAAATCTGGAAAGAAGCTTTCTGAGAAACTGCTTAGTGTTCTGTTAATTCATCTCACAGAGTTACATCTGTATTTCGTGGATCTCTTTGCTAGCCTTATTTCTGTGGAATCTGAGAAAAGATATTTCGGATCCCTTTGAAGACTATAGGGCCAAAGGAAATATCCTCCGATAACAAAGAGAAAGAAGCTTTCGGAGAAACTTCGTTGTGATCTGTGAAATCATCTCACAGAGTTACAGCTTTCCCCTCACGGAGCCTTTCGCTAAGACAGTTCTTTTAGAATTGGCAAAGTTATATTTGGAAGCCCATAGAGGACTATGGTGAAAAAGGAAATATCCTCAGAGGAAATCTGGAAAGAAGCTTTCTGAGAAACTGCTTAGTGTTCTGTTAATTCATCTCACCGAGTTACATCTGTATTTCGTGGATCTCTTTGCTAGCCTTATTTCTGTGGAATCTGAGAACAGATATTTCGGATCCTTTTGAAGATTATAGGGCTAAAGGAAATATCCTCTGAAAACAAAGAGAAAGAAGCTTTCTGAGAAACTTCTTTGTGTTATGTGAAATCATCTCACAGAGTTACAGCTTTCCCCTCAAGGAGTCTTTCGCTAAGACTGTTCTTGTGGAATTGGCAAAGTGATATTTGGAAGCCCATAGAGGGCTATGGTGAAAAAGGAAATATCCTCAGATGAAATCTGGAAAGAAACTTTCTGAGAAACTGCTTAGTGTTCTGTTAATTCATCTCACAGAGTTACATCTGTATTTCGTGGATCTCTTTGCTAGCCTTATTTCTGTTGAATCTGAGAACAGATATTTCGGATCCTTTTGAAGACTATAGGGCCAAAGGAAATATCCTCTGAAAACAAAGAGAAAGAATCTTTCTGAGAAACTTCTTTGTGTTCTGTGAAATCATCTCACAGAGTTACAGCTTTCCCCTCAAGGAGTCTTTCGCTAAGACAGTTCTTGTGGAATTGGCAAAGTGATATCTGGAAGCCCATCGTGGGCTATGGTGAAAAAGGAAATATCCTCAAATGAAATCTGGAAAGAAGCTTTCTGAGAAACTGCTTAGTGTTCTGTTAATTCATCTCACAGAGTTACATCTGTATTTCGTGGATCTCTTTGCTAGCCTTATTTCTGTGGAATCTGAGAAAAGATATTTCGGATCCCTTTGAAGACTATAGGGCCAAAGGAAATATCCTCCGATAATATCCGATAACAAAGAGAAAGAAGCTTTCTGAGAAACTTCGTTGTGTTCTGTGAAATCATCTCACAGAGTTACAGCTTTCCCCTCAAGGAGCCTTTCGCTAAGACGGTTCTATTGAAATTGGCAAAGTGATATTTGGAAGCCCATAGAGGGCTATGGTGAAAAAGGAAATATCCTCCGAGGAAATCTGGAAAGAAGCTTTCTGAGAAACTGTTTAGTGTTCTGTTAATTCATCTCACAGAGTTACATCTGTATTTCGTGGATCTCTTTGCTAGCCTTATCTCTGTGGATTCTGAGAAAAGATATTTCGGATTCCTTTGAAGGCTATAGGGCCAAAGGAAATATCCTCCGATAACAAAGAGAAAGAAGCTTTCTGAGAAACTTCGTTGTGTTCTGTGAAATCATCTCACAGAGTTACAGCTTTCCCCTCACGGAGCCTTTCGCTAAGACAGTTCTTTTGAAACTGGCAAAGTGATATTTGGAAGCCCATAGAGGGCTATGGTGAAAAAGGAAATATCCTCAGAGGAAATCTGGAAAGAAGCTTTCTGAGAAACTGCTTAGTGTTCTGTTAATTCATCTCACAGTGTTACATCCGTATTTCATGGATCTCTTTGCTAGCCTTATTTCTGTGGAATCTGAGAACAGATATTTCAGATCCCTTTGAAGACTACAGGGCCAAAGGAAATATCCTCCGATAACAAAGAGAAAGAAGCTTTCTGAGAAACTTCGTTGTGTTCTGTGAAATCATCTCACGGAGTTACAGCTTTCCCCTCACGGAGCCTTTCGCTAAGACAGTTCTTTTGAAATTGGCAAAGTGATATTTGGAAGCCCATAGAGGGCTATGGTGAAAAAGGAAATATCCTCAGAGGAAATCTGGAAAGAAGCTTTCTGAGAAACTGCTTAGTGTTCTGTTAATTCATCTCACAGTGTTACATCTGTATTTCATGGATCTCTTTGCTAGCCTTATTTCTGTGGAATCTGAGAACAGATAATTCGGATCCCTTTGAAGACTATTGGGCCAAAGGAAATATCCTCCGATAACAAAGAGAAAGAAGCTTTCTGAGAAACTTCTTTGTGTTCTGTGAAATCATCTCACAGAGTTGCAGCTTTCCCCTCAAGAAGCCTTTCGCTAAGACAGTTCTTGTGGAATTGGCAAAGTGATATTTGGAAGCCCATAGAGGGCTATGGTGAAAAAGGAAATATCCTCAGATGAAATCTGGAAAGAAGCTTTCTGAGAAACTGCTTAGTGTTCTGTTAATTCATCTAACAGAGTTACATCTGTATTTCGTGGATCTCTTTGCTAGCCTTATCTCTGTGGATTCTGAGAAAAGATATTTCGGATTCCTTTGAAGACTATAGGGCCAAAGGAAATATCCTCCGATAACAAAGAGAAAGAAGCTTTCTGAGAAACTTCGTTGTGTTCTGTGAAATCATCTCACAGAGTTACAGCTTTCCCCTCACGGAGCCTTTCGCTAAGACCGTTCTTTTGAAATTGGCAAAGTGATATTTGGAAGCCCATAGAGGGCTATGGTGAAAAAGGAAATATCCTCAGAGGAAATCTGGAAAGAAGCTTTCTGAGAAACTGCTTAGTGTTCTGTTAATTCATCTCACAGTGTTACATCTGTATTTCATGGATCTCTTTCCTAGCCTTATTTCTGTGGAATCTGAGAACAGATATTTCAGATCCCTTTGAAGACTATAGGGCCAAAGGAAATATCCTCCGATAACAAAGAGAAAGAAGCTTTCTGAGAAACTTCTTTGTGTTCTGTGAAATCATCTCACAGAGTTGCAGCTTTCCCCTCAAGAAGCCTTTCGCTAAGACAGTTCTTGTGGAATTGGCAAAGTGATATTTGGAAGCCCATAGAGGGCTATGGTGAAAAAGGAAATATCCTCAGATGAAATCTGGAAAGAAGCTTTCTGAGAAACTGCTTAGTGTTCTGTTAATTCATCTCACAGAGTTACATCTGTATTTCGTGGATCTCTTTGTTAGCCTTATTTCTGTGGAATCTGAGAACAGATATTTCGGATCCCTTTGAAGACTATAGGGCCAAAGGAAATATCCTCCGATAACAAAGAGATAGAAGCTTTCGGAGAAACTTCGTTGTGTTCTGTGAAATCATCTCACAGAGTTGCAGCTTTCCCCTCAAGAAGCCTTTCGCTAAGACAGTTCTTGTGGACTTGGCAAAGTGATATTTGGAAGCCCATAGAGGGCTATGGTGAAAAAGGAAATATCCTCAGATGAAATCTGGAAAGAAGCTTTCTGAGAAACTGCTTAGTGTTCTGTTAATTCATCTCACAGAGTTACATCTGTATTTCGTGGATCTCTTTGCTAGCCTTATCTCTGTGGATTCTGAGAAAAGATATTTCGGATTCCTTTGAAGACTCTAGGGCCAAAGGAAATATCCTCCGATAACAAAGAGAAAGAAGCTTTCTGAGAAACTTCGTTGTGTTCTGTGAAATCATCTCACAGAGTTACAGCTTTCCCGTCACGGAGCCTTTCGCTAAGACAGTTCTTTTGAAATTGGCAAAGTGATATTTGGAAGCCCATAGAGGGCTATGGTGAAAAAGGAAATATCCTCAGAGGAAATCTGGAAAGAAGCTTTCTGAGAAACTGCTTAGTGTTCTGTTAATTCATCTCACAGTGTTACATCTGTACTTCATGGATCTCTTTCCTAGCCATATTTCTGTGGAATCTGAGAACAGATATTTCAGATCCCTTTGAAGACTATAGGGCCAAAGGAAATATCCTCCGATAACAAAGAGAAAGAAGCTTTCTGAGAAACTTCTTTGTGTTCTGTGAAATCATCTCACAGAGTTGCAGCTTTCCCCTCAAGAAGCCTTTCGCTAAGACAGTTCTTGTGGAATTGGCAAAGTGATATTTGGAAGCCCATAGAGGGCTATGGTGAAAAAGGAAATATCCTCAGATGAAATCTGGAAAGAAGCTTTCTGAGAAACTGCTTAGTGTTCTGTTAATTCATCTCACAGAGTTACATCTGTATTTCGTGGATCTCTTTGCTAGCCTTATTTCTGTTGAATCTGAGAACAGATATTTCGGATCCTTTTGAAGATTATAGGGCTAAAGGAAATATCCACTGAAAACAAAGAGAAAGAAGCTTTCTGAGAAACTTCTTTGTGTTATGTGAAATCATCTCACAGAGTTACAGCTTTCCCCTCAAGGAGTCTTTCGCTAAGACTGTTCTTGTGGAATTGGCAAAGTGATACCTGGAAGCCCATACAGGGCTATTTTGAAAAAGGAAATATCCTCAGATGAAATCTGTAAAGAAACTTTCTGAGAAACTGCTTAGTGTTCTGTTAATTCATCTCACAGAGTTACATCTGTATTTCGTGGATCTCTTTTCTAGCCTTATTTCTGTGGAATCTGAGAACAGATATTTCGGATCCCTAAGAAGACTATAGGGCCAAAGGAAATATCCTCCGATAACAAAGAGAAAGAAGCTTTCGGAGAAACTTCTTTGTGTTCTGTGAAATCATCTCACAGAGTTACAGCTTTCCCCTCAAGGAGCCTTTCGCTAAGACAGTTCTTGTGGAATTGGCAAAGTGATATCTGGAAGCCCATCGTGGGCTATGGTGAAAAAGGAAATATCCTCAAATGAAATCTGGAAAGAAGCTTTCTGAGAAACTGCTTAGTGTTCTGTTAATTCATCTCACAGAGTTACATCTGTATTTCGTGGATCTCTTTGGTAGCCTTATTTCTGTGGAATCTGAGAAAAGATATTTCGGATCCCTTTGAAGACTATAGGGCCAAAGGAAATATCCTCCGATAACGTCCGATAACAAAGACAAAGAAGCTTTCTGAGAAACTTCGTTGTGTTCTGTGAAATCATCTCACAGAGTTACAGGTTTCCCCTCAAGGAGCCTTTCGCTAAGACGGTTCTTTTGAAATTGGCAAAGTGATATTTGGAAGCCCATAGAGGGCTATGGTGAAAAAGGAAATATCCTCAGAGGAAATCTGGAAAGAAGCTTTCTGAGAAACTGCTTAGTGTTCTGTTAATTCATCTCACAGTGTTACATCTGTATTTCATGGATCTCTTTGCTAGCCTTATTTCTGTTGATTCTGGGAACAGATATTTCGGATGCTTTTGAAGACTATAGGGCCAAAGGAAATATCCTCTGAAAACAAAGAGAAAGAAGCTTTCTGAGAAACTTCTTTGTGTTCTGTGAATTCATCTCACAGAGTTACAGCTTTCCCCTCAAGGAGCCTTTCGCTAAGACAGTTCTTGTGGAATTGGCAAAGTGATATCTGGAAGCCCATAGAGGGCTATGGTGAAAAAGGAAATATCCTCAGATGAAATCTGGAAAGAAGCTTTCTGAGAAACTGCTTAGTGTTCTGTTAATTCATCTCACAGAGTTACATCTGTATTTCGTGGATCTCTTTGCTAGCCTTATTTCTGTGGAATCTGAGAAAAGATATTTCGGATCCCTTTGAAGACTATAGGGCCAAAGGAAATATCCTCCGATATTAAAGAGAAAGAAGCTTTCGGAGAAACTTCGTTGTGTTCTGTGAAATCATCTCACAGAGTTGCAGCTTTCCCCTCACGGAGCCTTTCGCTAAGACGGTTCTTTTGAAATTGGCAAAGTGATATTTGGAAGCCCATAGAGGGCTATGGTGAAAAAGGAAATATCCTCAGATGAAATCTGGAAAGAAGCTTTCTGAGAAACTGCTTAGTGTTCTGTAATTCATCTCACAGTGTTACATCTGTATTTCATGGATCTCTTTGCCAGCCTTATTTCTGTTGAATCTGAGAACAGATATTTCGGATCCTTTTGAAGACTATAGGGCCAAAGGAAATATCCTCTGAAAACAAAGAGAAAGAAGCTTTCTGAGAAACTTCTTTGTGTTCTGTGAATTCATCTCACAGAGTTACAGCTTTCCCCTCAAGGAGCCTTTCGCTAAGACAGTTCTTGTGGAATTGGCAAAGTGATATCTGGAAGCCCATAGAGGGCTATGTTGAAAAAGGAATTATCCTCAGATGAAATCTGGAAAGAAGCTTTCTGAGAAACTGCTTAGTGTTCTGTTAATTCATCTCACAGAGTTACATCTGTATTTCGTGGATCTCTTTGCTAGCCTTATTTCTGTGGAATCTGAGAAAAGATATTTCGGATCCCTTTGAAGACTATAGGGCCAAAGGAAATATCCTCCGATAACAAAGAGAAAGAAGCTTTCTGAGAAACTTCGTTGTGTTCTGTGAAATCATCTCACAGAGTTACAGCTTTCCCCTCACGGAGCCTTTCGCTAAGACAGTTCTTTTGAAATTGGCAAAGTGATATTTGGAAGCCCTTAGAGGGCTATGGTGAAAAAGGAAATATCCTCAGAGGAAATCTGGAAAGAAGCTTTCTGAGAAACTGCTTAGTGTTCTGTTAATTCATCTCACAGTGTTACATCTGTATTTCATGGATCTCTTTGCTAGCCTTATTTCTGTGGAATCTGAGAACAGATATTTCAGATCCCTTTGAAGACTATAGGGCCAAAGGAAATATCCTCCGATAACAAAGAGAAAGAAGCTTTCTGAGAAACTTCTTTGTGTTCTGTGAAATCATCTCACAGAGTTGCAGCATTCCCCTCAAGAAGCCTTTCGCTAAGACAGTTCTTGTGGAATTGGCAAAGTGATATTTGGAAGCCCATAGAGGGCTATGGTGAAAAAGGAAATATCCTCAGATGAAATCTGGAAAGAAGCTTTCTGAGAAACTGCTTAGTGTTCTGTTAATTCATCTCACAGAGTTACATCTGTATTTCGTGGATCTCTTTGCTAGCCTTATTTCTGTGGAATCTGAGAACAGATATTTCGGAACCCTTTGAAGACTATAGGGCCAAAGGAAATATCCTCCGATAACAAAGAGAAAGAAGCTTTCTGAGAAACTTCTTTGTGTTCTGTGAAATCATCTCACAGAGTTTCAGCTTTTCCCTCAAGAAGCCTTTCGCTAAGACAGTTCCTGTGGAATTGGCAAAGTGATATTTGGAAGCCCATAGAGGGCTATGGTGAAAAAGGAAATATCCTCAGATGAAATCTGGAAAGAAGCTTTCTGAGAAACTGCTTAGTGTTCTGTTAATTCATCTCACAGAGTTACATCTGTATTTCGTGGATCTCTTTGCTAGCCTTATTTCTGTGGAATCTGAGAACAGATATTTCGGATCCTTTTGAAGACTATAGGGCCAAAGGAAATATCCTCCGATAACAAAGAGAAAGAAGCTTTCTGAGAAACTTCTTTGTGTTCTGTGAAATCATCTCACAGAGTTACAGCTTTCCCCTCAAGGAGTCTTTCTCTAAGACAGTTCTTGTGGAATTGGCAAAGTGATATTTGGAAGCCCATAGGGGGCTATGGTGAAAAAGGAAATATCCTCAGATGAAATCTGGAAAGAAGCTTTCTGAGAAACTGCTTAGTGTTCTGTTAATTCATCTCACAGAGTTACATCTGTATTTCGTGGATCTCTTTGCTAGCCTTATTTCTGTGGAATCTGAGAACAGATATTTCGGATCCCTATGAAGACTATAGGGCCAAAGGAAATATCCTCCGATAACAAAGAGAAAGAAGCTTTCTGAGAAACTTCTTTGTGTTCTGTGAAATCATCTCACAGAGTTACAGCTTTCCCCTCAAGAAGCCTTTCGCTAAGACAGTTCTTGTGGAATTGGCAAAGTGATATTTGGAAGCCCATAGAGGGCTATGGTGAAAAAGGAAATATCCTCAGATGAAATCTGGAAAGAAGCTTTCTGAGAAACTGCTTAGAGTTCTGTTAATTCATCTCAGAGAGATACATCTGTATTTCGTGGATCTCTTTGCTAGCCTTATTTCTGTGGAATCTGAGAACAGATATTTCGGATCCCTTTGAAGACTATAGGGCCAAAGGAAATATCCTCCGATAACAAAGAGAAAGAAGCTTTCGGAGAAACTTCGTTGTGTTCTGTGAAATCATCTCACAGAGTTACAGCTTTCCCCTCCCGGAGCCTTTCACTAAGACAGTTCTTTTGGAATTGGCAAAGTTATATTTGGAAGCCCATAGAGGGCTATGGTGAAAAAGGAAATATCCTCAGATGAAATCTGGAAAGAAGCTTTCTGAGAAACTGCTTAGTGTTCTGTTAATTCATCTCACAGAGTTACATCTGTATTTCGTGGATCTCTTTGCTAGCCTTATTTCTGTTGAATCTGAGAACAGATATTTCGGATCCTTTTGAAGACTATAGGGCCAAAGGAAATATCCTCTGAAAACAAAGAGAAAGAAGCTTTCTGAGAAACTTCTTTGTGTTCTGTGAAATCATCTCACAGAGTTACAGCTTTCCCCTCAAGGAGTCTTTCGCTAAGACAGTTCTTGTGGAATTGGCAAAGTGATATCTGGAAGCCCATAGAGGGCTATGGTGAAAAAGGAAATATCCTCAGATGAAATCTGGAAAGAAGCTTTCTGAGAAACTGCTTAGTGTTCTGTTAATTCATCTCACAGAGTTACATCTGTATTTCGTGGATCTCTTTGCTAGCCTTATTTCTGTGGAATCTGAGAAAAGATATTTCGGATCCCTTTGAAGACTATAGGGCCAAAGGAAATATCCTCCGATAACAAAGACAAGGAAGGTTTCTGAGAAACTTCGTTGTGTTCTGTGAAATCATCTCACAGAGTTACAGCTTTCGCCTCACGGAGCCTTTCGCTAAGACAGTTCTTTTGAAATTGGCAAAGTGATATTTGGAAGCCCATAGAGGGCTATGGTGAAAAAGGAAATATCCTCAGAGGAAATCTGGAAAGAAGCTTTCTGAGAAACTGCTTAGTGTTCTGTTAATTCATCTCACAGTGTTACATCTGTATTTCATGGATCTCTTTGCTAGCCTTATTTCTGTGGAATCTGAGAACAGATATTTCAGATCCCTTTGAAGAATATAGGGCCAAAGGAAATATCCTCCGATAACAAAGAGAAAGAAGCTTTCTGAGAAACTTCTTTCTGTTCTGTGAAATCATCTCACAGAGTTGCAGCTTTCCCCTCAAGAAGCCTTTCTCTAAGACAGTTCTTGTGGACTTGGCGAAGTGATATTTGGAAACCCATAGAGGGCTATGGTGAAAAAGGAAATATCCTCAGAGAAAATCTGGAAAGAAGCTTTCTGAGAAACTGCTTAGTGTTCTGTTAATTCATCTCACAGACTTACATCTGTATTTCGTGGATCTCTTTGCTAGCCTTATTTCTGTGGAATCTGAGAACAGATATTTCAGATCCCTTTGAAGACTATAGGGCCAAAGGAAATATCCTCCGATAACAAAGGGAAAGAAGCTTTCTGAGAAACTTCTTTGTGTTCTGTGAAATCATCTCACAGAGTTGCAGCTTTCCCCTCAAGAAGCCTTTCGCTAAGACAGTTCTTGTGGAATTGGCAAAGTGATATTTGGAAGCCCATAGAGGGCTAAGTTGAAAAAGGAAATATCCTCAGATGAAATCTGGAAAGAAGCTTTCTGAGAAACTGCTTAGTGTTCTGTTAATTCATCTCACAGAGTTACATCTGTATTTCGTGGATCTCTTTGCTTGCCTTATTTCTGTTGAATCTGAGAACAGATATTTCGGATCCTTTGGAAGACTTTAGGGCCAAAGGAAATATCCTCCGATAACAAAGACAAAGAAGCTTTCTGAGAAACTTCTTTGTGTTCTGTGAAATCATCTCACAGAGTTACAGCTTTCCCCTCAAGGAGTCTTTCTCTAAGACAGTTCTTGTGGAATTGGCAAAGTGATATTTGGAAGCCCATAGAGGGCTATGGTGAAAAAGGAAATATCCTCAGATGAAATCTGGAAAGAAGCTTTCTGAGAAACTGCTTAGTGTTCTGTTAATTCATCTCACAGAGTTACATCTGTATTTCGTGGATCTCTTTGCTAGCCTTATTTCTGTGGAATCTGAGAAAAGATATTTCGGATCCCTATGAAGACTATAGGGCCAAAGGAAATATCCTCCGATAACAAAGAGAAAGAAGCTTTCTGAGAAACTTCTTTGTGTTCTGTGAAATGATCTCACAGAGTTACAGCTTTCCCCTCAAGAAGCCTTTCGCTAAGACAGTTCTTGTGGAATTGGCAAAGTGATATTTGGAAGCCCATAGAGGGCTAAGGTGAAAAAGGAAATATCCTCAGATGAAATCTGGAAAGAAGCTTTCTGAGAAAGTGCTTAGTGTTCTGTTAATTCATCTCACAGAGTTACATCTGTATTTCGTGGATCTCTTTGCTAGCCTTATTTCTGTGGAATCTGAGAACAGATATTTCGGATCCCTTTGAAGACTATAGGGCCAAAGGAAATATCCTCCGATAACAAAGACAAGGAAGCTTTCTGAGAAACTTCGTTGTGTTCTGTGAAATCATCTCACAGAGTTACAGCTTTCCCCTCAAGAAGCCTTTCGCTAAGACAGTTCTTGTGGTATTGGCAAAGTGATATTTGGAAGCCCATAGAGGGCTATTTTGAAAAAGGAAATATCCTCAGATGAAATCTGGAAAGAAGCTTTCTGAGAAACTGCTTAGTGTTCTGTTAATTCATCTCACAGAGTTACATCTGTATTTCGTGGATCTCTTTGCTAGCCTTATTTCTGTGGAATCTGAGAAAAGATATTTCGGATCCCTTTGAAGACTATAGGGCCAAAGGAAATATCCTCCGATAACAAAGGGAAAGAAGCTTTCTGAGAAACTTCTTTGTGTTCTGTGAAACCATCTCACAGAGTTGCAGCTTTCCCCTCAAGAAGCCTTTCGCTAAGACAGTTCTTGTGGAATTGGCAAAGTGATATTTGGAAGCCCATAGAGGGCTAAGGTGAAAAAGGAAATATCCTCAGATGAAATCTGGAAAGAAGCTTTCTGAGAAACTGCTTAGTGTTCTGTTAATTCATCTCACAGAGTTACATCTGTATTTCGTGGATCTCTTTGCTAGCCTTATTTCTGTTGAATCTGAGAACAGATATTTCGGATCCTTTTGAAGACTATAGGGCCAAAGGAAATATCCTCCGATAACAAAGACAAAGCAGCTTTCTGAGAAACTTCTTTGTGTTCTGTGAAATCATCTCACAGAGTTACAGCTTTCCCCTCAAGGAGTCTTTCTCTAAGACAGTTCTTGTGGAATTGGCAAAGTGATATTTGGAAGCCCATAGAGGGCTATGGTGAAAAAGGAAATATCCTCAGATGAAATCTGGAAAGAAGCTTTCTGAGAAACTGCTTAGTGTTCTGTTAATTCATCTCACAGAGTTACATCTGTATTTCGTGGATCTCTTTGCTAGCCTTATTTCTGTGGAATCTGAGAACAGATATTTCGGATCCCTATGAAGACTATAGGGCCAAAGGAAATATCCTCCGATAACAGAGAGAAAGAAGCTTTCTGAGAAACTTCTTTGTGTTCTGTGAAATGATCTCACAGAGTTACAGCTTTCCCCTCAAGAAGCCTTTCGCTAAGACAGTTCTTGTGGAATTGGCAAAGTGATATTTGGAAGCCCATAGAGGGCTATGGTGAAAAAGGAAATATCCTCAGATGAAATCTGGAAAGAAGCTTTCTGAGAAACTGCTTAGAGTTCTGTTAATTCATCTCAGAGAGATACATCTGTATTTCGTGGATCTCTTTGCTAGCCTTATTTCTGTGGAATCTGAGAACAGATATTTCGGATCCCTTTGAAGACTATAGGGCCAAAGGAAATATCCTCCGATAACAAAGAGAAAGAAGCTTTCGGAGAAACTTCGTTGTGTTCTGTGAAATCATCTCACAGAGTTACAGCTTTCCCCTCCCGGAGCCTTTCACTAAGACAGTTCTTTTGGAATTGGCAAAGTTATATTTGGAAGCCCATAGAGGGCTATGGTGAAAAAGGAAATATCCTCAGATGAAATCTGGAAAGAAGCTTTCTGAGAAACTGCTTAGTGTTCTGTTAATTCATCTCACAGAGTTACATCTGTATTTCGTGGATCTCTTTGCTAGCCTTATTTCTGTGGAATCTGAGAAAAGATATTTCGGATCCCTTTGAAGACTATAGGGCCAAAGGAAATATCCTCCGATAACAAAGACAAGGAAGCTTTCTGAGAAACTTCGTTGTGTTCTGTGAAATCATCTCACAGAGTTACAGCTTTCGCCTCACGGAGCCTTTCGCTAAGACAGTTCTTTTGAAATTGGCAAAGTGATATTTGGAAGCCCATAGAGGGCTATGGTGAAAAAGGAAATATCCTCAGAGGAAATCTGGAAAGAAGCTTTCTGAGAAACTGCTTAGTGTTCTGTTAATTCATCTCACAGTGTTACATCTGTATTTCATGGATCTCTTTGCTAGCCTTATTTCTGTGGAATCTGAGAACAGATATTTCAGATCCCTTTGAAGAATATAGGGCCAAAGGAAATATCCTCCGATAACAAAGAGAAAGAAGCTTTCTGAGAAACTTCTTTCTGTTCTGTGAAATCATCTCACAGAGTTGCAGCTTTCCCCTCAAGAAGCCTTTCGCTAAGACAGTTCTTGTGGACTTGGCGAAGTGATATTTGGAAACCCATAGAGGGCTATGGTGAAAAAGGAAATATCCTCAGAGGAAATCTGGAAAGAAGCTTTCTGAGAAACTGCTTAGTGTTCTGTTAATTCATCTCACAGACTTACATCTGTATTTCGTGGATCTCTTTGCTAGCCTTATTTCTGTGGAATCTGAGAACAGATATTTCAGATCCCTTTGAAGACTATAGGGCCAAAGGAAATATCCTCCGATAACAAAGGGAAAGAAGCTTTCTGAGAAACTTCTTTGTGTTCTGTGAAATCATCTCACTGAGTTGCAGCTTTCCCCTCAAGAAGCCTTTCGCTAAGACAGTTCTTGTGGAATTGGCAAAGTGATATTTGGAAGCCCATAGAGGGCTAAGTTGAAAAAGGAAATATCCTCAGATGAAATCTGGAAAGAAGCTTTCTGAGAAACTGCTTAGTGTTCTGTTAATTCATCTCACAGAGTTACATCTGTATTTCGTGGATCTCTTTGCTAGCCTTATTTCTGTTGAATCTGAGAACAGATATTTCGGATCCTTTGGAAGACTTTAGGGCCAAAGAAAATATCCTCCGATAACAAAGACAAAGAAGCTTTCTGAGAAACTTCTTTGTGTTCTGTGAAATCATCTCACAGAGTTACAGCTTTCCCCTCAAGGAGTCTTTCGCTAAGACTGTTCTTGTGGAATTGGCGAAGTGATACCTGGAAGCCCATACAGGGCTATTTTGAAAAAGGAAATATCCTCAGATGAAATCTGTAAAGAAACTTTCTGAGAAACTGCTTAGTGTTCTGTTAATTCATCTCACAGAGTTACATCTGTATTTCGTGGATCTCTTTTCTAGCCTTATTTCTGTGGAATCTGAGAACAGATATTTCGGATCCCTAAGAAGACTATAGGGCCAAAGGAAATATCCTCCGATAACAAAGAGAAAGAAGCTTTCGGAGAAACTTCTTGGTGTTCTGTGAAATCATCTCACAGAGTTACAGCTTTCCCCTCAAGGAGCCTTTCGCTAAGACAGTTCTTGTGGAATTGGCAAAGTGATATCTGGAAGCCCATCGTGGGCTATGGTGAAAAAGGAAATATCCTCAAATGAAATCTGGAAAGAAGCTTTCTGAGAAACTGCTTAGTGTTCTGTTAATTCATCTCACAGAGTTACATCTGTATTTCGTGGATCTCTTTGGTAGCCTTATTTCTGTGGAATCTGAGAAAAGATATTTCGGATCCCTTTGAAGACTATAGGGCCAAAGGAAATATCCTCCGATAACATCCGATAACAAAGACAAAGAAGCTTTCTGAGAAACTTCGTTGTGTTCTGTGAAATCATCTCACAGAGTTACAGGTTTCCCCTCAAGGAGCCTTTCGCTAAGACGGTTCTTTTGAAATTGGCAAAGTGATATTTGGAAGCCCATAGAGGGCTATGGTGAAAAAGGAAATATCCTCAGAGGAAATCTGGAAAGAAGCTTTCTGAGAAACTGCTTAGTGTTCTGTTAATTCATCTCACAGTGTTACATCTGTATTTCATGGATCTCTTTGCTAGCCTTATTTCTGTTGATTCTGGGAACAGATATTTCGGATCCTTTTGAAGACTATAGGGCCAAAGGAAATATCCTCTGAAAACAAAGAGAAAGAAGCTTTCTGAGAAACTTCTTTGTGTTCTGTGAATTCATCTCACAGAGTTACAGCTTTCCCCTCAAGGAGCCTTTCGCTAAGACAGTTCTTGTGGAATTGGCAAAGTGATATCTGGAAGCCCATAGAGGGCTATGGTGAAAAAGGAAATATCCTCAGATGAAATCTGGAAAGAAGCTTTCTGAGAAACTGCTTAGTGTTCTGTTAATTCATCTCACAGAGTTACATCTGTATTTCGTGGATCTCTTTGCTAGCCTTATTTCTGTGGAATCTGAGAAAAGATATTTCGGATCCCTTTGAAGACTATAGGGCCAAAGGAAATATCCTCCGATAACAAAGAGAAAGAAGCTTTCGGAGAAACTTCGTTGTGTTCTGTGAAATCATCTCACAGAGTTGCAGCTTTCCCCTCACGGAGCCTTTCGCTAAGACGGTTCTTTTGAAATTGGCAAAGTGATATTTGGAAGCCCATAGAGGGCTATGGTGAAAAAGGAAATATCCTCAGATGAAATCTGGAAAGAAGCTTTCTGAGAAACTGCTTAGTGTTCTGTAATTCATCTCACAGTGTTACATCTGTATTTCATGGATCTCTTTGCTAGCCTTATTTCTGTTGAATCTGAGAACAGATATTTCGGATCCTTTTGAAGACTATAGGGCCAAAGGAAATATCCTCTGAAAACAAAGAGAAAGAAGCTTTCTGAGAAACTTCTTTGTGTTCTGTGAATTCATCTCACAGAGTTACAGCTTTCCCCTCAAGGAGCCTTTCGCTAAGACAGTTCTTGTGGAATTGGCAAAGTGATATCTGGAAGCCCATAGAGGGCTATGGTGAAAAAGGAAATATCCTCAGATGAAATCTGGAAAGAAGCTTTCTGAGAAACTGCTTAGTGTTCTGTTAATTCATCTCACAGAGTTACATCTGTATTTCGTGGATCTCTTTGCTAGCCTTATTTCTGTGGAATCTGAGAAAAGATATTTCGGATCCCTTTGAAGACTATAGGGCCAAAGGAAATATCCTCCGATAACAAAGAGAAAGAAGCTTTCTGAGAAACTTCGTTGTGTTCTGTGAAATCATCTCACAGAGTTACAGCTTTCCCCTCACGGAGCCTTTCGCTAAGACAGTTCTTTTGAAATTGGCAAAGTGATATTTGGAAGCCCTTAGAGGGCTATGGTGAAAAAGGAAATATCCTCAGAGGAAATCTGGAAAGAAGCTTTCTGAGAAACTGCTTAGTGTTCTGTTAATTCATCTCACAGTGTTACATCTGTATTTCATGGATCTCTTTGCTAGCCTTATTTCTGTGGAATCTGAGAACAGATATTTCAGATCCCTTTGAAGACTATAGGTCCAAAGGAAATATCCTCCGATAACAAAGAGAAAGAAGCTTTCTGAGAAACTTCTTTGTGTTCTGTGAAATCATCTCACAGAGTTGCAGCTTTCCCCTCAAGAAGCCTTTCGCTAAGACAGTTCTTGTGGAATTGGCAAAGTGATATTTGGAAGCCCATAGAGGGCTATGGTGAAAAAGGAAATATCCTCAGATGAAATCTGGAAAGAAGCTTTCTGAGAAACTGCTTAGTGTTCTGTTAATTCATCTCACAGAGTTACATCTGTATTTCGTGGATCTCTTTGCTAGCCTTATTTCTGTGGAATCTGAGAACAGATATTTTGGAACCCTTTGAAGACTATAGGGCCAAAGGAAATATCCTCCGATAACAAAGAGAAAGAAGCTTTCTGAGAAACTTCTTTGTGTTCTGTGAAATCATCTCACAGAGTTTCAGCTTTTCCCTCAAGAAGCCTTTCGCTAAGACAGTTCCTGTGGAATTGGCAAAGTGATATTTGGAAGCCCATAGAGGGCTATGGTGAAAAAGGAAATATCCTCAGATGAAATCTGGAAAGAAGCTTTCTGAGAAACTGCTTAGTGTTCTGTTAATTCATCTCACAGAGTTACATCTGTATTTCGTGGATCTCTTTGCTAGCCTTATTTCTGTTGAATCTGAGAACAGATATTTCGGATCCTTTTGAAGACTATAGGGCCAAAGGAAATATCCTCTGAAAACAAAGAGAAAGAAGCTTTCTGAGAAACTTCTTTGTGTTCTGTGAAATCATCTCACAGAGTTACAGCTTTCCCCTCAAGGAGTCTTTCGCTAAGACAGTTCTTGTGGAATTGGCAAAGTGATATCTGGAAGCCCATAGAGGGCTATGGTGAAAAAGGAAATATCCTCAGATGAAATCTGGAAAGAAGCTTTCTGAGAAACTGCTTAGTGTTCTGTTAATTCATCTCACAGAGTTACATCTGTATTTCGTGGATCTCTTTGCTAGCCTTATTTCTGTGGAATCTGAGAAAAGATATTTCGGATCCCTTTGAAGACTATAGGGCCAAAGGAAATATCCTCCGATAACAAAGACAAGGAAGGTTTCTGAGAAACTTCGTTGTGTTCTGTGAAATCATCTCACAGAGTTACAGCTTTCGCCTCACGGAGCCTTTCGCTAAGACAGTTCTTTTGAAATTGGCAAAGTGATATTTGGAAGCCCATAGAGGGCTATGGTGAAAAAGGAAATATCCTCAGAGGAAATCTGGAAAGAAGCTTTCTGAGAAACTGCTTAGTGTTCTGTTAATTCATCTCACAGTGTTACATCTGTATTTCATGGATCTCTTTGCTAGCCTTATTTCTGTGGAATCTGAGAACAGATATTTCAGATCCCTTTGAAGAATATAGGGCCAAAGGAAATATCCTCCGATAACAAAGAGAAAGAAGCTTTCTGAGAAACTTCTTTCTGTTCTGTGAAATCATCTCACAGAGTTGCAGCTTTCCCCTCAAGAAGCCTTTCGCTAAGACAGTTCTTGTGGACTTGGCGAAGTGATATTTGGAAACCCATAGAGGGCTATGGTGAAAAAGGAAATATCCTCAGAGGAAATCTGGAAAGAAGCTTTCTGAGAAACTGCTTAGTGTTCTGTTAATTCATCTCACAGACTTACATCTGTATTTCGTGGATCTCTTTGCTAGCCTTATTTCTGTGGAATCTGAGAACAGATATTTCAGATCCCTTTGAAGACTATAGGGCCAAAGGAAATATCCTCCGATAACAAAGGGAAAGAAGCTTTCTGAGAAACTTCTTTGTGTTCTGTGAAATCATCTCACAGAGTTGCAGCTTTCCCCTCAAGAAGCCTTTCGCTAAGACAGTTCTTGTGGAATTGGCAAAGTGATATTTGGAAGCCCATAGAGGGCTAAGTTGAAAAAGGAAATATCCTCAGATGAAATCTGGAAAGAAGCTTTCTGAGAAACTGCTTAGTGTTCTGTTAATTCATCTCACAGAGTTACATCTGTATTTCGTGGATCTCTTTGCTAGCCTTATTTCTGTTGAATCTGAGAACAGATATTTCGGATCCTTTGGAAGACTTTAGGGCCAAAGGAAATATCCTCCGATAACAAAGACAAAGAAGCTTTCTGAGAAACTTCTTTGTGTTCTGTGAAATCATCTCACAGAGTTACAGCTTTCCCCTCAAGGAGTCTTTCTCTAAGACAGTTCTTGTGGAATTGGCAAAGTGATATTTGGAAGCCCATAGAGGGCTATGGTGAAAAAGGAAATATCCTCAGATGAAATCTGGAAAGAAACTTTCTGAGAAACTGCTTAGTGTTCTGTTAATTCATCTCACAGAGTTACATCTGTATTTCGTGGATCTCTTTGCTAGCCTTATTTCTGTGGAATCTGAGAAAAGATATTTCGGATCCCTATGAAGACTATAGGGCCAAAGGAAATATCCTCCGATAACAAAGAGAAAGAAGCTTTCTGAGAAACTTCTTTGTGTTCTGTGAAATGATCTCACAGAGTTACAGCTTTCCCCTCAAGAAGCCTTTCGCTAAGACAGTTCTTGTGGAATTGGCAAAGTGATATTTGGAAGCCCATAGAGGGCTAAGGTGAAAAAGGAAATATCCTCAGATGAAATCTGGAAAGAAGCTTTCTGAGAAAGTGCTTAGTGTTCTGTTAATTCATCTCACAGAGTTACATCTGTATTTCGTGGATCTCTTTGCTAGCCTTATTTCTGTGGAATCTGAGAACAGATATTTCGGATCCCTTTGAAGACTATAGGGCCAAAGGAAATATCCTCCGATAACAAAGACAAGGAAGCTTTCTGAGAAACTTCGTTGTGTTCTGTGAAATCATCTCACAGAGTTACAGCTTTCCCCTCAAGAAGCCTTTCGCTAAGACAGTTCTTGTGGTATTGGCAAAGTGATATTTGGAAGCCCATAGAGGGCTATTTTGAAAAAGGAAATATCCTCAGATGAAATCTGGAAAGAAGCTTTCTGAGAAACTGCTTAGTGTTCTGTTAATTCATCTCACAGAGTTACATCTGTATTTCGTGGATCTCTTTGCTAGCCTTATTTCTGTGGAATCTGAGAAAAGATATTTCGGATCCCTTTGAAGACTATAGGGCCAAAGGAAATATCCTCCGATAACAAAGGGAAAGAAGCTTTCTGAGAAACTTCTTTGTGTTCTGTGAAACCATCTCACAGAGTTGCAGCTTTCCCCTCAAGAAGCCTTTCGCTAAGACAGTTCTTGTGGAATTGGCAAAGTGATATTTGGAAGCCCATAGAGGGCTAAGGTGAAAAAGGAAATATCCTCAGATGAAATCTGGAAAGAAGCTTTCTGAGAAACTGCTTAGTGTTCTGTTAATTCATCTCACAGAGTTACATCTGTATTTCGTGGATCTCTTTGCTAGCCTTATTTCTGTTGAATCTGAGAACAGATATTTCGGATCCTTTTGAAGACTATAGGGCCAAAGGAAATATCCTCCGATAACAAAGACAAAGAAGCTTTCTGAGAAACTTCTTTGTGTTCTGTGAAATCATCTCACAGAGTTACAGCTTTCCCCTCAAGGAGTCTTTCTCTAAGACAGTTCTTGTGGAATTGGCAAAGTGATATTTGGAAGCCCATAGAGGGCTACGGTGAAAAAGGAAATATCCTCAGATGAAATCTGGAAAGAAGCTTTCTGAGAAACTGCTTAGTGTTCTGTTAATTCATCTCACAGAGTTACATCTGTATTTCGTGGATCTCTTTGCTAGCCTTATTTCTGTGGAATCTGAGAACAGATATTTCGGATCCCTATGAAGACTATAGGGCCAAAGGAAATATCCTCCGATAACAGAGAGAAAGAAGCTTTCTGAGAAACTTCTTTGTGTTCTGTGAAATGATCTCACAGAGTTACAGCTTTCCCCTCAAGAAGCCTTTCGCTAAGACAGTTCTTGTGGAATTGGCAAAGTGATATTTGGAAGCCCATAGAGGGCTATGGTGAAAAAGGAAATATCCTCAGATGAAATCTGGAAAGAAGCTTTCTGAGAAACTGCTTAGAGTTCTGTTAATTCATCTCGGAGAGATACATCTGTATTTCGTGGATCTCTTTGCTAGCCTTATTTCTGTGGAATCTGAGAACAGATATTTCGGATCCCTTTGAAGACTATAGGGCCAAAGGAAATATCCTCCGATAACAAAGAGAAAGAAGCTTTCGGAGAAACTTCGTTGTGTTCTGTGAAATCATCTCACAGAGTTACAGCTTTCCCCTCCCGGAGCCTTTCACTAAGACAGTTCTTTTGGAATTGGCAAAGTTATATTTGGAAGCCCATAGAGGGCTATGGTGAAAAAGGAAATATCCTCAGATGAAATCTGGAAAGAAGCTTTCTGAGAAACTGCTTAGTGTTCTGTTAATTCATCTCACAGAGTTACATCTGTATTTCGTGGATCTCTTTGCTAGCCTTATTTCTGTGGAATCTGAGAAAAGATATTTCGGATCCCTTTGAAGACTATAGGGCCAAAGGAAATATCCTCCGATAACAAAGACAAGGAAGCTTTCTGAGAAACTTCGTTGTGTTCTGTGAAATCATCTCACAGAGTTACAGCTTTCGCCTCACGGAGCCTTTCGCTAAGACAGTTCTTTTGAAATTGGCAAAGTGATATTTGGAAGCCCATAGAGGGCTATGGTGAAAAAGGAAATATCCTCAGAGGAAATCTGGAAAGAAGCTTTCTGAGAAACTGCTTAGTGTTCTGTTAATTCATCTCACAGTGTTACATCTGTATTTCATGGATCTCTTTGCTAGCCTTATTTCTGTGGAATCTGAGAACAGATATTTCAGATCCCTTTGAAGAATATAGGGCCAAAGGAAATATCCTCCGATAACAAAGAGAAAGAAGCTTTCTGAGAAACTTCTTTCTGTTCTGTGAAATCATCTCACAGAGTTGCAGCTTTCCCCTCAAGAAGCCTTTCGCTAAGACAGTTCTTGTGGACTTGGCGAAGTGATATTTGGAAACCCATAGAGGGCTATGGTGAAAAAGGAAATATCCTCAGAGGAAATCTGGAAAGAAGCTTTCTGAGAAACTGCTTAGTGTTCTGTTAATTCATCTCACAGACTTACATCTGTATTTCGTGGATCTCTTTGCTAGCCTTATTTCTGTGGAATCTGAGAACAGATATTTCAGATCCCTTTGAAGACTATAGGGCCAAAGGAAATATCCTCCGATAACAAAGGGAAAGAAGCTTTCTGAGAAACTTCTTTGTGTTCTGTGAAATCATCTCACTGAGTTGCAGCTTTCCCCTCAAGAAGCCTTTCGCTAAGACAGTTCTTGTGGAATTGGCAAAGTGATATTTGGAAGCCCATAGAGGGCTAAGTTGAAAAAGGAAATATCCTCAGATGAAATCTGGAAAGAAGCTTTCTGAGAAACTGCTTAGTGTTCTGTTAATTCATCTCACAGAGTTACATCTGTATTTCGTGGATCTCTTTGCTAGCCTTATTTCTGTTGAATCTGAGAACAGATATTTCGGATCCTTTGGAAGACTTTAGGGCCAAAGGAAATATCCTCCGATAACAAAGACAAAGAAGCTTTCTGAGAAACTTCTTTGTGTTCTGTGAAATCATCTCAGAGAGCTACAGCTTTCCCCTCAAGGAGTCTTTCTCTAAGACAGTTCTTGTGGAATTGGCAAAGTGATATTTGGAAGCCCTTAGAGGGCTATGGTGAAAAAGGAAATATCCTCAGATGAAATCTGGAAAGAAGCTTTCTGAGAAACTGCTTAGTGTTCTGTTAATTCATCTCACAGAGTTACATCTGTATTTCGTGGATCTCTTTGCTAGCCTTATTTCTGTGGAATCTGAGAAAAGATAATTCGGATCCCTATGAAGACTATAGGGCCAAAGGAAATATCCTCCGATAACAAAGAGAAAGAAGCTTTCTGAGAAACTTCTTTGTGTTCTGTGAAATGACCTCACAGAGTTACAGCTTTCCCCTCAAGAAGCCTTTCGCTAAGACAGTTCTTGTGGAATTGGCAAAGTGATATTTGGAAGCCCATAGAGGGCTAAGGTGAAAAAGGAAATATCCTCAGATGAAATCTGGAAAGAAGCTTTCTGAGAAAGTGCTTAGTGTTCTGTTAATTCATCTCACAGAGTTACATCTGTATTTCGTGGATCTCTTTGCTAGCCTTATTTCTGTGGAATCTGAGAACAGATATTTCGGATCCCTTTGAAGACTATAGGGCCAAAGGAAATATCCTCCGATAACAAAGACAAGGAAGCTTTCTGAGAAACTTCGTTGTGTTCTGTGAAATCATCTCACAGAGTTACAGCTTTCCCCTCAAGAAGCCTTTCGCTAAGACAGTTCTTGTGGTATTGGCAAAGTGATATTTGGAAGCCCATAGAGGGCTATTTTGAAAAAGGAAATATCCTCAGATGAAATCTGGAAAGAAGCTTTCTGAGAAACTGCTTAGTGTTCTGTTAATTCATCTCACAGAGTTACATCTGTATTTCGTGGATCTCTTTGCTAGCCTTATTTCTGTGGAATCTGAGAAAAGATATTTCGGATCCCTTTGAAGACTATAGGGCCAAAGGAAATATCCTCCGATAACAAAGGGAAAGAAGCTTTCTGAGAAACTTCTTTGTGTTCTGTGAAACCATCTCACAGAGTTGCAGCTGTCCCCTCAAGAAGCCTTTCGCTAAGACAGTTCTTGTGGAATTGGCAAAGTGATATTTGGAAGCCCATAGAGGGCTAAGGTGAAAAAGGAAATATACTCAGATGAAATCTGGAAAGAAGCTTTCTGAGAAACTGCTTAGTGTTCTGTTAATTCATCTCACAGAGTTACATCTGTATTTCGTGGATCTCTTTGCTAGCCTTATTTCTGTGGAATCTGAGAACAGATATTTCGGATCCCTATGAAGACTATAGGGCCAAAGGAAATATCCTCCGATAACAGAGAGAAAGAAGCTTTCTGAGAAACTTCTTTGTGTTCTGTGAAATGATCTCACAGAGTTACAGCTTTCCCCTCAAGAAGCCTTTCGCTAAGACAGTTCTTGTGGAATTGGCAAAGTGATATTTGGAAGCCCATAGAGGGCTATGGTGAAAAAGGAAATATCCTCAGATGAAATCTGGAAAGAAGCTTTCTGAGAAACTGCTTAGTGTTCTGTTAATTCATCTCACATAGTTACATCTGTATTTCGTGGATCTCTTTGCTAGCCTTATTTCTGTGGAATCTGAGAACAGATATTTCGGATCCCTTTGAAGACTATAGGGCCAAAGGAAATATCCTCCGATAACAAAGACAAGGAAGCTTTCTGAGAAACTTCGTTGTGTTCTGTGAAATCATCTCACAGAGTTACAGCTTTCGCCTCACGGAGCCTTTCGCTAAGACAGTTCTTTTGAAATTGGCAAAGTGATATTTGGAAGCCCATAGAGGGCTATGGTGAAAAAGGAAATATCCTCAGAGGAAATCTGGAAAGAAGCTTTCTGAGAAACTGCTTAGTGTTCTGTTAATTCATCTCACAGTGTTACATCTGTATTTCATGGATCTCTTTGCTAGCCTTATTTCTGTGGAATCTGAGAACAGATATTTCAGATCCCTTTGAAGACTATAGGGCCAAAGGAAATATCCTCCGATAACAAAGACAAGGAAGCTTTCTGAGAAACTTCGTTGTGTTCTGTGAAATCATCTCACAGAGTTACAGCTTTCCCCTCAAGAAGCCTTTCGCTAAGACAGTTCTTGTGGAATTGGCAAAGTGATATTTGGAAGCCCATAGAGGGCTATGGTGAAAAAGGAAATATCCTCAGATGAAATCTGGAAAGAAGCTTTCTGAGAAACTGCTTAGTGTTCTGTTAATTCATCTCACATAGTTACATCTGTATTTCGTGGATCTCTTTGCTAGCCTTATTTCTGTGGAATCTGAGAAAAGATATTTCGGATCCCTTTGAAGACTATAGGGCCAAAGGAAATATCCTCCGATAAGAAAGACAAGGAAGCTTTCTGAGAAACTTCGTTGTGTTCTGTGAAATCATCTCACAGAGTTACAGCTTTCGCCTCACGGAGCCTTTCGCTAAGACAGTTCTTTTGAAATTGGCAAAGTGATATTTGGAAGCCCATAGAGGGCTATGGTGAAAAACGAAATATCCTCAGAGGAAATCTGGAAAGAAGCTTTCTGAGAAACTGCTTAGTGTTCTGTTAATTCATCTCACAGTGTTACATCTGTATTTCATGGATCTCTTTGCTAGCCTTATTTCTGTGGAATCTGAGAACAGATATTTCAGATCCCTTTGAAGACTATAGGGCCAAAGGAAATATCCTCCGATAACAAAGAGAAAGAAGCTTTCTGAGAAACTTCTTTGTGTTCTGTGAAATCATCTCACAGAGTTGCAGCTTTCCCCTCAAGAAGCCTTTCGCTAAGACAGTTCTTGTGGACTTGGCAAAGTGATATTTGGAAACCCATATAGGGCTATGGTGAAAAAGGAAATATCCTCAGATGAAATCTGGAAAGAAGCTTTCTGAGAAACTGCTTAGTGTTCTGTTAATTCATCTCACAGACTTACATCTGTATTTCGTGGATCTCTTTGCTAGCCTTATTTCTGTGGAATCTGAGAACAGATATTTCAGATCCCTTTGAAGACTATAGGGCCAAAGGAAATATCCTCCGATAACAAAGAGAAAGAAGCTTTCTGAGAAACTTCTTTGTGTTCTGTGAAATCATCTCACAGAGTTGCAGCTTTCCCCTCAAGAAGCCTTTCGCTAAGACAGTTCTTGTGGACTTGGCAAAGTGATATTTGGAAACCCATAGAGGGCTATGGTGAAAAAGGAAATATCCTCAGATGAAATCTGGAAAGAAGCTTTCTGAGAAACTGCTTAGTGTTCTGTTAATTCCTCTCACAGAGTTACATCTGTATTTCGTGGATCTCTTTGCTAGCCTTATTTCTGTGGAATCTGAGAACAGATATTTCGGATCCCTTTGAAGACTATAGGGCCAAAGGAAATATCCTCCGATAACAAAGGGAAAGATGCTTTCTGAGAAACTTCTTTGTGTTCTGTGAAATCATCTCACAGAGTTGCAGCTTTCCCCTCAAGAAGCCTTTCGCTAAGACAGTTCTTGTGAAATTGGCAATGTGATATTTGGAAGCCCATAGAGGGCTAAGATGAAAAAGGAAATATCCTCAGATGAAATCTGGAAAGAAGCTTTCTGAGAAACTTCTTAGTGTTCTGTTAATTCATCTCACAGAGTTACATCTGTATTTCGTGGATCTCTTTGCTAGCTTTATTTCTGCTGAATCTGAGAACAGATATTTCGGATCCCTATGAAGACTATAGGGCCAAAGGAAATATCCTCCGATAACAAAGAGATAGAAGCTTTCTGAGAAACTTCTTTGTGTTCTGTGAAATCATCTCACAGAGTTACAGCTTTCCCCTCAAGAAGCCTTTCGCTAAGACAATTCTTGTGGAATTGGCAAAGTGATATTTGGAAGCCCATAGAGGTCTATGGTGAAAAAGGAAATATCCTCAGATGAAATCTGGAAAGAAGCTTTCTGAGAAACTGCTTACTGTTCTGTTAATTCATCTCAGAGAGATACATCTGTATTTCGTGGATCTCTTTGCTAGCCTTATTTCTGTGGAATCTGAGAACAGATATTTCGGATCCCTTTGAAGACTATAGGGCCAAAGGAAATATCCTCCGATAACAAAGAGAAAGAAGCTTTCGGAGAAACTTCGTTGTGTTCTGTGAAATCATCTCACAGAGTTACAGCTTTCCCCTCACGGAGCCTTTCGCTAAGACAGTTCTTTTGCAATTGGCAAAGTTATATTTGGAAGCCCATAGAGGGCTATGGTGAAAAAGGAAATATCCTCAGATGAAATCTGGAAAGAAGCTTTCTGAGAAACTGCTTAGTGTTCTGTTAATTCATCTCACAGAGTTACATCTGTATTTCGTGGATCTCTTTGCTAGCCTTATTTCTGTGGAATCTGAGAAAAGATATTTCGGATCCCTATGAAGACTATAGGGCCAAAGGAAATATCCTCCGATAACAAAGAGAAAGAAGCTTTCTGAGAAACTTCTTTGTGTTCTGTGAAATGATCTCACAGAGTTACAGCTTTCCCCTCAAGAAGCCTTTCGCTAAGACAGTTCTTGTGGAATTGGCAAAGCGATATTTGGAAGCCCATAGAGGGCTAAGGTGAAAAAGGAAATATCCTCAGATGAAATCTGGAAAGAAGCTTTCTGAGAAAGTGCTTAGTGTTCTGTTAATTCATCTCACAGAGTTACATCTGTATTTCGTGGATCTCTTTGCTAGCCTTATTTCTGTGGAATCTGAGAACAGATATTTCGGATCCCTTTGAAGACTATAGGGCCAAAGGAAATATCCTCCGATAACAAAGACAAGGAAGCTTTCTGAGAAACTTCGTTGTGTTCTGTGAAATCATCTCACAGAGTTACAGCTTTCCCCTCAAGAAGCCTTTCGCTAAGACAGTTCTTGTGGTATTGGCAAAGTGATATTTGGAAGCCCATAGAGGGCTATTTTGAAAAAGGAAATATCCTCAGATGAAATCTGGAAAGAAGCTTTCTGAGAAACTGCTTAGTGTTCTGTTAATTCATCTCACAGAGTTACATCTGTATTTCGTGGATCTCTTTGCTAGCCTCATTTCTGTGGAATCTGAGAAAAGATATTTCGGATCCCTTTGAAGACTATAGGGCCAAAGGAAATATCCTCCGATAACAAAGGGAAAGAAGCTTTCTGAGAAACTTCTTTGTGTTCTGTGAAACCATCTCACAGAGTTGCAGCTGTCCCCTCAAGAAGCCTTTCGCTAAGACAGTTCTTGTGGAATTGGCAAAGTGATATTTGGAAGCCCATAGAGGGCTAAGGTGAAAAAGGAAATATCCTCAGATGAAATCTGGAAAGAAGCTTTCTGAGAAACTGCTTAGTGTTCTCTTAATTCATCTCACAGAGTTACATCTGTATTTCGTGGATCTCTTTGCTAGCCTTATTTCTGTGGAATCTGAGAACAGATATTTCGGATCCCTATGAAGGCTATAGGGCCAAAGGAAATATCCTCCGATAACAGAGAGAAAGAAGCTTTCTGAGAAACTTCTTTGTGTTCTGTGAAACGATCTCACAGAGTTACAGCTTTCCCCTCAAGAAGCCTTTCGCTAAGACAGTTCTTGTGGAATTGGCAAAGTGATATTTGGAAGCCCATAGAGGGCTATGGTGAAAAAGGAAATATCCTCAGATGAAATCTGGAAAGAAGCTTTCTGAGAAACTGCTTAGTGTTCTGTTAATTCATCTCACAGAGTTACATCTGTATTTCGTGGATCTCTTTGCTAGCATTATTTCTGTGGAATCTGAGAACAGATATTTCGGATCCCTTTGAAGACTATAGGGCCAAAGGAAATATCCTCCGATAACAAAGACAAGGAAGCTTTCTGAGAAACTTCGTTGTGTTCTGTGAAATCATCTCACAGAGTTACAGCTTTCCCCTCAAGAAGCCTTTCGCTAAGACAGTTCTTGTGGAATTGGCAAAGTGATATTTGGAAGCCCATAGAGGGCTATGGTGAAAAAGGAAATATCCTCAGATGAAATCTGGAAAGAAGCTTTCTGAGAAACTGCTTAGTGTTCTGTTAATTCATCTCACATAGTTACATCTGTATTTCGTGGATCTCTTTGCTAGCCTTATTTCTGTGGAATCTGAGAACAGATATTTCGGATCCCTTTGAAGACTATAGGGCCAAAGGAAATATCCTCCGATAACAAAGACAAGGAAGCTTTCTGAGAAACTTCGTTGTGTTCTGTGAAATCATCTCACAGAGTTACAGCTTTCGCCTCACGGAGCCTTTCGCTAAGACAGTTCTTTTGAAATTGGCAAAGTGATATTTGGAAGCCCATAGAGGGCTATGGTGAAAAAGGAAATATCCTCAGATGAAATCTGGAAAGAAGCTTTCTGAGAAACTGCTTAGTGTTCTGTTAATTCATCTCACAGAGTTACATCTGTATTTCGTGGATCTCTTTGCTAGCCTTATTTCTGTGGAATCTGAGAACAGATATTTCGGATCCCTTTGAAGACTATAGGGCCAAAGGAAATATCCTCCGATAACAAAGGGAAAGATGCTTTCTGAGAAACTTCTTTGTGTTCTGTGAAATCATCTCACAGAGTTGCAGCTTTCCCCTCAAGAAGCCTTTCGCTAAGACAGTTCTTGTGAAATTGGCAATGTGATATTTGGAAGCCCATAGAGGGCTAAGATGAAAAAGGAAATATCCTCAGATGAAATCTGGAAAGAAGCTTTCTGAGAAACTTCTTAGTGTTCTGTTAATTCATCTCACAGAGTTACATCTGTATTTCGTGGATCTCTTTGCTAGCTTTATTTCTGCTGAATCTGAGAACAGATATTTCGGATCCCTATGAAGACTATAGGGCCAAAGGAAATATCCTCCGATAACAAAGAGAAAGAAGCTTTCTGAGAAACTTCTTTGTGTTCTGTGAAATCATCTCACAGAGTTACAGCTTTCCCCTCAAGAAGCCTTTCGCTAAGACAATTCTTGTGGAATTGGCAAAGTGATATTTGGAAGCCCATAGAGGGCTATGGTGAAAAAGGAAATATCCTCAGATGAAATCTGGAAAGAAGCTTTCTGAGAAACTGCTTACTGTTCTGTTAATTCATCTCAGAGAGATACATCTGTATTTCGTGGATCTCTTTGCTAGCCTTATTT
Organism: Macaca nemestrina; assembly: GCF_043159975.1. Taxonomy (NCBI): domain Eukaryota; kingdom Metazoa; phylum Chordata; class Mammalia; order Primates; family Cercopithecidae; genus Macaca; species Macaca nemestrina. The sequence goes on along the minus strand of NC_092136.1, from coordinate 65,511,993 downwards.
CTGTGGAATCTGAGAACAGATATTTCGGATCCCTTTGAAGACTATAGGGCCAAAGGAAATATCCTCCGATAACAAAGAGAAAGAAGCTTTCGGAGAAACTTCGTTGTGTTCTGTGAAATCATCTCACAGAGTTACAGCTTTCCCCTCACGGAGCCTTTCGCTAAGACAGTTCTTTTGGAATTGGCAAAGTTATATTTGGAAGCCCATAGAGGGCTATGGTGAAAAAGGAAATATCCTCAGATGAAATCTGGAAAGAAGCTTTCTGAGAAACTGCTTAGTGTTCTGTTAATTCATCTCACAGAGTTACATCTGTATTTCCTGGATCTCTTTGCTAGCCTTATTTCTGTTGAATCTGAGAACAGATATTTCGGATCCTTTTGAAGACTATAGGGCCAAAGGAAATATCCTCTGAAAACAAAGAGAAAGAAGCTTTCTGAGAAACTTCTTTGTGTTCTGTGAAATCATCTCACAGAGTTACAACTTTCCTCTCAAGAAGCCTTTCGCTAAGACAGTTCTTGTGGAATTGGCAGAGTGATATTTGGAAGCCCTTAGAGGGCTACGGTGAAAAAGGAAATATCCTCAGATGAAATCTGGAAAGAAGCTTTCTGAGAAACTGCTTAGTGTTCTGTTAATTCATCTCACAGTGTTACATCTGTATTTCGTGGATCTCTTTGCTAGCCTTATTTCTGTGGAATCTGAGAAAAGATATTTCGGATCCCTTTGAAGACTATTGGGCCAAAGGAAATATCCTCCGATAACAAAGACAAGGAAGCTTTCTGAGAAACTTCGTTGTGTTCTGTGAAATCATCTCACAGAGTTACAGCTTTCGCCTCACGGAGCCTTTCGCTAAGACAGTTCTTTTGAAATTGGCAAAGTGATATTTGGAAGCCCATAGAGGGCTATGGTGAAAAAGGAAATATCCTCAGATGAAATCTGGAAAAAAGCTTTCTGAGAAACTGCTTAGTGTTCTGTTAATTCATCTCACAGAGTTACATCTGTATTTCGTGGATCTCTTTGCTAGCCTTATTTCTGTGGAATCTGAGAAAAGATATTTCGGATCCCTATGAAGACTATAGGGCCAAAGGAAATATCCTCCGATAACAAAGAGAAAGAAGCTTTCTGAGAAACTTCTTTGTGTTCTGTGAAAGGATCTCACAGAGTTACAGCTTTCCCCTCAAGAAGCCTTTCGCTAAGAAAGTTCTTGTGGAATTGGCAAAGTGATATTTGGAAGCCCATAGAGGGCTATGGTGAAAAAGGAAATATCCTCAGATGAAATCTGGAAAGAAGCTTTGTGAGAAACTGCTTAGTGTTCTGTTAATTCATCTCACAGAGTTACATCTGTATTTCGTGGATCTCTTTGCTAGCCTTATTTCTGTGGAATCTGAGAACAGATATTTCGGATCCCTTTGAAGACTATAGGGCCAAAGGAAATATCCTCCGATAACAAAGACAAGGAAGCTTTCTGAGAAACTTCGTTGTGTTCTGTGAAATCATCTCACAGAGTTACAGCTTTCCCCTCAAGAAGCCTTTCGCTAAGACAGTTCTTGTGGAATTGGCAAAGTGATATTTGGAAGCCCATAGAGGGCTATGGTGAAAAAGGAAATATCCTCAGATGAAATCTGGAAAGAAGCTTTCTGAGAAACTGCTTAGTGTTCTGTTAATTCATCTCACAGAGTTACATCTGTATTTCGTGGATCTCTTTGCTAGCCTTATTTCTGTGGAATCTGAGAAAAGATATTTCGGATCCCTTTGAAGACTATAGGGCCAAAGGAAATATCCTCCGATAACAAAGACAAGGAAGCTTTCTGAGAAACTTCGTTGTGTTCTGTGAAATCATCTCACAGAGTTACAGCTTTCGCCTCACGGAGCCTTTCGCTAAGACAGTTCTTTTGAAATTGGCAAAGTGATATTTGGAAGCCCATAGAGGGCTATGGTGAAAAAGGAAATATTCTCAGAGGAAATCTGGAAAGAAGCTTTTGAGAAACTGCTTAGTGTTCTGTTAATTCATCTCACAGTGTTACATCTGTATTTCATGGATCTCTTTGCTAGCCTTATTTCTGTGGAATCTGAGAACAGATATTTCGGATCCCTTTGAAGACTATAGGGCCAAAGGAAATATCCTCCGATAACAAAGAGAAAGAAGCTTTCTGAGAAACTTCTTTGTGTTCTGTGAAATCATCTCACAGAGTTGCAGCTTTCCCCTCAAGAAGCCTTTCGCTAAGACAGTTCTTGTGGACTTGGCAAAGTGATATTTGGAAACCCATAGAGGGCTATGGTGAAAAAGGAAATATCCTCAGATGAAATCTGGAAAGAAGCTTTCTGAGAAACTGCTTGGTGTTCTGTTAATTCATCTCACAGACTTACATCTGTATTTCGTGGATCTCTTTGCTAGCCTTATTTCTGTGGAATCTGAGAACAGATATTTCGGATCCCTTTGAAGACTATAGGGCCAAAGGAAATATCCTCCGATAACAATGGGAAAGAAGCTTTCTGAGAAACTTCTTTGTGTTCTGTGAAATCATCTCACAGAGTTGCAGCTTTCCCCTCAAGAAGCCTTTCGCTAGGACAGTTCTTGTGGAATTGGCAAAGTGATATTTGGAAGCCCATAGAGGGCTAAGGTGAAAAAGGAAATATCCTCAGATGAAATCTGGAAAGAAGCTTTCTGAGAAAATGCTTAGTGTTCTGTTAATTCATCTCACAGAGTTACATCTGTATTTCGTGGATCTCTTTGCTAGCCTTATTTCTGTGGAATCTGAGAAAAGATATTTCGGATCCCTTTGAAGACTATAGGGCCAACGGAAATATCCTCCGATAACAAAGACAAGGAAGCTTTCTGAGAAACATCGTTGTGTTCTGTGAAATCATCTCACAGAGTTGCAGCTTTCCCCTCAAGAAGCCTTTCGCTAAGACAGTTCTTGTGGACTTGGCAAAGTGATATTTGGAAACCCATAGAGGGCTATGGTGAAAAAGGAAATATCCTCAGATGAAATCTGGAAAGAAGCTTTCTTAGAAACTGCTTAGTGTTCTGTTAATTCATCTCACAGAGTTACATCTGTATTTCGTGGATCTCTTTGCTAGCTTTATTTCTGCTTAATCTGAGAACAGATATTTCGGATCCTTTTGAAGACTATAGGGACAAAGGAAAGATCCTCCGATAACAAAGAGAAAGAAGCTTTCTGAGAAACTTCTTTGTGTTCTGTGAAATCATCTCACAGAGTTACAGCTTTCCTCTCAAGAAGCCTTTCGCTAAGACAGTTCTTGTGGAATTGGCAAAGTGATATTTGGAAGCCCATAGAGGGCTACGGTGAAAAAGGAAATATCCTCAGATGAAATCTGGAAAGAAGCTTTCTGAGAAACTGCTTAGTGTTCTGTTAATTCATCTCACAGAGTTACATCTGTATTTCGTGGATCTCTTTGCTACCCTTATTTCTGTGGAATCTGAACAAAGATATTTCGGATCCCTTTGAAGACTATAGGGCCAAAGGAAATATCCTCCGATAACAAAGACAAGGAAGCTTTCTGAGAAACTTCGTTGTGTTCTGTGAAATCATCTCACAGAGTTACAGCTTTCGCCTCACGGAGCCTTTCGCTAAGACAGTTCTTTTGAAATTGGCAAAGTGATATTTGGAAGCCCATAGAGGGCTATGGTGAAAAAGGAAATATCCTCAGAGGAAATCTGGAAAGAAGCTTTCTGAGAAACTGCTTAGTGTTCTGTTAATTCATCTCACAGAGTTACATCTGTATTTCGTGGATCTCTTTGCTAGCCTTATTTCTGTGGAATCTGAGAAAAGATATTTCGGATCCCTTTGAAGTCTATAGGGCCAAAGGAAATATCCTCCGATAACAAAGAGAAAGAAGCTTTCTGAGAAACTTCTTTGTGTTCTGTGAAATCATCTCACAGAGTTGCAGCTTTCCCCTCAAGAAGCCTTTCGCTAAGACAGTTCTTGTGGACTTGGCAAAGTGATATTTGGAAACCCATAGAGGGCTATGGTGAAAAAGGAAATATCCTCAGATGAAATCTGGAAAGAAGCTTTCTGAGAAACTGCTTAGTGTTCTGTTAATTCATCTCACAGAGTTACATCTGTATTTCGTGGATCTCTTTGCTAGCCTTATTTCTGTGGAATCTGAGAACAGATATTTCGGATCCCTTTGAAGACTACAGGGCCAAAGGAAATATCCTCCGATAAAAAAGGGAAAGAAGCTTTCTGAGAAACTTCTTTGTGTTCTGTGAAATCATCTCACAGAGTTGCAGCATTCCCCTCAAGAAGCCTTTCGCTAAGACAGTTCTTGTGGAATTGGCAAAGTGATATTTGGAAGCCCATAGAGGGCTAACGTGAAAAAGGAAATATCCTCAGATGAAATCTGGAAAGAAGCTTTCTGAGAAACTGCTTAGTGTTCTGTTAATTCATCTCACAGAGTTACATCTGTATTTCATGGATCTCTTTGCTAGCCTTATTTCTGTTGAATCTGAGAACAGATATTTCGGATCCTTTTGAAGAGTATAGGGCCAAAGGAAATATCCTCCGATAACAAAGACAAAGAAGCTTTCTGAGAAACTTCTTTGTGTTCTCTGAAATCATCTCACAGAGTTACAGCTTTCCCCTCAAGGAGTCTTTCTCTAAGACAGTTCTTGTGGAATTGGCAAAGTGATATTTGGAAGCCCATAGAGGGCTATGGTGAAAAAGGAAATATCCTCAGATGAAATCTGGAAAGAAGCTTTCTGAGAAACTGCTTAGTGTTCTGTTAATTCATCTCAGGGACTTACATCTGTATTTCGTGGATCTCTTTGCTAGCCTTATTTCTGTGGAATCTGAGAACAGATATTTCGGATCCCTATGAAGACTATAGGGCCAAAGGAAATATCCTCCGATAACAAAGAGAAAGAAGCTTTCTGAGAAACTTCTTTGTGTTCTGTGAAATCATCTCACAGAGTTACAGCTTTCCCCTCAAGGAGCCTTTCGCTAAGACAGTTCTTGTGGAATTGGCAAAGTGATATTTGGAAGCCCATAGAGGGCTATGGTGAAAAAGGAAATATCCTCAGATGAAATCTGGAAAGAAGCTTTCTGAGAAACTGCTTAGTGTTCTGTTAATTCATCTCACAGAGTTACATCTGTATTTCGTGGATCTCTTTGCTAGCATTATTTCTGTGGAATCTGAGAACAGATATTTCGGATCCCTTTGAAGACTATAGGGCCAAAGGAAATATCCTCCGATAACAAAGACAAGGAAGCTTTCTGAGAAACTTCGTTGTGTTCTGTGAAATCATCTCACAGAGTTACAGCTTTCCCCTCAAGAAGCCTTTCGCTAAGACAGTTCTTGTGGAATTGGCAAAGTGATATTTGGAAGCCCATAGAGGGCTATGGTGAAAAAGGAAATATCCTCAGATGAAATCTGGAAAGAAGCTTTCTGAGAAACTGCTTAGTGTTCTGTTAATTCATCTCACATAGTTACATCTGTATTTCGTGGATCTCTTTGCTAGCCTTATTTCTGTGGAATCTGAGAACAGATATTTCGGATCCCTTTGAAGACTATAGGGCCAAAGGAAATATCCTCCGATAACAAAGACAAGGAAGCTTTCTGAGAAACTTCGTTGTGTTCTGTGAAATCATCTCACAGAGTTACAGCTTTCGCCTCACGGAGGCTTTCGCTAAGACAGTTCTTTTGAAATTGGCAAAGTGATATTTGGAAGCCCATAGAGGGCTATGGTGAAAAAGGAAATATCCTCAGATGAAATCTGGAAAGAAGCTTTCTGAGAAACTGCTTAGTGTTCTGTTAATTCATCTCACAGAGTTACATCTGTATTTCGTGGATCTCTTTGCTAGCCTTATTTCTGTGGAATCTGAGAACAGATATTTCGGATCCCTTTGAAGACTATAGGGCCAAAGGAAATATCCTCCGATAACAAAGGGAAAGATGCTTTCTGAGAAACTTCTTTGTGTTCTGTGAAATCATCTCACAGAGTTGCAGCTTTCCCCTCAAGAAGCCTTTCGCTAAGACAGTTCTTGTGAAATTGGCAATGTGATATTTGGAAGCCCATAGAGGGCTAAGATGAAAAAGGAAATATCCTCAGATGAAATCTGGAAAGAAGCTTTCTGAGAAACTTCTTAGTGTTCTGTTAATTCATCTCAAAGAGTTACATCTGTATTTCGTGGATCTCTTTGCTAGCTTTATTTCTGCTGAATCTGAGAACAGATATTTCGGATCCCTATGAAGACTATAGGGCCAAAGGAAATATCCTCCGATAACAAAGAGAAAGAAGCTTTCTGAGAAACTTCTTTGTGTTCTGTGAAATCATCTCACAGAGTTACAGCTTTCCCCTCAAGAAGCCTTTCGCTAAGACAATTCTTGTGGAATTGGCAAAGTGATATTTGGAAGCCCATAGAGGGCTATGGTGAAAAAGGAAATATCCTCAGATGAAATCTGGAAAGAAGCTTTCTGAGAAACTGCTTACTGTTCTGTTAATTCATCTCAGAGAGATACATCTGTATTTCGTGGATCTCTTTGCTAGCCTTATTTCTGTGGAATCTGAGAACAGATATTTCGGATCCCTTTGAAGACTATAGGGCCAAAGGAAATATCCTCCGATAACAAAGAGAAAGAAGCTTTCGGAGAAACTTCGTTGTGTTCTGTGAAATCATCTCACAGAGTTACAGCTTTCCCCTCACGGAGCCTTTCGCTAAGACAGTTCTTTTGGAATTGGCAAAGTTATATTTGGAAGCCCATAGAGGGCTATGGTGAAAAAGGAAATATCCTCAGATGAAATCTGGAAAGAAGCTTTCTGAGAAACTGCTTAGTGTTCTGTTAATTCATCTCACAGAGTTACATCTGTATTTCCTGGATCTCTTTGCTAGCCTTATTTCTGTTGAATCTGAGAACAGATATTTCGGATCCTTTTGAAGACTATAGGGCCAAAGGAAATATCCTCTGAAAACAAAGAGAAAGAAGCTTTCTGAGAAACTTCTTTGTGTTCTGTGAAATCATCTCACAGAGTTACAGCTTTCCTCTCAAGAAGCCTTTCGCTAAGACAGTTCTTGTGGAATTGGCAGAGTGATATTTGGAAGCCCTTAGAGGGCTACGGTGAAAAAGGAAATATCCTCAGATGAAATCTGGAAAGAAGCTTTCTGAGAAACTGCTTAGTGTTCTGTTAATTCATCTCACAGTGTTACATCTGTATTTCGTGGATCTCTTTGCTAGCCTTATTTCTGTGGAATCTGAGAAAAGATATTTCGGATCCCTTTGAAGACTATTGGGCCAAAGGAAATATCCTCCGATAACAAAGACAAGGAAGCTTTCTGAGAAACTTCGTTGTGTTCTGTGAAATCATCTCACAGAGTTACAGCTTTCGCCTCACGGAGCCTTTCGCTAAGACAGTTCTTTTGAAATTGGCAAAGTGATATTTGGAAGCCCATAGAGGGCTATGGTGAAAAAGGAAATATCCTCAGATGAAATCTGGAAAAAAGCTTTCTGAGAAACTGCTTAGTGTTCTGTTAATTCATCTCACAGAGTTACATCTGTATTTCGTGGATCTCTTTGCTAGCCTTATTTCTGTGGAATCTGAGAAAAGATATTTCGGATCCCTATGAAGACTATAGGGCCAAAGGAAATATCCTCCGATAACAAAGAGAAAGAAGCTTTCTGAGAAACTTCTTTGTGTTCTGTGAAAGGATCTCACAGAGTTACAGCTTTCCCCTCAAGAAGCCTTTCGCTAAGAAAGTTCTTGTGGAATTGGCAAAGTGATATTTGGAAGCCCATAGAGGGCTATGGTGAAAAAGGAAATATCCTCAGATGAAATCTGGAAAGAAGCTTTCTGAGAAACTGCTTAGTGTTCTGTTAATTCATCTCACAGAGTTACATCTGTATTTCGTGGATCTCTTTGCTAGCCTTATTTCTGTGGAATCTGAGAACAGATATTTCGGATCCCTTTGAAGACTATAGGGCCAAAGGAAATATCCTCCGATAACAAAGACAAGGAAGCTTTCTGAGAAACTTCGTTGTGTTCTGTGAAATCATCTCACAGAGTTACAGCTTTCCCCTCAAGAAGCCTTTCGCTAAGACAGTTCTTGTGGAATTGGCAAAGTGATATTTGGAAGCCCATAGAGGGCTATGGTGAAAAAGGAAATATCCTCAGATGAAATCTGGAAAGAAGCTTTCTGAGAAACTGCTTAGTGTTCTGTTAATTCATCTCACAGAGTTACATCTGTATTTCGTGGATCTCTTTGCTAGCCTTATTTCTGTGGAATCTGAGAAAAGATATTTCGGATCCCTTTGAAGACTATAGGGCCAAAGGAAATATCCTCCGATAACAAAGACAAGGAAGCTTTCTGAGAAACTTCGTTGTGTTCTGTGAAATCATCTCACAGAGTTACAGCTTTCGCCTCACGGAGCCTTTCGCTAAGACAGTTCTTTTGAAATTGGCAAAGTGATATTTGGAAGCCCATAGAGGGCTATGGTGAAAAAGGAAATATTCTCAGAGGAAATCTGGAAAGAAGCTTTTGAGAAACTGCTTAGTGTTCTGTTAATTCATCTCACAGTGTTACATCTGTATTTCATGGATCTCTTTGCTAGCCTTATTTCTGTGGAATCTGAGAACAGATATTTCGGATCCCTTTGAAGACTATAGGGCCAAAGGAAATATCCTCCGATAACAAAGAGAAAGAAGCTTTCTGAGAAACTTCTTTGTGTTCTGTGAAATCATCTCACAGAGTTGCAGCTTTCCCCTCAAGAAGCCTTTCGCTAAGACAGTTCTTGTGGACTTGGCAAAGTGATATTTGGAAACCCATAGAGGGCTATGGTGAAAAAGGAAATATCCTCAGATGAAATCTGGAAAGAAGCTTTCTGAGAAACTGCTTAGTGTTCTGTTAATTCATCTCACAGACTTACATCTGTATTTCGTGGATCTCTTTGCTAGCCTTATTTCTGTGGAATCTGAGAACAGATATTTCGGATCCCTTTGAAGACTATAGGGCCAAAGGAAATATCCTCCGATAACAAAGGGAAAGAAGCTTTCTGAGAAACTTCTTTGTGTTCTGTGAAATCATCTCACAGAGTTGCAGCTTTCCCCTCAAGAAGCCTTTCGCTAGGACAGTTCTTGTGGAATTGGCAAAGTGATATTTGGAAGCCCATAGAGGGCTAAGGTGAAAAAGGAAATATCCTCAGATGAAATCTGGAAAGAAGCTTTCTGAGAAACTGCTTAGTGTTCTGTTAATTCATCTCACAGAGTTACATCTGTATTTCGTGGATCTCTTTGCTAGCCTTATTTCTGTGGAATCTGAGAAAAGATATTTCGGATCCCTTTGAAGACTATAGGGCCAACGGAAATATCCTCCGATAACAAAGACAAGGAAGCTTTCTGAGAAACATCGTTGTGTTCTGTGAAATCATCTCACAGAGTTGCAGCTTTCCCCTCAAGAAGCCTTTCGCTAAGACAGTTCTTGTGGACTTGGCAAAGTGATATTTGGAAACCCATAGAGGGCTATGGTGAAAAAGGAAATATCCTCAGATGAAATCTGGAAAGAAGCTTTCTTAGAAACTGCTTAGTGTTCTGTTAATTCATCTCACAGAGTTACATCTGTATTTCGTGGATCTCTTTGCTAGCTTTATTTCTGCTGAATCTGAGAACAGATATTTCGGATCCTTTTGAAGACTATAGGGACAAAGGAAAGATCCTCCGATAACAAAGAGAAAGAAGCTTTCTGAGAAACTTCTTTGTGTTCTGTGAAATCATCTCACAGAGTTACAGCTTTCCTCTCAAGAAGCCTTTCGCTAAGACAGTTCTTGTGGAATTGGCAAAGTGATATTTGGAAGCCCATAGAGGGCTACGGTGAAAAAGGAAATATCCTCAGATGAAATCTGGAAAGAAGCTTTCTGAGAAACTGCTTAGTGTTCTGTTAATTCATCTCACAGAGTTACATCTGTATTTCGTGGATCTCTTTGCTAGCCTTATTTCTGTGGAATCTGAGAAAAGATATTTCGGATCCCTTTGAAGACTATAGGGCCAAAGGAAATATCCTCCGATAACAAAGACAAGGAAGCTTTCTGAGAAACTTCGTTGTGTTCTGTGAAATCATCTCACAGAGTTACAGCTTTCGCCTCACGGAGCCTTTCGCTAAGACAGTTCTTTTGAAATTGGCAAAGTGATATTTGGAAGCCCATAGAGGGCTATGGTGAAAAAGGAAATATCCTCAGATGAAATCTGGAAAAAAGCTTTCTGAGAAACTGCTTAGTGTTCTGTTAATTCATCTCACAGAGTTACATCTGTATTTCGTGGATCTCTTTGCTAGCCTTATTTCTGTGGAATCTGAGAAAAGATATTTCGGATCCCTATGAAGACTATAGGGCCAAAGGAAATATCCTCCGATAACAAAGAGAAAGAAGCTTTCTGAGAAACTTCTTTGTGTTCTGTGAAAGGATCTCACAGAGTTACAGCTTTCCCCTCAAGAAGCCTTTCGCTAAGAAAGTTCTTGTGGAATTGGCAAAGTGATATTTGGAAGCCCATAGAGGGCTATGGTGAAAAAGGAAATATCCTCAGATGAAATCTGGAAAGAAGCTTTCTGAGAAACTGCTTAGTGTTCTGTTAATTCATCTCACAGAGTTACATCTGTATTTCGTGGATCTCTTTGCTAGCCTTATTTCTGTGGAATCTGAGAAAAGATATTTCGGATCCCTTTGAAGACTATAGGGCCAAAGGAAATATCCTCCGATAACAAAGACAAGGAAGCTTTCTGAGAAACTTCGTTGTGTTCTGTGAAATCATCTCACAGAGTTACAGCTTTCGCCTCACGGAGCCTTTCGCTAAGACAGTTCTTTTGAAATTGGCAAAGTGATATTTGGAAGCCCATAGAGGGCTATGGTGAAAAAGGAAATATTCTCAGAGGAAATCTGGAAAGAAGCTTTTGAGAAACTGCTTAGTGTTCTGTTAATTCATCTCACAGTGTTACATCTGTATTTCATGGATCTCTTTGCTAGCCTTATTTCTGTGGAATCTGAGAACAGATATTTCGGATCCCTTTGAAGACTATAGGGCCAAAGGAAATATCCTCCGATAACAAAGAGAAAGAAGCTTTCTGAGAAACTTCTTTGTGTTCTGTGAAATCATCTCACAGAGTTGCAGCTTTCCCCTCAAGAAGCCTTTCGCTAAGACAGTTCTTGTGGACTTGGCAAAGTGATATTTGGAAACCCATAGAGGGCTATGGTGAAAAAGGAAATATCCTCAGATGAAATCTGGAAAGAAGCTTTCTGAGAAACTGCTTAGTGTTCTGTTAATTCATCTCACAGACTTACATCTGTATTTCGTGGATCTCTTTGCTAGCCTTATTTCTGTGGAATCTGAGAACAGATATTTCGGATCCCTTTGAAGACTATAGGGCCAAAGGAAATATCCTCCGATAACAAAGGGAAAGAAGCTTTCTGAGAAACTTCTTTGTGTTCTGTGAAATCATCTCACAGAGTTGCAGCTTTCCCCTCAAGAAGCCTTTCGCTAGGACAGTTCTTGTGGAATTGGCAAAGTGATATTTGGAAGCCCATAGAGGGCTAAGGTGAAAAAGGAAATATCCTCAGATGAAATCTGGAAAGAAGCTTTCTGAGAAACTGCTTAGTGTTCTGTTAATTCATCTCACAGAGTTACATCTGTATTTCGTGGATCTCTTTGCTAGCCTTATTTCTGTGGAATCTGAGAAAAGATATTTCGGATCCCTTTGAAGACTATAGGGCCAACGGAAATATCCTCCGATAACAAAGACAAGGAAGCTTTCTGAGAAACATCGTTGTGTTCTGTGAAATCATCTCACAGAGTTGCAGCTTTCCCCTCAAGAAGCCTTTCGCTAAGACAGTTCTTGTGGACTTGGCAAAGTGATATTTGGAAACCCATAGAGGGCTATGGTGAAAAAGGAAATATCCTCAGATGAAATCTGGAAAGAAGCTTTCTTAGAAACTGCTTAGTGTTCTGTTAATTCATCTCACAGAGTTACATCTGTATTTCGTGGATCTCTTTGCTAGCTTTATTTCTGCTGAATCTGAGAACAGATATTTCGGATCCTTTTGAAGACTATAGGGACAAAGGAAAGATCCTCCGATAACAAAGAGAAAGAAGCTTTCTGAGAAACTTCTTTGTGTTCTGTGAAATCATCTCACAGAGTTACAGCTTTCCTCTCAAGAAGCCTTTCGCTAAGACAGTTCTTGTGGAATTGGCAAAGTGATATTTGGAAGCCCATAGAGGGCTACGGTGAAAAAGGAAATATCCTCAGATGAAATCTGGAAAGAAGCTTTCTGAGAAACTGCTTAGTGTTCTGTTAATTCATCTCACAGAGTTACATCTGTATTTCGTGGATCTCTTTGCTAGCCTTATTTCTGTGGAATCTGAGAAAAGATATTTCGGATCCCTTTGAAGACTATAGGGCCAAAGGAAATATCCTCCGATAACAAAGACAAGGAAGCTTTCTGAGAAACTTCGTTGTGTTCTGTGAAATCATCTCACAGAGTTACAGCTTTCGCCTCACGGAGCCTTTCGCTAAGACAGTTCTTTTGAAATTGGCAAAGTGATATTTGGAAGCCCATAGAGGGCTATGGTGAAAAAGGAAATATCCTCAGAGGAAATCTGGAAAGAAGCTTTCTGAGAAACTGCTTAGTGTTCTGTTAATTCATCTCACAGAGTTACATCTGTATTTCGTGGATCTCTTTGCTAGCCTTATTTCTGTGGAATCTGAGAAAAGATATTTCGGATCCCTTTGAAGTCTATAGGGCCAAAGGAAATATCCTCCGATAACAAAGAGAAAGAAGCTTTCTGAGAAACTTCTTTGTGTTCTGTGAAATCATCTCACAGAGTTGCAGCTTTCCCCTCAAGAAGCCTTTCGCTAAGACAGTTCTTGTGGACTTGGCAAAGTGATATTTGGAAACCCATAGAGGGCTATGGTGAAAAAGGAAATATCCTCAGATGAAATCTGGAAAGAAGCTTTCTGAGAAACTGCTTAGTGTTCTGTTAATTCATCTCACAGAGTTACATCTGTATTTCGTGGATCTCTTTGCTAGCCTTATTTCTGTGGAATCTGAGAACAGATATTTCGGATCCCTTTGAAGACTACAGGGCCAAAGGAAATATCCTCCGATAAAAAAGGGAAAGAAGCTTTCTGAGAAACTTCTTTGTGTTCTGTGAAATCATCTCACAGAGTTGCAGCATTCCCCTCAAGAAGCCTTTCGCTAAGACAGTTCTTGTGGAATTGGCAAAGTGATATTTGGAAGCCCATAGAGGGCTAACGTGAAAAAGGAAATATCCTCAGATGAAATCTGGAAAGAAGCTTTCTGAGAAACTGCTTAGTGTTCTGTTAATTCATCTCACAGAGTTACATCTGTATTTCATGGATCTCTTTGCTAGCCTTATTTCTGTTGAATCTGAGAACAGATATTTCGGATCCTTTTGAAGAGTATAGGGCCAAAGGAAATATCCTCCGATAACAAAGACAAAGAAGCTTTCTGAGAAACTTCTTTGTGTTCTCTGAAATCATCTCACAGAGTTACAGCTTTCCCCTCAAGGAGTCTTTCTCTAAGACAGTTCTTGTGGAATTGGCAAAGTGATATTTGGAAGCCCATAGAGGGCTATGGTGAAAAAGGAAATATCCTCAGATGAAATCTGGAAAGAAGCTTTCTGAGAAACTGCTTAGTGTTCTGTTAATTCATCTCAGGGAGTTACATCTGTATTTCGTGGATCTCTTTGCTAGCCTTATTTCTGTGGAATCTGAGAACAGATATTTCGGATCCCTATGAAGACTATAGGGCCAAAGGAAATATCCTCCGATAACAAAGAGAAAGAAGCTTTCTGAGAAACTTCTTTGTGTTCTGTGAAATCATCTCACAGAGTTACAGCTTTCCCCTCAAGGAGCCTTTCGCTAAGACAGTTCTTGTGGAATTGGCAAAGTGATATTTGGAAGCCCATAGAGGGCTATGGTGAAAAAGGAAATATCCTCAGATGAAATCTGGAAAGAAGCTTTCTGAGAAACTGCTTAGTGTTCTGTTAATTCATCTCACACAGTTTCATCTGTATTTCGTGGATCTCTTTGCTAGCCTTATTTCTGTGGAATCTGAGAACAGATATTTCGGATCCCTTTGAAGACTATAGGGCCAAAGGAAATATCCTCCGATAACAAAGACAAGGAAGCTTTCTGAGAAACTTCGTTGTGTTCTGTGAAATCATCTCACAGAGTTACAGCTTTCCCCTCAAGAAGCCTTTCGCTAAGACAGTTCTTGTGGAATTGGCAAAGTGATATTTGGAAGCCCATAGAGGGCTATGGTGAAAAAGGAAATATCCTCAGATGAAATCTGGAAAGAAGCTTTCTGAGAAACTGCTTAGTGTTCTGTTAATTCATCTCACAGAGTTACATCTGTATTTCGTGGATCTCTTTGCTACCCTTATTTCTGTGGAATCTGAACAAAGATATTTCGGATCCCTTTGAAGACTATAGGGCCAAAGGAAATATCCTCCGATAACAAAGACAAGGAAGCTTTCTGAGAAACTTCGTTGTGTTCTGTGAAATCATCTCACAGAGCTACAGCTTTCGCCTGATTGAGCCTTTCGCTAAGACAGTTCTTTTGAAATTGGCAAACTGATATTTGGAAGCCCATAGAGGGCTATGGTGAAAAAGGAAATATCCTCAGAGGAAATCTGGAAAGAAGCTTTCTGAGAAACTGCTTAGTGTTCTGTTAATTCATCTCACAGTGTTACATCTGTATTTCATGGATCTCTTTGCTAGCCTTATTTCTGTGGAATCTGAGAACAGATATTTCAGATCCCTTTGAAGACTATAGGGCCAAAGGAAATATCCTCCGATAACAAAGAGAAAGAAGCTTTCTGAGAAACTTCTTTGTGTTCTGTGAAATCATCTCACAGAGTTGCAGCTTTCCCCTCAAGAAGCCTTTCGCTAAGACAGTTCTTGTGGACTTGGCAAAGTGATATTTGGAAACCCATAGAGGGCTATGGTGAAAAAGGAAATATCCTCAGATGAAATCTGGAAAGAAGCTTTCTGAGAAACTGCTTAGTGTTCTGTTAATTCATCTCACAGAGTTACATCTGTATTTCGTGGATCTCTTTGCTAGCTTTATTTCTGCTGAATCTGAGAACTGATATTTCGGATCCTTTTGAAGACTATAGGGCCAAAGGAAATATCCTCTGAAAACAAAGAGAAAGAAGCTTTCTGAGAAACTTCTTTGTGTTCTGTGAAATCATCTCACAGAGTTACAGCTTTCCCCTCACGGAGTCTTTCGCTAAGACAGTTCTTTTGGAATTGGCAAAGTGATATCTGGAAGCCCATAGAGGGCTATGGTGAAAAAGGAAATATCCTCAGATGAAATCTGGAAAGAAGCTTTCTGAGAAACTGCTTAGTGTTCTGTTAATTCATCTCACAGAGTTATATCTGTATTTCCTGGATCTCTTTGCTAGCCTTATTTCTGTGGAATCTGAGAACAGATATTTCGGATCCCTATGAAGACTATAGGGCCAAAGGAAATATCCTCCGATAACAAAGAGAAAGAAGCTTTCTGAGAAACTTCTTTCTGTTCTGTGAAATCATCTCACAGAGTTACAGCTTTCCCCTCAAGAAGCCTTTCGCTAAGACAGTTCTTGTGGAATTGGCAAAGTGATATTTGGAAGCCCATAGAGGGCTATGGTGAAAAAGGAAATATCCTCAGATGAAATCTGGAAAGAAGCTTTCTGAGAAACTGCTTAGTGTTCTGTTAATTCATCTCACAGAGTTACATCTGTATTTTGTGGATCTCTTTGTTAGCCTTATTTCTGTGGAATCTGAGAAAAGATATTTCGGATCCCTTTGAAGACTATAGGGCCAAAGGAAATATCCTCCGATAACAAAGACAAAGAAGCTTTCTGAGAAACTTCGTTGTGTTCTGTGAAATCATCTCACAGAGTTACAGCTTTCGCCTCACGGAGCCTTTCGCTAAGACAGTTCTTTTGAAATTGGCAAAGTGATATTTGGAAGCCCATAGAGGGCTATGGTGAAAAAGGAAATATCCTCAGAGGAAATCTGGAAAGAATCTTTCTGAGGAACTGCTTAGTGTTCTGTTAATTCATCTCACAGTGTTACATCTGTATTTCATGGATCTCTTTGCTAGCATTATTTCTGGGGTATCTGAGAACAGATATTTCAGATCCCTTTGAAGAGTATAGGGCCAAAGGAAATATCCTCCGATAACAAAGAGAAAGAAGCTTTCTGAGAAACTTCTTTGTGTTCTGTGAAATCATCTCACAGAGTTACAGCTTTCCCCTCAAGAAGCCTTTCGCTAAGACAATTCTTGTGGAATTGGCAAAGTGATATTTGGAAGCCCATAGAGGGCTATGGTGAAAAAGGAAATATCCTCAGATGAAATCTGGAAAGAAGCTTTCTGAGAAACTGCTTACTGTTCTGTTAATTCATCTCAGAGAGATACATCTGTATTTCGTGGATCTCTTTGCTAGCCTTATTTCTGTGGAATCTGAGAACAGATATTTCGGATCCCTTTGAAGACTATAGGGCCAAAGGAAATATCCTCCGATAACAAAGAGAAAGAAGCTTTCGGAGAAACTTCGTTGTGTTCTGTGAAATCATCTCACAGAGTTACAGCTTTCCCCTCACGGAGCCTTTCGCTAAGACAGTTCTTTTGGAATTGGCAAAGTTATATTTGGAAGCCCATAGAGGGCTATGGTGAAAAAGGAAATATCCTCAGATGAAATCTGGAAAGAAGCTTTCTGAGAAACTGCTTAGTGTTCTGTTAATTCATCTCACAGAGTTACATCTGTATTTCCTGGATCTCTTTGCTAGCCTTATTTCTGTTGAATCTGAGAACAGATATTTCGGATCCTTTTGAAGACTATAGGGCCAAAGGAAATATCCTCTGAAAACAAAGAGAAAGAAGCTTTCTGAGAAACTTCTTTGTGTTCTGTGAAATCATCTCACAGAGTTACAGCTTTCCTCTCAAGAAGCCTTTCGCTAAGACAGTTCTTGTGGAATTGGCAGAGTGATATTTGGAAGCCCTTAGAGGGCTACGGTGAAAAAGGAAATATCCTCAGATGAAATCTGGAAAGAAGCTTTCTGAGAAACTGCTTAGTGTTCTGTTAATTCATCTCACAGTGTTACATCTGTATTTCGTGGATCTCTTTGCTAGCCTTATTTCTGTGGAATCTGAGAAAAGATATTTCGGATCCCTTTGAAGACTATTGGGCCAAAGGAAATATCCTCCGATAACAAAGACAAGGAAGCTTTCTGAGAAACTTCGTTGTGTTCTGTGAAATCATCTCACAGAGTTACAGCTTTCGCCTCACGGAGCCTTTCGCTAAGACAGTTCTTTTGAAATTGGCAAAGTGATATTTGGAAGCCCATAGAGGGCTATGGTGAAAAAGGAAATATCCTCAGATGAAATCTGGAAAAAAGCTTTCTGAGAAACTGCTTAGTGTTCTGTTAATTCATCTCACAGAGTTACATCTGTATTTCGTGGATCTCTTTGCTAGCCTTATTTCTGTGGAATCTGAGAAAAGATATTTCGGATCCCTATGAAGACTATAGGGCCAAAGGAAATATCCTCCGATAACAAAGAGAAAGAAGCTTTCTGAGAAACTTCTTTGTGTTCTGTGAAAGGATCTCACAGAGTTACAGCTTTCCCCTCAAGAAGCCTTTCGCTAAGAAAGTTCTTGTGGAATTGGCAAAGTGATATTTGGAAGCCCATAGAGGGCTATGGTGAAAAAGGAAATATCCTCAGATGAAATCTGGAAAGAAGCTTTCTGAGAAACTGCTTAGTGTTCTGTTAATTCATCTCACAGAGTTACATCTGTATTTCGTGGATCTCTTTGCTAGCCTTATTTCTGTGGAATCTGAGAACAGATATTTCGGATCCCTTTGAAGACTATAGGGCCAAAGGAAATATCCTCCGATAACAAAGACAAGGAAGCTTTCTGAGAAACTTCGTTGTGTTCTGTGAAATCATCTCACAGAGTTACAGCTTTCCCCTCAAGAAGCCTTTCGCTAAGACAGTTCTTGTGGAATTGGCAAAGTGATATTTGGAAGCCCATAGAGGGCTATGGTGAAAAAGGAAATATCCTCAGATGAAATCTGGAAAGAAGCTTTCTGAGAAACTGCTTAGTGTTCTGTTAATTCATCTCACAGAGTTACATCTGTATTTCGTGGATCTCTTTGCTAGCCTTATTTCTGTGGAATCTGAGAAAAGATATTTCGGATCCCTTTGAAGACTATAGGGCCAAAGGAAATATCCTCCGATAACAAAGACAAGGAAGCTTTCTGAGAAACTTCGTTGTGTTCTGTGAAATCATCTCACAGAGTTACAGCTTTCGCCTCACGGAGCCTTTCGCTAAGACAGTTCTTTTGAAATTGGCTAAGTGATATTTGGAAGCCCATAGTGGGCTATGGTGAAAAAGGAAATATTCTCAGAGGAAATCTGGAAAGAAGCTTTTGAGAAACTGCTTAGTGTTCTGTTAATTCATCTCACAGTGTTACATCTGTATTTCATGGATCTCTTTGCTAGCCTTATTTCTGTGGAATCTGAGAACAGATATTTCGGATCCCTTTGAAGACTATAGGGCCAAAGGAAATATCCTCCGATAACAAAGAGAAAGAAGCTTTCTGAGAAACTTCTTTGTGTTCTGTGAAATCATCTCACAGAGTTGCAGCTTTCCCCTCAAGAAGCCTTTCGCTAAGACAGTTCTTGTGGACTTGGCAAAGTGATATTTGGAAACCCATAGAGGGCTATGGTGAAAAAGGAAATATCCTCAGATGAAATCTGGAAAGAAGCTTTCTGAGAAACTGCTTAGTGTTCTGTTAATTCATCTCACAGACTTACATCTGTATTTCGTGGATCTCTTTGCTAGCCTTATTTCTGTGGAATCTGAGAACAGATATTTCGGATCCCTTTGAAGACTATAGGGCCAAAGGAAATATCCTCCGATAACAAAGGGAAAGAAGCTTTCTGAGAAACTTCTTTGTGTTCTGTGAAATCATCTCACAGAGTTGCAGCTTTCCCCTCAAGAAGCCTTTCGCTAGGACAGTTCTTGTGGAATTGGCAAAGTGATATTTGGAAGCCCATAGAGGGCTAAGGTGAAAAAGGAAATATCCTCAGATGAAATCTGGAAAGAAGCTTTCTGAGAAACTGCTTAGTGTTCTGTTAATTCATCTCACAGAGTTACATCTGTATTTCGTGGATCTCTTTGCTAGCCTTATTTCTGTGGAATCTGAGAAAAGATATTTCGGATCCCTTTGAAGACTATAGGGCCAACGGAAATATCCTCCGATAACAAAGACAAGGAAGCTTTCTGAGAAACATCGTTGTGTTCTGTGAAATCATCTCACAGAGTTGCAGCTTTCCCCTCAAGAAGCCTTTCGCTAAGACAGTTCTTGTGGACTTGGCAAAGTGATATTTGGAAACCCATAGAGGGCTATGGTGAAAAAGGAAATATCCTCAGATGAAATCTGGAAAGAAGCTTTCTTAGAAACTGCTTAGTGTTCTGTTAATTCATCTCACAGAGTTACATCTGTATTTCGTGGATCTCTTTGCTAGCTTTATTTCTGCTGAATCTGAGAACAGATATTTCGGATCCTTTTGAAGACTATAGGGACAAAGGAAAGATCCTCCGATAACAAAGAGAAAGAAGCTTTCTGAGAAACTTCTTTGTGTTCTGTGAAATCATCTCACAGAGTTACAGCTTTCCTCTCAAGAAGCCTTTCGCTAAGACAGTTCTTGTGGAATTGGCAAAGTGATATTTGGAAGCCCATAGAGGGCTACGGTGAAAAAGGAAATATCCTCAGATGAAATCTGGAAAGAAGCTTTCTGAGAAACTGCTTAGTGTTCTGTTAATTCATCTCACAGAGTTACATCTGTATTTCGTGGATCTCTTTGCTAGCCTTATTTCTGTGGAATCTGAGAAAAGATATTTCGGATCCCTTTGAAGACTATAGGGCCAAAGGAAATATCCTCCGATAACAAAGACAAGGAAGCTTTCTGAGAAACTTCGTTGTGTTCTGTGAAATCATCTCACAGAGTTACAGCTTTCGCCTCACGGAGCCTTTCGCTAAGACAGTTCTTTTGAAATTGGCAAAGTGATATTTGGAAGCCCATAGAGGGCTATGGTGAAAAAGGAAATATCCTCAGATGAAATCTGGAAAAAAGCTTTCTGAGAAACTGCTTAGTGTTCTGTTAATTCATCTCACAGAGTTACATCTGTATTTCGTGGATCTCTTTGCTAGCCTTATTTCTGTGGAATCTGAGAAAAGATATTTCGGATCCCTATGAAGACTATAGGGCCAAAGGAAATATCCTCCGATAACAAAGAGAAAGAAGCTTTCTGAGAAACTTCTTTGTGTTCTGTGAAAGGATCTCACAGAGTTACAGCTTTCCCCTCAAGAAGCCTTTCGCTAAGAAAGTTCTTGTGGAATTGGCAAAGTGATATTTGGAAGCCCATAGAGGGCTATGGTGAAAAAGGAAATATCCTCAGATGAAATCTGGAAAGAAGCTTTCTGAGAAACTGCTTAGTGTTCTGTTAATTCATCTCACAGAGTTACATCTGTATTTCGTGGATCTCTTTGCTAGCCTTATTTCTGTGGAATCTGAGAACAGATATTTCGGATCCCTTTGAAGACTATAGGGCCAAAGGAAATATCCTCCGATAACAAAGACAAGGAAGCTTTCTGAGAAACTTCGTTGTGTTCTGTGAAATCATCTCACAGAGTTACAGCTTTCCCCTCAAGAAGCCTTTCGCTAAGACAGTTCTTGTGGAATTGGCAAAGTGATATTTGGAAGCCCATAGAGGGCTATGGTGAAAAAGGAAATATCCTCAGATGAAATCTGGAAAGAAGCTTTCTGAGAAACTGCTTAGTGTTCTGTTAATTCATCTCACAGAGTTACATCTGT
Source organism: Macaca nemestrina (assembly GCF_043159975.1). Lineage (NCBI taxonomy): Eukaryota > Metazoa > Chordata > Mammalia > Primates > Cercopithecidae > Macaca > Macaca nemestrina. Next base: position 65,491,104 of record NC_092136.1, on the reverse strand, counting down.
ATTTCGTGGATCTCTTTGCTAGCCTTATTTCTGTGGAATCTGAGAAAAGATATTTCGGATCCCTTTGAAGACTATAGGGCCAAAGGAAATATCCTCCGATAACAAAGACAAGGAAGCTTTCTGAGAAACTTCGTTGTGTTCTGTGAAATCATCTCACAGAGTTACAGCTTTCGCCTCACGGAGCCTTTCGCTAAGACAGTTCTTTTGAAATTGGCAAAGTGATATTTGGAAGCCCATAGAGGGCTATGGTGAAAAAGGAAATATTCTCAGAGGAAATCTGGAAAGAAGCTTTTGAGAAACTGCTTAGTGTTCTGTTAATTCATCTCACAGTGTTACATCTGTATTTCATGGATCTCTTTGCTAGCCTTATTTCTGTGGAATCTGAGAACAGATATTTCGGATCCCTTTGAAGACTATAGGGCCAAAGGAAATATCCTCCGATAACAAAGAGAAAGAAGCTTTCTGAGAAACTTCTTTGTGTTCTGTGAAATCATCTCACAGAGTTGCAGCTTTCCCCTCAAGAAGCCTTTCGCTAAGACAGTTCTTGTGGACTTGGCAAAGTGATATTTGGAAACCCATAGAGGGCTATGGTGAAAAAGGAAATATCCTCAGATGAAATCTGGAAAGAAGCTTTCTGAGAAACTGCTTAGTGTTCTGTTAATTCATCTCACAGACTTACATCTGTATTTCGTGGATCTCTTTGCTAGCCTTATTTCTGTGGAATCTGAGAACAGATATTTCGGATCCCTTTGAAGACTATAGGGCCAAAGGAAATATCCTCCGATAACAAAGGGAAAGAAGCTTTCTGAGAAACTTCTTTGTGTTCTGTGAAATCATCTCACAGAGTTGCAGCTTTCCCCTCAAGAAGCCTTTCGCTAGGACAGTTCTTGTGGAATTGGCAAAGTGATATTTGGAAGCCCATAGAGGGCTAAGGTGAAAAAGGAAATATCCTCAGATGAAATCTGGAAAGAAGCTTTCTGAGAAACTGCTTAGTGTTCTGTTAATTCATCTCACAGAGTTACATCTGTATTTCGTGGATCTCTTTGCTAGCCTTATTTCTGTGGAATCTGAGAAAAGATATTTCGGATCCCTTTGAAGACTATAGGGCCAACGGAAATATCCTCCGATAACAAAGACAAGGAAGCTTTCTGAGAAACATCGTTGTGTTCTGTGAAATCATCTCACAGAGTTGCAGCTTTCCCCTCAAGAAGCCTTTCGCTAAGACAGTTCTTGTGGACTTGGCAAAGTGATATTTGGAAACCCATAGAGGGCTATGGTGAAAAAGGAAATATCCTCAGATGAAATCTGGAAAGAAGCTTTCTTAGAAACTGCTTAGTGTTCTGTTAATTCATCTCACAGAGTTACATCTGTATTTCGTGGATCTCTTTGCTAGCTTTATTTCTGCTGAATCTGAGAACAGATATTTCGGATCCTTTTGAAGACTATAGGGACAAAGGAAAGATCCTCCGATAACAAAGAGAAAGAAGCTTTCTGAGAAACTTCTTTGTGTTCTGTGAAATCATCTCACAGAGTTACAGCTTTCCTCTCAAGAAGCCTTTCGCTAAGACAGTTCTTGTGGAATTGGCAAAGTGATATTTGGAAGCCCATAGAGGGCTACGGTGAAAAAGGAAATATCCTCAGATGAAATCTGGAAAGAAGCTTTCTGAGAAACTGCTTAGTGTTCTGTTAATTCATCTCACAGAGTTACATCTGTATTTCGTGGATCTCTTTGCTAGCCTTATTTCTGTGGAATCTGAGAAAAGATATTTCGGATCCCTTTGAAGACTATAGGGCCAAAGGAAATATCCTCCGATAACAAAGACAAGGAAGCTTTCTGAGAAACTTCGTTGTGTTCTGTGAAATCATCTCACAGAGTTACAGCTTTCGCCTCACGGAGCCTTTCGCTAAGACAGTTCTTTTGAAATTGGCAAAGTGATATTTGGAAGCCCATAGAGGGCTATGGTGAAAAAGGAAATATCCTCAGAGGAAATCTGGAAAGAAGCTTTCTGAGAAACTGCTTAGTGTTCTGTTAATTCATCTCACAGAGTTACATCTGTATTTCGTGGATCTCTTTGCTAGCCTTATTTCTGTGGAATCTGAGAAAAGATATTTCGGATCCCTTTGAAGTCTATAGGGCCAAAGGAAATATCCTCCGATAACAAAGAGAAAGAAGCTTTCTGAGAAACTTCTTTGTGTTCTGTGAAATCATCTCACAGAGTTGCAGCTTTCCCCTCAAGAAGCCTTTCGCTAAGACAGTTCTTGTGGACTTGGCAAAGTGATATTTGGAAACCCATAGAGGGCTATGGTGAAAAAGGAAATATCCTCAGATGAAATCTGGAAAGAAGCTTTCTGAGAAACTGCTTAGTGTTCTGTTAATTCATCTCACAGAGTTACATCTGTATTTCGTGGATCTCTTTGCTAGCCTTATTTCTGTGGAATCTGAGAACAGATATTTCGGATCCCTTTGAAGACTACAGGGCCAAAGGAAATATCCTCCGATAAAAAAGGGAAAGAAGCTTTCTGAGAAACTTCTTTGTGTTCTGTGAAATCATCTCACAGAGTTGCAGCATTCCCCTCAAGAAGCCTTTCGCTAAGACAGTTCTTGTGGAATTGGCAAAGTGATATTTGGAAGCCCATAGAGGGCTAACGTGAAAAAGGAAATATCCTCAGATGAAATCTGGAAAGAAGCTTTCTGAGAAACTGCTTAGTGTTCTGTTAATTCATCTCACAGAGTTACATCTGTATTTCATGGATCTCTTTGCTAGCCTTATTTCTGTTGAATCTGAGAACAGATATTTCGGATCCTTTTGAAGAGTATAGGGCCAAAGGAAATATCCTCCGATAACAAAGACAAAGAAGCTTTCTGAGAAACTTCTTTGTGTTCTCTGAAATCATCTCACAGAGTTACAGCTTTCCCCTCAAGGAGTCTTTCTCTAAGACAGTTCTTGTGGAATTGGCAAAGTGATATTTGGAAGCCCATAGAGGGCTATGGTGAAAAAGGAAATATCCTCAGATGAAATCTGGAAAGAAGCTTTCTGAGAAACTGCTTAGTGTTCTGTTAATTCATCTCAGGGAGTTACATCTGTATTTCGTGGATCTCTTTGCTAGCCTTATTTCTGTGGAATCTGAGAACAGATATTTCGGATCCCTATGAAGACTATAGGGCCAAAGGAAATATCCTCCGATAACAAAGAGAAAGAAGCTTTCTGAGAAACTTCTTTGTGTTCTGTGAAATCATCTCACAGAGTTACAGCTTTCCCCTCAAGGAGCCTTTCGCTAAGACAGTTCTTGTGGAATTGGCAAAGTGATATTTGGAAGCCCATAGAGGGCTATGGTGAAAAAGGAAATATCCTCAGATGAAATCTGGAAAGAAGCTTTCTGAGAAACTGCTTAGTGTTCTGTTAATTCATCTCACACAGTTTCATCTGTATTTCGTGGATCTCTTTGCTAGCCTTATTTCTGTGGAATCTGAGAACAGATATTTCGGATCCCTTTGAAGACTATAGGGCCAAAGGAAATATCCTCCGATAACAAAGACAAGGAAGCTTTCTGAGAAACTTCGTTGTGTTCTGTGAAATCATCTCACAGAGTTACAGCTTTCCCCTCAAGAAGCCTTTCGCTAAGACAGTTCTTGTGGAATTGGCAAAGTGATATTTGGAAGCCCATAGAGGGCTATGGTGAAAAAGGAAATATCCTCAGATGAAATCTGGAAAGAAGCTTTCTGAGAAACTGCTTAGTGTTCTGTTAATTCATCTCACAGAGTTACATCTGTATTTCGTGGATCTCTTTGCTACCCTTATTTCTGTGGAATCTGAACAAAGATATTTCGGATCCCTTTGAAGACTATAGGGCCAAAGGAAATATCCTCCGATAACAAAGACAAGGAAGCTTTCTGAGAAACTTCGTTGTGTTCTGTGAAATCATCTCACAGAGCTACAGCTTTCGCCTGATTGAGCCTTTCGCTAAGACAGTTCTTTTGAAATTGGCAAACTGATATTTGGAAGCCCATAGAGGGCTATGGTGAAAAAGGAAATATCCTCAGAGGAAATCTGGAAAGAAGCTTTCTGAGAAACTGCTTAGTGTTCTGTTAATTCATCTCACAGTGTTACATCTGTATTTCATGGATCTCTTTGCTAGCCTTATTTCTGTGGAATCTGAGAACAGATATTTCAGATCCCTTTGAAGACTATAGGGCCAAAGGAAATATCCTCCGATAACAAAGAGAAAGAAGCTTTCTGAGAAACTTCTTTGTGTTCTGTGAAATCATCTCACAGAGTTGCAGCTTTCCCCTCAAGAAGCCTTTCGCTAAGACAGTTCTTGTGGACTTGGCAAAGTGATATTTGGAAACCCATAGAGGGCTATGGTGAAAAAGGAAATATCCTCAGATGAAATCTGGAAAGAAGCTTTCTGAGAAACTGCTTAGTGTTCTGTTAATTCATCTCACAGAGTTACATCTGTATTTCGTGGATCTCTTTGCTAGCTTTATTTCTGCTGAATCTGAGAACAGATATTTCGGATCCTTTTGAAGACTATAGGGCCAAAGGAAATATCCTCTGAAAACAAAGAGAAAGAAGCTTTCTGAGAAACTTCTTTGTGTTCTGTGAAATCATCTCACAGAGTTACAGCTTTCCCCTCACGGAGTCTTTCGCTAAGACAGTTCTTTTGGAATTGGCAAAGTGATATCTGGAAGCCCATAGAGGGCTATGGTGAAAAAGGAAATATCCTCAGATGAAATCTGGAAAGAAGCTTTCTGAGAAACTGCTTAGTGTTCTGTTAATTCATCTCACAGAGTTATATCTGTATTTCCTGGATCTCTTTGCTAGCCTTATTTCTGTGGAATCTGAGAACAGATATTTCGGATCCCTATGAAGACTATAGGGCCAAAGGAAATATCCTCCGATAACAAAGAGAAAGAAGCTTTCTGAGAAACTTCTTTCTGTTCTGTGAAATCATCTCACAGAGTTACAGCTTTCCCCTCAAGAAGCCTTTCGCTAAGACAGTTCTTGTGGAATTGGCAAAGTGATATTTGGAAGCCCATAGAGGGCTATGGTGAAAAAGGAAATATCCTCAGATGAAATCTGGAAAGAAGCTTTCTGAGAAACTGCTTAGTGTTCTGTTAATTCATCTCACAGAGTTACATCTGTATTTTGTGGATCTCTTTGTTAGCCTTATTTCTGTGGAATCTGAGAAAAGATATTTCGGATCCCTTTGAAGACTATAGGGCCAAAGGAAATATCCTCCGATAACAAAGACAAAGAAGCTTTCTGAGAAACTTCGTTGTGTTCTGTGAAATCATCTCACAGAGTTACAGCTTTCGCCTCACGGAGCCTTTCGCTAAGACAGTTCTTTTGAAATTGGCAAAGTGATATTTGGAAGCCCATAGAGGGCTATGGTGAAAAAGGAAATATCCTCAGAGGAAATCTGGAAAGAATCTTTCTGAGGAACTGCTTAGTGTTCTGTTAATTCATCTCACAGTGTTACATCTGTATTTCATGGATCTCTTTGCTAGCATTATTTCTGGGGTATCTGAGAACAGATATTTCAGATCCCTTTGAAGAGTATAGGGCCAAAGGAAATATCCTCCGATAACAAAGAGAAAGAAGCTTTCTGAGAAACTTCTTTGTGTTCTGTGAAATCATCTCACAGAGTTGCAGCTTTCCCCACAAGAAGCCTTTCGCTAAGACAGTTCTTGTGGAATTGGCAAAGTTATATTTGGAAGCCCATAGAGGGCTATGGTGAAAAAGGAAATATCCTCAGATGAAATCTGGAAAGAAGCTTTCTGAGAAACTGCTTAGTGTTCTGTTAATTCATCTCACAGAGTTACATCTGTATTTCGTGGATCTCTTTGCTAGCCTTATTTCTGTGGAATCTGAGAACAGATATTTCGGATCCCTTTGAAGACTATAGGGCCAAAGGAAATATCCTCCGATAACAAAGAGAAAGAAGCTTTCGGAGAAACTTCGTTGTGTTCTGTGAAATCATCTCACAGAGTTACAGCTTTCCCCGCACGGAGCCTTTCGCTAAGACAGTTCTTTTGGAATTGGCAAAGTTATATTTGGAAGCCCATAGAGGGCTATGGTGAAAAAGGAAATATCCTCAGATGAAATCTGGCAAGAAGCTTTCTGAGAAACTGCTTAGTGTTCTGTTAATTCATCTCACAGAGTTACATCTGTATTTCGTGGATCTCTTTGCTAGCCTTATTTCTGTTGAATCTGAGAACAGATATTTCGGATCCTTTTGAAGACTATAGGGCCAAAGGAAATATCCTCTGAAAAAAAAGGGAAAGAAGCTTTCTGAGAAACTTCTTTGTGTTCTGTGAAATCATCTCACAGAGTTACAGCTTTCCCCTCAAGGAGTCTTTCTCTAAGACAGTTCTTGTGTAATTGGCAAAGTGATATTTGGAAGCCCATAGAGGGCTATGGTGAAAAAGGAAATATCCTCAGATGAAATCTGGAAAGAAGCTTTCTGAGAAACTGCTTAGTGTTCTGTTAATTCATCTCACAGAGTTACATCTGTATTTCGTGGATCTCTTTGCTAGCCTTATTTCTGTGGAATCTGAGAACAGATATTTCGGATCCCTATGAAGACTATAGGGCCAAAGGAAATATCCTCCGATAACAAAGAGAAAGAAGCTTTCGGAGAAACTTCGTTGTGTTCTGTGAAATCATCTCACAGAGTTACAGCTTTCCCCGCACGGAGCCTTTCGCTAAGACAGTTCTTGTGGAATTGGCAAAGTTATATTTGGAAGCCCATAGAGGGCTATGGTGAAAAAGGAAATATCCTCAGATGAAATCTGGAAAGAAGCTTTCTGAGAAACTGCTTAGTGTTCTGTTAATTCATCTCACAGAGTTACATCTGTATTTCGTGGATCTCTTTGCTAGCCTTATTTCTGTTGAATCTGAGAACAGATATTTCGGATCCTTTTGAAGACTATAGGGCCAAAGGAAATATCCTCTGAAAAAAAAGAGAAAGAAGCTTTCTGAGAAACTTCGTTGTGTTCTGTGAAATCATCTCACAGAGCTACAGCTTTCCCCTCAAGAAGCCTTTCGCTAAGACAGTTCTTGTGGAATTGGCAAAGTGATATTTGGAAGCCCATAGAGGGCTATGGTGAAAAAGGAAATATCCTCAGATGAAATCTGGAAAGAAGCTTTCTGAGAAACTGCTTAGTGTTCTGTTAATTCATCTCACAGAGTTACATCTGTATTTCGTGGATCTCTTTGCTAGCCTTATTTCTGTGGAATCTGAGAAAAGATATTTCGGATCCCTTTGAAGACTATAGGGCCAAAGGAAATATCCTCCGATAACAAAGACAAGGAAGCTTTCTGAGAAACTTCGTTGTGTTCTGTGAAATCATCTCACAGAGTTACAGCTTTCGCCTCATGGAGCCTTTCGCTAAGACAGTTCTTTTGAAATTGGCAAAGTGATATTTGGAAGCCCATAGAGGGCTATGGTGAAAAAGGAAATATCCTCAGATGAAATCTGGAAAGAAACTTTCTGAGAAACTGCTTAGTGTTCTGTTAATTCATCTCACAGTGTTACATCTGTATTTCATGGATCTCTTTGCTAGCCTTATTTCTGTGGAATCTGAGAACAGATATTTCATATCCCTTTGAAGACTATAGGGCCAAAGGAAATATCCTCCGATAAAAAAGAGAAAGAAGCTTTCTGAGAAACTTCTTTGTGTTCTGTGAAATCATCTCACAGAATTGCAGCTTTCCCCTCAAGAAGCCTTTCGCTAAGACAGTTCTTGTGGACTTGGCAAACTGATATTTGGAAACCCATAGAGGGCTATGGTGAAAAAGGAAATATCCTCAGATGAAATCTGGAAAGAAGCTTTCTGAGAAACTGCTTAGTGTTCTGTTAATTCATCTCACAGACTTACATCTGTATTTCGTGGATCTCTTTGCTAGCCTTATTTCTGTGGAATCTGAGAACAGATATTTCGGATCCCTTTGAAGACTATAGGGCCAAAGGAAATATCCTCCGATAACAAAGGGAAAGAAGCTTTCTGAGAAACTTCTTTGTGTTCTGTGAAATCATCTCACAGAGTTGCAGCTTTCCCCTCAAGAAGCCTTTCGCTAAGACAGTTCTTGTGGAATTGGCAAAGTGATATTTGGAAGCCCATAGAGGGCTATGGTGAAAAAGGAAATATCCTCAGATGAAATCTGGAAAGAAGCTTTCTGAGAAACTGCTTAGTGTTCTGTTAATTCATCTCACAGAGTTACATCTGTATTTCGTGGATCTCTTTGCTAGCTTTATTTCTGTTGAATCTGAGAACAGATATTTCGGATCCCTTTGAAGACTATAGGGCCAAAGGAAATATCCTCCGATAACAAAGAGAAAGAAGCTTTCGGAGAAACTTTGTTGTGTTCTGTGAAATCATCTCACAGAGTTACAGCTTTGGCCTCACGGAGCCTTTCGCTAAGACAGTTCTTGTGGAATTGGCAAAGTGATATCTGGAAGCCCATAGAGGGCTATGGTGAAAAAGGAAATATCCTCAGATGAAATCTGGAAAGAAGCTTTCTGAGAAACTGCTTAGTGTTCTGTTAATTCATCTCACAGAGTTACATCTGTATTTCGTGGATCTCTTTGCTAGCCTTATTTCTGTGGAATCTGAGAACAGATATTTCGGATCCCTATGAAGACTATAGGGCCAAAGGAAATATCCTCCAATAACAAAGAGAAAGAAGCTTTCTGAGAAACTTCTTTGTGTTCTGTGAAATAATCTCACAGAGTTACAGCTTTCCCCTCAAGAAGCCTTTCGCTAAGACAGTTCTTGTGGAATTGGCAAAGTGATATTTGGAAGCCCATAGAGGGCTATGGTGAAAAAGGAAATATCCTCAGATGAAATCTGGAAAGAAGCTTTCTGAGAAACTGCTTAGTGTTCTGTTAATTCATCTCACAGAGTTACATCTGTATTTCGTGGATCTCTTTGCTAGCCTTATTTCTGTGGAATCTGAGAAAAGATATTTCGGATCCCTTTGAAGACTATAGGGCCAAAGGAAATATCCTCCGATAACAAAGAGAAAGAAGCTTTCGGAGAAACTTCGTTGTGATCTGTGAAATCATCTCACAGAGTTAGAGCTTTCCCCTCAGGGAGCCTTTCGCTAAGACAGTTCTTTTAGAATTGGCAAAGTTATATTTGGAAGCCCATAGAGGACTATGGTGAAAAAGGAAATATCCTCAGATGAAATCTGGAAAGAAGCTTTCTGAGAAACTGCTTAGTGTTCTGTTAATTCATCTCACAGAGTTACATCTGTATTTCGTGGATCTCTTTGCTAGCCTTATTTCTGTGGTATCTGAGAACAGATATTTCGGATCCTTTTGAAGATTATAGGGCTAAAGGAAATATCCTCTGAAAACAAAGAGAAAGAAGCTTTCTGAGAAACTTCTTTGTGTTATGTGAAATCATCTCACAGAGTTACAGCTTTCCCCTCAAGGAGTCTTTCGCTAAGACTGTTCTTGTGGAATTGGCAAAGTGATACCTGGAAGCCCATAGAGGGCTATGGTGAAAAAGGAAATATCCTCAGATGAAATCTGGAAAGAAACTTTCTGAGAAACTGCTTAGTGTTCTGTTAATTCATCTCACTGAGTTACATCTGTATTTCGTGGATCTCTTTACTAGCCTTATTTCTGTGGAATCTGAGAACAGATATTTCGGATCCCTAAGAAGACTATAGGGCCAAAGGAAATATCCTCCGATAACAAAGAGAAAGAAGCTTTCTGAGAAACTTCTTTGTGTTCTGTGAAATCATCTCACAGAGTTACAGCTTTCCTCTCAAGAAGCCTTTCGCTAAGACAGTTCTTGTGGAATTGGCAAAGTGATATTTGGAAGCCCATAGAGGGCTATGGTGAAAAAGGAAATATCCTCAAATGAAATCTGGAAAGAAGCTTTCTGAGAAACTGCTTAGTGTTCTGCTAATTCATCTCACAGAGTTACATCTGTATTTCGTGGATCTCTTTGCTAGCCTTATTTCTGTTGAATCTGAGAACAGATATTTCGGATCCTTTTGAAAACTATAGGGCTAAAGAAAATATCCTCTGAAAACAAAGAGAAAGAAGCTTTCTGAGAAACTTCTTTGTGTTCTGTGAAATCACCTCACAGAGTTACAGCTTTCCCCTCAAGGAGTCTTTCGCTAAGACAGTTCTTCTGGAATTGGCAAAGTGATATCTGGAAGCCCGTAGAGGGCTATGGTGAAAAAGGAAATATCCTCAGATGAAATCTGGAAAGAAACTTTCTGAGAAACTGCTTTGAGTTCTGTTAATTCATCTCACAGAGTTACATCTGTATTTCGTGGATCTCTTTGCTAGCTTTATTTCTGTGGAATCTGAGAACAGATATTTCGGATCCCTATGAAGACTATAGGGCCAAAGGAAATATCCTCCGATAACAAAGAGAAAGAAGCTTTCTCAGCAACTTCTTTGTGTTCTGTGAAATCATCTCACAGAGTTACAGCTTTCCCCTCAAGAAGCCTTTCACTAAGACAGTTCTTGTGGAATTGGCAAAGTGATATTTGGAAGCCCATAGAGGGCTATGGTGAAAAAGGAAATATCCTCAAATGAAATCTGGAAAGAAGCTTTCTGAGAAACTGCTTAGTGTTCTGTTAATTCATCTCACAGAGTTACATCAGTATTTCGTGGATCTCTTTGCTAGCCTTATTTCTGTGGAATCTGAGAACAGATATTTCGGATCCCTTTGAAGACTATAGGGCCAAAGGAAATATCCTCCGATAACAAAGAGAAAGAAGCTTTCGGAGAAACTTTGTTGTGTTCTGTGAAATCATCTCACAGAGTTACAGCTTTCCCCGCACGGAGCCTTTCGCTAAGACAGTTCTTTTGAAATTGGCAAAGTTATATTTGGAAGCCCATAGAGGGCTATGGTGAAAAAGGAAATATCCTCAGATGAAATCTGGAAAGAAGCTTTCTGAGAAACTGCTTAGTGTTCTGTTAATTCATCTCACAGAGTTACATCTGTATTTCGTGGATCTCTTTGCTAGCCTTATTTCTGTTGAATCTGAGAACAGATATTTCGGATCCTTTTGAAGACTATAGGGCCAAAGGAAATATCCTCTGAAAAAAAAAGAGAAAGAAGCTTTCTGAGAAACTTCGTTGTGTTCTGTGAAATCATCTCACAGAGCTACAGCTTTCCCCTCAAGAAGCCTTTCGCTAAGACAGTTCTTGTGGAATTGGCAAAGTGATATTTGGAAGCCCATAGAGGGCTATGGTGAAAAAGGAAATATCCTCAGATGAAATCTGGAAAGAAGCTTTCTGAGAAACTGCTTAGTGTTCTGTTAATTCATCTCACAGAGTTACATCTGTATTTCGTGGATCTCTTTGCTAGCCTTATTTCTGTGGAATCTGAGAAAAGATATTTCGGATCCCTTTGAAGACTATAGGGCCAAAGGAAATATCCTCCGATAACAAAGACAAGGAAGCTTTCTGAGAAACCTCGTTGTGTTCTGTGAAATCATCTCACAGAGTTACAGCTTTCGCCTCACGGAGCCTTTCGCTAAGACAGTTCTTTTGAAATTGGCAAAGTGATATTTGGAAGCCCATAGAGGGCTATGGTGAAAAAGGAAATATCCTCAGATGAAATCTGGAAAGAAGCTTTCTGAGAAACTGCTTAGTGTTCTGTTAATTCATCTCACAGTGTTACATCTGTATTTCATGGATCTCTTTGCTAGCATTGTTTCTGTGGAATCTGAGAACAGATATTTCAGATCCCTTTGAAGACTATAGGGCCAAAGGAAATATCCTCCGATAACAAAGAGAAAGAAGCTTTCTGAGAAACTTCTTTGTGTTCTGTGAAATCATCTCACAGAGTTCCAGCTTTCCCCTCAAGAAGCCTTTCGCTAAGACAGTTCTTGTGGACTTGGCAAACTGATATTTGGAAACCCATAGAGGGCTATGGTGAAAAAGGAAATATCCTCAGATGAAATCTGGAAAGAAGCTTTCTGAGAAACTGCTTAGTGTTCTGTTAATTCATCTCACAGACTTACATCTGTATTTCGTGGATCTCTTTGCTAGCCTTATTTCTGTGGAATCTGAGAACAGATATTTCGGATCCCTTTGAAGACTATAGGGCCAAAGGAAATATCCTCCGATAACAAAGGGAAAGAAGCTTTCTGAGAAACTTCTTTGTGTTCTGTGAAATCATCTCACAGAGTTGCAGCTTTCCCCTCAAGAAGCCTTTCGCTAAGACAGTTCTTGTGGAATTGGCAAAGTGATATTTGGAAGCCCATAGAGGGCTATGGTGAAAAAGGAAATATCCTCAGATGAAATCTGGAAAGAAGCTTTCTGAGAAACTGCTTAGTGTTCTGTTAATTCATCTCACAGAGTTACATCTGTATTTCGTGGATCTCTTTGCTAGCTTTATTTCTGTTGAATCTGAGAACAGATATTTCGGATCCTTTTGAAGACTATAGGGCCAAAGGAAATATCCTCTGAAAACAAAGAGAAAGAAGCTTTCTGAGTAACTTCTTTGTGTTCTGTGAAATCATCTCACAGAGTTACAGCTTTCCCCTCAAGGAGTCTTTCGCTAAGACAGTTCTTGTGGAATTGGCAAAGTGATATCTGGAAGCCCATAGAGGGCTATGGTGAAAAAGGAAATATCCTCAGATGAAATCTGGAAAGAAGCTTTCTGAGAAACTGCTTAGTGTTCTGTTAATTCATCTCACAGAGTTACATCTGTATTTCGTGGATCTCTTTGCTAGCCTTATTTCTGTGGAATCTGAGAACAGATATTTCGGATCCCTATGAAGACTATAGGGCCAAAGGAAATATCCTCCGATAACAAAGAGAAAGAAGCATTCTGAGAAACTTCTTTGTGTTCTGTGAAATCATCTCACAGAGTTACAGCTTTCCCCTCAAGAAGCCTTTCGCTAAGACAGTTCTTGTGGAATTGGCAAAGTGATATTTGGAAGCCCATAGAGGGCTATGGTGAAAAAGGAAATATCCTCAGATGAAATCTGGAAAGAAGCTTTCTGAGAAACTGCTTAGTGTTCTGTTAATTCATCTCACAGAGTTACATCTGTATTTCGTGGATCTCTTTGCTAGCCTTATTTCTGTGGAATCTGAGAAAAGATATTTCGGATCCCTTTGAAGACTATAGGGCCAAAGGAAATATCCTCCGATAACAAAGAGAAAGAAGCTTTCGGAGAAACTTCGTTGTGATCTGTGAAATCATCTCACAGAGTTACAGCTTTCCCCTCACGGAGCCTTTCGCTAAGACAGTTCTTTTAGAATTGGCAAAGTTATATTTGGAAGCCCATAGAGGACTATGGTGAAAAAGGAAATATCCTCAGAGGAAATCTGGAAAGAAGCTTTCTGAGAAACTGCTTAGTGTTCTGTTAATTCATCTCACCGAGTTACATCTGAATTTCGTGGATCTCTTTGCTAGCCTTATTTCTGTGGAATCTGAGAACAGATATTTCGGATCCTTTTGAAGATTATAGGGCTAAAGGAAATATCCTCTGAAAACAAAGAGAATGAAGCTTTCTGAGAAACTTCTTTGTGTTATGTGAAATCATCTCACAGAGTTACAGCTTTCCCCTCAAGGGGTCTTTCGCTAAGACTGTTCTTGTGGAATTGGCAAAGTGATACCTGGAAGCCCATAGAGGGCTATGGTGAAAAAGGAAATATCCTCAGATGAAATATGGAAAGAAACTTTCTGAGAAACTGCTTAGTGTTCTGTTAATTCATCTCACAGAGTTACATCTGTATTTCGTGGATCTCTTTGCTAGCCTTATTTCTGTGGAATCTGAGAACAGATATTTCGGATCCCTAAGAAGACTATAGGGCCAAAGGAAATATCCTCCGATAACAAAGAGAAAGAAGCTTTCTGAGAAACTTCTTTGTGTTCTGTGAAATCATCTCACAGAGTGACAGCTTTCCTCTCAAGAAGCCTTTCGCTAAGACAGTTCTTGTGGAATTGGCAAAGTGATATTTGGAAGCCCATAGAGGGCTATGGTGAAAAAGGAAATATCCTCAAATGAAATCTGGAAAGAAGCTTTCTGAGAAACTGCTTAGTGTTCTGTTAATTCATCTCACAGAGTTACATCTGTATTTCGTGGATCTCTTTGCTAGCCTTATTTCTGTTGAATCTGAGAACAGATATTTCGGATCCTTTTGAAGACTATAGGGCTAAAGGAAATATCCTCTGAAAACAAAGAGAAAGAAGCTTTCTGAGAAACTTCTTTGTGTTCTGTGAAATCATCTCACAGAGTTACAGCTTTCCCCTCAAGGAGTCTTTCGCTAAGACAGTTCTTGTGGAATTGGCAAAGTGATATTTGGAAGCCCATAGAGGGCTATGGTGAAAAAGGAAATATCCTCAAATGAAATCTGGAAAGAAGCTTTCTGAGAAACTGCTTAGTGTTCTGTTAATTCATCTCACAGAGTTACATCTGTATTTCGTGGATCTCTTTGCTAGCCTTATTTCTGTGGAATCTGAGAACAGATATTTCGGATCCCTTTGAAGACTATAGGGCCAAAGGAAATATCCTCCGATAACAAAGAGAAAGAAGCTTTCGGAGAAACTTTGTTGTGTTCTGTGAAATCATCTCACAGAGTTACAGCTTTCCCCTCACGGAGCCTTTCGCTAAGACAGTTCTTGTGGAATTGGCAAAGTGATATTTGGAAGCCCATAGAGGGCTATGGTGAAAAAGGAAATATCCTCAGATGAAATCTGGAAAGAAACTTTCTGAGAAACTGCTTAGTGTTCTGTTAATTCATCTCACAGAGTTACATCTGTATTTCGTGGATCTCTTTGCTAGCCTTATTTCTGTGGAATCTGAGAACAGATATTTCGGATCCTTTTGAAGACTATAGGGCCAAAGGAAATATCCTCTGAAAACAAAGAGAAAGAATCTTTCTGAGAAACTTCTTTGTGTTCTGTGAAATCATCTCACAGAGTTACAGCTTTCCCCTCAAGGAGTCTTTCGCTAAGACAGTTCTTGTGGAATTGGCAAAGTGATATCTGGAAGCCCATCGTGGGCTATGGTGAAAAAGGAAATATCCTCAAATGAAATCTGGAAAGAAGCTTTCTGAGAAACTGCTTAGTGTTCTGTTAATTCATCTCACAGAGTTACATCTGTATTTCGTGGATCTCTTTGCTAGCCTTATTTCTGTGGAATCTGAGAAAAGATATTTCGGATCCCTTTGAAGACTATAGGGCCAAAGGAAATATCCTCCGATAATATCCGATAACAAAGACAAAGAAGCTTTCTGAGAAACTTCGTTGTGTTCTGTGAAATCATCTCACAGAGTTACAGCTTTCCCCTCAAGGAGCCTTTCGCTAAGACGGTTCTTTTGAAATTGGCAAAGTGATATTTGGAAGCCCATAGAGGGCTATGGTGAAAAAGGAAATATCCTCCGAGGAAATCTGGAAAGAAGCTTTCTGAGAAACTGCTTAGTGTTCTGTTAATTCATCTCACAGTGTTACATCTGTATTTCATGGATCTCGTTGCTAGCCTTATTTCTGTTGAATCTGAGAACAGATATTTCGGATCCTTTTGAAGACTATAGGGCCAAAGGAAATATCCTCTGAAAACAAAGAGAAAGAAGCTTTCTGAGAAACTTCTTTGTGTTCTGTGAAATCATCTCACAGAGTTACAGCTTTCCCCTCAAGGAGCCTTTCGCTAAGACAGTTCTTGTGGTATTGGCAAAGTGATATCTGGAAGCCCATAGAGGGCTATGGTGAAAAAGGAAATATCCTCAGATGAAATCTGGAAAGAAGCTTTCTGAGCAACTGTTTAGTGTTCTGTTAATTCATCTCACAGAGTTACATCTGTATTTCGTGGATCTCTTTGCTAGCCTTATTTCTGTGGAATCTGAGAACAGATATTTCGGATCCCCATGAAGACTATGGGGCCAAAGGAAATATCCTCCGATAACAAAGAGAAAGAAGCTTTCTGAGAAACTTCTTTGTGTTCTGTGAAATCATCTCACAGAGTTACAGCTTTCCCCTCAAGAAGCCTTTCGCTAAGACGGTTCTTGTGGAATTGGCAAAGTGATATTTGGAAGCCCATAGAGGGCTATGGTGAAAAAGGAAATATCCTCCGAGGAAATCTGGAAAGAAGCTTTCTGAGAAACTGCTTAGTGTTCTGTTAATTCATCTCACAGTGTTACATCTGTATTTCATGGATCTCGTTGCTAGCCTTATTTCTGTTGAATCTGAGAACAGATATTTCGGATCCTTTTGAAGACTATAGGGCCAAAGGAAATATCCTCTGAAAACAAAGAGAAAGAAGCTTTCTGAGAAACTTCTTTGTGTTCTGTGAAATCATCTCACAGAGTTACAGCTTTCCCCTCAAGGAGCCTTTCGCTAAGACAGTTCTTGTGGTATTGGCAAAGTGATATCTGGAAGCCCATAGAGGGCTATGGTGAAAAAGGAAATATCCTCAGATGAAATCTGGAAAGAAGCTTTCTGAGCAACTGTTTAGTGTTCTGTTAATTCATCTCACAGAGTTACATCTGTATTTCGTGGATCTCTTTGCTAGCCTTATTTCTGTGGAATCTGAGAACAGATATTTCGGATCCCCATGAAGACTATGGGGCCAAAGGAAATATCCTCCGATAACAAAGAGAAAGAAGCTTTCTGAGAAACTTCTTTGTGTTCTGTGAAATCATCTCACAGAGTTACAGCTTTCCCCTCAAGAAGCCTTTCGCTAAGACAGTTCTTGTGGAATTGGCAAAGTGATATTTGGAAGCCCATAGAGGGCTATGGTGAAAAAGGAAATATCCTCAGATGAAATCTGGAAAGAAGCTTTCTGAGAAACTGCTTAGTGTTCTGTTAATTCATCTCACAGAGTTACATCTGTATTTCGTGGATCTCTTTGCTAGCCTTATCTGTGTGGATTCTGAGAAAAGATATTTCGGATTCCTTTGAAGGCTATAGGGCCAAAGGAAATATCCTCCGATAACAAAGAGAAAGAAGCTTTCTGAGAAACTTCGTTGTGTTCTGTGAAATCATCTCACAGAGTTACAGCTTTCCCCTCACGGAGCCTTTCGCTAAGACAGTTCTTTTGAAATTGGCAAAGTGATATTTGGAAGCCCATAGAGGGCTATGGTGAAAAAGGAAATATCCTCAGAGGAAATCTGGAAAGAAGCTTTCTGAGAAACTGCTTAGTGTTCTGTTAATTCATCTCACAGTGTTACATCTGTATTTCATGGATCACTTTGCTAGCCTTATTTCTGTGGAATCTGAGAACAGATATTTCAGATCCCTTTGAAGACTACAGGGCCAAAGGAAATATCCTCCGATAACAAAGAGAAAGAAGCTTTCTGAGAAACTTCGTTGTGTTCTGTGAAATCATCTCACAGAGTTACAGCTTTCCCCTCAAGGAGCCTTTCGCTAAGACGGTTCTATTGAAATTGGCAAAGTGATATTTGGAAGCCCATAGAGGGCTATGGTGAAAAAGGAAATATCCTCCGAGGAAATCTGGAAAGAAGCTTTCTGAGAAACTGTTTAGTGTTCTGTTAATTCATCTCACAGAGTTACATCTGTATTTCGTGGATCTCTTTGCTAGCCTTATCTCTGTGGATTCTGAGAAAAGATATTTCGGATTCCTTTGAAGGCTATAGGGCCAAAGGAAATATCCTCCGATAACAAAGAGAAAGAAGCTTTCTGAGAAACTTCGTTGTGTTCTGTGAAATCATCTCACAGAGTTACAGCTTTCCCCTCACGGAGCCTTTCGCTAAGACAGTTCTTTTGAAACTGGCAAAGTGATATTTGGAAGCCCATAGAGGGCTATGGTGAAAAAGGAAATATCCTCAGAGGAAATCTGGAAAGAAGCTTTCTGAGAAACTGCTTAGTGTTCTGTTAATTCATCTCACAGTGTTACATCCGTATTTCATGGATCTCTTTGCTAGCCTTATTTCTGTGGAATCTGAGAACAGATATTTCAGATCCCTTTGAAGACTACAGGGCCAAAGGAAATATCCTCCGATAACAAAGAGAAAGAAGCTTTCTGAGAAACTTCGTTGTGTTCTGTGAAATCATCTCACGGAGTTACAGCTTTCCCCTCACGGAGCCTTTCGCTAAGACAGTTCTTTTGAAATTGGCAAAGTGATATTTGGAAGCCCATAGAGGGCTATGGTGAAAAAGGAAATATCCTCAGAGGAAATCTGGAAAGAAGCTTTCTGAGAAACTGCTTAGTGTTCTGTTAATTCATCTCACAGTGTTACATCTGTATTTCGTGGATCTCTTTGCTAGCCTTATTTCTGTGGAATCTGAGAACAGATATTTCGGATCCCTAAGAAGACTATAGGGCCAAAGGAAATATCCTGCGATAACAAAGAGAAAGAAGCTTTCTGAGAAACTTCTTTGTGTTCTGTGAAATCATCTCACAGAGTCACAGCTTTCCTCTCAAGAAGCCTTTCGCTAAGACAGTTCTTGTGGAATTGGCAAAGTGATATTTGGAAGCCCATAGAGGGCTATGGTGAAAAAGGAAATATCCTCAAATGAAATCTGGAAAGAAGCTTTCTGAGAAACTGCTTAGTGTTCTGTTAATTCATCTCACAGAGTTACATCTGTGTTTCGTGGATCTCTTTGCTAGCCTTATTTCTGTTGAATCTGAGAACAGATATTTCGGATCCTTTTGAAGACTATAGGGCTAAAGAAAATATCCTCTGAAAACAAAGAGAAAGAAGCTTTCTGAGAAACTTCTTTGTGTTCTGTGAAATCATCTCACAGAGTTACAGCTTTCCCCTCAATGAGTCTTTCGCTAAGACAGTTCTTGTGGAATTGGCAAAGTGATATCTGGAAGCCCATAGAGGGCTATGGTGAAAAAGGAAATATCCTCAGATGAAATCTGGAAAGAAACTTTCTGAGAAACTGCTTTGTGTTCTGTTAATTCATCTCACAGAGTTACATCTGTATTTCGTGGATCTCTTTGCTAGCTTTATTTCTGTGGAATCTGAGAACAGATATTTCGGATCCCTATGAAGACTATAGGGCCAAAGGAAATATCCTCCGATAACAAAGAGAAAGAAGCTTTCTGAGAAACTTCTTTGTGTTCTGTGAAATCATCTCACAGAGTTACAGCTTTCCCCTCAAGAAGCCTTTCACTAAGACAGTTCTTGTGTAATTTGCAAAGTGATATTTGGAATCCCATAGAGGGCTATGGTGAAAAAGGAAATATCCTCAAATGAAATCTGGAAAGAAGCTTTCTGAGAAACTGCTTAGTGTTCTGTTAATTCATCTCACAGAGTTACATTTGTATTTCGTGGATCTCTTTGCTAGCCTTATTTCTGTGGAATATGAGAACAGATATTTCGGATCCCTTTGAAGACTATAGGGCCAAAGGAAATATCCTCCGATAACAAAGAGAAAGAAGCTTTCGGAGAAACTTTGTTGTGTTCTGTGAAATCATCTCACAGAGTTACAGCTTTCCCCTCACGGAGCCTTTCGCTAAGACAGTTCTTGTGGAATTGGCAAAGTGATATCTGGAAGCCCATAGAGGGCTATGGTGAAAAAGGAAATATCCTCAGATGAAATCTGGAAAGAAACTTTCTGAGAAACTGCTTAGTGTTCTGTTAATTCATCTCACAGAGTTACATCTGTATTTCGTGGATCTCTTTGCTAGCCTTATTTCTGTTGAATCTGAGAACAGATATTTCGGATCCTTTTGAAGACTATAGGTCCAAAGGAAATATCCTCTGAAAACAAAGAGAAAGAATCTTTCTGAGAAACTTCGTTATGTTCTGTGAAATCATCTCACAGAGTTGCAGCTTTCCCCTCAAGAAGCCTTTCGCTAAGACAGTTCTTGTGGAATTGGCAAAGTGATATCTGGAAGCCCATAGAGGGCTATGGTGAAAAAGGAAATATCCTCAGATGAAATCTGGAAATAAGCTTTCTGAGAAACTGCTTAGTGTTCTGTTAATTCATCTCACAGAGTTACATCTGTATTTCGTGGATCTCTTTGCTAGCCTTATTTCTGTTGAATCTGAGAACAGATATTTCGGATCCTTTTGAAGATTATAGGGCTAAAGGAAATATCCACTGAAAACAAAGAGAAAGAAGCTTTCTGAGAAACTTCTTTGTGTTATGTGAAATCATCTCACAGAGTTACAGCTTTCCCCTCAAGGAGTCTTTCGCTAAGACTGTTCTTGTGGAATTGGCAAAGTGATACCTGGAAGCCCATACAGGGCTATTTTGAAAAAGGAAATATCCTCAGATGAAATCTGTAAAGAAACTTTCTGAGAAACTGCTTAGTGTTCTGTTAATTCATCTCACAGAGTTACATCTGTATTTCGTGGATCTCTTTTCTAGCCTTATTTCTGTGGAATCTGAGAACAGATATTTCGGATCCCTAAGAAGACTATAGGGCCAAAGGAAATATCCTCCGATAACAAAGAGAAAGAAGCTTTCGGAGAAACTTCTCTGTGTTCTGTGAAATCATCTCACAGAGTTACAGCTTTCCCCTCAAGGAGCCTTTCGCTAAGACAGTTCTTGTGGAATTGGCAAAGTGATATCTGGAAGCCCATCGTGGGCTATGGTGAAAAAGGAAATATCCTCAAATGAAATCTGGAAAGAAGCTTTCTGAGAAACTGCTTAGTGTTCTGTTAATTCATCTCACAGAGTTACATCTGTATTTCGTGGATCTCTTTGGTAGCCTTATTTCTGTGGAATCTGAGAAAAGATATTTCGGATCCCTTTGAAGACTATAGGGCCAAAGGAAATATCCTCCGATAACATCCGATAACAAAGACAAAGAAGCTTTCTGAGAAACTTCGTTGTGTTCTGTGAAATCATCTCACAGAGTTACAGGTTTCCCCTCAAGGAGCCTTTCGCTAAGACGGTTCTTTTGAAATTGGCAAAGTGATATTTGGAAGCCCATAGAGGGCTATGGTGAAAAAGGAAATATCCTCAGAGGAAATCTGGAAAGAAGCTTTCTGAGAAACTGCTTAGTGTTCTGTTAATTCATCTCACAGTGTTACATCTGTATTTCATGGATCTCTTTGCTAGCCTTATTTCTGTTGATTCTGGGAACAGATATTTCGGATCCTTTTGAAGACTATAGGGCCAAAGGAAATATCCTCTGAAAACAAAGAGAAAGAAGCTTTCTGAGAAACTTCTTTGTGTTCTGTGAATTCATCTCACAGAGTTACAGCTTTCCCCTCAAGGAGCCTTTCGCTAAGACAGTTCTTGTGGAATTGGCAAAGTGATATCTGGAAGCCCATAGAGGGCTATGGTGAAAAAGGAAATATCCTCAGATGAAATCTGGAAAGAAGCTTTCTGAGAAACTGCTTAGTGTTCTGTTAATTCATCTCACAGAGTTACATCTGTATTTCGTGGATCTCTTTGCTAGCCTTATTTCTGTGGAATCTGAGAAAAGATATTTCGGATCCCTTTGAAGACTATAGGGCCAAAGGAAATATCCTCCGATAACAAAGAGAAAGAAGCTTTCTGAGAAACTTCGTTGTGTTCTGTGAAATCATCTCACAGAGTTACAGCTTTCCCCTCACGGAGCCTTTCGCTAAGACAGTTCTTTTGAAATTGGCAAAGTGATATTTGGAAGCCCATAGAGGGCTATGGTGAAAAAGGAAATATCCTCAGAGGAAATCTGGAAAGAAGCTTTCTGAGAAACTGCTTAGTGTTCTGTTAATTCATCTCACAGTGTTACATCTGTATTTCATGGATCTCTTTGCTAGCCTTATTTCTGTGGAATCTGAGAACAGATATTTCGGATCCCTTTGAAGACTATAGGGCCAAAGGAAATATCCTCCGATAACAAAGAGAAAGAAGCTTTCGGAGAAACTTCGTTGTGTTCTGTGAAATCATCTCACAGAGTTGCAGCTTTCCCCTCAAGTAGCCTTTCGCTAAGACGGTTCTTTTGAAATTGGCAAAGTGATATTTGGAAGCCCATAGAGGGCTATGGTGAAAAAGGAAATATCCTCAGATGAAATCTGGAAAGAAGCTTTCTGAGAAACTGCTTAGTGTTCTGTAATTCATCTCACAGTGTTACATCTGTATTTCATGGATCTCTTTGCTAGCCTTATTTCTGTTGAATCTGAGAACAGATATTTCGGATCCTTTTGAAGACTATAGGGCCAAAGGAAATATCCTCTGAAAACAAAGAGAAAGAAGCTTTCTGAGAAACTTCTTTGTGTTCTGTGAATTCATCTCACAGAGTTACAGCTTTCCCCTCAAGGAGCCTTTCGCTAAGACAGTTCTTGTGGAATTGGCAAAGTGATATCTGGAAGCCCATAGAGGGCTATGGTGAAAAAGGAAATATCCTCAGATGAAATCTGGAAAGAAGCTTTCTGAGAAACTGCTTAGTGTTCTGTTAATTCATCTCACAGAGTTACATCTGTATTTCGTGGATCTCTTTGCTAGCCTTATTTCTGTGGAATCTGAGAAAAGATATTTCGGATCCCTTTGAAGACTATAGGGCCAAAGGAAATATCCTCCGATAACAAAGAGAAAGAAGCTTTCTGAGAAACTTCTTTGTGTTCTGTGAAATCATCTCACAGAGTTACAGCTTTCCCCTCAAGAAGCATTTCACTAAGACAGTTCTTGTGTAATTGGCAAAGTGATATTTGGAAGCCCGTAGAGGGCTATGGTGAAAAAGGAAATATCCTCAAATGAAATCTGGAAAGAAGCTTTCTGAGAAACTGCTTAGTGTTCTGTTAATTCATCTCACAGAGTTACATCTGTATTTCATGGATCTCTTTGCTAGCCTTATTTCTGTGGAATCTGAGAACAGATATTTCCGATCCCTTTGAAGACTATAGGGCCAAAGGAAATATCCTCCGATAACAAAGAGAAAGAAGCTTTCGGAGAAACTTTGTTGTGTTCTGTGAAATCATCTCACAGAGTTACAGCTTTCCCCTCACGGAGCCTTTCGCTAAGACAGTTCTTGTGGAATAGGCAAAGTGATATTTGGAAGCCCATAGAGGGCTATGGTGAAAAAGGAAATATCCTCAGATGAAATCTGGAAAGAAACTTTCTGAGAAACTGCTTAGTGTTCTGTTAATTCGTCTCACAGAGTTACATCTGTATTTCGTGGATCTCTTTGCTAGCCTTATTTCTGTTGAATTTGAGAACAGATATTTCGGATCCTTTTGAAGACTATATGTCCAAAGGAAATATCCTCTGAAAACAAAGAGAAAGAATCTTTCTGAGAAACTTCTTTGTGTTCTGTGAAATCATCTCACAGAGTTACAGCTTTCCCCTCAAGGAGTCTTTCGCTAAGACAGTTCTTGTGGAATTGGCAAAGTGATATCTGGAAGCCCATCGTGGGCTATGGTGAAAAACGAAATATCCTCAAATGAAATCTGGAAAGAAGCTTTCTGAGAAACTGCTTAGTGTTCTGTTAATTCATCTCACAGAGTTACATCTGTATTTCGTGGAACTCTTTGCTAGCCTTATTTCTGTGGAATCTGAGAAAAGATATTTCGGATCCCATTGAAGACTATAGGGCCAAAGGAAATATCCTCCGATAACATCCGATAACAAAGACAAAGAAGCTTTCTGAGAAACTTCGTTGTGTTCTGTGAAATCATCTCACAGAGTTACAGCTTTCCCCTCAAGGAGCCTTTCGCTAAGACGGTTCTTTTGAAACTGGCAAAGTGATATTTGGAAGCCCGTAGAGGGCTATGGTGAAAAAGGAAATATCCTCAGAGGAAATCTGGAAAGAAGCTTTCTGAGAAACTGCTTAGTGTTCTGTTAATTCATCTCACAGTGTTACATCTGTATTTCATGGATCTCTTTGCTAGCCTTATTTCTGTGGAATCTGAGAACAGATATTTCAGATCCCTTTGAAGACTATAGGGCCAAAGGAAATATCCTCCGATAACAAAGAGAAAGAAGCTTTCTGAGAAACTTCTTTGTGTTCTGTGAAATCATCTCACAGAGTTGCAGCTTTCCCCTCAAGAAGCCTTTCGCTAAGACAGTTCTTGTGGAATTGGCAAAGTGATATTAGGAAGCCCATAGAGGGCTACGGTGAAAAAGGAAATATCCTCAGATGAAATCTGGAAAGAAGCTTTCTGAGAAACTGCTTAGTGTTCTGTTAATTCATCTCACAGAGTTACATCTGTATTTCGTGGATCTCTTTGCTAGCCTTATTTCTGTGGAATCTGAGAAAAGATATTTCGGATCCCTTTGAAGACTATAGGGCCAAAGGAAATATCCTCCAATAACAAAGAGAAAGAAGCTTTCGGAGAAACTTCTTTGTGTTCTGTGAAATCATCTCACAGAGTTGCAGCTTTCCCCTCAAGAAGCCTTTCGCTAAGACAGTTCTTGTGGAATTGGCAAAGTGATATCTGGAAGCCCATAGAGGGCTATGGTGAAAAAGGAAATATCCTCAGATGAAATCTGGAAAGAAGCTTTTTGAGAAACTGCTTAGTGTTCTCTTAATTCATCTCACAGAGTTACATCTGTATTTCGTGGATCTCTTTGCTAGCCTTATTTCTGTGGAATCTGAGAACAGATATTTCGGATCCCCATGAAGACTATAGGGCCAAAGGAAATATCCTCCGATAACAAAGAGAAAGAAGCTTTCTGAGAAACTTCTTTGTGTTCTGTGAAATCATCTCACAGAGTTTCAGCTTTCCCCTCAAGAAGCCTTTCGCTAAGACAGTTCTTGTGGAATTGGCAAAGTGATATTTGGAAGCCCATAGAGGGCTATGGTGAAAAAGGAAATATCCTCAGATGAAATCTGGAAAGAATCTTTCTGAGAAACTGCTTAGTGTTCTGTTAATTCATCTCACAGAGTTACATCTGTATTTCGTGGATCTCTTTGCTAGCCTTATTTCTGTGGAATCTGAGAAAAGATATTTCGGATCCCTTTGAAGACTATAGGGCCAAAGGAAATATCCTCCGATAACAAAGACAAAGAAGCTTTCTGAGAAACTTCTTTGTGTTCTGTGAAATCATCACACAGAGTTACAGCTTTCGCGTCACGGAGCCTTTCGCTAAGACAGTTCTTTTGAAATTGGCAAAGTGATATTTGGAAGCCCATAGAGGGCTATGGTGAAAAAGGAAATATCCTCAGAGGAAATCTGGAAAGAAGCTTTCTGAGAAACTGCTTAGTGTTCTGTTAATTCATCTCACAGTGTTACATCTGTATTTCATGGATCTCTTTGCTAGCATTATTTCTGTGGAATCTGAGAACAGATATTTCAGATCCCTTTGAAGACTATAGGGCCAAAGGAAATATCCTCCGATAACAAAGAGAAAGAAGCTTTCTGAGAAACTTCTTTGTGTTCTGTGAAATCATCTCACAGAGTTGCAGCTTTCCCCTCAAGAAGCCTTTCGCTAAGACAGTTCTTGTGGAATTGGCAAAGTGATATTTGGAAGCCCATAGAGGGCTATGGTGAAAAAGGAAATATCCTCAGATGAAATCTGGAAAGAAGCTTTCTGAG
Source organism: Macaca nemestrina (assembly GCF_043159975.1). NCBI lineage: Eukaryota > Metazoa > Chordata > Mammalia > Primates > Cercopithecidae > Macaca > Macaca nemestrina. The sequence goes on along the minus strand of NC_092136.1, from coordinate 65,465,739 downwards.
AAACTGCTTAGTGTTCTGTTAATTCATCTCACAGAGTTACATCTGTATTTCGTGGATCTCTTTGCTAGCCTTATTTCTGTGGAATCTGAGAACAGATATTTCGGATCCCTTTGAAGACTATAGGGCCAAAGGAAATATCCTCCGATAACAAAGAGAAAGAAGCTTTCTGAGAAACTTCTTTGTGTTCTGTGAAATCATCTCACAGAGTCACAGCTTTCCTCTCAAGAAGCCTTTCGCTAAGACAGTTCTTGTGGAATTGGCAAAGTGATATTTGGAAGCCCATAGAGGGCTATGGTGAAAAAGGAAATATCCTCAAATGAAATCTGGAAAGAAGCTTTCTGAGAAACTGCTTAGTGTTCTGTTAATTCATCTCACAGAGTTACATCTGTATTTCGTGGATCTCTTTGCTAGCCTTATTTCTGTTGAATCTGAGAACAGATATTTCGGATCCTTTTGAAGACTATAGGTCCAAAGGAAATATCCTCTGAAAACAAAGAGAAAGAATCTTTCTGAGAAACTTCTTTGTGTTCTGTGAAATCATCTCACAGAGTTACAGCTTTCCCCTCAAGGAGCCTTTCGCTAAGACAGTTCTTGTGGAATTGGCAAAGTGATATCTGGAAGCCCATCGTGGGCTATGGTGAAAAAGGAAATATCCTCAAATGAAATCTGGAAAGAAGCTTTCTGAGAAACTGCTTAGTGTTCTGTTAATTCATCTCACAGAGTTACATCTGTATTTCGTGGATCTCTTTGCTAGCCTTATTTCTGTGGAATCTGAGAAAAGATATTTCGGATCCCTTTGAAGACTATAGGGCCAAAGGAAATATCCTCCTATAACATCCGATAACAAAGACAAAGAAGCTTTCTGAGAAACTTCGTTGTGTTCTGTGAAATCATCTCACAGAGTTACAGCTTTCCCCTCAAGGAGACTTTCGCTAAGACGGTTCTTTTGAAATTGGCAAAGTGATATTTGGAAGCCCATAGAGGGCTATGGTGAAAAAGGAAATATCCTCAGATGAAATCTGGAAAGAAGCTTTCTGAGAAACTGCTTAGTGTTCTGTTAATTCATCTCACAGTGTTACATCTGTATTTCATGGATCTCTTTGCTAGCCTTATTTCTGTTGATTCTGGGAACAGATATTTCGGATCCTTTTGAAGACTATAGGGCCAAAGGAAATATCCTCTGAAAACAAAGAGAAAGAACCTTTCTGAGAAACTTCTTTGTTTTCTGTGAATTCATCTCACAGAGTTACAGCTTTCCCCTCAAGGAGCCTTTCGCTAAGACAGTTCTTGTGGAATTGGCAAAGTGATATCTGGAAGCCCATAGAGGGCTATGGTGAAAAAGGAAATATCCTCAGATGAAATCTGGAAAGAAGCTTTCTGAGAAACTGCTTGGTGTTCTGTTAATTCATCTCACAGACTTACATCTGTATTTCGTGGATCTCTTTGCTAGCCTTATTTCTGTGGAATCTGAGAACAGATATTTCGGATCCCTTTGAAGACTATAGGGCCAAAGGAAATATCCTCCGATAACAAAGAGAAAGAAGCTTTCTGAGAAACTTCTTTGTGTTCTGTGAAACCATCTCACAGAGTCACAGCTTTCCTCTCAAGAAGCCTTTCGCTAAGACAGTACTGCGGAATTGGCAAAGTGATATTTGGAAGCCCATAGAGGGCTAGGGTGAAAAAGGAAATATCCTCAGATGAAATCTGGAAAGAAGCTTTCTGAGAAACTGCTTAGTGTTCTGTTAATTCATCTCACAGAGTTACATCTGTATTTCGTGGATCTCTTTGCTAGCCTTATTTCTGTGGAATCTGAGAAAAGATATTTCGGATCCCTAAGAAGACTATAGGGCCAAAGGAAATATCCTCCGATAACAAAGACAAAGTAGCTTTCTGAGAAACTTCGTTGTGTTCTGTGAAATCATCACACAGAGTTACAGCTTTCGCGTCACGGAGCCTTTCGCTAAGACAGTTCTTTTGAAATTGGCAAAGTGATATTTGGAAGCCCATAGAGGGCTATGGTGAAAAAGGAAATATCCTCAGAGGAAATCTGGAAAGAAGCTTTCTGAGAAACTGCTTAGTGTTCTGTTAATTCATCTCACAGTGTTACATCTGTATTTCATGGATCTCTTTCCTAGCCTTATTTCTGTGGAATCTGAGAACAGATATTTCAGATCCCTTTGAAGACTATAGGGCCAAAGGAAATATCCTCCGATAACAAAGAGAAAGAAGCTTTCTGAGAAACTTCTTTGTGTTCTGTGAAATCATCTCACAGAGTTGCAGCTTTCCCCTCAAGAAGCCTTTTGCTAAGACAGTTCTTGTGGAATTGGCAAAGTGATATTTGGAAGCCCATAGAGGGGTATGGTGAAAAAGGAAATATCCTCAGATGAAATCTGGAAAGAAGCTTTCTGAGAAACTGCTTAGTGTTCTGTTAATTCATCTCACAGAGTTACATCTGTATTTCGTGGATCTCTTTGCTAGCCTTATTTCTGTGGAATCTGAGAACAGATATTTCGGATCCCTTTGAAGACTATAGGGCCAAAGGAAATATCCTCCGATAACAAAGGGAAAGAAGCTTTCTGAGAAACTTCTTTGCGTTCTGTGAAATCATCTCACAGAGTTGCAGCTTTCCCCTCAAGAAGCCTTTCGCTAAGACAGTTCTTGTGGAATTGGCAAAGTGATATTTGGAAGCCCATAGAGGGCTATGGTGAAAAAGGAAATATCCTCAGAGGAAGTCTGGAAAGAAGCTTTCTGAGAAACTGCTTAGTGTTCTGTTAATTCATCTCACAGAGTTACATCTGTATTTCGTGGATCTCTTTGCTAGCCTTATTTCTGTGGAATCTGAGAACAGATATTTCGGATCCCTTTGAAGACTATAGGGCCAAAGGAAATATCCTCCGATAACAAAGAGAAAGAAGCTTTCTGAGAAACTTCGTTGTGTTCTGTGAAATCATCTCACAGAGTTACAGCTTTCCCCTCACGGAGCCTTTCGCTAAAACAGTTCTTTTGGAATTGGCAAAGTTATATTTGGAAGCCTATAGAGGGCTATGGTGAAAAAGGAAATATCCTCAGATGAAATCTGGAAAGAAGCTTTCTGAGAAACTGCTTAGTGTTCTGTTAATTCATCTCACAGAGTTACATCTGTATTTCGTGGATCTCTTTGCTAGCCTTATTTCTGTTGAATCTGAGAACAGATATTACGGATCCTTTTGAAGATTATAGGGCTAAAGGAAATATCCTCTGAAAACAAGGAGAAAGAAGCTTTCTGAGAAACTTCTTTGTGTTATGTGAAATCATCTCACAGAGTTAGAGCTTTCCCCTCAAGGAGTCTTTCGCTAAGACAGTTCTTGTGGAATTGGCAAAGTGATACCTGGAAGCCCATACAGGGCTATTTTGAAAAAGGAAATATCCTCAGATGAAATCTGGAAAGAAACATTCTGAGAAACTGCTTAGTGTTCTGTTAATTCATCTCACAGAGTTACATCTGTATTTCGTGGATCTCTTTGCTAGCCTTATTTCTGTGGAATCTGAGAACAGATATTTCGGATCCCTAAGAAGACTATAGGGCCAAAGGAAATATCCTCCGATAACAAAGAGAAAGAAGCTTTCTGAGAAACTTCTTTGTGTTCTGTGAAATCATCTCACAGAGTTACAGCTTTCCTCTCAAGAAGCCTTTCGCTAAGACAGTTCTTGTGGAATTGGCAAAGTGATATTTGGAAGCCCATAGAGGGCTATGGTGAAAAAGGAAATATCCTCAAATGAAATCTGGAAAGAAGCTTTCTGAGAAACTGCTTAGTGTTCTGTTAATTCATCTCACAGAGTTACATCTGTATTTCGTGGATCTCTTTGCTAGCCTTATTTCTGTGGAGTCTGAGAACAGATATTTCGGATCCTTTTGAAGACTATAGGGCTAAAGAAAATATCCTCTGAAAACAAAGAGAAAGAAGCTTTCTGAGAAACTTCTTTGTGTTCTGTGAAATCATCTCACAGAGTTACAGCTTTCCCCTCAAGGAGTCTTTCGCTAAGACAGTTCTTGTGGAATTGGCAAAGTGATATCTGGAAGCCCATAGAGGGCTATGGTGAAAAAGGAAATATCCTCAGATGAAATCTGGAAAGAAACTTTCGGAGAAACTGCTTTGTGTTCTCTTAATTCATCTCACAGAGTTACATCTGTATTTCGTGGATCTCTTTGCTAGCTTTATTTCTGTGGAATCTGAGAACAGATATTTCGGATCCCTATGAAGACTATAGGGCCAAAGGAAATATCCTCCGATAACAAAGAGAAAGAAGCTTTCTGAGAAACTTCTTTGTGTTCTGTGAAATCATCTCACAGAGTTACAGCTTTCCCCTCAAGAAGCCTTTCACTAAGACAGTTCTTGTGGAATTGGCAAAGTGATATTTGGAAGCCGATAGAGGGCTATGGTGAAAAAGGAAATATCCTCAGAGGAAATCTGGAAAGAAGCTTTCTGAGAAACTGCTTAGTGTTCTGTTAATTCATCTCACAGAGTTACATCTGTATTTCGTTGATCTCTTTGCTATCCTTATTTCTGTGGAATCTGAGAACAGATATTTCGGATCCTTTTGAAGACTATAGGGCCAAAGGAAATATCCTCTGAAAACAAAGAGAAAGAAGCTTTCTGAGAAACTTCGTTGTGTTCTGTGAAATCATCTCACAGAGTTACAGCTTTCCCCTCAAGGAGTCTTTCGCTAAGACAGTTCTTGTGGAATTGGCAAAGTGATATCTGGAAGCCCATCGTGGGCTATGGTGAAAAAGGAAATATCCTCAAATGAAATCTGGAAAGAAGCTTTCTGAGAAACTGCTTAGTGTTCTGTTAATTCATCTCACAGAGTTACATCTCTATTTCGTGGATCTCTTTGCTAGCCTTATTTCTGTGGAATCAGAGAAAAGATATTTCGGATCCCTTTGAAGACTATAGGGCCAAAGGAAATATCCTCTGATAACAAAGAGAAAGAAGCTTTCTGAGAAACTTCGTTGTGTTCTGTGAAATCATCTCACAGAGTTACAGCTTTCCCCTCAAGGAGCCTTTCGCTAAGACGGTTCTTTTGAAATTGGCAAAGTGATAATTGGAAGCCCATAGAGGGCTATGGTGAAAAAGGAAATATCCTCAGAGGAAATGTGGAAAGAAGCTTTCTGAGAAACTGCTTAGTGTTCTGTTAATTCATCTCACAGTGTTACATCTGTATTTCATGGATCTCTTTGCTAGCCTTATTTCTGTGGAATCTGAGAACAGATATTTCAGATCCCTTTGAAGACTATAGGGCCAAAGGAAATATCCTCTGATAACAAACAGAAAGAAGGTTTCTGAGAAACTTCTTTGTGTTCTGTGAAATCATCTCACAGAGTTGCAGCTTTCCCCTCAAGAAGCCTTTCGCTAAGACAGTTCTTGTGGAATTGGCAAAGTGATATTTGGAAGCCCATAGAGGGCTATGGTGAAAAAGGAAATATCCTCAGATGAAATCTGGAAAGAAGCTTTCTGAGAAACTGATTAGTGTTCTGTTAATTCATCTCACAGTGTTACATCTGTATTTCATGGATCTCTTTGCTAGCCTTATTTCTGTGGAATCTGAGAACAGATATTTCGGATCCCTTTGAAGACTATAGGGCCAAAGGAAATATCCTCCGATAACAAAGAGAAAGAAGCTTTCGGAGAAACTTCGTTGTGTTCTGTGAAATCATCTCACAGAGTTGCAGCTTTCCCCTCAAGAAGCCTTTCGCTAAGACAGTTCTTGTGGAATTGGCAAAGTGCTATATGGAAGCCCATAGAGGGCTATGGTGAAAAAGGAAATATCCTCAGATGAAATCTGGAAAGAAGCTTTCTGAGAAACTGCTTAGTGTTCTGTTAATTCATCTCAGAGAGATACATCTGTATTTCGTGGATCTCTTTGCTAGCTTTATTTCTGTTGAATCTGAGAACAGATATTTCGGATCCTTTTGAAGACTATAGGGCCAAAGGAAATATCCTCTGAAAACAAAGAGAAAGAAGCTTTCTGAGAAACTTCTTTGTGTTCTGTGAAATCATCTCACAGAGTTACAGGTTTCCCCTCAAGGAGTCTTTCGCTAAGACAGTTCTTGTGGAATTGGCAAAGTGATATCTGGAAGCCCATAGAGGGCTATGGTGAAAAAGGAAATATCCTCAGATGAAATCTGGAAAGAAGCTTTCTGAGAAACTGCTTAGTGTTCTGTTAATTCATCTCACAGGGTTACATCTGTATTTCGTGGATCCCTTTGCTATCCTTATTTCTGTGGAATCTGAGAACAGATATTTCGGATCCCTTTGAAGACTATAGGGCCAAAGGAAATATCCTCCGATAACAAAGACAAAGAAGCTCTCTGAGAAACTTCGTTGTGTTCTGTGAAATCATCTCACAGAGTTACAGCTTTCGCCTCACGGAGCCTTTCGCTAAGACAGTTCTTTTGAAATTGGCAAAGTGATATTTGGAAGCCCATAGAGGGCTATGGTGAAAAAGGAAATATCCTCAGAGGAAATCTGGAAAGAAGCTTTCTGAGAAACTGCTTAGTGTTCTGTTAATTCATCTCACAGTGTTACATCTGTATTTCATGGATCGCTTTGCTAGCATTATTTCTGTGGAATCTGAGAACAGATAGTTCAGATCCCTTTGAAGACTATAGGGCCAAAGGAAATATCCTCCGATAACAAAGAGAAAGAAGCTTTCTGAGAAACTTCTTTGTGTTCTGTGAAATCATCTCACAGAGTTGCAGCTTTCCCCTCACGGAGCCTTTCGCTAAGACAGTTCTTGTGGAATTGGCAAAGTGATATTTGGAAGCCCATAGAGGGCTATGGTGAAAAAGGAAATATCCTCAGATGAAATCTGGAAAGAAGCTTTCTGAGAAACTGCTTAGTGTTCTGTTAATTCATCTCACAGAGTTACATCTGTATTTCGTGTATCTCTTTGCTAGCCTTATTTCTGTGGAATCTGAGAACAGATATTTCGGATCCCTTTGAAGACTATAGGGCCAAAGGAAATATCCTCCGATAACAAAGGGAAAGAAGCTTTCTGAGAAACTTCTTTGTGTTCTGTGAAATCATCTCACAGTGTTGCAGCTTTCCCCTCAAGAAGCCTTTCGCTAAGACAGTTCTTGTGGAATTGGCAAAGTGATATTTGGAAGCCCATAGAGGGCTATGGTGAAAAAGGAAATATCCTCAGATGAAATCTGGAAAGAAGCTTTCTGAGAAACTGCTTAGTGTTCTGTTAATTCATCTCACAGAGTTACATCTGTATTTCGTGGATCTCTTTGCTAGCCTTATTTCTGTTGAATCTGAGAACAGATATTTCGGATCCTTTTGAAGATTATAGGGCTAAAGGAAATATCCTCTGAAAACAAAGAGAAAGAAGCTTTCTGAGAAACTTCTTTGTGTTATGTGAAATCATCTCACAGAGTTACAGCTTTCCCCTCAAGGAGTCTTTCGCTAAGACTGTTCTTGTGGAATTGGCAAAGTGATACCCGGAAGCCCATACAGGGCTATTTTGAAAAAGGAAATATCCTCAGATGAAATCTGTAAAGAAACTTTCTGAGAAACTGCTTAGTGTTCTGTTAATTCATCTCACAGAGTTACATCTGTATTTCGTGGATCTCTTTGCTAGCCTTATTTCTGTGGAATCTGAGAACAGATATTTCGGATCCCTAAGAAGACTATAGGGCCAAAGGAAATATCCTCCGATAACATCCGATAACAAAGACAAAGAAGCTTTCTGAGAAACTTCGTTGTGTTCTGTGAAATCATCTCACAGAGTTACAGCTTTCCCCTCAAGGAGCCTTTCGCTAAGACGGTTCTTTTGAAATTGGCAAAGTGATATTTGGAAGCCCATAGAGGGCTATGGTGAAAAAGGAAATATCCTCAGAGGAAATCTGGAAAGAAGCTTTCTGAGAAACTGCTTAGTGTTCTGTTAATTCATCTCACAGTGTTACATCTGTATTTCATGGATCTCTTTGCTAGCCTTATTTCTGTTGAATCTGAGAACAGATATTTCGGATCCTTTTGAAGACTATAGGTCCAAAGGAAATATCCTCTGAAAACAAAGAGAAAGAAGCTTTCTGAGAAACTTCTTTGTGTTCTGTGAATTCATCTCACCGAGTTACAGCTTTCCCCTCAAGGAGCCTTTCGCTAAGACAGTTCTTGTGGAATTGGCAAAGTGATATCTGGAAGCCCATAGAGGGCTATGGTGAAAAAGGAAATATCCTCAGATGAAATCTGGAAAGAAGCTTTCTGAGAAACTGCTTAGTGTTCTGTTAATTCATCTCACAGAGTTACATCCGTATTTCGTGGATCTCTTTGCTAGCCTTATTTCTGTGGAATCTGAGAAAAGATATTTCGGATCCCTTTGAAGACTATAGGGCCAAAGGAAATATCCTCCGATAACAAAGAGAAAGAAGCTTTCTGAGAAACTTCGTTGTGTTCTGTGAAATCATCTCACAGAGTTACAGCTTTCAACTCACGGAGCCTTTCGCTAAGACAGTTCTTTTGAAATTGGCAAAGTGATATTTGGAAGCCCATAGAGGGCTATGGTGAAAAAGGAAATATCCTCAGAGGAAATCTGGAAAGAAGCTTTCTGAGAAACTGCTTAGTGTTCTGTTAATTCATCTCACAGTGTTACATCTGTATTTCATGAATCTCTTTGCTAGCCTTATTTCTGTGGAATCTGAGAACAGATATTTCAGATCCCTTTGAAGACTATAGGGCCAAAGGAAATATCCTCCAATAACAAAGAGAAAGAAGCTTTCTGAGAAACTTCTTTGTGTTCTGTGAAATCATCTCACAGAGTTGCAGCTTTCCCCTCAAGAAGCCTTTCGCTAAGACAGTTCTTGTGGAATTGGCAAAGTGATATTTGGAAGCCCATAGAGGGCTATGGTGAAAAAGGAAATATCCTCAGATGAAATCTAGAAAGAAGCTTTCTGAGAAACTGCTTAGTGTTCTGTTAATTCATCTCACAGAGTTACATCTGTATTTCGTGGATCTCTTTACTAGTCTTATTTCTGTGGAATCTGAGAACAGATATTTCGGATCCCTTTGAAGACTATAGGGCCAAAGGAAATATCCTCCGATAACAAAGAGAAAGAAGTTTTCGGAGAAACTTCGTTGTGTTCTGTGAAATCATCTCACAGAGTTGCAGCTTTCCCTTCAAGAATCCTTTCGCTAAGACAGTTCTTGTGGAATTGGCAAAGTGATATCTGGAAGCCCATAGAGGGCTATGTTGAAAAAGGAAATATCCTCAGATGAAATCTGGAAAGAAACTTTCTGAGAAACTGCTTAGTGTTCTGTTAATTCATCTCACAGAGTTACATCTGTATTTCGTGGATCTCTTTGCTAGCCTTATTTCTGTGGAATCTGAGAACAGATATTTCGGACCCCCATGAAGACTATAGGTCCAAAGGAAATATCCTCCGATAACAAAGAGAAAGAAGCTTTCTGAGAAACTTCTTCGTGTTCTGTGAAATCATCTCACAGAGTTTCAGCTTTCCCCTCAAGAAGACTTTCGCTAAGACAGTTCTTGTGGAATTGGCAAAGTGATATTTGGAAGCCCATAGAGGGCTATGGTGAAAAAGGAAATATCCTCAGATGAAATCTGGAAAGAAGCTTTCTGAGAAACTGCTTAGTGTTCTGTTAATTCATCTCACAGAGTTACATCTGTATTTCGTGGATCTCTTTGCTAGCCTTATTTCTGTGGAATCTGAGAAAAGGTATTTCGGATCCCTTTGAAGACTATAGGGCCAAAGGAAATATCCTCCGATAACAAAGACAAAGAAGCTTTCTGAGAAACTTCGTTGTGTTCTGTGAAATCATCTCACAGAGTTACAGCTTTCGCGTCACGGAGCCTTTCGCTAAGACAGTTCTTTTGAAATTGGCAAAGTGATATTTGGAAGCCCATAGAGGGCTATGGTGAAAAAGGAAATATCCTCAGAGGAAATCTGGAAAGAAGCTTTGTGAGAAACTGCTTAGTGTTCTGTTAATTCATCTCACAGTGTTACATCTGTATTTCATGGATCTCTTTGCTAGCATTATTTCTGTGGAAACTGAGAACAGATATCTCACATCACTTTGAAGACTATAGGGCCAAAGGAAATATCCTCCGATAACAAAGAGAAAGAAGCTTTCTGAGAAACTTCTTTGTGTTCTGTGAAATCATCTCACAGAGTTGCAGCTTCCCCTCAAGAAGCCTTTCGCTAAGACAGTTCTTGTGGAATTGGAAAAGTGATATTTGGAAGCCCATAGAGGGCTATGGTGAAAAAGGAAGTGTCCTCAGATGAAATCTGGAAAGAAGCTTTCTGAGAAACTGCTTAGTGTTCTGTTAATTCATCTCACAGAGTTACATCTGTATTTCGTGGATCTCTTGGCTAGCTTTATTTCTGTTGAATCTGAGAACAGATATTTCGGATCCTTTTGAAGACTATAGGGCCAAAGGAAATATCCTCTGAAAACAAAGAGCAAGAAGCTTTCTGAGAAACTTCTTTGTGTTCTGTGAAATCATCTCACAGAGTTACAGGTTTCCCCTCAAGGAGTCTTTCGCCAAGACAGTTCTTGTGGAATTGGCAAAGTGATATCTGGAAGCCCATAGAGGGCTATGGTGAAAAAGGAAATATCCTCAGATGAAATCTGGAAAGAAGCTTTCTGAGAAACTGCTTAGTGTTCTGTTAATTCATCTCACAGGGTTACATCTGTATTTCGTGGATCTCTTTGCTAGCCTTATTTCTGTGGAATCTGAGAACAGATATTTCGGATCCCTTTGAAGACTATAGGGCCAAAGGAAATATCCTCCGATAACAAAGACAAAGAATCTCTCTGAGAAACTTCGTTGTGTTCTGTGAAATCATCTCACAGAGTTACCGCTTTCGCCTCACGGAGCGTTTCGCTAAGACAGTTCTTTTGAAATTGGCAAAGTGATATTTGGAAGCCCATAGAGGGCTATGGTGAAAAAGGAAATATGCTCAGAGGAAATCTGGAAAGAAGCTTTCTGAGAAACTGCTTAGTGTTCTGTTAATTCATCTCACAGTGTTACATCTGTATTTCATGGATCTCTTTGCTAGCATTATTTCTGTGGAATCTGAGAACAGATATTTCAGATCCCTTTGAAGACTATAGGGCCAAAGGAAATATCCTCCGATAACAAAGAGAAAGAAGCTTTCTGAGAAACTTCTTTGTGTTCTGTGAAATCATCTCACAGAGTTGCAGATTTCCCCTCAAGAAGCCTTTCGCTAAGACAGTTCTTGTGGAATTGGCAAAGTGATATTTGGAAGCCCATAGAGGGCTATGGTGAAAAAGGAAATATCCTCAGATGAAATCTGGAAAGAAGCTTTCTGAGAAACTGCTTAGTGTTCTGTTAATTCATCTCACAGAGTTACATCTGTATTTCGTGGATCTCTTTGCTAGCTTTATTTCTGTTGAATCTGAGAACAGATATTTCGGATCCTTTTGAAGACTATAGGGCCAAAGGAAATATCCTCTGAAAACAAAGAGAAAGAAGCTTTCTGAGAAACTTCTTTGTGTTCTGTGAAATCATCTCACAGAGTTACAGGTTTTCCCTCAAGGAGTCTTTCGCCAAGACAGTTCTTGTGGAATTGGCAAAGTGATATCTGGAAGCCCTTAGAGGGCTATGGTGAAAAAGGAAATATCCTCAGATGAAATCTGGAAAGAAGCTTTCTGAGAAACTGCTTAGTGTTCTGTTAATTCATCTCACAGGGTTACATCTGTATTTCGTGGATCTCTTTGCTAGCCTTATTTCTGTGGAATCTGAGAACAGATATTTCGGATCCCTTTGAAGACTATAGGGCCAAAGGAAATATCCTCCGATAACAAAGACAAAGAATCTCTCTGAGAAACTTCGTTGTGTTCTGTGAAATCATCTCACAGAGTTACAGCTTTCGCCTCACGGAGCCTTTCGCTAAGACAGTTCTTTTGAAATTGGCAAAGTGATATTTGGAAGCCCATAGAGGGCTATGGTGAAAAAGGAAATATCCTCAGATGAAATCTGCAAAGAAACTTTCTGAGAAACTGCTTTGTGTTCTGTTAATTCATCTCACAGAGTTACATCTGTATTTCGTGGATCTCTTTGCTAGCTTTATTTCTGTGGAATCTGAGAACAGATATTTCGGATCCCTATGAAGACTATAGGGCCAAAGGAAATATCCTCCGATAACAAAGAGAAAGAAGCTTTCTGAGAAACTTCTTGGTGTTCTGTGAAATCATCTCACAGAGTTACAGCTTTCCTCTCAAGAAGACTTTCACTAAGACAGTTCTTGTGGAATTGGCAAAGTGATATCTGGAAGCCCATAGAGGGCTATGGTGAAAAAGGAAATATCCTCAGATGAAATCTGGAAAGAAACTTTCTGAGAAACTGCTTAGTGTTCTGTTAATTCATCTCACAGAGTTACATCTGTATTTCGTGGATCTCTTTGCTAGCCTTATTTCTGTGGAATCTGAGAACAGATATTTCGGACCCCCATGAAGACTATAGGTCCAAAGGAAATATCCTCCGATAATAAAGAGAAAGAAGCTTTCTGAGAAACTTCTTCGTGTTCTGTGAAATCATCTCACAGAGTTTCAGCTTTCCCCTCAAGAAGACTTTCGATAAGACAGTTCTTGTGGAATTGGCAAAGTGATATCTGGAAGCCCATAGAGGGCTATGGTGAAAAAGGAAATATCCTCAGATGAAATCTGGAAAGAAGCTTTCTGAGAAACTGCTTAGTGTTCTGTTAATTCATCTCACAGAGTTACATCCGTATTTCGTGGATCTCTTTGCTAGCCTTATTTCTGTGGAATCTGAGAAAAGATATTTCGGATCCCTTTGAAGACTATAGGGCCAAAGGAAATATCCTCCGATAACAAAGAGAAAGAAGCTTTCTGAGAAACTTCGTTGTGTTCTGTGAAATCATCTCACAGAGTTACAGCTTTCAACTCACGGAGCCTTTCGCTAAGACAGTTCTTTTGAAATTGGCAAAGTGATATTTGGAAGCCCATAGAGGGCTATGGTGAAAAAGGAAATATCCTCAGAGGAAATCTGGAAAGAAGCTTTCTGAGAAACTGCTTAGTGTTCTGTTAATTCATCTCACAGTGTTACATCTGTATTTCATGAATCTCTTTGCTAGCCTTATTTCTGTGGAATCTGAGAACAGATATTTCAGATCCCTTTGAAGACTATAGGGCCAAAGGAAATATCCTCCGATAACAAAGAGAAAGAAGCTTTCTGAGAAACTTTACTGTGTTCTGTGAAATCATCTCACAGAGTTGCAGCTTTCCCCTCAAGAAGCCTTTCGCTAAGACAGTTCTTGTGGAATTGGCAAAGTGATATTTGGAAGCCCATAGAGGGCTATGGTGAAAAAGGAAATATCCTCAGATGAAATCTGGAAAGAAGCTTTCTGAGAAACTGCTTAGTGTTCTGTTAATTCATCTCACAGAGTTACATCTGTATTTCGTGGATCTCTTTGCTAGTCTTATTTCTGTGGAATCTGAGAACAGATATTTCGGATCCCTTTGAAGACTATAGGGCCAAAGGAAATATCCTCCGATAACAAAGAGAAAGAAGCTTTCGGAGAAACTTCGTTGTGTTCTGTGAAATCATCTCACAGAGTTGCAGCTTTCCCTTCAAGAATCCTTTCGCTAAGACAGTTCTTGTGGAATTGGCAAAGTGATATCTGGAAGCCCATAGAGGGCTATGTTGAAAAAGGAAATATCCTCAGATGAAATCTGGAAAGAAACTTTCTGAGAAACTGCTTAGTGTTCTGTTAATTCATCTCACAGAGTTACATCTGTATTTCGTGGATCTCTTTGCTAGCCTTATTTCTGTGGAATCTGAGAACAGATATTTCGGACCCCCATGAAGACTATAGGTCCAAAGGAAATATCCTCCGATAACAAAGAGAAAGAAGCTTTCTGAGAAACTTCTTCGTGTTCTGTGAAATCATCTCACAGAGTTTCAGCTTTCCCCTCAAGAAGACTTTCGCTAAGACAGTTCTTGTGGAATTGGCAAAGTGATATTTGGAAGCCCATAGAGGGCTATGGTGAAAAAGGAAATATCCTCAGATGAAATCTGGAAAGAAGCTTTCTGAGAAACTGCTTAGTGTTCTGTTAATTCATCTCACAGAGTTACATCTGTATTTCGTGGATCTCTTTGCTAGCCTTATTTCTGTGGAATCTGAGAAAAGGTATTTCGGATCCCTTTGAAGACTATAGGGCCAAAGGAAATATCCTCCGATAACAAAGACAAAGAAGCTTTCTGAGAAACTTCGTTGTGTTCTGTGAAATCATCTCACAGAGTTACAGCTTTCGCGTCACGGAGCCTTTCGCTAAGACAGTTCTTTTGAAATTGGCAAAGTGATATTTGGAAGCCCATAGAGGGCTATGGTGAAAAAGGAAATATCCTCAGAGGAAATCTGGAAAGAAGCTTTGTGAGAAACTGCTTAGTGTTCTGTTAATTCATCTCACAGTGTTACATCTGTATTTCATGGATCTCTTTGCTAGCATTATTTCTGTGGAATCTGAGAACAGATATCTCAGATCACTTTGAAGACTATAGGGCCAAAGGAAATATCCTCCGATAACAAAGAGAAAGAAGCTTTCTGAGAAACTTCTTTGTGTTCTGTGAAATCATCTCACAGAGTTGCAGCTTCCCCTCAAGAAGCCTTTCGCTAAGACAGTTCTTGTGGAATTGGAAAAGTGATATTTGGAAGCCCATAGAGGGCTATGGTGAAAAAGGAAATGTCCTCAGATGAAATCTGGAAAGAAGCTTTCTGAGAAACTGCTTAGTGTTCTGTTAATTCATCTCACAGAGTTACATCTGTATTTCGTGGATCTCTTGGCTAGCTTTATTTCTGTTGAATCTGAGAACAGATATTTCGGATCCTTTTGAAGACTATAGGGCCAAAGGAAATATCCTCTGAAAACAAAGAGCAAGAAGCTTTCTGAGAAACTTCTTTGTGTTCTGTGAAATCATCTCACAGAGTTACAGGTTTCCCCTCAAGGAGTCTTTCGCCAAGACAGTTCTTGTGGAATTGGCAAAGTGATATCTGGAAGCCCATAGAGGGCTATGGTGAAAAAGGAAATATCCTCAGATGAAATCTGGAAAGAAGCTTTCTGAGAAACTGCTTAGTGTTCTGTTAATTCATCTCACAGGGTTACATCTGTATTTCGTGGATCTCTTTGCTAGCCTTATTTCTGTGGAATCTGAGAACAGATATTTCGGATCCCTTTGAAGACTATAGGGCCAAAGGAAATATCCTCCGATAACAAAGACAAAGAATCTCTCTGAGAAACTTCGTTGTGTTCTGTGAAATCATCTCACAGAGTTACCGCTTTCGCCTCACGGAGCCTTTCGCTAAGACAGTTCTTTTGAAATTGGCAAAGTGATATTTGGAAGCCCATAGAGGGCTATGGTGAAAAAGGAAATATCCTCAGAGGAAATCTGGAAAGAAGCTTTCTGAGAAACTGCTTAGTGTTCTGTTAATTCATCTCACAGAGTTACATCTGTATTTCATGGATCTCTTTGCTAGCATTATTTCTGTGGAATCTGAGAACAGATATTTCAGATCCCTTTGAAGACTATAGGGCCAAAGGAAATATCCTCCGATAACAAAGAGAAAGAAGCTTTCTGAGAAACTTCTTTGTGTTCTGTGAAATCATCTCACAGAGTTGCAGATTTCCCCTCAAGAAGCCTTTCGCTAAGACAGTTCTTGTGGAATTGGCAAAGTGATATTTGGAAGCCCATAGAGGGCTATGGTGAAAAAGGAAATATCCTCAGATGAAATCTGGAAAGAAGCTTTCTGAGAAACTGCTTAGTGTTCTGTTAATTCATCTCACAGAGTTACATCTGTATTGCGTGGATCTCTTGGCTAGCTTTATTTCTGTTGAATCTGAGAACAGATATTTCGGATCCTTTTGAAGACTATAGGGCCAAAGGAAATATCCTCTGAAAACAAAGAGAAAGAAGCTTTCTGAGAAACTTCTTTGTGTTCTGTGAAATCATCTCACAGAGTTACAGGTTTTCCCTCAAGGAGTCTTTCGCCAAGACAGTTCTTGTGGAATTGGCAAAGTGATATCTGGAAGCCCTTAGAGGGCTATGGTGAAAAAGGAAATATCCTCAGATGAAATCTGGAAAGAAGCTTTCTGAGAAACTGCTTAGTGTTCTGTTAATTCATCTCACAGGGTTACATCTGTATTTCGTGGATCTCTTTGCTAGCCTTATTTCTGTGGAATCTGAGAACAGATATTTCGGATCCCTTTGAAGACTATAGGGCCAAAGGAAATATCCTCCGATAACAAAGACAAAGAATCTCTCTGAGAAACTTCGTTGTGTTCTGTGAAATCATCTCACAGAGTTACAGCTTTCGCCTCACGGAGCCTTTCGCTAAGACAGTTCTTTTGAAATTGGCCAAGTGATATTTGGAAGCCCATAGAGGGCTATGGTGAAAAAGGAAATATCCTCAGATGAAATCTGCAAAGAAACTTTCTGAGAAACTGCTTTGTGTTCTGTTAATTCATCTCACAGAGTTACATCTGTATTTCGTGGATCTCTTTGCTAGCTTTATTTCTGTGGAATCTGAGAACAGATATTTCGGATCCCTATGAAGACTATAGGGCCAAAGGAAATATCCTCCGATAACAAAGAGAAAGAAGCTTTCTGAGAAACTTCTTGGTGTTCTGTGAAATCATCTCACAGAGTTACAGCTTTCCCCTCAAGAAGACTTTCACTAAGACAGTTCTTGTGGAATTGGCAAAGTGATATCTGGAAGCCCATAGAGGGCTATGGTGAAAAAGGAAATATCCTCAGATGAAATCTGGAAAGAAACTTTCTGAGAAACTGCTTAGTGTTCTGTTAATTCATCTCACAGAGTTACATCTGTATTTCGTGGATCTCTTTGCTAGCCTTATTTCTGTGGAATCTGAGAACAGATATTTCGGACCCCCATGAAGACTATAGGTCCAAAGGAAATATCCTCCGATAATAAAGAGAAAGAAGCTTTCTGAGAAACTTCTTCGTGTTCTGTGAAATCATCTCACAGAGTTTCAGCTTTCCCCTCAAGAAGACTTTCGCTAAGACAGTTCTTGTGGAATTGGCAAAGTGATATTTGGAAGCCCATAGAGGGCTATGGTGAAAAAGGAAATATCCTCAGATGAAATCTGGAAAGAACTTTCTGAGAAACTGCTTAGTGTTCTGTTAATTCATCTCACAGAGTTACATCTGTATTTCGTGGATCTCTTTGCTAGCCTTATTTCTGTGGAATCTGAGAACAGATATTTCGGATCCCTTTGAAGACTATAGGGCCAAAGGAAATATCCTCCGATAACAAAGAGAAAGAAGCTTTCGGAGAAACTTTGTTGTGTTCTGTGAAATCATCTCACAGAGTTACAGCTTTCCCCTCACGGAGCCTTTCGCTAAGACAGTTCTTGTGGAATTGGCAAAGTGATATTTGGAAGCCCATAGAGGGCTATGGTGAAAAAGGAAATATCCTCAGATGAAATCTGGAAAGAAGCTTTCTGAGAAACTGCTTAGTGTTCTGTTAATTCATCTCAGAGAGATAGATCTGTATTTCGTGGATCTCTTTGCTAGCCTTATTTCTGTGGAATCTGAGAACAGATATTTTGGATCCCTTTGAAGACTATAGGGCCAAAGGAAATATCCTCCGATAACAAAGAGAAAGAAGCTTTCGGAGAAACTTCGTTGTGTTCTGTGAAATCATCTCACAGAGTTGCAGCTTTCCCCTCAAGAAGCCTTTCGCTAAGACAGTTCTTGTGGAATTGGCAAAGTGATATTTGGAAGCCCATAGAGGGCTATGGTGAAAAAGGAAATATCCTCAGATGAAATCTGGAAAGAAGCTTTCTGAGAAACTGCTTAGTGTTCTGTTAATTCATCTCACAGAGTTACATCTGTATTTCGTGGATCTCTTTGCTAGCTTTATTTCTGTTCCATCTGAGAACAGATATTTCGGATCCTTTTGAAGACTATAGGGCCAAAGGAAATATCCTCTGAAAACAAAGAGAAAGAAGCTTTCTGAGAAACTTCTTTGTGTTCTGTGAAATCATCTCACAGAGTTACAGGTTTCCCCTCAAGGAGTCTTTCGCTAAGACAGTTCTTGTGGAATTGGCAAAGTGATATCTGGAAGCCCATAGAGGGCTACGGTGAAAAAGGAAATATCCTCAGATGAAATCTGGAAAGAAGCTTTCTGAGAAACTGCTTAGTGTTCTGTTAATTCATCTCACAGGGTTACATCTGTATTTCGTGGATCTCTTTGCTAGCCTTATTTCTGTGGAATCTGAGAACAGATATTTCGGATCCCTATGAAGACTATAGGGCCAAAGGAAATATCCTCCGATAACAAAGACAAAGAAGCTCTGTGAGAAACTTCGTTGTGTTCTGTGAAATCATCTCACAGAGTTACAGCTTTCGCCTCACGGAGCCTTTCGCTAAGACAGTTCTTTTGAAATTGGCAAAGTGATATTTGGAAGCCCATAGAGGGCTAGGTGAAAAAGGAAATATCCTCAGAGGAAAACTGGAAAGAACCTTTCTGAGAAACTGCTTAGTGTTCTGTTAATTCATCTCACAGTGTTACATCTGTATTTCGTGGATCTCTTTGCTAGCCTTATTTCTGTGGAATCTGAGAACAGATATTTCGGATCCCTTTGAAGACTATAGGGCCAAAGGAAATATCCTCCGATAACAAAGAGAAAGAAGCTTTCTGAGAAACTTCGTTGTGTTCTGTGAAATCATCTCACAGAGTTACAGCTTTCCCCTCACGGAGCCTTTCGCTAAGACCGTTCTTTTGGAAGTGGCAAAGTTATATTTGGAAGCCCATAGAGGACTATGGTGAAAAAGGAAATATCCTCAGATGAAATCTGGAAAGAAGCTTTCTGAGAAACTGCTTAGTGTTCTGTTAATTCATCTCACAGAGTTACATCTGTATTTCGTGGATCTCTTTGCTAGCCTTATTTCTGTGGAATCTGAGAACAGATATTTCGGATCCTTTTGAAGACTATAGGGCTAAAGAAAATATCCTCTGAAAACAAAGAGAAAGAAGCTTTCTGAGAAACTTCTTTGTGTTCTGTGAAATCATCTCACAGAGTTACAGCTTTCCCCTCAAGGAGTCTTTCGCTAAGACAGTTCTTGTGGAATTGGCAAAGTGATATTTGGAAGCCCATAGAGGGCTATGGTGAAAAAGGAAATATCCTCAGATGAAATCTGGAAAGAAACTTTCTGAGAAACTGCTTAGTGTTCTGTTAATTCATCTCACAGAGTTACATCTGTATTTCCTGGATCTCTTTGCTAGCTTTATTTCTGTGGAATCTGAGAACAGATATTTCGGATCCCTTTGAAGACTATAGGGCCAAAGGAAATATCCTCCGATAACAAAGAGAAAGAAGCTTTCGGAGAAACTTTGTTGTGTTCTGTGAAATCATCTCACAGAGTTACAGCTTTCCCCTCACGGAGCCTTTCGCTAAGACAGTTCTTGTGGAATTGGCAAAGTGATATTTGGAAGCCCATAGAGGGCTATGTTGAAAAAGGAAATATCCTCAGATGAAATCTGGAAAGAACTTTCTGAGAAACTGCTTAGTGTTCTGTTAATTCATCTCACAGAGTTACATCTGTATTTCGTGGATCTCTTTGCTAGCCTTATTTCTGTGGAATCTGAGAACAGATATTTCGGATCCCTTTGAAGACTATAGGGCCAAAGGAAATATCCTCCGATAACAAAGAGAAAGAAGCTTTCGGAGAAACTTTGTTGTGTTCTGTGAAATCATCTCACAGAGTTACAGCTTTCCCCTCACGGAGCCTTTCGCTAAGACAGTTCTTGTGGAATTGGCAAAGTGATATTTGGAAGCCCATAGAGGGCTATGGTGAAAAAGGAAATATCCTCAGATGAAATCTGGAAAGAAGCTTTCTGAGAAACTGCTTAGTGTTCTGTTAATTCATCTCAGAGAGATAGATCTGTATTTCGTGGATCTCTTTGCTAGCCTTATTTCTGTGGAATCTGAGAACAGATATTTTGGATCCCTTTGAAGACTATAGGGCCAAAGGAAATATCCTCCGATAACAAAGAGAAAGAAGCTTTCGGAGAAACTTCGTTGTGTTCTGTGAAATCATCTCACAGAGTTGCAGCTTTCCCCTCAAGAAGCCTTTCGCTAAGACAGTTCTTGTGGAATTGGCAAAGTGATATTTGGAAGCCCATAGAGGGCTATGGTGAAAAAGGAAATATCCTCAGATGAAATCTGGAAAGAAGCTTTCTGAGAAACTGCTTAGTGTTCTGTTAATTCATCTCACAGATTTACATCTGTATTTCGTGGATCTCTTTGCTAGCTTTATTTCTGTTGCATCTGAGAACAGATATTTCGGATCCTTTTGAAGACTATAGGGCCAAAGGAAATATCCTCTGAAAACAAAGAGAAAGAAGCTTTCTGAGAAACTTCTTTGTGTTCTGTGAAATCATCTCACAGAGTTACAGCTTTCCCCTCAAGGAGTCTTTCGCTAAGACAGTTCTTGTGGAATTGGCAAAGTGATATCTGGAAGCCCATAGAGGGCTACGGTGAAAAAGGAAATATCCTCAGATGAAATCTGGAAAGAAGCTTTCTGAGAAACTGCTTAGTGTTCTGTTAATTCATCTCACAGGGTTACATCTGTATTTCGTGGATCTCTTTGCTAGCCTTATTTCTGTGGAATCTGAGAACAGATATTTCGGATCCCTATGAAGACTATAGGGCCAAAGGAAATATCCTCCGATAACAAAGAGAAAGAAGCTTTCTGAGAAACTTCTTTGTGTTCTGTAAAATCATCTCACAGAGTTACAGCTTTCCCCTCAAGAAGACTTTCGCTAAGACAGTTCTTGTGGAATTGGCAAAGTGATATTTGGAAGCCCATAGAGGGCTATGGTGAAAAAGGAAATATCCTCAGATGAAATCTGGAAAGAAGCTTTCTGAGAAACTGCTTAGTGTTCTGTTAATTCATCTCACAGAGTTACATCTGTATTTCGTGGATCTCTTTGCTAGCCTTATTTCTGTGGAAACTGAGAAAAGATATTTCGGATCCCTTTGAAGACTATAGGGCCAAAGGAAATATCCTCCGATAACAAAGACAAAGAAGCTTTCTGAGAAACTTCGTTGTGTTCTGTGAAATCATCTCACAGAGTTACAGCTTTCGCCTCACGGAGCCTTTCGCTAAGACAGTTCTTTTGAAATTGGAAAAGTGATATTTGGAAGCCCATAGAGGGCTATGGTGAAAAAGGAAATATCCTCAGAGGAAATCTGGAAAGAAGCTTTCTGAGAAACTGCTTAGTGTTCTGTTAATTCATCTCACAGTGTTACATCTGTATTTCATGGATCTCTTTGCTAGCATTATTTCTGTGGAATCTGAGAACAGATATTTCAGATCCCTTTGAAGACTATAGGGCCAAAGGAAATATCCTCCGATAACAAAGAGAAAGAAGCTTTCTGAGAAACTTCTTTGTGTTCTGTGAAATGATCTCACAGAGTTGCAGCTTTCCCCTCAAGAAGCCTTTCGCTAAGACAGTTCTTGTGGAATTGGCAAAGTGATATCTGGAAGCCCATAGAGGGCTATGGTGAAAAAGGAAATATCCTCAGATGAAATCTGGAAAGAAGCTTTCTGAGAAACTGCTTAGTGTTCTGTTAATTCATCTCACAGGGTTACATCTGTATTTCGTGGATCTCTTTGCTAGCCTTATATCTGTGGAATCTGAGAACAGATATTTCGGATCCCTTTGAAGACTATAGGGCCAAAGGAAATATCCTCCGATAACAAAGACAAAGAAGCTCTGTGAGAAACTTCGTTGTGTTCTGTGAAATCATCTCACAGAGTTACAGCTTTCGCCTCACGGAGCCTTTCGCTAAGACAGTTCTTTTGAAATTGGCAAAGTGATATTTGGAAGCCCATAGAGGGCTAGGTGAAAAAGGAAATATCCTCAGAGGAAAACTGGAAAGAAGCTTTCTGAGAAACTGCTTAGTGTTCTGTTAATTCATCTCACAGTGTTACATCTGTATTTCATGAATCTCTTTGCTAGCATTATTTCTGTGGAATCTGAGAACAGATATTTCAGATCCCTTTGAAGACTATAGGGCCAAAGGAAATATCCTCCGATAACAAAGAGAAAGAAGCTTTCTGAGAAAGTTCGTTGTGTTCTGTGAAATCATCTACCAGAGTTGCAGCTTTCCCCTCAAGAAGCCTTTCGCTAAGACAGTTCTTGTGGAATTGGCAAAGTGATATTTGGAAGCCCATAGAGGGCTATGGTGAAAAAGGAAATATCCACAGATGAAATCTGGAAAGAAGCTTTCTGAGAAACTGCTTAGTGTTCTGTTAATTCATCTCACAGAGTTACATCTGTATTTCGTGGATCTCTTTGCTAGCCTTATTTCTGTGGAATCTGAGAACAGATATTTCGGATCCCTTTGAAGACTATAGGGCCAAAAGAAGTATCCTCCGATAACAAAGGAAAAGAAGCTTTCTGAGAAACTTCTTTGTGTTCTGTGAAATCATCTCACAGAGTTGCAGCTTTCCCCTCAAGAAGCCTTTCGCTAAGACAGTTCTTGTGGAATTGGCAAAGTGATATTTGGAAGCCCATAGAGGGCTATGGTGAAAAAGGAAATATCCTCAGATGAAATCTGGAAAGAAGCTTTATGAGAAACTGCTTAGTGTTCTTTTAATTCATCTCACAGAGTTACATCTGTATTTCGTGGGTCTCTTTGCTAGCCTTATTTCTGTTGAATCTGAGAACAGATATTTCGGAAACTTTTGAAGACTATAGGGCCAAAGGAAATATCCTCTGAAAACAAAGAGAAAGAAGCTTTCTGAGAAACTTCTTTGTGTTCTGTGAAATCATCTCACAGAGTTACAGCTTTCCCCTCAAGGAGTCTTTCGCTAAGACAGTTCTTGTGAAATTGGCAAAGTGATATCTTGAATCCCATAGAGGGCTATGGTGAAAAAGGAAATATCCTCAGAGGAAATCTGGAAAGAAGCTTTCTGAGAAACTGCTTAGTGTTCTCTTAATTCATCTCACAGAGTTACATCTGTATTTCGTGGATCTCTTTGCTAGCCTTATTTCTGTGGAATCTGAGAAAAGATATTTCGGAACCCTTTGAAGACTATAGGGCCAAAGGAAATATCCTCCGATAACAAAGACAAAGAAGCTTTCTGAGAAACTTCGTTGTGTTCTGTGAAATCATCTCACAGAGTTACAGCTTTACCCTCAAGGAGCCTTTCGCTAAGACGGTTCTTTTGAAATTGGCAAAGTGATATTTGGAAGCCGATAGAGGGCTATGGTGAAAAAGGAAATATCCTCAGAGGAAATCTGGAAAGAAGCTTTCTGAGAAACTGCTTAGTGTTCTGTTAATTCATCTCACAGTGTTACATCTGTATTTCATGGATCTCTTTGCTAGCCTTATTTCTGTTGAATCTGAGAACAGATATTTCGGATCCTTTTGAAGACTATAGGGCCAAAGGAAATATCCTCTGAAAACAAAGAGAAAGAAGCTTTCTGAGAAACTTTTTTGTGTTCTGTGAAATCATCTCACAGAGTTACAGCTTTCCCCTCAAGGAGCCTTTCGCTAAGACAGTTCTTGTGGAATTGGCAAAGTGATATCTGGAAGCCCATAGAGGGCTATGGTGAAAAAGGAAATATCCTCTGATGAAATCTGGAAAGAAGCTTTCTGAGAAACTGCTTAGTGTTCTGTTAATTCATCTCACAGAGTTACATCTGTATTTCGTGGATCTCTTTGCTAGCCTTATTTCTATGGAATCTGAGAACAGATATTTCGGATCCCTTTGAAGACTATAGGGCCAAAGGAAATATCCTCCGATAACAAAGAGAAAGAAGCTTTCTGAGAAACTTCGTTGTGTTCTGTGAAATCATCTCACAGAGTTACAGCTTTCCCCTCACGGAGCCTTTCGCTAAGACAGTTCTTTTGGAAGTGGCAAAGTTATATTTGGAAGCCCATAGAGGACTATGGTGAAAAAGGAAATATCCTCAGATGAAATCTGGAAAGAAGCTTTCTGAGAAACTGCTTAGTGTTCTGTTAATTCATCTCACAGAGTTACATCTGTATTTCGTGGATCTCTTTGCTAGCCTTATTTCTGTGGAATCTGAGAACAGATATTTCGGATCCCTTTGAAGACTATGGGGCCAAAGGAAATATCCTCCGATAACAAAGAGAAAGAAGCTTTCGGAGAAACTTTGTTGTGTTCTGTGAAATCATCTCACAGAGTTACAGCTTTCCCCTCATGGAGCCTTTCGCTAAGACAGTTCTTGTGGAATTGGCAAAGTGATATTTGGAAGCCCATAGAGGGCTATGGTGAAAAAGGAAATATCCTCAGATGAAATCTGGAAAGAAGCTTTCTGAGAAACTGCTTAGTGTTCTGTTAATTCATCTCACAGAGTTACATCTGTATTTCGTGGATCTCTTTGCTAGCCTTATTTCTGTGGAATCTGAGAACAGATATTTCGGATCCTTTTGAAGACTGTAGGGCCAAAGGAAATATCCTCTGAAAACAAAGAGAAAGAAGCTTTCTGAGAAACTTCTTTGTGTTCTGTGAAATCATCTCACAGAGTTAAAGCTTTCCCCTCAAGGAGTCTTTCGCTAAGACAGTTCTTGTGGAATTGGCAAAGTGATATCTGGAAGCCCATCGTGGGCTATGGTGAAAAAGGAAATATCCTCAAATGAAATCTGGAAAGAAGCTTTCTAAGAAACTGCTTAGTGTTCTGTTAATTCATCTCACAGAGTTACATCGGTATTTCGTGGATCTCTTTGCTAGCCTTATTTCTGTGGAATCTGAGAAAAGATATTTCGGATCCCTTTGAAGACTATAGGGCCAAAGGAAATATCCTCCGATAACAAAGACAAAGAAGCTTTCTGAGAAACTTCGTTGTGTTCTGTGAAATCATCTCACAGAGTTACAGCTTTACCCTCAAGGAGCCTTTCGCTAAGACGGTTCTTGTGGAATTGGCAAAGTGATATTTGGAAGCCGATAGAGGGCTATGGTGAAAAAGGAAATATCCTCAGAGGAAATCTGGAAAGAAGCTTTCTGAGAAACTGCTTAGTGTTCTGTTAATTCATCTCACAGTGTTACATCTGTATTTCATGGATCTCTTTGCTAGCCTTATTTCTGTTGAATCTGAGGACAGATATTTCGGATCCTTTTGAAGACTGTAGGGCCAAAGGAAATATCCTCTGAAAACAAAGAGAAAGAAGCTTTCTGAGAAACTTCGTTGTGTTCTGTGAAATCATGTCACAGAGTTACAGCTTTACACTCAAGGAGCCTTTCGCTAAGACGGTTGTTTTGAAATTTGCAAAGTGATATTTGGAAGCCGATAGAGGGCTATGGTGAAAAAGGAAATATCCTCAGAGGAAATCTGGAAAGAAGCTTTCTGAGAAACTGCTTAGTGTTCTGTTAATTCATCTCACAGTGTTACATCTGTATTTCATGGATCTCTTTGCTAGCCTTATTTCTGTTGAATCTGAGAACAGATATTTCGGATCCTTTTGAAGACTATAGGGCCAAAGGAAATATCCTCTGAAAACAAAGAGAAAGAAGCTTTCTGAGAAACTTTTTTGTGTTCTGTGAAATCATCTCACAGAGTTACAGCTTTCCCTTCAAGGATCCTTTCGCTAAGACAGTTCTTGTGGAATTGGCAAAGTGATATCTGGAAGCCCATAGAGGGCTATGGTGAAAAAGGAAATATCCTCAGAGGAAATCTGGAAAGAAGCTTTCTGAGAAACTGCTTAGTGTTCTGTTAATTCATCTCACAGAGTTACATCTGTATTTCGTGGATCTCTTTGCTAGCCTTATTTCTGTGGAATCTGAGAACAGATATTTCGGATCCCTAAGAAGACTATAGGGCCAAAGGAAATATCCTCCGATAACAAAGAGAAAGAACCTTTCTGAGAAACTTCTTTGGGTTCTGTGAAATCATCTCACAGAGTTACAGCTTTCCCCTCAAGAAGCCTTTCGCTAAGACAGTTCTTGTGGAATTGGCAAAGTGATATTTGGAAGCCCATAGAGGGCTATGGTGAAAAAGGAAATATCCTCACATGAAATCTGGAAAGAAGCTTTCTGAGAAACTGCTTAGTGTTCTGTTAATTCATCTCACAGAGTTACATCTGTATTTCGTGGATCTCTTTGCTAGCCTTATTTCTGTTTAATCTGAGAAAAGATATTTCGGATCGCTTTGAAGACTATAGGGCCAAAGGAAATATCCTCCGATAACAAAGAGAAAGAAGCTTTCTGAGAAACTTCGTTGTGTTCTGTGAAATCATCTCACAGAGTTACAGCTTTCCCCTCACGGAGCCTTTCGCTAAGACAGTTCTTTTGAAATTGGCAAAGTGATATTTGGAAGCCCATAGAGGGCTATGGTGAAAAAGGAAATATCCTCAGAGGAAATCTGGAAAGAAGCTTTCTGAGAAACTGCTTAGTGTTCTGTTAATTCATCTCACAGTGTTACATCTGTATTTCATGGATCTCTTTGCTAGCCTTATTTCTGTGGAATCTGAGAACAGATATTTCAGATCCCTTTGAAGACTATAGGGCCAAAGGAAATATCCTCCGATAACAAAGAGAAAGAAGCTTTCTGAGAAACTTCTTTGTGTTCTGTGAAATCATCTCACAGAGTTGCAGCTTTCCCCTAAAGAAGCCTTTCGCTAAGACAGTTCTTGTGGAATTGGCAAAGTGATATTTGGAAGCCCATAGAGTGCTATGGTGAAAAAGGAAATATCCTCAGATGAAATCTGGAAAGAAGCTTTCTGAGAAACTGCTTAGTGTTCTGTTAATTCATCTCAGAGAGATACATCTGTATTTCGTGGATCTCTTTGCTAGCCTTATTTCTGTGGAATCTGAGAACAGATATTTCGGATCCCTTTGAAGACTATAGGGCCAAAGGAAATATCCTCCGATAACAAAGAGAAAGAAGCTTTCGGAGAAACTTCGTTGTGTTCTGTGAAATCATCTCACAGAGTTGCAGCTTTCCCCTCAAGAAGCCTTTCGCTAAGACAGTTCTTGTGGAATTGGCAAAGTGATATTTGGAAGCCCATAGAGGGCTATGGTGAAAAAGGAAATATCCTCAGAAGAAATCTGGAAAGAAGCTTTCTGAGAAACTGCTTAGTGTTCTGTTAATTCATCTCACAGAGTTACATCTGTATTTCGTGGATCTCTTTGCTAGCCTTATTTCTGTGGAATCTGAGAAAAGATATTTCGGATCCCTTTGAAGACTATAGGGTCAAAGGAAATATCCTCCGATAACAAAGAGAAAGAAGCTTTCTGAGAAACTTCGTTGTGTTCTGTGAAATCATCTCACAGAGTTACAGCTTTCGCTTCACGGAGCCTTTCGCTAAGACAGTTCTTTTGAAATTGGCAAAGTGATATTTGGAAGCCCATAGAGGGCTATGGTGAAAAAGGAAATATCCTCAGAGGAAATCTGGAAAGAAGCTTTCTGAGAAACTGCTTAGTGTTCTGTTAATTCATCTCACAGTGTTACATCTGTATTTCATGGATCTCTTTGCTAGCCTTATTTCTGTGGAATCTGAGAACAGATATTTCAGATCCCTTTGAAGACTATAGGGCCAAAGGAAATATCCTCCGATAACAAAGAGAAAGAAGCTTTCTGAGAAACTTCTTTGTGTTCTGTGAAATCATCTCACAGAGTTGCAGCTTTCCCCTCAAGAAGCCTTTCGCTAAGACAGTTCTTGTGGAATTGGCAAAGTGATATTTGGAAGCCCATAGAGGGCTATGGTGAAAAAGGAAATATCCTCAGATGAAATCTAGAAAGAAGCTTTCTGAGAAACTGCTTAGTGTTCTGTTAATTCATCTCACAGAGTTACATCTGTATTTCGTGGATCTCTTTGCTAGCCTTATTTCTGTGGAATCTGAGAACAGATATTTCGGATCCCTTTGAAGACTATAGGGCCAAAGGAAATATCCTCCGATAACAAAGGGAAGGAAGCTTTCTGAGAAACTTCTTTGTGTTCTGTGAAATCATCTAACAGAGTTGCAGCTTTCCCCTCAAGAAGCCTTTCGCTAAGACAGTTCTTGTGGAATTGGCAAAGTGATATTTGGAAGCCCATAGAGGGCTATGGTGAAAAAGGAAATATCCTCAGATGAAATCTGGAAAGAAGCTTTCTGAGAAACTGCTTAGTGTTCTGTTAATTCAACTCACAGAGTTACATCTGTATTTCGTGGATCTCTTTGCTAGCCTTATTTCTGTGGAATCTGAGAACAGATATTTCGGATCCCTTTGAAGACTATAGGGCCAAAGGAAATATCCTCCGATAACAAAGAGAAAGAAGCTTTCTGAGAAACTTCTTTGTGTTCTGTGAAATCATCTCACAGAGTTGCAGCTTTCCCCTCAAGAAGCCTTTCGCTAAGTCAGTTCTTGTGGAATTGGCAAAGTGATATTTGGAAGCCCATAGAGGGCTATGGTGAAAAAGGAAATATCCTCAGATGAAATCCGGAAAGAAGCTTTCTGAGAAACTGCTTAGTGTTCTGTTAATTCATCTCACAGAGTTACATCTGTATTTCTTGGATCTCTTTGCTAGCCTTATTTCTGTGGAATCTGAGAACAGATATTTCGGATCCCTTTGAAGACTATAGGGCCAAAGGAAATATCCTCCGATAACAAAGAGAAAGAAGCTTTCTGAGAAACTTCGTTGTGTTCTGTGAAATCATCTCACAGAGTTACAGCTTTCGCTTCACGGAGCCTTTCGCTAAGACAGTTCTTTTGAAATTGGCAAAGTGATATTTGGAAGCCCATAGAGGGCTATGGT
The DNA here is from genome assembly GCF_043159975.1 of Macaca nemestrina. Lineage (NCBI taxonomy): Eukaryota > Metazoa > Chordata > Mammalia > Primates > Cercopithecidae > Macaca > Macaca nemestrina. The sequence goes on along the minus strand of NC_092136.1, from coordinate 65,436,961 downwards.
GAAAAAGGAAATATCCTCAGAGGAAATCTGGAAAGAAGCTTTCTGAGAAACTGCTTAGTGTTCTGTTAATTCATCTCACGGTGTTACATCTGTATTTCATGGATCTCTTTGCTAGCCTTATTTCTGTGGAATCTGAGAACAGATATTTCAGATCCCTTTGAAGACTATAGGGCCAAAGGAAATATCCTCCGATAACAAAGAGAAAGAAGCTTTCTGAGAAACTTCTTTGTGTTCTGTGAAATCATCTCACAGAGTTGCAGCTTTCCCCTCAAGAAGCCTTTCGCTAAGACAGTTCTTGTGGAATTGGCAAAGTGATATTTGGAAGCCCATAGAGGGCTATGGTGAAAAAGGAAATATCCTCAGATGAAATCTGGAAAGAAGCTTTCTGAGAAACTGCTTAGTGTTCTTTTAATTCATCTCACAGAGTTACATCTGTATTTCGTGGATCTCTTTGCTAACCTTATTTCTGTGGAATCTGAGAACAGATATTTCGGATCCCTTTGAAGACTATAGGGCCAAAGGAAATATCCTCCGATAACAAAGGGAAGGAAGCTTTCTGAGAAACTTCTTTGTGTTCTGTGAAATCATCTAACAGAGTTGCAGCTTTCCCCTCAAGAAGCCTTTCGCTAAGACAGTTCTTGTGGAATTGGCAAAGTGATATTTGGAAGCCCATAGAGGGCTATGGTGAAAAAGGAAACATCCTCAGATGAAATCTGGAAAGAAGCTTTCTGAGAAACTGCTTAGAGTTCTGTTAATTCAACTCACAGAGTTACATCTGTATTTCGTGGATCTCTTTGCTAGCCTTATTTCTGTGGAATCTGAGAACAGATATTTCGGATCCCTTTGAAGACTATAGGGCCAAAGGAAATATCCTCCGATAACAAAGAGAAAGAAGCTTTCTGAGAAACTTCTTTGTGTTCTGTGAAATCATCTCACAGAGTTGCAGCTTTCCCCTCAAGAAGCCTTTCGCTAAGTCAGTTCTTGTGGAAATGGCAAAGTGATATTTGGAAGCCCATAGAGGGTTATGGTGAAAAAGGAAATATCCTCAGATGAAATCTGGAAAGAAGCTTTCTGAGAAACTGCTTAGTGTTCTGTTAATTCATCTCACAGAGTTACATCTGTATTTCTTGGATCTCTTTGCTAGCCTTATTTCTGTGGAATCTGAGAAAAGATATTTCGGATCCCTTTGAAGACTATAGGGCCAAAGGAAATATCCTCCGATAACAAAGAGAAAGAAGCTTTCTGAGAAACTTCGTTGTATTCTGTGAAATCATCTCACAGAGTTACAGCTTTCGATTCACGGAGCCTTTCGCTAAGACAGTTCTTTTGAAATTGGCAAAGTGATATTTGGAAGCCCATAGAGGGCTATGGTGAAAAAGGAAATATCCTCAGAGGAAATCTGGAAAGAAGCTTTCTGAGAAACTGCTTAGTGTTCTGTTAATTCATCTCACAGTGTTACATCTGTATTTCATGGATCTCTTTGCTAGCCTTATTTCTGTGGAATCTGAGAACAGATATTTCAGATCCCTTTGAAGACTATAGGGCCAAAGGAAATATCCTCCGATAACAAAGAGAAAGAAGCTTTCTGAGAAACTTCTTTGTGTTCTGTGAAATCATCTCACAGAGTTGCAGCTTTCCCCTCAAGAAGCCTTTCGCTAAGACAGTTCTTGTGGAATTGGCAAAGTGATATTTGGAAGCCCATAGAGGGCTATGGTGAAAAAGGAAATATCCTCAGATGAAATCTAGAAAGAAGCTTTCTGAGAAACTGCTTAGTGTTCTGTTAATTCATCTCACAGAGTTACATCTGTATTTCGTGGATCTCTTTGCTAGCCTTATTTCTGTGGAATCTGAGAACAGATATTTCGGATCCCTTTGAAGACTATAGGGCCAAAGGAAATATCCTCCGATAACAAAGGGAAGGAAGCTTTCTGAGAAACTTCTTTGTGTTCTGTGAAATCATCTAACAGAGTTGCAGCTTTCCCCTCAAGAAGCCTTTCGCTAAGACAGTTCTTGTGGAATTGGCAAAGTGATATTTGGAAGCCCATAGAGGGCTATGGTGAAAAAGGAAATATCCTCAGATGAAATCTGGAAAGAAGCTTTCTGAGAAACTGCTTAGTGTTCTGTTAATTCAACTCACAGAGTTACATCTGTATTTCGTGGATCTCTTTGCTAGCCTTATTTCTGTGGAATCTGAGAACAGATATTTCGGATCCTTTTGAAGACTGTAGGGCCAAAGGAAATATCCTCTGAAAACAAAGAGAAAGAAGCTTTCTGAGAAACTTCTTTGTGTTCTGTGAAATCATCTCACAGAGTTACAGCTTTCCCCTCAAGGAGCCTTTCGCTAAGACAGTTCTTGTGGAATTGGCAAAGTGATATCTGGAAGCCCATAGAGGGCTATGGTGAAAAAGGAAATATCCTCTGATGAAATCTGGAAAGAAGCTTTCTGAGAAACTGCTTAGTGTTCTGTTAATTCATCTCACAGAGTTACATCTGTATTTCGTGGATCTCTTTGCTAGCCTTATTTCTATGGAATCTGAGAACAGATATTTCGGATCCCTTTGAAGACTATAGGGCCAAAGGAAATATCCTCCGATAACAAAGAGAAAGTAGCTTTCTGAGAAACTTCGTTGTGTTCTGTGAAATCATCTCACAGAGTTACAGCTTTCCCCTCACGGAGCCTTTCGCTAAGACAGTTCTTTTGGAAGTGGCAAAGTTATATTTGGAAGCCCATAGAGGACTATGGTGAAAAAGGAAATATCCTCAGATGAAATCTGGAAAGAACCTTTCTGAGAAACTGCTTAGTGTTCTGTTAATTCATCTCACAGAGTTACATCTGTATTTCGTGGATCTCTTTGCTAGCCTTATTTCTGTGGAATCTGAGAACAGATATTTCGGATCCCTTTGAAGACTATGGGGCCAAAGGAAATATCCTCCGATAACAAAGAGAAAGAAGCTTTCGGAGAAACTTTGTTGTGTTCTGTGAAATCATCTCACAGAGTTACAGCTTTCCCCTCACGGAGCCTTTCGCTAAGACAGTTCTTGTGGAATTGGCAAAGTGATATTTGGAAGCCCATAGAGGGCTATGGTGAAAAAGGAAATATCCTCAGATGAAATCTGGAAAGAAGCTTTCTGAGAAACTGCTTAGTGTTCTGTTAATTCATCTCACAGAGTTACATCTGTATTTCGTGGATCTCTTTGCTAGCCTTATTTCTGTTGAATCTGAGAACAGATATTTCGGATCCTTTTGAAGACTGTAGGGCCAAAGGAAATATCCTCTGAAAACAAAGAGAAAGAAGCTTTCTGAGAAACTTCTTTGTGTTCTGTGAAATCATCTCACAGAGTTAAAGCTTTCCCCTCAAGGAGTCTTTCGCTAAGACAGTTCTTGTGGAATTGGCAAAGTGATATCTGGAAGCCCATCGTGGGCTATGGTGAAAAAGGAAATATCCTCAAATGAAATCTGGAAAGAAGCTTTCTGAGAAACTGCTTAGTGTTCTGTTAATTCATCTCACAGAGTTACATCGGTATTTCGTGGATCTCTTTGCTAGCCTTATTTCTGTGGAATCTGAGAAAAGATATTTCGGATCCCTTTGAAGACTATAGGGCCAAAGGAAATATCCTCCGATAACAAAGACAAAGAAGCTTTCTGAGAAACTTCGTTGTGTTCTGTGAAATCATCTCACAGAGTTACAGCTTTACCCTCAAGGAGCCTTTCGCTAAGACGGTTCTTTTGAAATTGGCAAAGTGATATTTGGAAGCCGATAGAGGGCTATGGTGAAAAAGGAAATATCCTCAGAGGAAATCTGGAAAGAAGCTTTCTGAGAAACTGCTTAGTGTTCTGTTAATTCATCTCACAGTGTTACATCTGTATTTCATGGATCTCTTTGCTAGCCTTATTTCTGTTGAATCTGAGAACAGATATTTCGGATCCTTTTGAAGACTATAGGGCCAAAGGAAATATCCTCTGAAAACAAAGAGAAAGAAGCTTTCTGAGAAACTTTTTTGTGTTCTGTGAAATCATCTCACAGAGTTACAGCTTTCCCCTCAAGGAGCCTTTCGCTAAGACAGTTCTTGTGGAATTGGCAAAGTGATATCTGGAAGCCCATAGAGGGCTATGGTGAAAAAGGAACTATCCTCTGATGAAATCTGGAAAGAAGCTTTCTGAGAAGCTGCTTAGTGTTCTGTTAATTCATCTCACAGAGTTACATCTGTATTTCGTGGATCTCTTTGCTAGCCTTATTTCTGTTGAATCTGAGAACAGATATTTCGGATCCTTTTGAAGACTGTAGGGCCAAAGGAAATATCCTCTGAAAACAAAGAGAAAGAAGCTTTCTGAGAAACTTCTTTGTGTTCTGTGAAATCATCTCACAGAGTTAAAGCTTTCCCCTCAAGGAGACTTTCGCTAAGACAGTTCTTGTGGAATTGGCAAAGTGATATCTGGAAGCCCATCGTGGGCTATGGTGAAAAAGGAAATATCCTCAAATGAAATCTGGAAAGAAGCTTTCTGAGAAACTGCTTAGTGTTCTGTTAATTCATCTAACAGAGTTACATCGGTATTTCGTGGATCTCTTTGCTAGCCTTATTTCTGTGGAATCTGAGAAAAGATATTTCGGATCCCTTTGAAGACTATAGGGCCAAAGGAAATATCCTCCGATAACAAAGACAAAGAAGCTTTCTGAGAAACTTCGTTGTGTTCTGTGAAATCATGTCACAGAGTTACAGCTTTACACTCAAGGAGCCTTTCGCTAAGACGGTTCTTTTGAAATTGGCAAAGTGATATTTGGAAGCCGATAGAGGGCTATGGTGAAAAAGGAAATATCCTCAGAGGAAATCTGGAAAGAAGCTTTCTGAGAAACTGCTTAGTGTTCTGTTAATTCATCTCACAGTGTTACATCTGTATTTCATGGATCTCTTTGCTAGCCTTATTTCTGTTGAATCTGAGAACAGATATTTCGGATCCTTTTGAAGACTATAGGGCCAAAGGAAATATCCTCTGAAAACAAAGAGAAAGAAGCTTTCTGAGAAACTTTTTTGTGTTCTGTGAAATCATCTCACAGAGTTACAGCTTTCCCCTCAAGGAGCCTTTCGCTAAGACAGTTCTTGTGGAGTTGGCAAAGTGATATCTGGAAGCCCATAGAGGGCTATGGTGAAAAAGGAAATATCCTCAGATGAAATCTGGAAAGAAGCTTTCTGAGAAACTGCTTAGTGTTCTGTTAATTCATCTCACAGAGTTACATCTGTATTTCGTGGATCTCTTTGCTAGCCTTATTTCTGTGGAATCTGAGAACAGATATTTCGGATCCCTAAGAAGACTATAGGGCCAAAGGAAATATCCTCCGATAACAAAGAGAAAGAAGCTTTCTGAGAAACTTCTTTGTGTTCTGTGAAATCATCTCACAGAGTTACAGCTTTCCCCTCAAGAAGCCTTTCGCTAAGACAGTTCTTTTGGAATTGGCAAAGTGATATTTGGAAGCCCATAGAGGGCTATGGTGAAAAAGGAAATATCCTCACATGAAATCTGGAAAGAAGCTTTCTGAGAAACTGCTTAGTGTTCTGTTAATTCATCTCACAGAGTTACATCTGTATTTCGTGGATCTCTTTGCTAGCCTTATTTCTGTTTAATCTGAGAAAAGATATTTCGGATCGCTTTGAAGACTATAGGGCCAAAGGAAATATCCTCCGATAACAAAGAGAAAGAAGCTTTCTGAGAAACTTCGTTGTGTTCTGTGAAGTCATCTCACAGAGTTACAGCTTTCCCCTCACGGAGCCTTTCGCTAAGACAGTTCTTTTGAAATTGGCAAAGTGATATTTGGAAGCCCATAGAGGGCTATGGTGAAAAAGGAAATATCCTCAGAGGAAATCTGGAAAGAAGCTTTCTGAGAAACTGCTTAGTGTTCTGTTAATTCATCTCACAGTGTTACATCTGTATTTCATGGATCTCTTTGCTAGCCTTCTTTCTGTGGAATCTGAGAACAGATATTTCAGATCCCTTTGAAGACTATAGGGCCAAAGGAAATATCCTCCGATAACAAAGAGAAAGAAGCTTTCTGAGAAACTTCTTTGTGTTCTGTGAAATCATCTCACAGAGTTGCAGCTTTCCCCTCAAGAAGCCTTTCGCTAAGACAGTTCTTGTGGAATTGGCAAAGTGATATTTGGAAGCCCATAGAGGGCTATGGTGAAAAAGGAAACATCCTCAGATGAAATCTGGAAAGAAGCTTTCTGAGAAACTGCTTAGAGTTCTGTTAATTCAACTCACAGAGTTACATCTGTATTTCGTGGATCTCTTTGCTAGCCTTATTTCTGTGGAATCTGAGAACAGATATTTCGGATCCCTTTGAAGACTATAGGGCCAAAGGAAATATCCTCCGATAACAAAGAGAAAGAAGCTTTCTGAGAAACTTCTTTGTGTTCTGTGAAATCATCTCACAGAGTTGCAGCTTTCCCCTCAAGAACCTTTCGCTAAGTCAGTTCTTGTGGAAATGGCAAAGTGATATTTGGAAGCCCATAGAGGGTTATGGTGAAAAAGGAAATATCCTCAGATGAAATCTGGAAAGAAGCTTTCTGAGAAACTGCTTAGTGTTCTGTTAATTCATCTCACAGAGTTACATCTGTATTTCTTGGATCTCTTTGCTAGCCTTATTTCTGTGGAATCTGAGAAAAGATATTTCGGATCCCTTTGAAGACTATAGGGCCAAAGGAAATATCCTCCGATAACAAAGAGAAAGAAGCTTTCTGAGAAACTTCGTTGTGTTCTGTGAAATCATCTCACAGAGTTACAGCTTTCGATTCACGGAGCCTTTCGCTAAGACAGTTCTTTTGAAATTGGCAAAGTGATATTTGGAAGCCCATAGAGGGCTATGGTGAAAAAGGAAATATCCTCAGAGGAAATCTGGAAAGAAGCTTTCTGAGAAACTGCTTAGTGTTCTGTTAATTCATCTCACAGTGTTACATCTGTATTTCATGGATCTCTTTGCTAGCCTTATTTCTGTGGAATCTGAGAACAGATATTTCAGATCCCTTTGAAGACTATAGGGCCAAAGGAAATATCCTCCGATAACAAAGAGAAAGAAGCTTTCTGAGAAACTTCTTTGTGTTCTGTGAAATCATCTCACAGAGTTGCAGCTTTCCCCTCAAGAAGCCTTTCGCTAAGACAGTTCTTGTGGAATTGGCAAAGTGATATTTGGAAGCCCATAGAGGGCTATGGTGAAAAAGGAAATATCCTCAGATGAAATCTAGAAAGAAGCTTTCTGAGAAACTGCTTAGTGTTCTGTTAATTCATCTCACAGAGTTACATCTGTATTTCGTGGATCTCTTTGCTAGCCTTATTTCTGTGGAATCTGAGAACAGATATTTCGGATCCCTTTGAAGACTATAGGGCCAAAGGAAATATCCTCCGATAACAAAGGGAAGGAAGCTTTCTGAGAAACTTCTTTGTGTTCTGTGAAATCATCTAACAGAGTTGCAGCTTTCCCCTCAAGAAGCCTTTCGCTAAGACAGTTCTTGTGGAATTGGCAAAGTGATATTTGGAAGCCCATAGAGGGCTATGGTGAAAAAGGAAATATCCTCAGATGAAATCTGGAAAGAAGCTTTCTGAGAAACTGCTTAGTGTTCTGTTAATTCAACTCACAGAGTTACATCTGTATTTCGTGGATCTCTTTGCTAGCCTTATTTCTGTGGAATCTGAGAACAGATATTTCGGATCCTTTTGAAGACTGTAGGGCCAAAGGAAATATCCTCTGAAAACAAAGAGAAAGAAGCTTTCTGAGAAACTTCTTTGTGTTCTGTGAAATCATCTCACAGAGTTACAGCTTTCCCCTCAAGGAGCCTTTCGCTAAGACAGTTCTTGTGGAATTGGCAAAGTGATATCTGGAAGCCCATAGAGGGCTATGGTGAAAAAGGAAATATCCTCTGATGAAATCTGGAAAGAAGCTTTCTGAGAAACTGCTTAGTGTTCTGTTAATTCATCTCACAGAGTTACATCTGTATTTCGTGGATCTCTTTGCTAGCCTTATTTCTATGGAATCTGAGAACAGATATTTCGGATCCCTTTGAAGACTATAGGGCCAAAGGAAATATCCTCCGATAACAAAGAGAAAGTAGCTTTCTGAGAAACTTCGTTGTGTTCTGTGAAATCATCTCACAGAGTTACAGCTTTCCCCTCACGGAGCCTTTCGCTAAGACAGTTCTTTTGGAAGTGGCAAAGTTATATTTGGAAGCCCATAGAGGACTATGGTGAAAAAGGAAATATCCTCAGATGAAATCTGGAAAGAACCTTTCTGAGAAACTGCTTAGTGTTCTGTTAATTCATCTCACAGAGTTACATCTGTATTTCGTGGATCTCTTTGCTAGCCTTATTTCTGTGGAATCTGAGAACAGATATTTCGGATACCTTTGAAGACTATGGGGCCAAAGGAAATATCCTCCGATAACAAAGAGAAAGAAGCTTTCGGAGAAACTTTGTTGTGTTCTGTGAAATCATCTCACAGAGTTACAGCTTTCCCCTCACGGAGCCTTTCGCTAAGACAGTTCTTGTGGAATTGGCAAAGTGATATTTGGAAGCCCATAGAGGGCTATGGTGAAAAAGGAAATATCCTCAGATGAAATCTGGAAAGAAGCTTTCTGAGAAACTGCTTAGTGTTCTGTTAATTCATCTCACAGAGTTACATCTGTATTTCGTGGATCTCTTTGCTAGCCTTATTTCTGTTGAATCTGAGAACAGATATTTCGGATCCTTTTGAAGACTGTAGGGCCAAAGGAAATATCCTCTGAAAACAAAGAGAAAGAAGCTTTCTGAGAAACTTCTTTGTGTTCTGTGAAATCATCTCACAGAGTTAAAGCTTTCCCCTCAAGGAGTCTTTCGCTAAGACAGTTCTTGTGGAATTGGCAAAGTGATATCTGGAAGCCCATCGTGGGCTATGGTGAAAAAGGAAATATCCTCAAATGAAATCTGGAAAGAAGCTTTCTGAGAAACTGCTTAGTGTTCTGTTAATTCATCTCACAGAGTTACATCGGTATTTCGTGGATCTCTTTGCTAGCCTTATTTCTGTGGAATCTGAGAAAAGATATTTCGGATCCCTTTGAAGACTATAGGGCCAAAGGAAATATCCTCCGATAACAAAGACAAAGAAGCTTTCTGAGAAACTTCGTTGTGTTCTGTGAAATCATCTCACAGAGTTACAGCTTTACCCTCAAGGAGCCTTTCGCTAAGACGGTTCTTTTGAAATTGGCAAAGTGATATTTGGAAGCCGATAGAGGGCTATGGTGAAAAAGGAAATATCCTCAGAGGAAATCTGGAAAGAAGCTTTCTGAGAAACTGCTTAGTGTTCTGTTAATTCATCTCACAGTGTTACATCTGTATTTCATGGATCTCTTTGCTAGCCTTATTTCTGTTGAATCTGAGAACAGATATTTCGGATCCTTTTGAAGACTATAGGGCCAAAGGAAATATCCTCTGAAAACAAAGAGAAAGAAGCTTTCTGAGAAACTTTTTTGTGTTCTGTGAAATCATCTCACAGAGTTACAGCTTTCCCCTCAAGGAGCCTTTCGCTAAGACAGTTCTTGTGGAATTGGCAAAGTGATATCTGGAAGCCCATAGAGGGCTATGGTGAAAAAGGAACTATCCTCTGATGAAATCTGGAAAGAAGCTTTCTGAGAAGCTGCTTAGTGTTCTGTTAATTCATCTCACAGAGTTACATCTGTATTTCGTGGATCTCTTTGCTAGCCTTATTTCTGTTGAATCTGAGAACAGATATTTCGGATCCTTTTGAAGACTGTAGGGCCAAAGGAAATATCCTCTGAAAACAAAGAGAAAGAAGCTTTCTGAGAAACTTCTTTGTGTTCTGTGAAATCATCTCACAGAGTTAAAGCTTTCCCCTCAAGGAGACTTTCGCTAAGACAGTTCTTGTGGAATTGGCAAAGTGATATCTGGAAGCCCATCGTGGGCTATGGTGAAAAAGGAAATATCCTCAAATGAAATCTGGAAAGAAGCTTTCTGAGAAACTGCTTAGTGTTCTGTTAATTCATCTAACAGAGTTACATCGGTATTTCGTGGATCTCTTTGCTAGCCTTATTTCTGTGGAATCTGAGAAAAGATATTTCGGATCCCTTTGAAGACTATAGGGCCAAAGGAAATATCCTCCGATAACAAAGACAAAGAAGCTTTCTGAGAAACTTCGTTGTGTTCTGTGAAATCATGTCACAGAGTTACAGCTTTACACTCAAGGAGCCTTTCGCTAAGACGGTTCTTTTGAAATTGGCAAAGTGATATTTGGAAGCCGATAGAGGGCTATGGTGAAAAAGGAAATATCCTCAGAGGAAATCTGGAAAGAAGCTTTCTGAGAAACTGCTTAGTGTTCTGTTAATTCATCTCACAGTGTTACATCTGTATTTCATGGATCTCTTTGCTAGCCTTATTTCTGTTGAATCTGAGAACAGATATTTCGGATCCTTTTGAAGACTATAGGGCCAAAGGAAATATCCTCTGAAAACAAAGAGAAAGAAGCTTTCTGAGAAACTTTTTTGTGTTCTGTGAAATCATCTCACAGAGTTACAGCTTTCCCCTCAAGGAGCCTTTCGCTAAGACAGTTCTTGTGGAGTTGGCAAAGTGATATCTGGAAGCCCATAGAGGGCTATGTTGAAAAAGGAAATATCCTCAGATGAAATCTGGAAAGAAGCTTTCTGAGAAACTGCTTAGTGTTCTGTTAATTCATCTCACAGAGTTACATCTGTATTTCGTGGATCTCTTTGCTAGCCTTATTTCTGTGGAATCTGAGAACAGATATTTCGGATCCCTAAGAAGACTATAGGGCCAAAGGAAATATCCTCCGATAACAAAGAGAAAGAAGCTTTCTGAGAAACTTCTTTGTGTTTTGTGAAATCATCTCACAGAGTTACAGCTTTCCCCTCAAGAAGCCTTTCGCTAAGACAGTTCTTTTGGAATTGGCAAAGTGATATTTGGAAGCCCATAGAGGGCTATGGTGAAAAAGGAAATATCCTCACATGAAATCTGGAAAGAAGCTTTCTGAGAAACTGCTTAGTGTTCTGTTAATTCATCTCACAGAGTTACATCTGTATTTCGTGGATCTCTTTGCTAGCCTTATTTCTGTTTAATCTGAGAAAAGATATTTCGGATCGCTTTGAAGACTATAGGGCCAAAGGAAATATCCTCCGATAACAAAGAGAAAGAAGCTTTCTGAGAAACTTCGTTGTGTTCTGTGAAGTCATCTCACAGAGTTACAGCTTTCCCCTCACGGAGCCTTTCGCTAAGACAGTTCTTTTGAAATTGGCAAAGTGATATTTGGAAGCCCATAGAGGGCTATGGTGAAAAAGGAAATATCCTCAGAGGAAATCTGGAAAGAAGCTTTCTGAGAAACTGCTTAGTGTTCTGTTAATTCATCTCACAGTGTTACATCTGTATTTCATGGATCTCTTTGCTAGCCTTCTTTCTGTGGAATCTGAGAACAGATATTTCAGATCCCTTTGAAGACTATAGGGCCAAAGGAAATATCCTCCGATAACAAAGAGAAAGAAGCTTTCTGAGAAACTTCTTTGTGTTCTGTGAAATCATCTCACAGAGTTGCAGCTTTCCCCTCAAGAAGCCTTTCGCTAAGACAGTTCTTGTGGAATTGGCAAAGTGATATTTGGAAGCCCATAGAGTGCTATGGTGAAAAAGGAAATATCCTCAGATGAAATCTGGAAAGAAGCTTTCTGAGAAACTGCTTAGTGTTCTGTTAATTCATCTCAGAGAGATACATCTGTATTTCGTGGATCTCTTTGCTAGCCTTATTTCTGTGGAATCTGAGAACAGATATTTCGGATCCCTTTGAAGACTATAGGGCCAAAGGAAAATCCTCCGATAACAAAGAGAAAGAAGCTTTCTGAGAAACTTCTTTGTGTTCTGTGAAATCATCTCACAGAGTTGCAGCTTTCCCCTCAAGAAGCCTTTCGCTAAGACAGTTCTTGTGGAATTGGCAAAGTGATATTTGGAAGCCCGTAGAGGGCTATGGTGAAAAAGGAAATATCCTCAGAAGAAATCTGGAAAGAAGCTTTCTGAGAAACTGCTTAGAGTTCTGTTAATTCATCTCACAGAATTACATCTTTATTTCGTGGATCTCTTTGCTAGCTTTATTTCTGTGGAATCTGAGAACAGATATTTCGGATCCTTTTGAAGACTATAGGGCCAAAGGAAATATCCTCTGAAAACAAAGAGAAAGAAGCTTTCTGAGAAACTTCTTTGTGTTCTGTGAAATCATCTCACAGAGTTACAGCTTTCCCCTCAAGGAGTCTTTCGCTAAGACAGTTCTTGTGGAATTGGCAAAGTGATATCTGGAAGCCCATAGAGGGCTATGGTGAAAAAGGAAATATCCTCAGATGAAATCTGGAAAGAAGCTTTCTGAGAAACTGCTTAGTGTTCTGTTAATTCATCTCACAGAGTTACATCTGTATTTCGTGGATCTCTTTGCTAGCCTTATTTCTGTGGAATCTGAGAACAGATATTTCGGATCCCTATGAAGACTATAGGGCCAAAGGAAATATCCTCCGATAACAAAGAGAAAGAAGCGTTCTGAGAAACTTCTTTGTGTTCTGTGAAATCATCTCACAGAGTTACAGCTTTCCCCTCAAGAAGATTTTCGCTAAGACAGTTCTTGTGGAATTGGCAAAGTGATATTTGGAAGCCCTTAGAGGGCTATGGTGAAAAAGGAAATATCCTCAGATGAAATCTGGAAAGAAGCTTTCTGAGAAACTGCTTAGTGTTCTGTTAATTCATCTCACAGAGTTACATCTGTATTTCGTGGATCTCTTTGCTAGCCTTATTTCTGTGGAATCTGAGAAAAGATATTTCGGATCCCTTTGAAGACTATAGGGCCAAAGGAAATATCCTCCGATAACAAAGAGAAAGAAGCTTTCTGAGAAACTTCGTTGTGTTCTGTGAAATCATCTCACAGAGTTTCAGCTTTCGCTTCACGGAGCCTTTCGCTAAGACAGTTCTTTTGAAATTGGCAAAGTGATATTTGGAAGCCCATAGAGGGCTATGGTGAAAAAGGAAATATCCTCAGAGGAAATCTGGAAAGAAGCTTTCTGAGAAACTGCTTAGTGTTCTGTTAATTCATCTCACAGTGTTACATCTGTATTTCATGGATCTCTTTGCTAGCCTTATTTCTGTGGAATCTGAGAACAGATATTTCAGATCCCTTTGAAGACTATAGGGCCAAAGGAAATATCCTCCGATAACAAAGAGAAAGAAGCTTTCTGAGAAACTTCTTTGTGTTCTGTGAAATCATCTCACAGAGTTGCAGCTTTCCCCTCAAGAAGCCTTTCGCTAAGACAGTTCTTGTGGAATTGGCAAAGTGATATTTGGAAGCCCATAGAGGGCTATGGTGAAAAAGGAAATATCCTCAGATGAAATCTAGAAAGAAGCTTTCTGAGAAACTGCTTAGTGTTCTGTTAATTCATCTCACAGAGTTACATCTGTATTTCGTGGATCTCTTTGCTAGCCTTATTTCTGTGGAATCTGAGAACAGATATTTCGGATCCCTTTGAAGACTATAGGGCCAAAGGAAATATCCTCCGATAACAAAGGGAAGGAAGCTTTCTGAGAAACTTCTTTGTGTTCTGTGAAATCATCTAACAGAGTTGCAGCTTTCCCCTCAAGAAGCCTTTCGCTAAGACAGTTCTTGTGGAATTGGCAAAGTGATATTTGGAAGCCCATAGAGGGCTATGGTGAAAAAGGAAATATCCTCAGATGAAATCTGGAAAGAAGCTTTCTGAGAAACTGCTTAGTGTTCTGTTAATTCAACTCACAGAGTTACATCTGTATTTCGTGGATCTCTTTGCTAGCCTTATTTCTGTGGAATCTGAGAACAGATATTTCGGATCCCTTTGAAGACTATAGGACCAAAGGAAATATCCTCCGATAACAAAGAGAAAGAAGCTTTCTGAGAAACTTCTTTGTGTTCTGTGAAATCATCTCACAGAGTTGCAGCTTTCCCCTCAAGAAGCCTTTCGCTAAGTCAGTTCTTCTGGAATTGGCAAAGTGATATTTGGAAGCCCATAGAGGGCTATGGTGAAAAAGGAAATATCCTCAGATGAAATCCGGAAAGAAGCTTTCTGAGAAACTTCTTAGTGTTCTGTTAATTCATCTCACAGAGTTACATCTGTATTTCTTGGATCTCTTTGCTAGCCTTATTTCTGTGGAATCTGAGAACAGATATTTCGGATCCCTTTGAAGACTATAGGGCCAAAGGAAATATCCTCCGATAACAAAGAGAAAGAAGCTTTCTGAGAAACTTCGTTGTGTTCTGTGAAATCATCTCACAGAGTTACAGCTTTCCCCTCACGGAGCCTTTCGCTAAGACAGTTCTTTTGGAATTGGCAAAGTTATATTTGGAAGCCCATAGAGGGCTATGGTGAAAAAGGAAATATCCAGAGATGAAATCTGGAAAGAAGCTTTCTGAGAAACTGCTTAGTGTTCTGTTAATTCATCTCACAGAGTTACATCTGTATTTCGTGGATCTCTTTGCTAGCCTTATTTCTGTTGAATCTGAGAACAGATATTTCGGATCCTTTTGAAGATTATAGGGCTAAAGGAAATATCCTCTGAAAAAAAAGAGAAAGAAGCTTTCTGAGAAACATCGTTGTGTTCTGTGAAATCATCTCACAGAGTTGCAGCTTTCCCCTCCAGAAGCCTTTCGCTAAGACAGTTCTTGTGGAATTGGCAAAGTGATATTTGGAAGCCCATAGAGGGCTATGGTGAAAAAGGAAATATCCTCAGAAGAAATCTGGAAAGAAGCTTTCTGAGAAACTGCTTAGAGTTCTGTTAATTCATCTCACAGAGTTACATCTGTATTTCGTGGATCTCTTTGCTATCTTCATTTCCGTGGAATCTGAGAACAGATATTTCGGATCCTTTTGAAGACTATAGGGCCAAAGGAAATATCCTCTGAAAACAAAGAGAAAGAAGCTTTCTGAGAAACTTCTTTGTGTTCTGTGAAATCATCTCACAGAGTTACAGCTTTCCCCTCAAGGAGTCTTTCGCTAAGACAGTTCTTGTGGAATTGGCAAAGTGGTATCTGGAAGCCCATAGAGGGCTATGGTGAAAAAGGAAATATCCTCAGATGAAATCTGGAAAGAAGCTTTCTGAGAAACTGCTTAGTGTTCTGTTAATTCATCTCACAGAATTACATCTGTATTTCGTGGATCTCTTTGCTAGCCTTATTTCTGTGGAATCTGAGAACAGATATTTCGGATCCCTATGAAGACTATAGGGCCAAAGGAAATATCCTCCGATAACAAAGAGAAAGAAGCGTTCTGAGAAACTTCTTTGTGTTCTGTGAAATCATCTCACAGAGTTACAGCTTTCCCCTCAAGAAGATTTTCGCTAAGACAGTTCTTGTGGAATTGGCAAAGTGATATTTGGAAGCCCTTAGAGGGCTATGGTGAAAAAGGAAATATCCTCAGATGAAATCTGGAAAGAAGCTTTCTGAGAAACTGCTTAGTGTTCTGTTAATTCATCTCACAGAGTTACATCTGTATTTCGTGGATCTCTTTGCTAGCCTTATTTCTGTGGAATCTGAGAAAAGATATTTCGGATCCCTTTGAAGACTATAGGGCCAAAGGAAATATCCTCCGATAACAAAGAGAAAGAAGCTTTCTGAGAAACTTCGTTGTGTTCTGTGAAATCATCTCACAGAGTTACAGCTTTCGCTTCACGGAGCCTTTCGCTAAGACAGTTCTTTTGAAATTGGCAAAGTGATATTTGGAAGCCCATAGAGGGCTATGGTGAAAAAGGAAATATCCTCAGAGGAAATCTGGAAAGAAGCTTTCTGAGAAACTGCTTAGTGTTCTGTTAATTCATCTCACAGTGTTACATCTGTATTTCATGGATCTCTTTGCTAGCCTTATTTCTGTGGAATCTGAGAACAGATATTTCGGATCCCTTTGAAGACTATAGGGCCAAAGGAAATATCCTCCGATAACAAAGAGAAAGAAGCTTTCTGAGAAACTTCTTTGTGTTCTGTGAAATCATCTCACAGAGTTGCAGCTTTCCCCTCAAGAAGCCTTTCGCTAAGACAGTTCTTGTGGAATTGGCAAAGTGATATTTGGAAGCCCATAGAGGGCTATGGTGAAAAAGGAAATATCCTCAGATGAAATCTGGAAAGAAGCTTTCTGAGAAACTGCTTAGTGTTCCGTTAATTCATCTCACAGAGTTACATCTGTATTTCGTGGATCTCTTTGCTAGCCTTATTTCTGTGGAATCTGAGAACAGATATTTCGGATCCCTTTGAAGACTATAGGGCCAAAGGAAATATCCTCCGATAACAAAGGGAAGGAAGCTTTCTGAGAAACTTCTTTGTGTTCTGTGAAATCATCTAACAGAGTTGCAGCTTTCCCCTCAAGAAGCCTTTCGCTAAGACCGTTCTTGTGGAATTGGCAAAGTGATATTTGGAAGCCCATAGAGGGCTATGCTGAAAAAGGAAATATCCTCAGATGAAATCTGGAAAGAAGCTTTCTGAGAAACTGCTTAGTGTTCTGTTAATTCAACTCACAGAGTTACATCTGTATTTCGTGGATCTCTTTGCTAGCCTTATTTCTGTGGAATCTGAGAACAGATATTTCGGATCCCTTTGAAGACTATAGGGCCAAAGGAAATATCCTCCGATAACAAAGAGAAAGAAGCTTTCTGAGAAACTTCTTTGTGTTCTGTGAAATCATCTCACAGAGTTGCAGCTTTCCCCTCAAGAAGCCTTTCGCTAAGTCAGTTCTTGTGGAATTGGCAAAGTGATATTTGGAAGCCCATAGAGGGCTATGGTGAAAAAGGAAATATCCTCAGATGAAATCTGGAAAGAAGCTTTCTGAGAAACTGCTTAGTGTTCTGTTAATTCATCTCACAGAGTTACATCTGTATTTCTTGGATCTCTTTGCTAGCCTTATTTCTGTGGAATCTGAGAACAGATATTTCGGATCCCTTTGAAGACTATAGGGCCAAAGGAAATATCCTCCGATAACAAAGAGAAAGAAGCTTTCTGAGAAACTTCGTTGTGTTCTGTGAAATCATCTCACAGAGTTACAGCTTTCCCCTCACGGAGCCTTTCGCTAAGACAGTTCTTTTGGAATTGGCAAAGTTATATTTGGAAGCCCATAGAGGGCTATGGTGAAAAAGGAAATATCCAGAGATGAAATCTGGAAAGAAGCTTTCTGAGAAACTGCTTAGTGTTCTGTTAATTCATCTCACAGTGTTACATCTGTATTTCGTGGATCTCTTTGCTAGCCTTATTTCTGTTGAATCTGAGAACAGATATTTCGAATCCTTTTGAAGATTATAGGGCTAAAGGAAATATCCTCTGAAAACAAAGAGAAAGAAGCTTTCTGAGAAACTTCGTTGTGTTCTGTGAAATCATCTCACAGAGTTACAGCTTTCCCCTCAAGGAGTCTTTCGCTAAGACAGTTCTTGTGGAATTGGCAAAGTGATATTTGGAAGCCCATAGAGGGCTATGGTGAAAAAGGAAATATCCTCAGATGAAATCTGGAAAGAAGCTTTCTGAGAAACTGCTTAGTGTTCTGTTAATTCATCTCAGAGAGATACATCTGTATTTCGTGGATCTCTTTGCTAGCCTTATTTCTGTGGAATCTGAGAACAGATATTTCGGATCCCTTTGAAGACTATAGGGCCAAAGGAAATATCCTCCGATAACAAAGAGAAAGAAGCTTTCGGAGAAACTTCGTTGTGTTCTGTGAAATCATCTCACAGAGTTGCAGCTTTCCCCTCAAGAAGCCTTTCGCTAAGACAGTTCTTGTGGAATTGGCAAAGTGATATTTGGAAGCCCATAGAGGGCTATGGTGAAAAAGGAAATATCCTCAGAAGAAATCTGGAAAGAAGCTTTCTGAGAAACTGCTTAGAGTTCTGTTAATTCATCTCACAGAGTTACATCTGTATTTCGTGGATCTCTTTGCTAGCTTTCTTTCTGTGGAATCTGAGAACAGATATTTCGGATCCTTTTGAAGACTATAGGGCCAAAGGAAATATCCTCTGAAAACAAAGAGAAAGAAGCTTTCTGAGAAACTTCGTTGTGTTCTGTGAAATCATCTCACAGAGTTACAGCTTTCCCCTCAAGGAGTCTTTCGCTAAGACAGTTCTTGTGGAATTGGCAAAGTGATATCTGGAAGCCCATAGAGGGCTATGGTGAAAAAGGAAATATCCTCAGATGAAATCTGGAAAGAAGCTTTCTGAGAAACTGCTTAGTGTTCTGTTAATTCATCTCACAGAGTTACATCTGTATTTCGTGGATCTCTTTGCTAGCCTTATTTCTGTGGAATCTGAGAACAAATATTTCGGATCCCTATGAAGACTATAGGGACAAAGGAAATATCCTCCGATAACAAAGAGAAAGAAGCGTTCTGAGAAACTTCTTTGTGTTCTGTGAAATCATCTCACAGAGTTACAGCTTTCCCCTCAAGAAGATTTTCGCTAAGACAGTTCTTGTGGAATTGGCAAAGTGATATTTGGAAGCCCTTAGAGGGCTATGGTGAAAAAGGAAATATCCTCAGATGAAATCTGGAAAGAAGCTTTCTGAGAAACTGCTTAGTGTTCTGTTAATTCATCTCACAGAGTTACATCTGTATTTCGTGGATCTCTTTGCTAGCCTTATTTCTGTGGAATCTGAGAAAAGATATTTCGGATCCCTTTGAAGACTATAGGGCCAAAGGAAATATCCTCCGATAACAAAGAGAAAGAAGCTTTCTGAGAAACTTCGTTGTGTTCTGTGAAATCATCTCACAGAGTTACAGCTTTCGCTTCACGGAGCCTTTCGCTAAGACAGTTCTTTTGAAATTGGCAAAGTGATATTTGGAAGCCCATAGAGGGCTATGGTGAAAAAGGAAATATCCTCAGAGGAAATCTGGAAAGAAGCCTTCTGAGAAACTGCTTAGTGTTCTGTTAATTCATCTCACAGTGTTACATCTGTATTTCATGGATCTCTTTGCTAGCCTTATTTCTGTGGAATCTGAGAACAGATATTTCAGATCCCTTTGAAGACTATAGGGCCAAAGGAAATATCCTCCGATAACAAAGAGAAAGAAGCTTTCTGAGAAACTTCTTTGTGTTCTGTGAAATCATCTCACAGAGTTGCAGCTTTCCCCTCAAGAAGCCTTTCGCTAAGACAGTTCTTGTGGAATTGGCAAAGTGATATTTGGAAGCCCATAGAGGGCTATGGTGAAAAAGGAAATATCCTCAGATGAAATCTGGAAAGAAGCTTTCGGAGAAACTGCTTAGTGTTCTGTTAATTCATCTCACAGAGTTACATCTGTATTTCGTGGATCTCTTTGCTAGCCTTATTTCTGTGGAATCTGAGAACAGATATTTCGGATCCCTTTGAAGACTATAGGGCCAAAGGAAATATCCTCCGATAACAAAGGGAAGGAAGCTTTCTGAGAAACTTCTTTGTGTTCTGTGAAATCATCTAACAGAGTTGCAGCTTTCCCCTCAAGAAACCTTTCGCTAAGACAGTTCTTGTGGAATTGGCAAAGTGATATTTGGAAGCCCATAGAGGGCTATGGTGAAAAAGGAAATATCCTCAGATGAAATCTGGAAAGAAGCTTTCTGAGAAACTGCTTAGTGTTCTGTTAATTCAACTCACAGAGTTACATCTGTATTTCGTGGATCTCTTTGCTAGCCTTATTTCTGTGGAATCTGAGAACAGACATTTCGGATCCCTTTGAAGACTATAGGGCCAAAGGAAATATCCTCCGATAACAAAGAGAAAGAAGCTTTCTGAGAAACTTCTTTGTGTTCTGTGAAATCATCTCACAGAGTTGCAGCTTTCCCCTCAAGAAGCCTTTCGCTAAGTCAATTCTTGTGGAATTGGCAAAGTGATATTTGGAAGCCCATAGAGGGCTATGGTGAAAAAGGAAATATCCTCAGATGAAATCTGGAAGAAGCTTTCTGAGAAACTGCTTAGTGTTCTGTTAATTCATCTCACAGAGTTACATCTGTATTTCTTGGATCTCTTTGCTAGCCTTATTTCTGTGGAATCTGAGAACAGATATTTCGGATCCCTTTGAAGACTATAGGGCCAAAGGAAATATCCTCCGATAACAAAGAGAAAGAAGCTTTCTGAGAAACTTCGTTGTGTTCTGTGAAATCATCTCACAGAGTTACAGCTTTCCCCTCACGGAGCCTTTCGCTAAGACAGTTCTTTTGGAATTGGCAAAGTTATATTTGGAAGCCCATAGAGGGCTATGGTGAAAAAGGAAATATCCAGAGATGAAATCTGGAAAGAAGCTTTCTGAGAAACTGCTTAGTGTTCTGTTAATTCATCTCACAGAGTTACATCTGTATTTCGTGGATCTCTTTGCTAGCCTTATTTCTGTTGAATCTGAGAACAGATATTTCGGATCCTTTTGAAGATTATAGGGCTAAAGGAAATATCCTCTGAAAACAAAGAGAAAGAAGCTTTCTGAGAAACTGCTTAGTGTTCTGTTAATTCATCTCACAGAGTTACATCTGTATTTCGTGGATCTCTTTGCTAGCCTTATTTCTGTGGAATCTGAGAACAGATATTTCGGATCCCTTTGAAGACTATAGGGCCAAAGGAAATATCCTCCGATAACAAAGGGAAGGAAGCTTTCTGAGAAACTTCTTTGTGTTCTGTGAAATCATCTAACAGAGTTGCAGCTTTCCCCTCAGGAAGCCTTTCGCTACGACCGTTCTTGTGGAATTGGCAAAGTGATATTTGGAAGCCCATAGAGGGCTATGCTGAAAAAGGAAATATCCTCAGATGAAATCTGGAAAGAAGCTTTCTGAGAAACTGCTTAGTGTTCTGTTAATTCAACTCACAGAGTTACATCTGTATTTCGTGGATCTCTTTGCTAGCCTTATTTCTGTGGAATCTGAGAACAGATATTTCGGATCCTTTTGAAGACTGTAGGGCCAAAGGAAATATCCTCTGAAAACAAAGAGAAAGAAGCTTTCTGAGAAACTTCTTTGTGTTCTGTGAAATCATCTCACAGAGTTAAAGCTTTCCCCTCAAGGAGTCTTTCGCTAAGACAGTTCTTGTGGAATTGGCAAAGTGATATCTGGAAGCCCATCGTGGGCTATGGTGAAAAAGGAAATATCCTCAAATGAAATCTGGAAAGAAGCTTTCTGAGAAACTGCTTAGTGTTCTGTTAATTCATCTCACAGAGTTACATCGGTATTTCGTGGATCTCTTTGCTAGCCTTATTTCTGTGGAATCTGAGAAAAGATATTTCGGAACCCTTTGAAGACTATAGGGCCAAAGGAAATATCCTCCGATAACAAAGACAAAGAAGCTTTCTGAGAAACTTCGTTGTGTTCTGTGAAATCATCTCACAGAGTTACAGCTTTACCCTCAAGGAGCCTTTCGCTAAGACGGTTCTTTTGAAATTGGCAAAGTGATATTTGGAAGCCGATAGAGGGCTATGGTGAAAAAGGAAATATCCTCAGAGGAAATCTGGAAAGAAGCTTTCTGAGAAACTGCTTAGTGTTCTGTTAATTCATCTCACAGTGTTACATCTGTATTTCATGGATCTCTTTGCTAGCCTTATTTCTGTTGAATCTGAGAACAGATATTTCGGATCCTTTTGAAGACTATAGGGCCAAAGGAAATATCCTCTGAAAACAAAGAGAAAGAAGCTTTCTGAGAAACTTTTTTGTGTTCTGTGAAATCATCTCACAGAGTTACAGCTTTCCCCTCAAGGAGCCTTTCGCTAAGACAGTTCTTGTGGAATTGGCAAAGTGATATCTGGAAGCCCATAGAGGGCTATGGTGAAAAAGGAAATATCCTCTGATGAAATCTGGAAAGAAGCTTTCTGAGAAACTGCTTAGTGTTCTGTTAATTCATCTCACAGAGTTACATCTGTATTTCGTGGATCTCTTTGCTAGCCTTATTTCTATGGAATCTGAGAACAGATATTTCGGATCCCTTTGAAGACTCTAGGGCCAAAGGAAATATCCTCCGATAACAAAGAGAAAGAAGCTTTCTGAGAAACTTCGTTGTGTTCTGTGAAATCATCTCACAGAGTTACAGCTTTCCCCTCACGGAGCCTTTCGCTAAGACAGTTCTTGTGGAATTGGCAAAGTGATATTTGGAAGCCCATAGAGGGCTATGGTGAAAAAGGAAATATCCTCAGATGAAATCTGGAAAGAAGCTTTCTGAGAAACTGCTTAGTGTTCTGTTAATTCATCTCACAGAGTTACATCTGTATTTCGTGGATCTCTTTGCTAGCTTTATTTCTGTGGAATCTGAGAACAGATATTTCGGATCCTTTTGAAGACTATAGGGCCAAAGGAAATATCCTCTGAAAACAAAGAGAAAGAAGCTTTCTGAGAAACTTCTTTGTGTTCTGTGAAATCATCTCACAGAGTTACAGCTTTCCCCTCAAGGAGTCTTTCGCTAAGACAGTTCTTGTGGAATTGGCAAAGTGGTATCTGGAAGCCCATAGAGGGCTATGGTGAAAAAAGAAATATCCTCAGATGAAATCTGGAAAGAAGCTTTCTGAGAAACTGCTTAGTGTTCTGTTAATTCATCTCACAGAATTACATCTGTATTTCGTGGATCTCTTTGCTAGCCTTATTTCTGTGGAATCTGAGAACAGATATTTCGGATCCCTATGAAGACTATAGGGCCAAAGGAAATATCCTCCGATAACAAAGAGAAAGAAGCGTTCTGAGAAACTTCTTTGTGTTCTGTGAAATCATCTCACAGATTTACAGCTTTCCCCTCAAGAAGATTTTCGCTAAGACAGTTCTTGTGGAATTGGCAAAGTGATATTTGGAAGCCCTTAGAGGGCTATGGTGAAAAAGGAAGTATCCTCAGATGAAATCTGGAAAGAAGCTTTCTGAGAAACTGCTTAGTGTTCTGTTAATTCATCTCACAGAGTTACATCTGTATTTCGTGGATCTCTTTGCTAGCCTTATTTCTGTGGAATCTGAGAACAGATATTTCGGATCCCTTTGAAGACTATAGGGCCAAAGGAAATATCCTCCGATAACAAAGAGAAAGAAGCTTTCTGAGAAACTTCTTTGTGTTCTGTGAAATCATCTCACAGAGTTGCAGCTTTCCCCTCAAGAAGCCTTTCGCTAAGTCAGTTCTTGTGGAATTGGCAAAGTGATATTTGGAAGCCCATAGAGGGTTATGGTGAAAAAGGAAATATCCTCAGATGAAATCCTGAAAGAAGCTTTCTGAGAAACTGCTTAGTGTTCTGTTAATTCATCTCACAGAGTTACATCTGTATTTCTTGGATCTCTTTGCTAGCCTTATTTCTGTGGAATCTGAGAAAAGATATTTCGGATCCCTTTGAAGACTATAGGGCCAAAGGAAATATCCTCCGATAACAAAGAGAAAGAAGCTTTCTGAGAAACTTCGTTGTGTTCTGTGAAATCATCTCACAGAGTTACAGCTTTCGCTTCACGGAGCCTTTCGCTAAGACATTTCTTTTGAAATTGGCAAAGTGATATTTGGAAGCCCATAGAGGGCTATGGTGAAAAAGGAAATATCCTCAGAGGAAATCTGGAAAGAAGCTTTCTGAGAAACTGCTTAGTGTTCTGTTAATTCATCTCACAGAGTTACATCTGTATTTCATGGATCTCTTTGCTAGCCTTATTTCTGTGGAATCTGAGAACAGATATTTCAGATCCCTTTGAAGACTATAGGGCCAAAGGAAATATCCTCCGATAACAAAGAGAAAGAAGCTTTCTGAGAAACTTCTTTGTGTTCTGTGAAATCATCTCACAGAGTTGCAGCTTTCCCCTCAAGAAGCCTTTCGCTAAGACAGTTCTTGTGGAATTGGCAAAGTGATATTTGGAAGCCCATAGAGGGCTATGGTGAAAAAGGAAATATCCTCAGATGAAATCTAGAAAGAAGCTTTCTGAGAAACTGCTTAGTGTTCTGTTAATTCATCTCACAGAGTTACATCTGTATTTCGTGGATCTCTTTGCTAGCCTTATTTCTGTGGAATCTGAGAACAGATATTTCGGATCCCTTTGAAGACTATAGGGCCAAAGGAAATATCCTCCGATAACAAAGGGAAGGAAGCTTTCTGAGAAACTTCGTTGTGTTCTGTGAAATCATCTCACAGAGTTACAGCTTTCCCCTCACGGAGCCTTTCGCTAAGACAGTTCTTTTGGAATTGGCAAAGTTATATTTGGAAGCCCATAGAGGGCTATGGTGAAAAATGAAATATCCAGAGATGAAATCTGGAAAGAAGCTTTCTGAGAAACTGCTTAGTGTTCTGTTAATTCATCTCACAGAGTTACATCTGCATTTCGTGGATCTCTTTGCTAGCCTTATTTCTGTTGAATCTGAGAACAGATATTTCGGATCCTTTTGAAGATTATAGGGCTAAAGGAAATATCCTCTGAAAACAAAGAGAAAGAAGCTTTCTGAGAAACTTCGTTGTGTTCTGTGAAATCATCTCACAGAGTTACAGCTTTCCCCTCAAGGAGTCTTTCGCTAAGACAGTTCTTGTGGAATTGGCAAAGTGATATTTGGAAGCCCATAGAGGGCTATGGTGAAAAAGGAAATATCCTCAGATGAAATCTGGAAAGAAGCTTTCTGAGAAACTGCTTAGTGTTCTGTTAATTCATCTCAGAGAGATACATCTGTATTTCGTGGATCTCTTTGCTAGCCTTATTTCTGTGGAATCTGAGAACAGATATTTCGGATCCCTTTGAAGACTATAGGGCCAAAGGAAATATCCTCCGATAACAAAGAGAAAGAAGCTTTCTGAGAAACTTCTTTGTGTTCTGTGAAATCATCTCACAGAGTTGCAGCTTTCCCCTCAAGAAGCCTTTCGCTAAGACAGTTCTTGTGGAATTGGCAAAGTGATATTTGGAAGCCCATAGAGGGCTATGGTGAAAAAGTAAATATCCTCAGAAGAAATCTGGAAAGAAGCTTTCTGAGAAACTGCTTAGAGTTCTGTTAATTCATCTCACAGAGTTACATCTGTATTTCGTGGATCTCTTTGCTAGCTTTCTTTCTGTGGAATCTGAGAACACATATTTCCGATCCTTTTGAAGACTATAGGGCCAAAGGAAATATCCTCTGAAAAGAAAGAGAAAGAAGCTTTCTGAGAAACTTCTTTGTGTTCTGTGAAATCATCTCACAGAGTTACAGCTTTCCCCTCAAGGAGTCTTTCGCTAAGACAGTTCTTGTGGAATTGGCAAAGTGATATCTGGAAGCCCATAGAGGGCTATGGTGAAAAAGGAAATATCCTCAGATGAAATCTGGAAAGAAGCTTTCTGAGAAACTGCTTAGTGTTCTGTTAATTCATCTCACAGAGTTACATCTGTATTTCGTGGATCTCTTTGCTAGCCTTATTTCTGTGGAATCTGAGAACAGATATTTCGGATCCCTATGAAGACTATAGGGCCAAAGGAAATATCCTCCGATAACAAAGAGAAAGAAGCGTTCTGAGAAACTTCTTTGTGTTCTGTGAAATCATCTCACAGAGTTACAGCTTTCCCCTCAAGAAGATTTTCGCTAAGACAGTTCTTGTGGAATTGGCAAAGTGATATTTGGAAGCCCTTAGAGGGCTATGGTGAAAAAGGAAATATCCTCAGATGAAATCTGGAAAGAAGCTTTCTGAGAAACTGCTTAGTGTTCTGTTAATTCATCTCACAGAGTTACATCTGTATTTCGTGGATCTCTTTGCTAGCCTTATTTCTGTGGAATCTGAGAAAAGATATTTCGGATCCCTTTGAAGACTATAGGGCCAAAGGAAATATCCTCCGATAACAAAGAGAGAGAAGCTTTCTGAGAAACTTCGTTGTGTTCTGTGAAATCATCTCACAGAGTTACAGCTTTCGCTTCACGGAGCCTTTCGCTAAGACAGTTCTTTTGAAATTGGCAAAGTGATATTTGGAAGCCCATAGAGGGCTATGGTGAAAAAGGAAATATCCTCAGAGGAAATCTGGAAAGAAGCCTTCTGAGAAACTGCTTAGTGTTCTGTTAATTCATCTCACAGTTTTACATCTGTATTTCATGGATCTCTTTGCTAGCCTTATTTCTGTGGAATCTGAGAACAGATATTTCAGATCCCTTTGAAGACTATAGGGCCAAAGGAAATATCCTCCGATAACAAAGAGAAAGAAGCTTTCTGAGAAACTTCTTTGTGTTCTGTGAAATCATCTCACAGAGTTGCAGCTTTCCCCTCAAGAAGCCTTTCGCTAAGACAGTTCTTGTGGAATTCGCAAAGTGATATTTGGAAGCCCATAGAGGGCTATGGTGAAAAAGGAAATATCCTCAGATGAAATCTGGAAAGAAGCTTTCTGAGAAACTGCTTAGTGTTCTGTTAATTCATCTCACAGAGTTACATCTGTATTTCGTGGATCTCTTTGCTAGCCTTATTTCTGTGGAATCTGAGAACAGATATTTCGGATCCCTTTGAAGACTATAGGGCCAAAGGAAATATCCTCCGATAACAAAGGGAAGGAAGCTTTCTGAGAAACTTCTTTGTGTTCTGTGAAATCATCTAACAGAGTTGCAGCTTTCCCCTCAAGAAGCCTTTCGCTAAGACAGTTCTTGTGGAATTGGCAAAGTGATATTTGGAAGCCCATAGAGGGCTATGGTGAAAAAGGAAATATCCTCAGATGAAATCTGGAAAGAAGCTTTCTGAGAAACTGCTTAGTGTTCTGTTAATTCAACTCACAGAGTTACATCTGTATTTCGTGGATCTCTTTGCTAGGCTTATTTCTGTGGAATCTGAGAACAGACATTTCGGATCCCTTTGAAGACTATAGGGCCAAAGGAAATATCCTCCGATAACAAAGAGAAAGAAGCTTTCTGAGAAACTTCTTTGTGTTCTGTGAAATCATCTCACAGAGTTGCAGCTTTCCCCTCAAGAAGCCTTTCGCTAAGTCAGTTCTTGTGGAATTGGCAAAGTGATATTTGGAAGCCCATAGAGGGCTAAGGTGAAAAAGGAAATATCCTCAGATGAAATCTGGAAAGAAGCTTTCTGAGAAACTGCTTAGTGTTCTGTTAATTCATCTCACAGAATTACATCTGTATTTCTTGGATCTCTTTGCTAGCCTTATTTCTGTGGAATCTGAGAACAGATATTTCGGATCCCTTTGAAGACTATAGGGCCAAAGGAAATATCCTCCGATAACAAAGAGAAAGAAGCTTTCTGAGAAACTTCGTTGTGTTCTGTGAAATCATCTCACAGAGTTACAGCTTTCCCCTCACGGAGCCTTTCGCTAAGACAGTTCTTTTGGAATTGGCAAAGTTATATTTGGAAGCCCATAGAGGGCTATGGTGAAAAAGGAAATATCCAGAGATGAAATCTGGAAAGAAGCTTTCTGAGAAACTGCTTAGTGTTCTGTTAATTCATCTCACAGAGTTACATCTGTATTTCGTGGATCTCTTTGCTAGCCTTATTTCTGTTGAATCTGAGAACAGATATTTCGGATCCTTTTGAAGATTATAGGGCTAAAGGAAATATCCTCTGAAAACAAAGAGAAAGAAGCTTTCTGAGAAACTTCTTTGTGTTATGTGAAATCATCTCACAGAGTTACAGCTTTCCCCTCAAGGAGTCTTTCGCTAAGACAGTTCTTGTGGAATTGGCAAAGTGATACCTGGAAGCCCATAGAGGGCTATTTTGAAAAAGGAAATATCCTCAGATGAAATCTGGAAAGAAACTTTCTGAGAAACTGCTTAGTGTTCTGTTAATTCATCTCACAGAGTTACATCTGTATTTCGTGGATCTCTTTGCTAGCCTTATTTCTGTGGAATCTGAGAACAGATATTTCGGATCCCTAAGAAGACTATAGGGCCAAAGGAAATATCCTCCGATAACAAAGAGAAAGAAGCTTTCTGAGAAACTTCTTTGTGTTCTGTGAAATCATCTCACAGAGTTACAGCTTTCCTCTCAAGAAGCCTTTCGCTAAGACAGTTCTTGTGGAATTGGAAAAGTGATATTTGGAAGCCCATAGAGGGCTATGGTGAAAAAGGAAATATCCTCAAATGAAATCTGGAAAGAAGCTTTCTGAGAAACTGCTTAGTGTTCTGTTAATTCATCTCACAGAGTTACATCTGTATTTCGTGGATCTCTTTGCTAGCCTTATTTCTGTGGAATCTGAGAACAGATATTTCGGATCCCTTTGAAGACTATAGGGCCAAAGGAAATATCCTCCGATAACAAAGAGAAAGAAGCTTTCTGAGAACTTCGTTGTGTTCTGTGAAATCATCTCACAGAGTTACAGCTTTCCCCTCACGGAGCCTTTCGCTAAGACAGTTCTTTTGAAATTGGCAAAGTGATATTTGGAAACCCATAGAGGGCTATGGTGAAAAAAGAAATATCCTCAGAGGAAATCTGGAAAGAAGCTTTCTGAGAAACTGCTTAGTGTTCTGTTAATTCATCTCACAGTGTTACATCTGTATTTCGTGGATCTCTTTGCTAGCCTTATTTCTGTGGAATCTGAGAACAGATATTTCAGATCCCTTTGAAGACTATAGGCCAAAGGAAATATCCTCCGATAACAAAGAGAAAGAAGCTTTCTGAGAAAGTTCGTTGTGTTCTGTGAAATCATCTCACAGAGTTGCAGCTTTCCCCTCAAGAAGCCTTTCGCTAAGACAGTTCTTGTGGAATTGGCAAAGTGATATTTGAAAGCCCGTAGAGGGCTATGGTGAAAAAGGAAATATCCTCAGATGAAATCTGGAAAGAAGCTTTCTGAGAAACTGCTTAGTGTTCTGTTAATTCATCTCACAGAGTTACATCTGTATTTCGTGGATCTCTTTGCTAGCCTTATTTCTGTGGAGTCTGAGAACAGATATTTCGGATCCCTTTGAAGACTATAGGGCCACAGGAAATATCCTCCGATAAGAAAGAGAAAGAAGCTTTCTGAGAAACTTCTTTGTGTTCTGTGAAATCATCTCACAGAGTTGCAGCTTTCTCCTCAAGAAGCCTTTCGCTAAGACAGTTCTTGTGGAATTGGCAAAGTGATATTTGGAAGCCCATAGAGGGCTATGGTGAAAAAGGAAATATCCTCAGATGAAATCTGGAAAGAAGCTTTCTGAGAAACTGCTTAGTGTTCTGTTAATTCATCTCACAGAGTTACATCTGTATTTCGTGGATCTCTTTGCTATCATCTCACAGAGTTACAGCTTTCCCCTCAAGGAGTCTTTCGCTAAGATAGTTCTTGTGAAATTGGCAAAGTGATATCTGGAAGCCCATAGAGGGCTATGGTGAAAAAGGAAATATCCTCAGATGAAATCTGGAAAGAAGCTTTCTGAGAAACTGCTTAGTGTTCTGTTAATTCATCTCACAGAGTTACATCTGTATTTCGTGGATCTCTTTGCTAGCCTTATTTCTGTGGAATCTGAGAACAGATATTTCGGATCCCTTTGAAGACTATAGGGCCAAAGGAAATATCCTCCGATAACAAAGAGAAAGAAGCTTTCTGAGAAGCTTCTTTGTGTTCTGTGAAATCATCTCACAGAGTTGCAGCTTTCCCCTCAAGAAGCCTTTCGCTAAGACAGTTCTTGTGGAATTGGCAAAGTGATATTTGGAAGCCCATACAGGGCTATGGTGAAAAAGGAAATATCCTCAGATGAAATCTGGAAAGAAGCTTTCTGAGAAACTGCTTAGTGTTCTGTTAATTCATCTCACAGAGTTACATCTGTACTTCGTGGATCTCTTTGCTAGCCTTATTTCTGTGGAATCTGAGAAAAGATATTTCGGATCCCTTTGAAGACTATAGGGCCAAAGGAAATATCCTCCGATAACAAAGAGAAAGAAGCTTTCTGAGAAACTTCGTTGTGTTCTGTGAAATCATCTCACAGAGTTACAGCTTTCCCCTCAAGGAGCCTTTCGCTAAGACAGTTCTTTTGAAATTGGCAAAGTGATATTTGGAAGCCCATAGAGGGCTATGGTGAAAAAGGAAATATCCTCAGAGGAAATCTGGAAAGAAGCTTTCTGAGAAACTGCTTAGTGTTCTGTTAATTCATCTCACAGTGTTACATATGTAAGTCATGGATCTCTTTGCTAGCCTTATTTCTGTGGAATCTGAGAACAGATATTTCAGATCCCTTTGAAGACTATAGGGCCAAAGGAAATATCCTCCGATAACAAAGAGAAAGAAGCTTTCTGAGAAACTTCTTTTTGTTCTGTGAAATCATCTCACAGAGTTACAGCTTTCCTCTCAAGAAGCCTTTCGTTAAGACAGTTCTTGTGGAATTGGCAAAGTGATATTTGGAAGCCCATAGAGGGCTATGGTGAAAAAGGAAATATCCTCAGATGAAATCTGGAAAGAAGCTTTCTGAGAAACTGCTTAGTGTTCTGTTAATTCATCTCACAGAGTTACATCTGTATTTCGTGGATCTCTTTGCTAGCCTTATTTCTGTGGAATCTGAGAAAAGATATTTCGGATCCCTTTAAGGACTATAGGGCCAAAGGAAATATCCTCCGATAACAAAGAGAAAGAAGCTTTCTGAGAAACTTCGTTGTGTTCTGTGAAATCATCTCACAGAGTTACAGCTTTCCCCTCACGGAGCCTTTCGCTAAGACAGTTCTTTTGAAATTGGCAAAGTGATATTTGGAAGCCCATAGAGGGCTATGGTGAAAAAGGAAATATCCTCAGAGGAAATCTGGAAAGAAGCTTTCTGAGAAACTGCTTAGTGTTCTGTTAATTCATCTCACAGTGTTACATCTGTATTTCATGGATCTCTTTGCTAGCCTTATTTCTGTGGAATCTGAGAACAGATATTTCAGATCCCTTTGAAGACTATAGGGCCAAAGGAATTATCCTCCGATAACAAAGAGAAAGAAGCTTTCTGAGAAAGTTCGTTGTGTTCTGTGAAATCATCTCACATAGTTGCAGCTTTCCCCTCAAGAAGCCTTTCGCTAAGACAGTTCTTGTGGAATTGGCAAAGTGATATTTGAAAGCCCGTAGAGGGCTATGGTGAAAAAGGAAATATCCTCAGATGAAAAATGGAAAGAAGCTTTCTGAGAAACTGCTTAGTGTTCTGTTAATTCATCTCACAGAGTTACATCTGTATTTCGTGGATCTCTTTGCTAGCCTTATTTCTGTGGAATCTGAGAACAGATATTTCGGATCCCTTTGAAGACTATAGGGCCAAAGGAAATATCTTCCGATAACAAAGAGAAAGAAGCTTTCTGAGAAGCTTCTTTGTGTTCTGTGAAATCATCTCACAGAGTTACAGCTTTCCCCTCAAGAAGCCTTTCGCTAAGACAGTTCTTGTGGAATTGGCAAAGTGATATTTGGAAGCCCCTAGGGGGCTATGGTGAAAAAGGAAATATCCTCAGATGAAATCTGGAAAGAAGGTTTCTGAGAAACTGCTTATGTTCTGTTAATTCATCTCACAGAGTTACATCTGTATTTCTTGGATCTCTTTGCTAGCCTTATTTCTGTGGAATCTGAGAAAAGATATTTCGGATCCCTTTGAAGACTATAGGGCCAAAGGAAATATCCTCCGATAACAAAGAGAAAGAAGCTTTCTGAGAAACTTCGTTGTGTTCTGTGAAATCATCTCACAGAGTTACAGCTTTCCCCTCACGGAGCCTTTCGCTAAGACAGTTCTTTTGAAATTGGCAAAGTGATATTTGGAAGCCCATAGAGGGCTATGGTGAAAAAGGAAATATCCTCAGAGGAAATCTGGAAAGAAGCTTTTGAGAAACTGCTTAGTGTTCTGTTAATTCATCTCACAGTGTTACATATGTAAGTCATGGATCTCTTTGCTAGCCTTATTTCTGTGGAATCTGAGAACAGATATTTCAGATCCCTTTGAAGACTATAGGGCCAAAGGAAATATCCTCCGATAACAAAGAGAAAGAAGCTTTCTGAGAAACTTCTTTGTGTTCTGTGAAATCATCTCACAGAGTTACAGCTTTCCTCTCAAGAAGCCTTTCGCTAAGACAGTTCTTGTGGAATTGGCAAGGTGATATTTGGAAGCCCATAGAGGGCTATGGTGAAAAAGGAAATATCCTCAAATGAAATCTGGAAAGAAGCTTTCTGAGAAACTGCTTAGTGTTCTGTTAATTCATCTCACAGAGTTACATCTGTATTTCGTGGATCTCTTTGCTAGCCTTATTTCTGTGAAATCTGAGAACAGATATTTCGGATCCCTTTGAAGACTATAGGGCCAAAGGAAATATCCTCCGATAACAAAGAGAAAGAAGCTTTCTGAGAAAGTTCGTTGTGTTCTGTGATATCATCTCACAGAGTTACAGCTTTCCCCTCACGGGGCCTTTCGCTAAGACAGTTCTTTTGAAATTGGCAAAGTGATATTTGGAAACCCATAGAGGGCTATGGTGAAAAAAGAAATATCCTCAGAGGAAATCTGGAAAGAAGCTTTCTGAGAAACTGCTTAGTGTTCTGTTAATTCATCTCACAGTGTTACATCTGTATTTCGTGGATCTCTTTGCTAGCCTTATTTCTGTGGAATCTGAGAACAGATATTTCAGATCCCTTTGAAGACTTGAGGGCCAAAGGAAATATCCTCCGATAACAAAGGGAAAGAAGCTTTCTGAGAAAGTTCGTTGTGTTCTGTGAAATCATCTCACAGAGTTGCAGCTTTCCCCTCAAGAATCCTTTCACTAAGACAGTTATTGTGGAATTGGCAAAGTGATATTTGAAAGCCCGTAGAGGGCTACGGTGAAAAAGGAAATATCCTCAGATGAAATCTGGAAAGAAGCTTTCTGAGAAACTGCTTAGTGTTCTGTTAATTCATCTCACAGAGTTACATCTGTATTTCGTGGATCTCTTTGCTAGCCTTATTTCTGTGGAATCTGAGAACAGATATTTCGGATCCCTATGAAGACTATAGGGCCAAAGGAAATATCCTCCGATAACAAAGAGAAAGAAGCTTTCTGAGAAACTTCTTTGTGTTCTGTGAAATCATCTCACGGAGTTACAGCTTTCCCCTCAAGAAGCCTTTCGCTAAGACAGTTCTTGTGGAATTAGCAAAGTGATATTTGGAAGCCCATAGAGGGCTATGGTGAAAAAGGAAATATCCTCAGATGAAATCTGGAAAGAAGCTTTCTGAGAAACTGCTTAGTGTTCTGTTAATTCATCTCACAGTGTTACATATGTAAGTCATGGATCTCTTTGCTAGCCTTATTTCTGTGGAATCTGAGAACAGATATTTCAGATCCCTTTGAAGACTATAGGGCCAAAGGAAATATCCTCCGATAACAAAGAGAAAGAAGCTTTCTGAGAAACTTCTTTGTGTTCTGTGAAATCATCTCACAGAGTTACAGCTTTCCTCTCAAGAAGCCTTTCGTTAAGACAGTTCTTGTGGAATTGGCAAAGTGATATCTGGAAGCCCATAGAGGGCTATGGTGAAAAAGGAAATATCCTCAAATGAAATCTGGAAAGAAGCTTTCTGAGAAACTGCTTAGTGTTCTGTTAATTCATCTCACAGAGTTACATCTGTATTTCGTGGATCTCTTTGCTAGCCTTATTTCTGTGAAATCTGAGAACAGATATTTCGGATCCCTTTGAAGACTATAGGGCCAAAGGAAATATCCTCCGATAACAAACCGAAAGAAGCTTTCTGAGAAACTTCGTTGTGTTCTGTGAAATCATCTCACAGAGTTACAGCTTTCCCCTCACGGGGCCTTTCGCTAAGACAGTTCTTTTGAAATTGGCAAAGTGATATTTGGAAACCCATAGAGGGCTATGGTGAAAAAAGAAATATCCTCAGAGGAAATCTGGAAAGAAGCTTTCTGAGAAACTGCTTAGTGTTCTGTTAATTCATCTCACAGAGTTACATCTGTATTTCGTGGATCTCTTTGCTCGCCTTATTTCTGTGGAATCTGAGAACAGATATTTCGGATCCCTATGAAGACTATAGGGCCAAAGGAAATATCCTCCGATAACAAAGAGAAAGAAGCTTTCTGAGAAACTTCGTTGTGTTCTGTGAAATCATCTCACAGAGTTACAGCTTTCCCCTCAAGAAGCCTTTCGCTAAGACAGTTCTTGTGGAATTGGCTAAGTGATATTTGGAAGCCCTTAGAGGGCTATGGTGAAAAAGGAAATACCCTCAGATGAAATCTGGAAAGAAGCTTTCTGAGAAACTGCTTAGTGTTCTGTTAATTCATCTCACAGAGTTACATCTGTATTTCGTAGATCTCTTTGCTAGCCTTATTTCTGTGGAATCTGAGAAAAGATATTTCGGATCCCTTTAAAGACTATAGGGCCAAAGGAAATATCCTCCGATAACAAAGAGAAAGAAGCTTTCTGAGAAACTTCGTTGTGTTCTGTGAAATCATCTCACAGAGTGACAGCTTTCCCCTCACGGAGCCTTTCGCTAAGACAGTTCTTTTGAAATTGGCAAAGTGATATTTGGAAGACCATAGAGGGCTATGGTGAAAAAGGAAATATCCTCAGATGAAATCTGGAAAGAAGCTTTCTGAGAAACTGCTTAGTGTTCTGTTAATTCATCTCACAGAGTTACATCTGTATTTCGTGGATCTCTTTGCTAGCCTTATTTCTGTTGAATCTGAGAACAGATATTTCGGATCCTTTTGAAGACTATAGGGCCAAAGGAAATATCCTCTGAAAACAAAGAGAAAGAAGCTTTCTGAGAAACTTCTTTGTGTTCTGTGAAATCATCTCACAGAGTTACAGCTTTCCCCTCAAGGAGTCTTTCGCTAAGACAGTTCTTGTGGAATTGACAAAGTGATATCTGGAATCCCATAGAGGGCTATGGTGAAAAAGGAAATATCCTCAGATGAAATCTGGAAAGAAGCTTTCTGAGAAACTGCTTAGTGTTCTGTTAATTCATCTCACAGAGTTACATCTGTATTTCGTGGATCTCTTTGCTAGCCTTATTTCTGGGGAATCTGAGAACAGATATTTCGGATCCCTTTGAAGACTATAGGGCCAAAGGAAATATCCTCCGATAACAAAGAGAAAGAAGCTTTCTGAGAAACTTCTTTGTGTTCTGTGAAATCATCTCACAGAGTTACAGCTTTCCCCTCAAGAAGCCTTTCGCTAAGACAGTTCTTGTGGAATTGGCAAAGTGATATTTGGAAGCCCATAGAGGGCTATGGTGAAAAAGGAAATATCCTCAGATGAAATCTGGAAAGAAGCTTTCTGAGAAACTGCTTAGTGTTCTGTTAATTCATCTCACAGAGTTACATCTGTATTTCGTGGATCTCTTTGCTAGCCTTATTTCTGTGGAATCTGAGAACAGATATTTCGGATCCCTATGAAGACTATAGGGCCAAAGGAAATATCCTCCGATAACAAAGAGAAAGAAGCTTTCTGAGAAACTTCTTTGTGTTCTGTGAAATCATCTCACAGAGTTACTGCTTTCCCCTCAAGAAGACTTTCGCTAAGACAGTTCTTGTGGAATTGGCAAAGTGATATTTGGAAGCCCATAGAGGGCTATGGTGAAAAAGGAAATATCCTCAGATGAAATCTGGAAAGAAGCTTTCTGAGAAACTGCTTAGTGTTCTGTTAATTCATCTCACAGAGTTACATCTGTATTTCGTGGATCTCTTTGCTAGCCTTATTTCTGTGGAATCTGAGAAAAGATATTTCGGATCCCTTTGAAGACTATAGGGCCAAAGGAAATATCCTCCGATAACAAAGACAAAGAAGCTTTCTGAGAAACTTCGTTGTGTTCTGTGAAATCATCTCACAGAGTTACAGCTTTCGCCTCACGGAGCCTTTCGCTAAGACAGTTCTTTTGAAATTGGCAAAGTGATATTTGGAAGCCCATAGAGGGCTATGGTGAAAAAGGAAATATCCTCAGAGGAAATCTGGAAAGAAGCTTTCTGAGAAACTGCTTAGTGTTCTGTTAATTCATCTCACAGTGTTACATCTGTATTTCATGGATCTCTTTGCTAGCCTTATTTCTGTGGAATCTGAGAACAGATATTTCGGATCCCTTTGAAGACTATAGGGCCAAAGGAAATATCCTCCGATAACAAAGGGAAAGAACCTTTCTGAGAAACTTCTTTGTGTTCTGTGAAATCATCTCACAGAGTTGCAGCTTTCCCCTCAAGAAGCCTTTCGCTAAGACAGTTCTTGTGGAATTGGCAAAGTGATATTTGGAAGCCCATAGAGGGCTATGGTGAAAAAGGAAATATCCTCAGATGAAATCTGGAAAGAAGCTTTCTGAGAAACTGCTTAGTGTTCTGTTAATTCATCTCACAGAGTTACATCTGTATTTCGTGGATCTCTTTGCTAGCCTTATTTCTGTGGAATCTGAGAAAAGATATTTCGGATCCCTTTGAAGACTATAGGGCCAAAGGAAATATCCTCCGATAACAAAGACAAAGAAGCTTTCTGAGAAACTTCTTTGTGTTCTGTGAAATCATCTCACAGAGTTGCAGCTTTCCCCTCAAGAAGCCTTTCGCTAAGTCAGTTCTTGTGGAATTGGCAAAGTGATATTTGGAAGCCCATAGAGGGCTATGGTGAAAAAGGAAATATCCAGAGATGAAATCTTGAAAGAAGCTTTCTGAGAAACTGCTTAGTGTTCTGTTAATTCATCTCACAGACTTACATCTGTATTTCGTGGATCTCTTTGCTAGCCTTATTTCTGTTGAATCTGAGAACAGATATTTCGGATCCTTTTGAAGATTGTAGGGCTAAAGGAAATATCCTCTGAAAACAAAGAAAAAGAAGCTTTCTGAGAAACTTCTTTGTGTTGTGTGAAATCATCTCACAGAGTTACAGCTTTCCCCTCAAGGAGTCTTTCGCTAAGACAGTTCTTGTGGAATTGGCAAAGTGATACCTGGAAGCCCATAGAGGGCTATTTTGAAAAAGGAAATATCCTCAGATGAAATCTGGAAAGAAACTTTCTGAGAAACTGCTTAGTGTTCTGTTAATTCATCTCACAGAGTTACATCTGTATTTCGTGGATCTCTTTGCTAGCCTTATTTCTGTGGAATCTGAGAACAGATATTTCGGATCCCTTTGAAGACTATAGGGCCAAAGGAAATATCCTCCGATAACAAAGAGAAAGAAGCTTTCTGAGAAACTTCGTTGTGCTCTGTGAAATCATCTCACAGATTACAGCTTTCCCCTCACGGAGCCTTTCGCTAAGACACTTCTTTTGAAATTGGCAAAGTGATATTTGGAAACCCATAGAGGGCTATGGTGAAAAAAGAAATATCCTCAGAGGAAATCTGGAAAGAAGCTTTCTGAGAAACTGCTTAGTGTTCTGTTAATTCATCTCACAGTGTTACATCTGTATTTCGTGGATCTCTTTGCTAGCCTTATTTCTGTGGAATCTGAGAACAGATATTTCAGATCCCTTTGAAGACTATAGGGCCAAAGGAAATATCCTCCGATAACAAAGAGAAAGAAGCTTTCTGAGAAAGTTCGTTGTGTTCTGTGAAATCATCTCACAGAGTTGCAGCTTTCCCCTCAAGAAGCCTTTCGCTAAGACAGTTCTTGTGGAATTGGCAAAGTGATATTTGGAAGCCCATAGAGGGCTATGGTGAAAAAGGAAATATCCTCAGATGAAATCTGGAAAGAAGCTTTCTGAGAAACTGCTTAGTGTTCTGTTAATTCATCTCACAGTGTTACATATGTAAGTCATGGATCTCTTTGCTAGCCTTATTTCTGTGGAATCTGAGAACAGATATTTCAGATCCCTTTGAAGACTATAGGGCCAAAGGAAATATCCTCCGATAACAAAGAGAAAGAAGCTTTCTGAGAAACTTCTTTGTGTTCTGTGAAATCATCTCACAGAGTTACAGCTTTCCTCTCAAGAAGCCTTTCGTTAAGACAGTTCTTGTGGAATTGGCAAAGTGATATCTGGAAGCCCATAGAGGGCTATGGTGAAAAAGGAAATATCCTCAAATGAAATCTGGAAAGAAGCTTTCTGAGAAACTGCTTAGTGTTCTGTTAATTCATCTCACAGAGTTACATCTGTATTTCGTGGATCTCTTTGCTAGCCTTATTTCTGTGAAATCTGAGAACAGATATTTCGGATCCCTTTGAAGACTATAGGGCCAAAGGAAATATCCTCCGATAACAAACCGAAAGAAGCTTTCTGAGAAACTTCGTTGTGTTCTGTGAAATCATCTCACAGAGTTACAGCTTTCCCCTCACGGGGCCTTTCGCTAAGACAGTTCTTTTGAAATTGGCAAAGTGATATTTGGAAACCCATAGAGGGCTATGGTGAAAAAAGAAATATCCTCAGAGGAAATCTGGAAAGAAGCTTTCTGAGAAACTGCTTAGTGTTCTGTTAATTCATCTCACAGAGTTACATCTGTATTTCGTGGATCTCTTTGCTCGCCTTATTTCTGTGGAATCTGAGAACAGATATTTCGGATCCCTATGAAGACTATAGGGCCAAAGGAAATATCCTCCGATAACAAAGAGAAAGAAGCTTTCTGAGAAACTTCGTTGTGTTCTGTGAAATCATCTCACAGAGTTACAGCTTTCCCCTCAAGAAGCCTTTCGCTAAGACAGTTCTTGTGGAATTGGCTAAGTGATATTTGGAAGCCCTTAGAGGGCTATGGTGAAAAAGGAAATACCCTCAGATGAAATCTGGAAAGAAGCTTTCTGAGAAACTGCTTAGTGTCCTGTTAATTCATCTCACAGAGTTACATCTGTATTTCGTAGATCTCTTTGCTAGCCTTATTTCTGTGGAATCTGAGAAAAGATATTTCGGATCCCTTTAAAGACTATAGGGCCAAAGGAAATATCCTCCGATAACAAAGAGAAAGAAGCTTTCTGAGAAACTTCGTTGTGTTCTGTGAAATCATCTCACAGAGTGACAGCTTTCCCCTCACGGAGCCTTTCGCTAAGACAGTTCTTTTGAAATTGGCAAAGTGATATTTGGAAGACCATAGAGGGCTATGGTGAAAAAGGAAATATCCTCAGATGAAATCTGGAAAGAAGCTTTCTGAGAAACTGCTTAGTGTTCTGTTAATTCATCTCACAGAGTTACATCTGTATTTCGTGGATCTCTTTGCTAGCCTTATTTCTGTTGAATCTGAGAACAGATATTTCGGATCCTTTTGAAGACTATAGGGCCAAAGGAAATATCCTCTGAAAACAAAGAGAAAGAAGCTTTCTGAGAAACTTCTTTGTGTTCTGTGAAATCATCTCACAGAGTTACAGCTTTCCCCTCAAGGAGTCTTTCGCTAAGACAGTTCTTGTGGAATTGACAAAGTGATATCTGGAATCCCATAGAGGGCTATGGTGAAAAAGGAAATATCCTCAGATGAAATCTGGAAAGAAGCTTTCTGAGAAACTGCTTAGTGTTCTGTTAATTCATCTCACAGAGTTACATCTGTATTTCGTGGATCTCTTTGCTAGCCTTATTTCTGTGGAATCTGAGAAAAGATATTTCGGATCCCTTTGAAGACTATAGGGCCAAAGGAAATATCCTCCGATAACAAAGAGAAAGAAGCTTTCTGAGAAACTTCTTTGTGTTCTGTGAAATCATCTCACAGAGTTACAGCTTTCCCCTCAAGAAGCCTTTCGCTAAGACAGTTCTTGTGGAATTGGCAAAGTGATATTTGGAAGCCCATAGAGGGCTATGGTGAAAAAGGAAATATCCTCAGATGAAATCTGGAAAGAAGCTTTCTGAGAAACTGCTTAGTGTTCTGTTAATTCATCTCACAGAGTTACATCTGTATTTCGTGGATCTCTTTGCTAGCCTTATTTCTGTGGAATCTGAGAACAGATATTTCGGATCCCTATGAAGACTATAGGGCCAAAGGAAATATCCTCCGATAACAAAGAGAAAGAAGCTTTCTGAGAAACTTCTTTGTGTTCTGTGAAATCATCTCACAGAGTTACTGCTTTCCCCTCAAGAAGACTTTCGCTAAGACAGTTCTTGTGGAATTGGCAAAGTGATATTTGGAAGCCCATAGAGGGCTATGGTGAAAAAGGAAATATCCTCAGATGAAATCTGGAAAGAAGCTTTCTGAGAAACTGCTTAGTGTTCTGTTAATTCATCTCACAGAGTTACATCTGTATTTCGTGGATCTCTTTGCTAGCCTTATTTCTGTGGAATCTGAGAAAAGATATTTCGGATCCCTTTGAAGACTATAGGGCCAAAGGAAATATCCTCCGATAACAAAGACAAAGAAGCTTTCTGAGAAACTTCGTTGTGTTCTGTGAAATCATCTCACAGAGTTACAGCTTTCGCCTCACGGAGCCTTTCGCTAAGACAGTTCTTTTGAAATTGGCAAAGTGATATTTGGAAGCCCATAGAGGGCTATGGTGAAAAAGGAAATATCCTCAGAGGAAATCTGGAAAGAAGCTTTCTGAGAAACTGCTTAGTGTTCTGTTAATTCATCTCACAGTGTTACATCTGTATTTCATGGATCTCTTTGCTAGCCTTATTTCTGTGGAATCTGAGAACAGATATTTCGGATCCCTTTGAAGACTATAGGGCCAAAGGAAATATCCTCCGATAACAAAGGGAAAGAACCTTTCTGAGAAACTTCTTTGTGTTCTGTGAAATCATCTCACAGAGTTGCAGCTTTCCCCTCAAGAAGCCTTTCGCTAAGACAGTTCTTGTGGAATTGGCAAAGTGATATTTGGAAGCCCATAGAGGGCTATGGTGAAAAAGGAAATATCCTCAGATGAAATCTGGAAAGAAGCTTTCTGAGAAACTGCTTAGTGTTCTGTTAATTCATCTCACAGAGTTACATCTGTATTTCGTGGATCTCTTTGCTAGCCTTATTTCTGTGGAATCTGAGAAAAGATATTTCGGATCCCTTTGAAGACTATAGGGCCAAAGGAAATATCCTCCGATAACAAAGACAAAGAAGCTTTCTGAGAAACTTCTTTGTGTTCTGTGAAATCATCTCACAGAGTTGCAGCTTTCCCCTCAAGAAGCCTTTCGCTAAGTCAGTTCTTGTGGAATTGGCAAAGTGATATTTGGAAGCCCATAGAGGGCTATGGTGAAAAAGGAAATATCCAGAGATGAAATCTTGAAAGAAGCTTTCTGAGAAACTGCTTAGTGTTCTGTTAATTCATCTCACAGACTTACATCTGTATTTCGTGGATCTCTTTGCTAGCCTTATTTCTGTTGAATCTGAGAACAGATATTTCGGATCCTTTTGAAGATTATAGGGCTAAAGGAAATATCCTCTGAAAACAAAGAAAAAGAAGCTTTCTGAGAAACTTCTTTGTGTTGTGTGAAATCATCTCACAGAGTTACAGCTTTCCCCTCAAGGAGTCTTTCGCTAAGACAGTTCTTGTGGAATTGGCAAAGTGATACCTGGAAGCCCATAGAGGGCTATTTTGAAAAAGGAAATATCCTCAGATGAAATCTGGAAAGAAACTTTCTGAGAAACTGCTTAGTGTTCTGTTAATTCATCTCACAGAGTTACATCTGTATTTCGTGGATCTCTTTGCTAGCCTTATTTCTGTGGAATCTGAGAACAGATATTTCGGATCCCTTTGAAGACTATAGGGCCAAAGGAAATATCCTCCGATAACAAAGAGAAAGAAGCTTTCTGAGAAACTTCGTTGTGCTCTGTGAAATCATCTCACAGATTACAGCTTTCCCCTCACGGAGCCTTTCGCTAAGACACTTCTTTTGAAATTGGCAAAGTGATATTTGGAAACCCATAGAGGGCTATGGTGAAAAAAGAAATATCCTCAGAGGAAATCTGGAAAGAAGCTTTCTGAGAAACTGCTTAGTGTTCTGTTAATTCATCTCACAGTGTTACATCTGTATTTCGTGGATCTCTTTGCTAGCCTTATTTCTGTGGAATCTGAGAACAGATATTTCAGATCCCTTTGAAGACTATAGGGCCAAAGGAAATATCCTCCGATAACAAAGAGAAAGAAGCTTTCTGAGAAAGTTCGTTGTGTTCTGTGAAATCATCTCACAGAGTTGCAGCTTTCCCCTCAAGAAGCCTTTCGCTAAGACAGTTCTTGTGGAATTGGCAAAGTGATATTTGGAAGCCCATAGAGGGCTATGGTGAAAAAGGAAATATCCTCAGATGAAATCTGGAAAGAAGCTTTCTGAGAAACTGCTTAGTGTTCTGTTAATTCATCTCACAGAGTTACATCTGTATTTCGTGGATCTCTTTGCTAGCCTTATTTCTGTGGAATCTGAGAACAGATATTTCGGATCCCTTTGAAGACTATAGGGCCAAAGGAAATATCCTCCGATAACAAAGGGAAAGAAGCTTTCTGAGATACTTCTTTGTGTTCTGTGAAATCATCTCACAGAGTTGCAGCTTTCCCCTCAAGAAGCCTTTCGCTAAGACAGTTCTTGTGGAATTGGCAAAGTGATATTTGGAAGCCCATAGAGGGCTATGGTGAAAAAGGAAATATCCTCAGATGAAATCTGGAAAGAAGCTTTCTGAGAAACTGCTTAGTGTTCTGTTAATTCATCTCACAGAGTTATATCTGTATTTCGTGGATCTCTTTGCTAGCCTTATTTCTGTGGAATCTGTGAACAGATATTTCGGATCCTTTTGAAGACTATAGGGCCAAAGGAAATATCCTCTGAAAACAAAGAGAAAGAAGCTTTCTGAGAAACTTCTTTGTGTTCTGTGAAATCATCTCACAGAGTTACAGCTTTCCCCTCAAGGAGTCTTTCGCTAAGACAGT
Source organism: Macaca nemestrina (assembly GCF_043159975.1). Classification (NCBI taxonomy): domain Eukaryota; kingdom Metazoa; phylum Chordata; class Mammalia; order Primates; family Cercopithecidae; genus Macaca; species Macaca nemestrina. The sequence goes on along the minus strand of NC_092136.1, from coordinate 65,394,444 downwards.
TCTTGTGGAATTGGCAAAGTGATATCTGGAAGCCCATAGAGGGCTATGGTGAAAAAGGAAATATCCTCAGATGAAATCTGGAAAGAAGCTTTCTGAGAAACTGCTTAGTGTTCTGTTAATTCATCTCACAGAGTTACATCTGTATTTCGTGGATCTCTTTGCTAGCCTTATTTCTGTGGAATCTGAGAACAGATATTTCGGATCCCTTTGAAGACTATAGGGCCAAAGGAAATATCCTCCGATAACAAAGAGAAAGAAGCTTTCTGAGAAACTTCTTTGTGTTCTGTGAAATCATCTCACAGAATTACAGCTTTCCCCTCAAGAAGCCTTTCGCTAAGACAGTTCTTGTGGAATTGGCAAAGTGATATTTGGAAGCCCATAGAGGGCTATGGTGAAAAAGGAAATATCCTCAGATGAAATCTGGAAAGAAGCTTTCTGAGAAACTGCTTAGTGTTCTGTTAATTCATCTCACAGAGTTACATCTGTATTTCGTGGATCTCTTTGCTAGCCTTATTTCTGTGGAATCTGAGAAAAGATATTTCGGATCCCTTTGAAGACTATAGGGCCAAAGGAAATATCCTCCGATAACAAAGAGAAAGAAGCTTTCTGAGAAACTTCTTTGTGTTCTGTGAAATCATCTCACAGAGTTACAGCTTTCCTCTCAAGAAGCCTTTCGCTAAGACAGTTCTTGTGGAATTGGAAAAGTGATATTTGGAAGCCCATAGAGGGCTATGGTGAAAAAAGAAATATCCTCAGAGGAAATCTGGAAAGAAGCTTTCTGAGAAACTGCTTAGTGTTCTGTTAATTCATCTCACAGTGTTACATCTGTATTTCGTGGATCTCTTTGCTAGCCTTATTTCTGTGGAATCTGAGAACAGATATTTCAGATCCCTTTGAAGACTATAGGGCCAAAGGAAATATCCTCCGATAACAAAGAGAAAGAAGCTTTCTGAGAAAGTTCGTTGTGTTCTGTGAAATCATCTCACAGAGTTGCAGCTTTCCCCTCAAGAAGCCTTTCGCTAAGACAGTTCTTGTGGAATTGGCAAAGTGATATTTGAAAGCCCGTAGAGGGCTATGGTGAAAAAGGAAATATCCTCAGATGAAATCTGGAAAGAAGCTTTCTGAGAAACTGCTTAGTGTTCTGTTAATTCATCTCACAGAGTTACATCTGTATTTCGTGGATCTCTTTGATAGCCTTATTTCTGTGGAATCTGAGAACAGATATTTCGGATCCCTTTGAAGACTATAGGGCCAAAGGAAATATCCTCCGATAACAAAGAGAAAGAAGCTTTCTGAGAAACTTCTTTGTGTTCTGTGAAATCATCTCACAGAGTTGCAGCTTTCCCGTCAAGAAGCCTTTCGCTAAGACAGTTCTTGTGGAATTGGCAAAGTGATATTTGGAAGCCCATAGAGGGCTATGGTGAAAAAGGAAATATCCTCAGATGAAATCTGGAAAGAAGCTTTCTGAGAAACTGCTTAGTGTTCTGTTAATTCATCTCACAGAGTTACATCTGTATTTCGTGGATCTCTTTGCTAGCCTTATTTCTGTGGAATCTGAGAACAGATATTTCGGATCCCTTTGAAGACTATAGGGCCAAAGGAAATATCCTCCGATAATAAAGGGAAAGAAGCTTTCTGAGATACTTCTTTGTGTTCTGTGAAATCATCTCACAGAGTTGCAGCTTTCCCCTCAAGAAGCCTTTCGCTAAGACAGTTCTTGTGGAATTGGCAAAGTGATATTTGGAAGCCCATAGAGGGCTATGGTGAAAAAGGAAATATCCTCAGATGAAATCTGGAAAGAAGCTTTCTGAGAAACTGCTTAGTGTTCTGTTAATTCATCTCACAGAGTTACATCTGTATTTCGTGGATCTCTTTGCTAGCCTTATTTCTGTTGAATCTGAGAACAGATATTTCGGATCCTTTTGAAGACTATAGGGCCAAAGGAAATATCCTCTGAAAACAAAGAGAAAGAAGCTTTCTGAGAAACGTCTTTGTGTTCTGTGAAATCATCTCACAGAGTTACAGCTTTCCCCTCAAGGAGTCTTTCGCTAAGACAGTTCTTGTGGAATTGGCAAAGTGATATCTGGAAGCCCATAGAGGGCTATAGTGAAAAAGGAAATATCCTCAGATGAAATCTGGAAAGAAGCTTTCTGAGAAACTGCTTAGTGTTCTGTTAATTCATCTCACAGAGTTACATCTGTATTTCGTGGATCTCTTTGCTAGCCTTATTTCTGGGGAATCTGAGAACAGATATTTCGGATCCCTTTGAAGACTATAGGGCCAAAGGAAATATCCTCCGATAACAAAGAGAAAGAAGCTTTCTGAGAAACTTCTTTGTGTTCTGTGAAATCATCTCACAGAGTTACAGCTTTCCCCTCAAGAAGCCTTTCGCTAATACAGTTCTTGTGGAATTGGCAAAGTGATATTTGGAAGCCCATAGAGGGCTATGGTGAAAAAGGAAATATCCTCAGATGAAATCTGGAAAGAAGCTTTCTGAGAAACTGCTTAGTGTTCTGTTAATTCATCTCACAGAGTTACATCTGTATTTCGTGGATCTCTTTGCTAGCCTTATTTCTGTGGAATCTGAGAACAGATATTTCGGATCCCTATGAAGACTATAGGGCCAAAGGAAATATCCTCCGATAACAAAGAGAAAGAAGCTTTCTGAGAAACTTCTTTGTGTTCTGTGAAATCATCTCACAGAGTTACTGCTTTCCCCTCAAGAAGACTTTCGCTAAGACAGTTCTTGTGGAATTGGCAAAGTGATATTTGGAAGCCCATAGAGGGCTATGGTGAAAAAGGAAATATCCTCAGATGAAATCTGGAAAGAAGCTTTCTGAGAAACTGCTTAGTGTTCTGTTAATTCATCTCACAGAGTTACATCTGTATTTCGTGGATCTCTTTGCTAGCCTTATTTCTGTGGAATCTGAGAAAAGATATTTCGGATCCCTTTGAAGACTATAGGGCCAAAGGAAATATCCTCCGATAACAAAGGGAAAGAAGCTTTCTGAGATACTTCTTTGTGTTCTGTGAAATCATCTCACGGAGTTGCAGCTTTCCCCTCAAGAAGCCTTTCGCTAAGACAGTTCTTGTGGAATTGGCAAAGTGATATTTGGAAGCCCATAGAGGGCTATGGTGAAAAAGGAAATATCCTCAGATGAAATCTGGAAAGAAGCTTTCTGAGAAACTGCTTAGTGTTCTGTTAATTCATCTCACAGAGTTATATCTGTATTTCGTGGATCTCTTTGCTAGCCTTATTTCTGTGGAATCTGTGAACAGATATTTCGGATCCTTTTGAAGACTATAGGGCCAAAGGAAATATCCTCTGAAAACAAAGAGAAAGAAGCTTTCTGAGAAACTTCTTTGTGTTCTGTGAAATCATCTCACAGAGTTACAGCTTTCCCCTCAAGGAGTCTTTCGCTAAGACAGTTCTTGTGGAATTGGCAAAGTGATATCTGGAAGCCCATAGAGGGCTATGGTGAAAAAGGAAATATCCTCAGATGAAATCTGGAAAGAAGCTTTCTGAGAAACTGCTTAGTGTTCTGTTAATTCATCTCACAGAGTTACATCTGTATTTCGTGGATCTCTTTGCTAGCCTTATTTCTGTGGAATCTGAGAACAGATATTTCGGATCCCTTTGAAGACTATAGGGCCAAAGGAAATATCCTCCGATAACAAAGAGAAAGAAGCTTTCTGAGAAACTTCTTTGTGTTCTGTGAAATCATCTCACAGAATTACAGCTTTCCCCTCAAGAAGCCTTTCGCTAAGACAGTTCTTGTGGAATTGGCAAAGTGATATTTGGAAGCCCATAGAGGGCTATGGTGAAAAAGGAAATATCCTCAGATGAAATCTGGAAAGAAGCTTTCTGAGAAACTGCTTAGTGTTCTGTTAATTCATCTCACAGAGTTACATCTGTATTTCGTGGATCTCTTTGCTAGCCTTATTTCTGTGGAATCTGAGAAAAGATATTTCGGATCCCTTTGAAGACTATAGGGCCAAAGGAAATATCCTCCGATAACAAAGAGAAAGAAGCTTTCTGAGAAACTTCTTTGTGTTCTGTGAAATCATCTCACAGAGTTACAGCTTTCCTCTCAAGAAGCCTTTCACTAAGACAGTTCTTGTGGAATTGGAAAAGTGATATTTGGAAGCCCATAGAGGGCTATGGTGAAAAAAGAAATATCCTCAGAGGAAATCTGGAAAGAAGCTTTCTGAGAAACTGCTTAGTGTTCTGTTAATTCATCTCACAGTGTTACATCTGTATTTCGTGGATCTCTTTGCTAGCCTTATTTCTGTGGAATCTGAGAACAGATATTTCAGATCCCTTTGAAGACTATAGGGCCAAAGGAAATATCCTCCGATAACAAAGAGAAAGAAGCTTTCTGAGAAAGTTCGTTGTGTTCTGTGAAATCATCTCACAGAGTTGCAGCTTTCCCCTCAAGAAGCCTTTCGCTAAGACAGTTCTTGTGGAATTGGCAAAGTGATATTTGAAAGCCCGTAGAGGGCTATGGTGAAAAAGGAAATATCCTCAGATGAAATCTGGAAAGAAGCTTTCTGAGAAACTGCTTAGTGTTCTGTTAATTCATCCCACAGAGTTACATCTGTATTTCGTGGATCTCTTTGATAGCCTTATTTCTGTGGAATCTGAGAACAGATATTTCGGATCCCTTTGAAGACTATAGGGCCAAAGGAAATATCCTCCGATAACAAAGAGAAAGAAGCTTTCTGAGAAACTTCTTTGTGTTCTGTGAAATCATCTCACAGAGTTGCAGCTTTCCCCTCAAGAAGCCTTTCGCTAAGACAGTTCTTGTGGAATTGGCAAAGTGATATTTGGAAGCCCATAGAGGGCTATGGTGAAAAAGGAAATATCCTCAGATGAAATCTGGAAAGAAGCTTTCTGAGAAACTGCTTAGTGTTCTGTTAATTCATCTCACAGAGTTACATCTGTATTTCGTGGATCTCTTTGCTAGCCTTATTTCTGTGGAATCTGAGAACAGATATTTCGGATCCCTTTGAAGACTATAGGGCCAAAGGAAATATCCTCCGATAATAAAGGGAAAGAAGCTTTCTGAGATACTTCTTTGTGTTCTGTGAAATCATCTCACAGAGTTGCAGCTTTCCCCTCAAGAAGCCTTTCGCTAAGACAGTTCTTGTGGAATTGGCAAAGTGATATTTGGAAGCCCATAGAGGGCTATGGTGAAAAAGGAAATATCCTCAGATGAAATCTGGAAAGAAGCTTTCTGAGAAACTGCTTAGTGTTCTGTTAATTCATCTCACAGAGTTACATCTGTATTTCGTGGATCTCTTTGCTAGCCTTATTTCTGTTGAATCTGAGAACAGATATTTCGGATCCTTTTGAAGACTATAGGGCCAAAGGAAATATCCTCTGAAAACAAAGAGAAAGAAGCTTTCTGAGAAACGTCTTTGTGTTCTGTGAAATCATCTCACAGAGTTACAGCTTTCCCCTCAAGGAGTCTTTCGCTAAGACAGTTCTTGTGGAATTGGCAAAGTGATATCTGGAAGCCCATAGAGGGCTATAGTGAAAAAGGAAATATCCTCAGATGAAATCTGGAAAGAAGCTTTCTGAGAAACTGCTTAGTGTTCTGTTAATTCATCTCACAGAGTTACATCTGTATTTCGTGGATCTCTTTGCTAGCCTTATTTCTGTGGAATCTGAGAACAGATATTTCGGATCCCTTTGAAGACTATAGGGCCAAAGGAAATATCCTCCGATAACAAAGAGAAAGAAGCTTTCTGAGAAACTTCTTTGTGTTCTGTGAAATCATCTCACAGAGTTGCAGCTTTCCCCTCAAGAAGCCTTTCGCTAAGACAGTTCTTGTGGAATTGGCAAAGTGATATTTGGAAGCCCATAGAGGGCTATGGTGAAAAAGGAAATATCCTCAGATGAAATCTGGAAAGAAGCTTTCTGAGAAACTGCTTAGTGTTCTGTTAATTCATCTCACAGAGTTACATCTGTATTTCGTGGATCTCTTTGCTAGCCTTATTTCTGTGGAATCTGAGAACAGATATTTCGGATCCCTATGAAGACTATAGGGCCAAAGGAAATATCCTCCGATAACAAAGAGAAAGAAGCTTTCTGAGGAACTTCTTTGTGTTCTGTGAAATCATCTAACAGAGTTACTGCTTTCCCCTCAAGAAGACTTTCGCTAAGACAGTTCTTGTGGAATTGGCAAAGTGATATTTGGAAGCCCATAGAGGGCTATGGTGAAAAAGAAAATATCCTCAGATGAAATCTGGAAAGAAGCTTTCTGAGAAACTGCTTAGTGTTCTGTTAATTCATCTCACAGAGTTACATCTGTATTTCGTGGATCTCTTTGCTAGCCTTATTTCTGTGGAATCTGAGAAAAGATATTTCGGATCCCTTTGAAGACTATAGGGCCAAAGGAAATATCCTCCGATAACAAAGACAAAGAAGCTTTCTGAGAAACTTCGTTGTGTTCTGTGAAATCATCTCACAGAGTTACATCTTTCGCTTCACGAGTCTTTCGCTAAGACAGTTCTTTTGAAATTGGCAAAGTGATATTTGGAAGCCCATAGAGGGCTCTGGTGAAAAAGGAAATATCCTCAGAGGAAATCTGGAAAGAAGCTTTCTGAGAAACTGCTTAGTGTTCTGTTAATTCATCTCACAGTGTTACATCTGTATTTCATGGATCTCTTTGCTAGCCTTATTTCTGTGGAATCTGTGAACAGATATTTCAGATCCCTTTGAAGACTATAGGGCCAAAGGAAATATCCTCCGATAACAAAGAGAAAGAAGCTTTCTGAGAAACTTCTTTGTGTTCTGTGAAATCATCTCACAGAGTTACAGCTTTCCCCTCAAGGAGTCTTTCGCTAAGACAGTTCTTGTGGAATTGGCAAAGTGATATCTGGAAGCCCATAGAGGACTATGGTGAAAAAGGAAATATCCTCAGATGAAATCTGGAAAGAAGCTTTCTGAGAAACTGCTTAGTGTTCTGTTAATTCATCTCACAGAGTTACATCTGTATTTCGTGGATCTCTTTGCTAGCCTTATTTCTGTGGAATCTGAGAACAGATATTTCGGATCCCTATGAAGACTATAGGGCCAAAGGAAATATCCTCCGATAACAAAGAGAAAGAAGCTTTCTGAGAAACTTCTTTGTGTTCTGTGAAATCATCTCACAGAGTTACAGCTTTCCCCTCAAGAAGACTTTCGCTAAGACAGTTCTTGTGGAATTGGCAAAGTGATATTTGGAAGCCCATAGAGGGCTATGGTGAAAAAGGAAATATCATCAGATGAAATCTGGAAAGAAGCTTTCTGAGAAACTGCTTAGTGTTCTGTTAATTCATCTCACAGAGTTACATCTGTATTTCGTGGATCTCTTTGCTAGCCTTATTTCTGTGGAATCTGAGAACAGATATTTCGGATCCCTAAGAAGACTATAGGGCCAAAGGAAATATCCTCCGATAACAAAGACAAAGAAGCTTTCTGAGAAACCTCGTTGTGTTCTGTGAAATCATCTCACAGAGTTACAGCTTTCCCCTCACGGAGCCTTTCGCTAAGACAGTTCTTTTGAGATTGGCAAAGTGATATTTGGAAGCCCATAGAGGGCTATGGTGAAAAAGGAAATATCCTCAGAGGAAATCTGGAAAGAAGCTTTCTGAGAAACTGCTTAGTGTTCTGTTAATTCATCTCACAGTGTTACATCTGTATTTCATGGATCTCTTTGCTAGCCTTATTTCTGTGGAATCTGAGAACAGATATTTCGGATCCCTTTGAAGACTATAGGGCCAAAGGAAATATCCTCCGATAACAAAGGGAAAGAACCTTTCTGAGAAACTTCTTTGTGTTCTGTGAAATCATCTCACAGAGTTGCAGCTTTCCCCTCAAGAAGCCTTTCGCTAAGACAGTTCTTGTGGAATTGGCAAAGTGATATTTGGAAGCCCATAGAGGGCTATGGTGAAAAAGGAAATATCCTCAGATGAAATCTGGAAAGAAGCTTTCTGAGAAACTGCTTAGTGTTCTGTTAATTCATCTCACAGAGTTACATCTGTATTTCGTGGATCTCTTTGCTAGCCTTATTTCTGTGGAATCTGAGAAAAGATATTTCGGATCCCTTTGAAGACTATAGGGCCAAAGGAAATATCCTCCGATAACAAAGAGAAAGAAGCTTTCTGAGAAACTTCTTTGTCTTCTGTGAAATCATCTCACAGAGTTGCAGCTTTCCCCTCAAGAAGCCTTTCGCTAAGTCAGTTCTTGTGGAATTGGCAAAGTGATATTTGGAAGCCCATAGAGGGCTATGGTGAAAAAGGAAATATCCAGAGATGAAATCTTGAAAGAAGCTTTCTGAGAAACTGCTTAGTGTTCTGTTAATTCATCTCACAGAGTTACATCTGTATTTCGTGGATCTCTTTCCTAGCCTTATTTCTGTTGAATCTGAGAACAGATATTTCGGATCCTTTTGAAGATTATAGGGCTAAAGGAAATATCCTCTGAAAACAAAGAAAAAGAAGCTTTCTGAGAAACTTCTTTGTGTTGTGTGAAATCATCTCACAGAGTTACAGCTTTCCCCTCAAGGAGTCTTTCGCTAAGACAGTTCTTGTGGAATTGGCAAAGTGATACCTGGAAGCCCATAGAGGGCTATTTTGAAAAAGGAAATATCCTCAGATGAAATCTGGAAAGAAACTTTCTGAGAAACTGCTTAGTGTTCTGTTAATTCATCTCACAGAGTTACATCTGTATTTCGTGGATCTCTTTGCTAGCCTTATTTCTGTGGAATCTGAGAACAGATATTTCGGATCCCTTTGAAGACTATAGGGCCAAAGGAAATATCCTCCGATAACAAAGAGAAAGAAGCTTTCTGAGAAACTTCGTTGTGTTCTGTGAAATCATCTCACAGAGTTACAGCTTTCCCCTCACGGAGCCTTTCGCTACGACACTTCTTTTGAAATTGGCAAAGTGATATTTGGAAACCCATAGAGGGCTATGGTGAAAAAAGAAATATCCTCAGAGGAAATCTGGAAAGAAGCTTTCTGAGAAACTGCTTAGTGTTCTGTTAATTCATCTCACAGTGTTACATCTGTATTTCGTGGATCTCTTTGCTAGCCTTATTTCTGTGGAATCTGAGAACAGATATTTCAGATCCCTTTGAAGACTATAGGGCCAAAGGAAATATCCTCCGATAACAAAGAGAAAGAAGCTTTCTGAGAAAGTTCGTTGTGTTCTGTGAAATCATCTCACAGAGTTGCAGCTTTCCCCTCAAGAAGCCTTTCGCTAAGACAGTTCTTGTGGAATTGGCAAAGTGATATTTGGAAGCCCATAGAGGGCTATGGTGAAAAAGGAAATATCCTCAGATGAAATCTGGAAAGAAGCTTTCTGAGAAACTGCTTAGTGTTCTGTTAATTCATCTCACAGAGTTACATCTGTATTTCGTCGATCTCTTTGCTAGCCTTATTTCTGTGGAATCTGAGAACAGATATTTCGGATCCCTTTGAAGACTATAGGGCCATAGGAAATATCCTCCGATAACAAAGGGAAAGAAGCTTTCTGAGATACTTCTTTGTGTTCTGTGAAATCATATCACAGAGTTGCAGCTTTCCCCTCAAGAAGCCTTTCGCTAAGACAGTTCTTGTGGAATTGGCAAAGTGATATTTGGAAGCCCATAGAGGGCTATGGTGAAAAAGGAAATATCCTCAGATGAAATCTGGAAAGAAGCTTTCTGAGAAACTGCTTAGTGTTCTGTTAATTCATCTCACAGAGTTACATCTGTATTTCGTGGATCTCTTTGCTAGCCTTATTTCTGTTGAATCTGAGAACAGATATTTCGGATCCTTTTGAAGACTATAGGGCCAAAGGAAATATCCTCTGAAAACAAAGAGAAAGAAGCTTTCTGAGAAACTTCTTTGTGTTCTGTGAAATCATCTCACAGAGTTACAGCTTTCCCCTCAAGGAGTTTTTCGCTAAGACAGTTCTTGTGGAATTGGCAAAGTGATATCTGGAAGCCCATAGAGGGCTATGGTGAAAAAGGAAATATCCTCAGATGAAATCTGGAAAGAAGCTTTCTGAGAAACTGCTTAGTGTTCTGTTAATTCATCTCACAGAGTTACATCTGTATTTCGTGGATCTCTTTGCTAGCCTTATTTCTGTGGAATCTGAGAACAGATATTTCGGATCCCTTTGAAGACTATAGGGCCAAAGGAAATATCCTCCGATAACAAAGAGAAAGAAGCTTTCTGAGAAACTTCTTTGTGTTCTGTGAAATCATCTCACAGAATTACAGCTTTCCCCTCAAGAAGCCTTTCGCTAAGACAGTTCTTGTGGAATTGGCAAAGTGATATTTGGAAGCCCATAGAGGGCTATGGTGAAAAAGGAAATATCCTCAGATGAAATCTGGAAAGAAGCTTTCTGAGAAACTGCTTAGTGTTCTGTTAATTCATCTCACAGAGTTACATCTGTATTTCGTGGATCTCTTTGCTAGCCTTATTTCTGTGGAATCTGAGAAAAGATATTTCGGATCCCTTTGAAGACTATAGGGCCAAAGGAAATATCCTCCGATAACAAAGAGAAAGAAGCTTTCTGAGAAACTTCTTTGTGTTCTGTGAAATCATCTCACAGAGTTACAGCTTTCCCGTCAAGAAGACTTTCGCTAAGACAGTTCTTGTGGAATTGGCAAAGTGATATTTGGAAGCCCATAGAGGGCTATGGTGAAAAAGGAAATATCCTCAGATGAAATCTGGAAAGAAGCTTTCTGAGAAACTGCTTAGTGTTCTGTTAATTCATCTCACAGAGTTCCATCTGTATTTCGTGGAACTCTTTGCTAGCCTTATTTCTGTGGAATCTGAGAACAGATATTTCGGATCCCTTTGAAGACTATAGGGCCAAAGGAAATATCCTCCGATAACAAAGACAAGGAAGCTTTCTGAGAAACTTCTTTGTGTTCTGTGAAATCATCTCACAGAGTTGCAGCTTTCCCTTCAAGAAGCCTTTCGCTAAGACAGTTCTTGTGGAATTGGCAAAGTGATATTTGGAAGCCCATAGTGGGCTATGGTGAAAAAGGAAATATCCTCAGATGAAATCTGGAAAGAAGCTTTCTGAGAAACTGCTTAGTGTTCTGTTAATTCATCTCACAGAGTTACATCTGTATTTCGTGGATCTCTTTGCTAGCCTTATTTCTGTGGAATCTGAGAACAGATATTTCGGAACCCTTTGAAGACTATAGGGCCAAAGGAAATATCCTCCGATAACAAAGAGAAAGAAGCTTTCTGAGAAACTTCGTTGTGTTCTGTGAAATCATCTCACAGAGATACAGCTTTCCCCTCACGGAGCCTTTCGCTAAGACAGTTCTTTTGGAATTGGCAAAGTTATATTTGGAAGCGAATAGAGGGCTATGGTGAAAAAGGAAATATCCAGAGATGAAATCTGGAAAGAAGCTTTCTGAGAAACTGCTTAGTGTTCTGTTAATTCATCTCACAGAGATACATCTGTATTTCGTGGATCTCTTTGCTAGCCTTATTTCTGTTGAATCTGAGAACAGATATTTCGGATCCTTTTGAAGACTATAGGGCCAAAGGAAATATCCTCTGAAAACAAAGAGAAAGAAGCTTTCTGAGAAACTTCTTTGTGTTCTGTGAAATCATCTCACAGAGTTACAGCTTTCCCCTCAAGAAGCCTTTCGCTAAGACAGTTCTTGTGGAATTGGCAAAGTGATATTTGGAAGCCCATAGAGGGCTATGGTGAAAAAGGAAATATCCTAGGATGAAATCTGGAAAGAAGCTTTCTGAGAAACTGCTTAGTGTTCTGTTAATTCATCTCACAGAGTTACATCTGTATTTCGTGGATCTCTTTGCTAGCCTTATTTCTGTGGAATCTGAGAACAGATATTTCGGATCCCTATGAAGACTATAGGGCCAAAGGAAATATCCTCCGATAACAAAGAGAAAGAAGCTTTCTGAGAAACTTCTTTGTGTTCTGTGAAATCATCTAACAGAGTTACTGCTTTCCCCTCAAGAAGACTTTCGCTAAGACAGTTCTTGTGGAATTGGCAAAGTGATATTTGGAAGCCCATAGAGGGCTATGGTGAAAAAGGAAATATCCTCAGATGAAATCTGGAAAGAAGCTTTCTGAGAAACTGCTTAGTGTTCTGTTAATTCATCTCACAGAGTTACATCTGTATTTCGTGGATCTCTTTGCTAGCCTTATTTCTGTGGAATCTGAGAAAAGATATTTCGGATCCCTTTGAAGACTATAGGGCCAAAGGAAATATCCTCCGATAACAAAGACAAAGAAGCTTTCTGAGAAACTTCGTTGTGTTCTGTGAAATCATCTCACAGAGTTACATCTTTCGCTTCACGAGTCTTTCGCTAAGACAGTTCTTTTGAAATTGGAAAAGTGATATTTGGAAGCCCATAGAGGGCTCTGGTGAAAAAGGAAATATCCTCAGAGGAAATCTGGAAAGAAGCTTTCTGAGAAACTGCTTAGTGTTCTGTTAATTCATCTCACAGTGTTACATCTGTATTTCATGGATCTCTTTGCTAGCCTTATTTCTGTGGAATCTGTGAACAGATATTTCAGATCCCTTTGAAAACTATAGGGCCAAAGGAAATATCCTCCGATAACAAAGAGAAAGAAGCTTTCTGAGAAACTTCTTTGTGTTCTGTGAAATCATCTCACAGAGTTACAGCTTTCCCCTCAAGGAGTCTTTCGCTAAGACAGTTCTTGTGGAATTGGCAAAGTGATATCTGGAAGCCCATAGAGGACTATGGTGAAAAAGGAAATATCCTCAGATGAAATCTGGAAAGAAGCTTTCTGAGAAACTGCTTAGTGTTCTGTTAATTCATCTCACAGAGTTACATCTGTATTTCGTGGATCTCTTTGCTAGCCTTATTTCTGTGGAATCTGAGAACAGATATTTCGGATCCCTATGAAGACTATAGGGCCAAAGGAAATATCCTCCGATAACAAAGAGAAAGAAGCTTTCTGAGAAACTTCTTTGTGTTCTGTGAAATCATCTCACAGAGTTACAGCTTTCCCCTCAAGAAGACTTTCGCTAAGACAGTTCTTGTGGAATTGGCAAAGTGATATTTGGAAGCCCATAGAGGGCTATGGTGAAAAAGGAAATATCATCAGATGAAATCTGGAAAGAAGCTTTCTGAGAAACTGCTTAGTGTTCTGTTAATTCATCTCACAGAGTTACATCTGTATTTCGTGGATCTCTTTGCTAGCCTTATTTCTGTGGAATCTGAGAACAGATATTTCGGATCCCTAAGAAGACTATAGGGCCAAAGGAAATATCCTCCGATAACAAAGACAAAGAAGCTTTCTGAGAAACCTCGTTGTGTTCTGTGAAATCATCTCACAGAGTTACAGCTTTCCCCTCACGGAGCCTTTCGCTAAGACAGTTCTTTTGAGATTGGCAAAGTGATATTTGGAAGCCCATAGAGGGCTATGGTGAAAAAGGAAATATCCTCAGAGGAAATCTGGAAAGAAGCTTTCTGAGAAACTGCTTAGTGTTCTGTTAATTCATCTCACAGTGTTACATCTGTATTTCATGGATCTCTTTGCTAGCCTTATTTCTGTGGAATCTGAGAACAGATATTTCGGATCCCTTTGAAGACTATAGGGCCAAAGGAAATATCCTCCGATAACAAAGGGAAAGAACCTTTCTGAGAAACTTCTTTGTGTTCTGTGAAATCATCTCACAGAGTTGCAGCTTTCCCCTCAAGAAGCCTTTCGCTAAGACAGTTCTTGTGGAATTGGCAAAGTGATATTTGGAAGCCCATAGAGGGCTATGGTGAAAAAGGAAATATCCTCAGATGAAATCTGGAAAGAAGCTTTCTGAGAAACTGCTTAGTGTTCTGTTAATTCATCTCACAGAGTTACATCTGTATTTCGTGGATCTCTTTGCTAGCCTTATTTCTGTGGAATCTGAGAAAAGATATTTCGGATCCCTTTGAAGACTATAGGGCCAAAGGAAATATCCTCCGATAACAAAGAGAAAGAAGCTTTCTGAGAAACTTCTTTGTCTTCTGTGAAATCATCTCACAGAGTTGCAGCTTTCCCCTCAAGAAGCCTTTCGCTAAGTCAGTTCTTGTGGAATTGGCAAAGTGATATTTGGAAGCCCATAGAGGGCTATGGTGAAAAAGGAAATATCCAGAGATGAAATCTTGAAAGAAGCTTTCTGAGAAACTGCTTAGTGTTCTGTTAATTCATCTCACAGAGTTACATCTGTATTTCGTGGATCTCTTTCCTAGCCTTATTTCTGTTGAATCTGAGAACAGATATTTCGGATCCTTTTGAAGATTATAGGGCTAAAGGAAATATCCTCTGAAAACAAAGAAAAAGAAGCTTTCTGAGAAACTTCTTTGTGTTGTGTGAAATCATCTCACAGAGTTACAGCTTTCCCCTCAAGGAGTCTTTCGCTAAGACAGTTCTTGTGGAATTGGCAAAGTGATACCTGGAAGCCCATAGAGGGCTATTTTGAAAAAGGAAATATCCTCAGATGAAATCTGGAAAGAAACTTTCTGAGAAACTGCTTAGTGTTCTGTTAATTCATCTCACAGAGTTACATCTGTATTTCGTGGATCTCTTTGCTAGCCTTATTTCTGTGGAATCTGAGAACAGATATTTCGGATCCCTTTGAAGACTATAGGGCCAAAGGAAATATCCTCCGATAACAAAGAGAAAGAAGCTTTCTGAGAAACTTCGTTGTGTTCTGTGAAATCATCTCACAGAGTTACAGCTTTCCCCTCACGGAGCCTTTCGCTACGACACTTCTTTTGAAATTGGCAAAGTGATATTTGGAAACCCATAGAGGGCTATGGTGAAAAAAGAAATATCCTCAGAGGAAATCTGGAAAGAAGCTTTCTGAGAAACTGCTTAGTGTTCTGTTAATTCATCTCACAGTGTTACATCTGTATTTCGTGGATCTCTTTGCTAGCCTTATTTCTGTGGAATCTGAGAACAGATATTTCAGATCCCTTTGAAGACTATAGGGCCAAAGGAAATATCCTCCGATAACAAAGAGAAAGAAGCTTTCTGAGAAAGTTCGTTGTGTTCTGTGAAATCATCTCACAGAGTTGCAGCTTTCCCCTCAAGAAGCCTTTCGCTAAGACAGTTCTTGTGGAATTGGCAAAGTGATATTTGGAAGCCCATAGAGGGCTATGGTGAAAAAGGAAATATCCTCAGATGAAATCTGGAAAGAAGCTTTCTGAGAAACTGCTTAGTGTTCTGTTAATTCATCTCACAGAGTTACATCTGTATTTCGTCGATCTCTTTGCTAGCCTTATTTCTGTGGAATCTGAGAACAGATATTTCGGATCCCTTTGAAGACTATAGGGCCATAGGAAATATCCTCCGATAACAAAGGGAAAGAAGCTTTCTGAGATACTTCTTTGTGTTCTGTGAAATCATATCACAGAGTTGCAGCTTTCCCCTCAAGAAGCCTTTCGCTAAGACAGTTCTTGTGGAATTGGCAAAGTGATATTTGGAAGCCCATAGAGGGCTATGGTGAAAAAGGAAATATCCTCAGATGAAATCTGGAAAGAAGCTTTCTGAGAAACTGCTTAGTGTTCTGTTAATTCATCTCACAGAGTTACATCTGTATTTCGTGGATCTCTTTGCTAGCCTTATTTCTGTTGAATCTGAGAACAGATATTTCGGATCCTTTTGAAGACTATAGGGCCAAAGGAAATATCCTCTGAAAACAAAGAGAAAGAAGCTTTCTGAGAAACTTCTTTGTGTTCTGTGAAATCATCTCACAGAGTTACAGCTTTCCCCTCAAGGAGTTTTTCGCTAAGACAGTTCTTGTGGAATTGGCAAAGTGATATCTGGAAGCCCATAGAGGGCTATGGTGAAAAAGGAAATATCCTCAGATGAAATCTGGAAAGAAGCTTTCTGAGAAACTGCTTAGTGTTCTGTTAATTCATCTCACAGAGTTACATCTGTATTTCGTGGATCTCTTTGCTAGCCTTATTTCTGTGGAATCTGAGAACAGATATTTCGGATCCCTTTGAAGACTATAGGGCCAAAGGAAATATCCTCCGATAACAAAGAGAAAGAAGCTTTCTGAGAAACTTCTTTGTGTTCTGTGAAATCATCTCACAGAATTACAGCTTTCCCCTCAAGAAGCCTTTCGCTAAGACAGTTCTTGTGGAATTGGCAAAGTGATATTTGGAAGCCCATAGAGGGCTATGGTGAAAAAGGAAATATCCTCAGATGAAATCTGGAAAGAAGCTTTCTGAGAAACTGCTTAGTGTTCTGTTAATTCATCTCACAGAGTTACATCTGTATTTCGTGGATCTCTTTGCTAGCCTTATTTCTGTGGAATCTGAGAAAAGATATTTCGGATCCCTTTGAAGACTATAGGGCCAAAGGAAATATCCTCCGATAACAAAGAGAAAGAAGCTTTCTGAGAAACTTCTTTGTGTTCTGTGAAATCATCTCACAGAGTTACAGCTTTCCCGTCAAGAAGACTTTCGCTAAGACAGTTCTTGTGGAATTGGCAAAGTGATATTTGGAAGCCCATAGAGGGCTATGGTGAAAAAGGAAATATCCTCAGATGAAATCTGGAAAGAAGCTTTCTGAGAAACTGCTTAGTGTTCTGTTAATTCATCTCACAGAGTTCCATCTGTATTTCGTGGAACTCTTTGCTAGCCTTATTTCTGTGGAATCTGAGAACAGATATTTCGGATCCCTTTGAAGACTATAGGGCCAAAGGAAATATCCTCCGATAACAAAGACAAGGAAGCTTTCTGAGAAACTTCGTTGTGTTCTGTGAAATCATCTCACAGAGTTACAGCTTTCCCCCCAAGAAGACTTTCGCTAAGACAGTTCTTGTGGAATTGGCAAAGTGATATTTGGAAGCCCATAGAGGGCTATGGTGAAAAAGGAAATATCCTCAGAGGAAATCTGGAAAGAAGCTTTCTGAGAAACTGCTTAGTGTTCTGTTAATTCATCTCACAGTGTTACATCTGTATTTCATGGATCTCTTTGCTAGCCTTATTTCTGTGGAATCTGAGAACAGATATTTCAGATCCCTTTGAAGACTATAGGGCCAAAGGAAATATCCTCCGATAACAAAGAGAAAGAAGCTTTCTGAGAAACTTCTTTGTGTTCTGTGAAATCATCTCACAGAGTTGCAGCTTTCCCCTCAAGAAGCCTTTCGCTAAGACAGTTCTTGTGGAATTGGCAAAGTGATATTTGGAAGCCCATAGAGGGCTATGGTGAAAAAGGAAATATCCTCAGATGAAATCTGGAAAGAAGCTTTCTGAGAAACTGCTTAGTGTTCTGCTAATTCATCTCACAGAATTACATCTGTATTTCGTGGATCTCTTTGCTAGCCTTATTTCTGTGGAATCTGAGAACAGATATTTCGGATCCCTTTGAAGACTATAGGGCCAAAGGAAATATCCTCCGATAACAAAGGGAAAGAAGCTTTCTGAGAAACTTCTTTGTGTTCTGTGAAATCATCTCACAGAGTTGCAGCTCCCCTCAAGAAGCCTTTCGCTAAGACAGTTCTTGTGGAATTGGCAAAGTGATATTTGGAAGCCCATAGAGGGCTATGGTGAAAAAGGAAATATCCTCAGATGAAATCTGGAAAGAAGCTTTCTGAGAAACTGCTTAGTGTTCTGTTAATTCATCTCACAGAGTTACATCTGTATTTCGTGGATCTCTTTGCTAGCCTTATTTCTGTGGAATCTGAGAAAAGATATTTCGGATCCCTTTGAAGACTATAGGGCCAAAGGAAATATCCTCCGATAACAAAGACAAAGAAGCTTTCTGAGAAACTTCTTTGTGTTCTGTGAAATCATCTCACAGAGTTACAGCTTTCCCCTCAAGGAGTCTTTCGCTAAGACAGTTCTTGTGGAATTGGCAAAGTGATATCTGGAAGTCCATAGAGGGCTATGGTGAAAAAGGAAATATCCTCAGATGAAATCTGGAAAGAAGCTTTCTGAGAAACTGCTTAGTGTTCTGTTAATTCATCTCACAGAGTTACATCTGTATTTCGTGGATCTCTTTGCTAGCCTTATTTCTGTGGAATCTGAGAACAGATATTTCGAATCCCTATGAAGACTATAGGGCCAAAGGAAATATCCTCCGATAACAAAGAGAAAGAAGCTTTCTGAGAAAGTTCTTTGTGTTCTGTGAAATCATCTCACAGAGTTACAGCTTTCCCCTCAAGAAGACTTTCGCTAAGACAGTTCTTGTGGAATTGGCAAAGTGATATTTGGAAGCCCATAGAGGGCTATGGTGAGAAAGGAAATATCCTCAGATGAAATCTGGAAAGAAGCTTTCTGAGAAACTGCTTAGTGTTCTGTTAATTCATCTCACAGAGTTACATCTGTATTTCGTGGATCTCTTTGCTAGCCTTATTTCTGTGGAATCTGAGAAAAGATATTTCGGATCCCTTTGAAGACTATAGGGCCAAAGGAAATATCCTCCGATAACAAAGACAAAGAAGCTTTCTGAGAAACTTCGTTGTGTTCTGTGAAATCATCTCACAGAGTTACAGCTTTCGCCTCACTGAGCCTTTCGCTAAGACAGTTCTTTTGAAATTGGCAAAGTGATATTTGGAAGCCCATAGAGGGCTATGGTGAAAAAGGAAATATCCTCAGAGGAAATCTGGAAAGAAGCTTTCTGAGAAACTGCTTAGTGTTCTGTTAATTCATCTCACAGTGTTACATCTGTATTTCATGGATCTCTTTGCTAGCCTTATTTCTGTGGAATCTGAGAACAGATATTTCAGATCCCTTTGAAGACTATAGGGCCAAAGGAAATATCCTCCGATAACAAAGAGAAAGAAGCTTTCTGAGAAACTTCTTTGTGTTCTGTGAAATCATCTCACAGAGTTACAGCTTTCCCCTCAAGGAGTCTTTCGCTAAGACAGTTCTTGTGGAATTGGCAAAGTGATATCTGGAAGTCCATAGAGGGCTATGGTGAAAAAGGAAATATCCTAGGATGAAATCTGGAAAGAAGCTTTCTGAGAAACTGCTTAGTGTTCTGTTAATTCATCTCACAGAGTTACATCTGTATTTCGTGGATCTCTTTGCTAGCCTTATTTCTGTGGAATCTGAGAACAGATATTTCGGATCCCTATGAAGACTATAGGGCCAAAGGAAATATCCTCCGATAACAAAGAGAAAGAAGCTTTCTGAGAAACTTCTTTGTGTTCTGTGAAATCATCTCACAGAGTTACAGCTTTCCCCTCAAGAAGACTTTCGCTAAGACAGTTCTTGTGGAATTGGCAAAGTGATATTTGGAAGCCCATAGAGGGCTATGGTGAAAAAGGAAATATCCTCAGATGAAATCTGGAAAGAAGCTTTCTGAGAAATTGCTTAGTGTTCTGTTAATTCATCTCACAGAGTTACATCTGTATTTCGTGGATCTCTTTGCTAGCCTTATTTCTGTGGAATCTGAGAAAAGATATTTCGGATCCCTTTGAAGACTATAGGGCCAAAGGAAATATCCTCCGATAACAAAGACAAAGAAGCTTTCTGAGAAACTTCGTTGTGTTCTGTGAAATCATCTCACAGAGTTACAGCTTTCGCCTCACTGAGCCTTTCGCTAAGACAGTTCTTTTGAAATTGGCAAAGTGATATTTGGAAGCCCATAGAGGGCTATGGTGAAAAAGGAAATATCCTCAGAGGAAATCTGGAAAAAGCTTTCTGAGAAACTGCTTAGTGTTCTGTTAATTCATCTCACAGTGTTACATCTGTATTTCATGGATCTCTTTGCTAGCCTTATTTCTGTGGAATCTGTGAACAGATATTTCAGATCCCTTTGAAGACTATAGGGCCAAAGGAAAATCCTCCGATAACAAAGAGAAAGAAGCTTTCTGAGAAACTTCTTTGTGTTCTGTGAAATCATCTCACAGAGTTACAGCTTTCCCCTCAAGGAGTCTTTCGCTAAGACAGTTCTTGTGGAATTGGCAAAGTGATATCTGGAAGCCCATAGAGGGCTATGGTGAAAAAGGAAATATCCTCAGATGAAATCTGGAAAGAAGCTTTCTGAGAAACTGCTTAGTGTTCTGTTAATTCATCTCACAGAGTTACATCTGTATTTCGTGGATCTCTTTGCTAGCCTTATTTCTGTGGAATCTGAGAACAGATATTTCGGATCCCTATGAAGACTATAGGGCCAAAGGAAATATCCTCCGATAACAAAGAGAAAGAAGCTTTCTGAGAAACTTCTTTGTGTTCTGTGAAATCATCTCACAGAGTTACAGCTTTCCCCCCAAGAAGACTTTCGCTAAGACAGTTCTTGTGGAATTGGCAAAGTGATATTTGGAAGCCCATAGAGGGCTATGGTGAAAAAGGAAATATCCTCAGATGAAATCTGGAAAGAAGCTTTCTGAGAAACTGCTTAGTGTTCTGTTAATTCATCTCACAGAGTTACATCTGTATTTCGTGGATCTCTTTGCTAGCCTTATTTCTGTGGAATCTGAGAAAAGATATTTCGGATCCCTTTGAAGACTATAGGGCCAAAGGAAATATCCTCCGATAACAAAGACAAAGAAGCTTTCTGAGAAACTTCGTTGTGTTCTGTGAAATCATCTCACAGAGTTACAGCTTTCACCTCACTGAGCCTTTCGCTAAGACAGTTCTTTTGAAATTGGCAAAGTGATATTTGGAAGCCCATAGAGGGCTATGGTGAAAAAGGAAATATCCTCAGAGGAAATCTGGAAAGAAGCTTTCTGAGAAACTGCTTAGTGTTCTGTTAATTCATCTCACAGTGTTACATCTGTATTTCATGGATCTCTTTGCTAGCCTTATTTCTGTGGAATCTGTGAACAGATATTTCAGATCCCTTTGAAGACTATAGGGCCAAAGGAAATATCCTCCGATAACAAAGAGAAAGAAGCTTTCTGAGAAACTTCTTTGTGTTCTGTGAAATCATCTCACAGAGTTACAGCTTTCCCCTCAAGGAGTCTTTCGCTAAGACAGTTCTTGTGGAATTGGCAAAGTGATATCTGGAAGCCCATAGAGGGCTATGTTGAAAAAGGAAATATCCTCAGATGAAATCTGGAAAGAAGCTTTCTGAGAAACTGCTTAGTGTTCTGTTAATTCATCTCACAGAGTTACATCTGTATTTCGTGGATCTCTTTGCTAGCCTTATTTCTGTGGAATCTGAGAACAGATATTTCGGATCCCTAAGAGGACTATAGGGCCAAAGGAAATATCCTCCGATAACAAAGACAAAGAAGCTTTCTGAGAAACTTCGTTGTGTTCTGTGAAATCATCTCACAGAGTTACAGCATTCCCCTCAAGGAGCCTTTCGCTAAGACAGTTCTTTTGAAATTGGCAAAGTGATATTTGGAAGCCCATAGAGGGCTATGGTGAAAAAGGAAATATCCTCAGAGGAAATCTGGAAAGAAGCTTTCTGAGAAACTGCTTAGTGTTCTGTTAATTCATCTCACAGTGTTACATCTGTATTTCATGGATCTCTTTGCTAGCCTTATTTCTGTGGAATCTGAGAACAGATATTTCAGATCCCTTTGAAGACTATAGGGCCAAAGGAAATATCCTCCGATAACAAAGAGAAAGAAGCTTTCTGAGAAACTTCTTTGTGTTCTGTGAAATCATCTCACAGAGTTGCAGCTTTCCCCTCAAGAAGCCTTTCGCTAAGACAGTTCTTGTGGAATTGGCAAAGTGATATTTGGAAGCCCATAGAGGGCTATGGTGAAAAAGGAAATATCCTCAGATGAAATCTGGAAAGAAGCTTTCTGAGAAACTGCTTAGTGTTCTGCTAATTCATCTCACAGAATTACATCTGTATTTCGTGGATCTCTTTGCTAGCCTTATTTCTGTGGAATCTGAGAACAGATATTTCGGATCCCTTTGAAGACTATAGGGCCAAAGGAAATATCCTCCGATAACAAAGGGAAAGAAGCTTTCTGAGAAACTTCTTTGTGTTCTGTGAAATCATCTCACAGAGTTGCAGCTCCCCTCAAGAAGCCTTTCGCTAAGACAGTTCTTGTGGAATTGGCAAAGTGATATTTGGAAGCCCATAGAGGGCTATGGTGAAAAAGGAAATATCCTCAGATGAAATCTGGAAAGAAGCTTTCTGAGAAACTGCTTAGTGTTCTGTTAATTCATCTCACAGAGTTACATCTGTATTTCGTGGATCTCTTTGCTAGCCTTATTTCTGTGGAATCTGAGAAAAGATATTTCGGATCCCTTTGAAGACTATAGGGCCAAAGGAAATATCCTCCGATAACAAAGAGAAAGAAGCTTTCTGAGAAACTTCTTTGTGTTCTGTGAAATCATCTCACAGAGTTACAGCTTTCCCGTCAAGAAGACTTTCGCTAAGACAGTTCTTGTGGAATTGGCAAAGTGATATTTGGAAGCCCATAGAGGGCTATGGTGAGAAAGGAAATATCCTCAGATGAAATCTGGAAAGAAGCTTTCTGAGAAACTGCTTAGTGTTCTGTTAATTCATCTCACAGAGTTACATCTGTATTTCGTGGATCTCTTTGCTAGCCTTATTTCTGTGGAATCTGAGAAAAGATATTTCGGATCCCTTTGAAGACTATAGGGCCAAAGGAAATATCCTCCGATAACAAAGACAAAGAAGCTTTCTGAGAAACTTCGTTGTGTTCTGTGAAATCATCTCACAGAGTTACAGCTTTCGCCTCACTGAGCCTTTCGCTAAGACAGTTCTTTTGAAATTGGCAAAGTGATATTTGGAAGCCCATAGAGGGCTATGGTGAAAAAGGAAATATCCTCAGAGGAAATCTGGAAAGAAGCTTTCTGAGAAACTGCTTAGTGTTCTGTTAATTCATCTCACAGTGTTACATCTGTATTTCATGGATCTCTTTGCTAGCCTTATTTCTGTGGAATCTGAGAACAGATATTTCAGATCCCTTTGAAGACTATAGGGCCAAAGGAAATATCCTCCGATAACAAAGAGAAAGAAGCTTTCTGAGAAACTTCTTTGTGTTCTGTGAAATCATCTCACAGAGTTGCAGCTTTCCCCTCAAGAAGCCTTTCGCTAAGACAGTTCTTGTGGAATTGGCAAAGTGATATTTGGAAGCCCATAGAGGGCTATGGTGAAAAAGGAAATATCCTCAGATGAAATCTGGAAAGAAGCTTTCTGAGAAACTGCTTAGTGTTCTGCTAATTCATCTCACAGAATTACATCTGTATTTCGTGGATCTCTTTGCTAGCCTTATTTCTGTGGAATCTGAGAACAGATATTTCGGATCCCTTTGAAGACTATAGGGCCAAAGGAAATATCCTCCGATAACAAAGAGAAAGAAGCTTTCTGAGAAACTTCTTTGTGTTCTGTGAAATCATCTCACAGAGTTGCAGCTTCCCCCTCAAGAAGCCTTTCGCTAAGACAGTTCTTGTGGAATTGGCAAAGTGATATTTGGAAGCCCATAGAGGGCTATGGTGAAAAAGGAAATATCCTCAGATGAAATCTGGAAAGAAGCTTTCTGAGAAACTGCTTAGTGTTCTGTTAATTCATCTCACAGAGTTACATCTGTATTTCGTGGATCTCTTTGCTAGCCTTATTTCTGTGGAATCTGAGAAAAGATATTTCGGATCCCTTTGAAGACTATAGGGCCAAAGGAAATATCCTCCGATAACACAGACAAAGAAGCTTTCTGAGAAACTTCTTTGTGTTCTGTGAAATCATCTCACAGAGTTACAGCTTTCCTCTCAAGAAGCCTTTCGCTAAGACAGTTCTTGTGGAATTGGCAAAGTGATATTTGGAAGCCCATAGAGGGCTATGTTGAAAAAGGAAATATCCTCAAATGAAATCTGGAAAGAAGCTTTCTGAGAAACTGCTTAGCGTTCTGTTAATTCATCTCACAGAGTTACATCTGTATTTCGTGGATCTCTTTGCTAGCCTTATTTCTGTGGAATCTGAGAACAGATATTTCGGATCCCTTTGAAGACTATAGGGCCAAAGGAAATATCCTCCGATAACAAAGAGAAAGAAGCTTTCTGAGAAACTTCGTTGTGTCCTGTGAAATCATCTCACAGAGTTACAGCTTTCCCCTCACGGAGCCTTTCGCTAAGACAGTTCTTTTGAAATTGGCAAAGTGATATTTGGAAACCCATAGAGGGCTATGGTGAAAAAAGAAATATCCTCAGAGGAAATCTGGAAAGAAGCTTTCTGAGAAACTGCTTAGTGTTCTGTTAATTCAACTCACAGAGTTACATCTGTATTTCGTGGATCTCTTTGTTAGCCTTATTTCTGTTGAATCTGAGAACAGATATTTCGGATCCTTTTGAAGACTACAGGGCCAAAGGAAATATCCTCTGAAAACAAAGAGAAAGAAGCTTTCTGAGAAACTTCTTTGTGTTCTGTGAAATCATCTCACAGAGTTACAGCTTTCCCCTCAAGGAGTCTTTCGCTAAGACAGTTCTTGTGAAATTGGCAAAGTGATATCTGGAAGCCCATAGAGGGCTATGGTGAAAAAGGAAATATCCTCAGATGAAATCTGGAAAGAAGCTTTCTGAGAAACTGCTTAGTGTTCTGTTAATTCATCTCACAGAGTTACATCTGTATTTCGTGGATCTCTTTGCTAGCCTTATTTCTGTGGAATCTGAGAACAGATATTTCGGATCCCTTTGAAGACTATAGGGCCAAAGGAAATATCCTCCGATAACAAAGAGAAAGAAGCTTTCTGAGAAACTTCTTTGTGTTCTGTGAAATCATCTCACAGAGTTACAGCATTCCCCTCAAGAAGCCTTTCGCTAAGACAGTTCTTGTGGAATTGGCAAAGTGATATTTGGAAGCCCATAGAGGGCTATGGTGAAAAAGGAAATATCCTCAGATGAAATCTGGAAAGAAGCTTTCTGAGAAACTGCTTAGTGTTCTGTTAATTCATCTCACAGAGTTACATCTGTATTTCGTGGATCTCTTTGCTAGCCTTATTTCTGTGGAATCTGAGAACAGATATTTCGGATCCCTTTGAAGACTATAGGGCCAAAGGAAATATCCTCCGATAACAAAGACAAGGAAGCTTTCTGAGAAACTTCTTTGTGTTCTGTGAAATCATCTCACAGAGTTGCAGCTTTCCCTTCAAGAAGCCTTTCGCTAAGACAGTTCTTGTGGAATTGGCAAAGTGATATTTGGAAGCCCATAGAGGGCTATGGTGAAAAAGGAAATATCCTCAGATGAAATCTGGAAAGAAGCTTTCTGAGAAACTGCTTAGTGTTCTGTTAATTCATCTCACAGAGTTACATCTGTATTTCGTGGATCTCTTTGCTAGCCTTATTTCTGTGGAATCTGAGAACAGATATTTCGGAACCCTTTGAAGACTATAGGGCCAAAGGAAATATCCTCCGATAACAAAGAGAAAGAAGCTTTCTGAGAAACTTCGTTGTGTTCTGTGAAATCATCTCACAGAGATACAGCTTTCCCCTCACGGAGCCTTTCGCTAAGACAGTTCTTTTGGAATTGGCAAAGTTATATTTGGAAGCGAATAGAGGGCTATGGTGAAAAAGGAAATATCCAGAGATGAAATCTGGAAAGAAGCTTTCTGAGAAACTGCTTAGTGTTCTGTTAATTCATCTCACAGAGATACATCTGTATTTCGTGGATCTCTTTGCTAGCCTTATTTCTGTTGAATCTGAGAACAGATATTTCGGATCCTTTTGAAGACTATAGGGCCAAAGGAAATATCCTCTGAAAACAAAGAGAAAGAAGCTTTCTGAGAAACTTCTTTGTGTTCTGTGAAATCATCTCACAGAGTTACAGCTTTCCCCTCAAGGAGTCTTTCGCTAAGACAGTTCTTGTGGAATTGGCAAAGTGATATCTGGAAGCCCATAGAGGGCTATGGTGAAAAAGGAAATATCCTCAGATGAAATCTGGAAAGAAGCTTTCTGAGAAACTGCTTAGTGTTCTGTTAATTCATCTCACAGAGTTACATCTGTATTTCGTGGATCTCTTTGCTAGCCTTATTTCTGTGGAATCTGAGAACAGATATTTCGGATCCCTATGAAGACTATAGGGCCAAAGGAAATATCCTCCGATAACAAAGAGAAAGAAGCTTTCTGAGAAACTTCTTTGTGTTCTGTGAAATCATCTCACAGAGTTACAGCTTTCCCCTCAAGAAGACTTTCGCTAAGACAGTTCTTGTGGAATTGGCAAAGTGATATTTGGAAGCCCATAGAGGGCTATGGTGAAAAAGGAAATATCCTCAGATGAAATCTGGAAAGAAGCTTTCTGAGAAACTGCTTAGTGTTCTGTTAATTCATCTCACAGAGTTACATCTGTATTTCGTGGATCTCTTTGCTAGCCTTATTTCTGTGGAATCTGAGAAAAGATATTTCGGATCCCTTTGAAGACTATAGGGCCAAAGGAAATATCCTCCGATAACAAAGACAAAGAAGCTTTCTGAGAAACTTCTTTGTGTTCTGTGAAATCATCTCACAGAGTTACAGCTTTCGCCTCACTGAGCCTTTCGCTAAGACAGTTCTTTTGAAATTGGCAAAGTGATATTTGGAAGCCCATAGAGGGCTATGGTGAAAAAGGAAATATCCTCAGAGGAAATCTGGAAAAAGCTTTCTGAGAAACTGCTTAGTGTTCTGTTAATTCATCTCACAGTGTTACATCTGTATTTCATGGATCTCTTTGCTAGCCTTATTTCTGTGGAATCTGAGAACAGATATTTCAGATCCCTTTGAAGACTATAGGGCCAAAGGAAATATCCTCCGATAACAAAGAGAAAGAAGCTTTCTGAGAAACTTCTTTGTGTTCTGTGAAATCATCTCACAGAGTTACAGCTTTCCCCTCAAGGAGTCTTTCGCTAAGACAGTTCTTGTGGAATTGGCAAAGTGATATCTGGAAGCCCATAGAGGGCTATGGTGAAAAAGGAAATATCCTCAGATGAAATCTGGAAAGAAGCTTTCTGAGAAACTGCTTAGTGTTCTGTTAATTCATCTCACAGAGTTACATCTGTATTTCGTGGATCTCTTTGCTAGCCTTATTTCTGTGGAATCTGAGAACAGATATTTCGGATCCCTATGAAGACTATAGGGCCAAAGGAAATATCCTCCGATAACGAAGAGAAAGAAGCTTTCTGAGAAACTTCTTTGTGTTCTGTGAAATCATCTCACAGAGTTACAGCTTTCCCCTCAAGAAGACTTTCGCTAAGACAGTTCTTGTGGAATTGGCAAAGTGATATTTGGAAGCCCATAGAGGGCTATGGTGAAAAAGGAAATATCCTCAGATGAAATCTGGAAAGAAGCTTTCTGAGAAACTGCTTAGTGTTCTGTTAATTCATCTCACAGAGTTACATCTGTATTTCGTGGATCTCTTTGCTAGCCTTATTTCTGTGGAATTGAGAAAAGATATTTCGGATCCCTTTGAAGACTATAGGGCCAAAGGAAATATCCTCCGATAACAAAGACAAAGAAGCTTTCTGAGAAACTTCTTTGTGTTCTGTGAAATCATCTCACAGAGTTACAGCTTTCCCCTCAAGGAGTCTTTCGCTAAGACAGTTCTTGTGGAATTGGCAAAGTGATATCTGGAAGCCCTTAGAGGGCTATGGTGAAAAAGGAAATATCCTCAGATGAAATCTGGAAAGAAGCTTTCTGAGAAACTGCTTAGTGTTCTGTTAATTCATCTCACAGAGTTACATCTGTATTTCGTGGATCTCTTTGCTAGCCTTATTTCTGTGGAATCTGAGAACAGATATTTCGGATCCCTAAGAAGACTATAGGGCCAAAGGAAATATCCTCCGATAACAAAGACAAAGAAGCTTTCTGAGAAACTTCGTTGTGTTCTGTGAAATCATCTCACAGAGTTACAGCATTCCCCTCAAGGAGCCTTTCGCTAAGACAGTTCTTTTGAAATTGGCAAAGTGATATTTGGAAGCCCATAGAGGGCTATGGTGAAAAAGGAAATATCCTCAGAGGAAATCTGGAAAGAAGCTTTCTGAGAAACTGCTTAGTGTTCTGTTAATTCATCTCACAGTGTTACATCTGTATTTCATGGATCTCTTTGCTAGCCTTATTTCTGTGGAATCTGAGAACAGATATTTCAGATCCCTTTGAAGACTATAGGGCCAAAGGAAATATCCTCCGATAACAAAGAGAAAGAAGCTTTCTGAGAAACTTCTTTGTGTTCTGTGAAATCATCTCACAGAGTTGCAGCTTTCCCCTCAAGAAGCCTTTCGCTAAGACAGTTCTTGTGGAATTGGCAAAGTGATATTTGGAAGCCCATAGAGGGCTATGGTGAAAAAGGAAATATCCTCAGATGAAATCTGGAAAGAAGCTTTCTGAGAAACTGCTTAGTGTTCTGCTAATTCATCTCACAGAATTACATCTGTATTTCGTGGATCTCTTTGCTAGCCTTATTTCTGTGGAATCTGAGAACAGATATTTCGGATCCCTTTGAAGACTATAGGGCCAAAGGAAATATCCTCCGATAACAAAGGGAAAGAAGCTTTCTGAGAAACTTCTTTGTGTTCTGTGAAATCATCTCACAGAGTTGTAGCTCCCCTCAAGAAGCCTTTCGCTAAGACAGTTCTTGTGGAATTGGCAAAGTGATATTTGGAAGCCCATAGAGGGCTATGGTGAAAAAGGAAATATCCTCAGATGAAATCTGGAAAGAAGCTTTCTGAGAAACTGCTTAGTGTTCTGTTAATTCATCTCACAGAGTTACATCTGTATTTCGTGGATCTCTTTGCTAGCCTTATTTCTGTGGAATCTGAGAAAAGATATTTCGGATCCCTTTGAAGACTATAGGGCCAAAGGAAATATCCTCCGATAACAAAGAGAAAGAAGCTTTCTGAGAAACTTCTTTGTGTTCTGTGAAATCATCTCACAGAGTTACAGCTTTCCCGTCAAGAAGACTTTCGCTAAGACAGTTCTTGTGGAATTGGCAAAGTGATATTTGGAAGCCCATAGAGGGCTATGGTGAGAAAGGAAATATCCTCAGATGAAATCTGGAAAGAAGCTTTCTGAGAAACTGCTTAGTGTTCTGTTAATTCATCTCACAGAGTTACATCTGTATTTCGTGGATCTCTTTGCTAGCCTTATTTCTGTGGAATCTGAGAAAAGATATTTCGGATCCCTTTGAAGACTATAGGGCCAAAGGAAATATCCTCCGATAACAAAGACAAAGAAGCTTTCTGAGAAACTTCGTTGTGTTCTGTGAAATCATCTCACAGAGTTACAGCTTTCGCCTCACTGAGCCTTTCGCTAAGACAGTTCTTTTGAAATTGGCAAAGTGATATTTGGAAGCCCATAGAGGGATATGGTGAAAAAGGAAATATCCTCAGAGGAAATCTGGAAAGAAGCTTTCTGAGAAACTGCTTAGTGTTCTGTTAATTCATCTCACAGTGTTACATCTGTATTTCATGGATCTCTTTGCTAGCCTTATTTCTGTGGAATCTGAGAACAGATATTTCAGATCCCTTTGAAGGCTATAGGGCCAAAGGAAATATACTCCGATAACAAAGAGAAAGAAGCTTTCTGAGAAACTTCTTTGTGTTCTGTGAAATCATCTCACAGAGTTGCAGCTTTCCCCTCAAGAAGGCTTTCGCTAAGACAGTTCTTGTGGAATTGGCAAGGTGATATTTGGAAGCCCATAGAGGGCTATGGTGAAAAAGGAAATATCCTCAGATGAAATCTGGAAAGAAGCTTTCTGAGAAACTGCTTAGTGTTCTGCTAATTCATCTCACAGAATTACATCTGTATTTCGTGGATCTCTTTGCTAGCCTTATTTCTGTGGAATCTGAGAACAGATATTTCGGATCCCTTTGAAGACTATAGGGCCAAAGGAAATATACTCCGATAACAAAGGGAAAGAAGCTTTCTGAGAAACTTCTTTGTGTTCTGTGAAATCATCTCACAGAGTTGCAGCTTCCCCCTCAAGAAGCCTTTCGCTAAGACAGTTCTTGTGGAATTGGCAAAGTGATATTTGGAAG
Organism: Macaca nemestrina; assembly: GCF_043159975.1. Taxonomy (NCBI): domain Eukaryota; kingdom Metazoa; phylum Chordata; class Mammalia; order Primates; family Cercopithecidae; genus Macaca; species Macaca nemestrina. Next base: position 65,364,583 of record NC_092136.1, on the reverse strand, counting down.
CCCATAGAGGGCTATGGTGAAAAAGGAAATATCCTCAGATGAAATCTGGAAAGAAGCTTTCTGAGAAACTGCTTAGTGTTCTGTTAATTCATCTCACAGAGTTACATCTGTATTTCGTGGATCTCTTTGCTAGCCTTATTTCTGTGGAATCTGAGAAAAGATATTTCGGATCCCTTTGAAGACTATAGGGCCAAAGGAAATATCCTCCGATAACAAAGACAAAGAAGCTTTCTGAGAAACTTCTTTGTGTTCTGTGAAATCATCTCACAGAGTTACAGCTTTCCTCTCAAGAAGCCTTTCGCTAAGACAGTTCTTGTGGAATTGGCAAAGTGATATTTGGAAGCCCATAGAGGGCTATGTTGAAAAAGGAAATATCCTCAAATGAAATCTGGAAAGAAGCTTTCTGAGAAACTGCTTAGCGTTCTGTTAATTCATCTCACAGAGTTACATCTGTATTTCGTGGATCTCTTTGCTAGCCTTATTTCTGTGGAATCTGAGAACAGATATTTCGGATCCCTTTGAAGACTATAGGGCCAAAGGAAATATCCTCCGATAACAAAGACAAAGAAGCTTTCTGAGAAACTTCGTTGTGTTCTGTGAAATCATCTCACAGAGTTACAGCTTTCCCCTCACGGAGCCTTTCGCTAAGACAGTTCTTTTGAAATTGGCAAAGTGATATTTGGAAACCCATAGAGGGCTATGGTGAAAAAAGAAATATCCTCAGAGGAAATCTGGAAAGAAGCTTTCTGAGAAACTGCTTAGTGTTCTGTTAATTCAACTCACAGAGTTACATCTGTATTTCGTGGATCTCTTTGTTGGCCTTATTTCTGTTGAATCTGAGAACAGATATTTCGGATCCTTTTGAAGACTACAGGGCCAAAGGAAATATCCTCTGAAAACAAAGAGAAAGAAGCTTTCTGAGAAACTTCTTTGTGTTCTGTGAAATCATCTCACAGAGTTACAGCTTTCCCCTCAAGGAGTCTTTCGCTAAGACAGTTCTTGTGAAATTGGCAAAGTGATATCTGGAAGCCCATAGAGGGCTATGGTGAAAAAGGAAATATCCTCAGATGAAATCTGGAAAGAAGCTTTCTGAGAAACTGCTTAGTGTTCTGTTAATTCATCTCACAGAGTTACATCTGTATTTCGTGGATCTCTTTGCTAGCCTTATTTCTGTGGAATCTGAGAACAGATATTTCGGATCCCTTTGAAGACTATAGGGCCAAAGGAAATATCCTCCGATAACAAAGAGAAAGAAGCTTTCTGAGAAACTTCTTTGTGTTCTGTGAAATCATCTCACAGAGTTACAGCATTCCCCTCAAGAAGCCTTTCGCTAAGACAGTTCTTGTGGAATTGGCAAAGTGATATTTGGAAGCCCATAGAGGGCTATGGTGAAAAAGGAAATATCCTCAGATGAAATCTGGAAAGAAGCTTTCTGAGAAACTGCTTAGTGTTCTGTTAATTCATCTCACAGAGTTACATCTGTATTTCGTGGATCTCTTTGCTAGCCTTATTTCTGTGGAATCTGAGAACAGATATTTCGGATCCCTTTGAAGACTATAGGGCCAAAGGAAATATCCTCCGATAACAAAGACAAGGAAGCTTTCTGAGAAACTTCTTTGTGTTCTGTGAAATCATCTCACAGAGTTGCAGCTTTCCCTTCAAGAAGCCTTTCGCTAAGACAGTTCTTGTGGAATTGGCAAAGTGATATTTGGAAGCCCATAGAGGGCTATGGTGAAAAAGGAAATATCCTCAGATGAAATCTGGAAAGAAGCTTTCTGAGAAACTGCTTAGTGTTCTGTTAATTCATCTCACAGAGTTACATCTGTATTTCGTGGATCTCTTTGCTAGCCTTATTTCTGTGGAATCTGAGAACAGATATTTCGGAACCCTTTGAAGACTATAGGGCCAAAGGAAATATCCTCCGATAACAAAGAGAAAGAAGCTTTCTGAGAAACTTCGTTGTGTTCTGTGAAATCATCTCACAGAGATACAGCTTTCCCCTCACGGAGCCTTTCGCTAAGACAGTTCTTTTGGAATTGGCAAAGTTATATTTGGAAGCGAATAGAGGGCTATGGTGAAAAAGGAAATATCCAGAGATGAAATCTGGAAAGAAGCTTTCTGAGAAACTGCTTAGTGTTCTGTTAATTCATCTCACAGAGATACCTCTGTATTTCGTGGATCTCTTTGCTAGCCTTATTTCTGTTGAATCTGAGAACAGATATTTCGGATCCTTTTGAAGACTATAGGGCCAAAGGAAATATCCTCTGAAAACAAAGAGAAAGAAGCTTTCTGAGAAACTTCGTTGTGTTCTGTGAAATCATCTCACAGAGTTACAGCTTTCCCCTCAAGGAGTCTTTCGCTAAGACAGTTCTTGTGGAATTGGCAAAGTGATATCTGGAAGTCCATAGAGGGCTATGGTGAAAAAGGAAATATCCTAGGATGAAATCTGGAAAGAAGCTTTCTGAGAAACTGCTTAGTGTTCTTTTAATTCATCTCACAGAGTTACATCTGTATTTCGTGGATCTCTTTGCTAGCCTTATTTCTGTGGAATCTGAGAACAGATATTTCGGATCCCTATGAAGACTATAGGGCCAAAGGAAATATCCTCCGATAACAAAGAGAAAGAAGCTTTCTGAGAAACTTCTTTGTGTTCTGTGAAATCATCTCACAGAGTTACAGCTTTCCCCTCAAGAAGACTTTCGCTAAGACAGTTCTTGTGGAATTGGCAAAGTGATATTTGGAAGCCCATAGAGGGCTATGGTGAAAAAGGAAATATCCTCAGATGAAATGTGGAAAGAAGCTTTCTGAGAAACTGCTTAGTGTTCTGTTAATTCATCTCACAGAGTTACATCTGTATTTCGTGGATCTCTTTGCTAGCCTTATTTCTGTGGAATCTGAGAAAAGATATTTCGGATCCCTTTGAAGACTATAGGGCCAAAGGAAATATCCTCCGATAACAAAGACAAAGAAGCTTTCTGAGAAACTTCGTTGTGTTCTGTGAAATCATCTCACAGAGTTACAGCTTTCGCCTCACTGAGCCTTTCGCTAAGACAGTTCTTTTGAAATTGGCAAAGTGATATTTGGAAGCCCATAGAGGGCTATGGTGAAAAAGGAAATATCCTCAGAGGAAATCTGGAAAAAGCTTTCTGAGAAACTGCTTAGTGTTCTGTTAATTCATCTCACAGTGTTACATCTGTATTTCATGGATCTCTTTGCTAGCCTTATTTCTGTGGAATCTGTGAACAGATATTTCAGATCCCTTTGAAGACTATAGGGCCAAAGGAAATATCCTCCGATAACAAAGAGAAAGAAGCTTTCTGAGAAACTTCTTTGTGTTCTGTGAAATCATCTCACAGAGTTACAGCTTTCCCCTCAAGGAGTCTTTCGCTAAGACAGTTCTTGTGGAATTGGCAAAGTGATATCTGGAAGCCCATAGAGGGCTATGGTGAAAAAGGAAATATCCTCAGATGAAATCTGGAAAGAAGCTTTCTGAGAAACTGCTTAGTGTTCTGTTAATTCATCTCACAGAGTTACATCTGTATTTCGTGGATCTCTTTGCTAGCCTTATTTCTGTGGAATCTGAGAACAGATATTTTGGATCCCTATGAAGACTATAGGGCCAAAGGAAATATCCTCCGATAACAAAGAGAAAGAAGCTTTCTGAGAAACTTCTTTGTGTTCTGTGAAATCATCTCACAGAGTTACAGCTTTCCCCTCAAGAAGACTTTCGCTAAGACAGTTCTTGTGGAATTGGCAAAGTGATATCTGGAAGCCCTTAGAGGGCTATGGTGAAAAAGGAAATATCCTCAGATGAAATCTGGAAAGAAGCTTTCTGAGAAACTGCTTAGTGTTCTGTTAATTCATCTCACAGAGTTACATCTGTATTTCGTGGATCTCTTTGCTAGCCTTATTTCTGTGGAATCTGAGAACAGATATTTCGGATCCCTAAGAAGACTATAGGGCCAAAGGAAATATCCTCCGATAACAAAGACAAAGAAGCTTTCTGAGAAACTTCGTTGTGTTCTGTGAAATCATCTCACAGAGTTACAGCATTCCCCTCAAGGAGCCTTTCGCTAAGACAGTTCTTTTGAAATTGGCAAAGTGATATTTGGAAGCCCATAGAGGGCTATGGTGAAAAAGGAAATATCCTCAGAGGAAATCTGGAAAGAAGCTTTCTGAGAAACTGCTTAGTGTTCTGTTAATTCATCTCACAGTGTTACATCTGTATTTCATGGATCTCTTTGCTAGCCTTATTTCTGTGGAATCTGAGAACAGATATTTCAGATCCCTTTGAAAACTATAGGGCCAAAGGAAATATAATCCGATAACAAAGAGAAAGAAGCTTTCTGAGAAACTTCTTTGTGTTCTGTGAAATCATCTCACAGAGTTGCAGCTTTCCCCTCAAGAAGCCTTTCGCTAAGACAGTTCTTGTGGAATTGGCAAAGTGATATTTGGAAGCCCATAGAGGGCTATGGTGAAAAAGGAAATATCCTCAGATGAAATCTGGAAAGAAGCTTTCTGAGAAACTGCTTAGTGTTCTGCTAATTCATCTCACAGAATTACATCTGTATTTCGTGGATCTCTTTGCTAGCCTTATTTCTGTGGAATCTGAGAACAGATATTTCGGATCCCTTTGAAGACTATAGGGCCAAAGGAAATATCCTCCGATAACAAAGGGAAAGAAGCTTTCTGAGAAACTTCTTTGTGTTCTGTGAAATCATCTCACAGAGTTGCAGCTCCCCTCAAGAAGCCTTTCGCTAAGACAGTTCTTGTGGAATTGGCAAAGTGATATTTGGAAGCCCATAGAGGGCTATGGTGAAAAAGGAAATATCCTCAGATGAAATCTGGAAAGAAGCTTTCTGAGAAACTGCTTAGTGTTCTGTTAATTCATCTCACAGAGTTACATCTGTATTTCGTGGATCTCTTTGCTAGCCTTATTTCTGTGGAATCTGAGAAAAGATATTTCGGATCCCTTTGAAGACTATAGGGCCAAAGGAAATATCCTCCGATAACAAAGAGAAAGAAGCTTTCTGAGAAACTTCTTTGTGTTCTGTGAAATCATCTCACAGAGTTACAGCTTTCCCGTCAAGAAGACTTTCGCTAAGACAGTTCTTGTGGAATTGGCAAAGTGATATTTGGAAGCCCATAGAGGGCTATGGTGAGAAAGGAAATATCCTCAGATGAAATCTGGAAAGAAGCTTTCTGAGAAACTGCTTAGTGTTCTGTTAATTCATCTCACAGAGTTACATCTGTATTTCGTGGATCTCTTTGCTAGCCTTATTTCTGTGGAATCTGAGAAAAGATATTTCGGATCCCTTTGAAGACTATAGGGCCAAAGGAAATATCCTCCGATAACAAAGACAAAGAAGCTTTCTGAGAAACTTCGTTGTGTTCTGTGAAATCATCTCACAGAGTTACAGCTTTCGCCTCACTGAGCCTTTCGCTAAGACAGTTCTTTTGAAATTGGCAAAGTGATATTTGGAAGCCCATAGAGGGCTATGGTGAAAAAGGAAATATCCTCAGAGGAAATCTGGAAAGAAGCTTTCTGAGAAACTGCTTAGTGTTCTGTTAATTCATCTCACAGAGTTACATCTGTATTTCGTGGATCTCTTTGCTAGCCTTATTTCTGTGGAATCTGAGAAAAGATATTTCGGATCCCTTTGAAGACTATAGGGCCAAAGGAAATATCCTCCGATAACAAAGACAAAGAAGCTTTCTGAGAAACTTCTTTGTGTTCTGTGAAATCATCTCACAGAGTTACAGCTTTCCTCTCAAGAAGCCTTTCGCTAAGACAGTTCTTGTGGAATTGGCAAAGTGATATTTGGAAGCCCATAGAGGGCTATGTTGAAAAAGGAAATGTCCTCAAATGAAATCTGGAAAGAAGCTTTCTGAGAAACTGCTTAGCGTTCTGTTAATTCATCTCACAGAGTTACATCTGTATTTCGTGGATCTCTTTGCTAGCCTTATTTCTGTGGAATCTGAGAACAGATATTTCGGATCCCTTTGAAGACTATAGGGCCAAAGGAAATATCCTCCGATAACAAAGAGAAAGAAGCTTTCTGAGAAACTTCGTTGTGTTCTGTGAAATCATCTCACAGAGTTACAGCTTTCCCCTCACGGAGCCTTTCGCTAAGACAGTTCTTTTGAAATTGGCAAAGTGATATTTGGAAACCCATAGAGGGCTATGGTGAAAAAAGAAATATCCTCAGAGGAAATCTGGAAAGAAGCTTTCTGAGAAACTGCTTAGTGTTCTGTTAATTCAACTCACAGAGTTACATCTGTATTTCGTGGATCTCTTTGTTAGCCTTATTTCTGTTGAATCTGAGAACAGATATTTCGGATCCTTTTGAAGACTACAGGGCCAAAGGAAATATCCTCTGAAAACAAAGAGAAAGAAGCTTTCTGAGAAACTTCTTTGTGTTCTGTGAAATCATCTCACAGAGTTACAGCTTTCCCCTCAAGGAGTCTTTCGCTAAGACAGTTCTTGTGAAATTGGCAAAGTGATATCTGGAAGCCCATAGAGGGCTATGGTGAAAAAGGAAATATCCTCAGATGAAATCTGGAAAGAAGCTTTCTGAGAAACTGCTTAGTGTTCTGTTAATTCATCTCACAGAGTTACATCTGTATTTCGTGGATCTCTTTGCTAGCCTTATTTCTGTGGAATCTGAGAACAGATATTTCGGATCCCTATGAAGACTATAGGGCCAAAGGAAATATCCTCCGATAACAAAGAGAAAGAAGCTTTCTGAGAAACTTCTTTGTGTTCTGTGAAATCATCTCACAGAGTTACAGCTTTCCCCTCAAGAAGACTTTCGCTAAGACAGTTCTTGTGGAATTGGCAAAGTGATATTTGGAAGCCCATAGAGGGCTATGGTGAAAAAGGAAATATCCTCAGATGAAATCTGGAAAGAAGCTTTCTGAGAAACTGCTTAGTGTTCTGTTAATTCATCTCACAGAGTTACATCTGTATTTCGTGGATCTCTTTGCTAGCCTTATTTCTGTGGAATCTGAGAAAAGATATTTCGGATCCCTTTGAAGACTATAGGGCCAAAGGAAATATCCTCCGATAACAAAGACAAAGAAGCTTTCTGAGAAACTTCGTTGTGTTCTGTGAAATCATCTCACAGAGTTACAGCTTTCGCCTCACTGAGCCTTTCGCTAAGACAGTTCTTTTGAAATTGGCAAAGTGATATTTGGAAGCCCATAGAGGGCTATGGTGAAAAAGGAAATATCCTCAGAGGAAATCTGGAAAAAGCTTTCTGAGAAACTGCTTAGTGTTCTGTTAATTCATCTCACAGTGTTACATCTGTATTTCATGGATCTCTTTGCTAGCCTTATTTCTGTGGAATCTGTGAACAGATATTTCAGATCCCTTTGAAGACTATAGGGCCAAAGGAAATATCCTCCGATAACAAAGAGAAAGAAGCTTTCTGAGAAACTTCTTTGTGTTCTGTGAAATCATCTCACAGAGTTACAGCTTTCCCCTCAAGGAGTCTTTCGCTAAGACAGTTCTTGTGGAATTGGCAAAGTGATATCTGGAAGCCCATAGAGGGCTATGGTGAAAAAGGAAATATCCTCAGATGAAATCTGGAAAGAAGCTTTCTGAGAAACTGCTTAGTGTTCTGTTAATTCATCTCACAGAGTTACATCTGTATTTCGTGGATCTCTTTGCTAGCCTTATTTCTGTGGAATCTGAGAACAGATATTTTGGATCCCTATGAAGACTATAGGGCCAAAGGAAATATCCTCCGATAACAAAGAGAAAGAAGCTTTCTGAGAAACTTCTTTGTGTTCTGTGAAATCATCTCACAGAGTTACAGCTTTCCCCTCAAGAAGACTTTCGCTAAGACAGTTCTTGTGGAATTGGCAAAGTGATATTTGGAAGCCCATAGAGGGCTATGGTGAAAAAGTAAATATCCTCAGATGAAATCTGGAAAGAAGCTTTCTGAGAAACTGCTTAGTGTTCTGTTAATTCACCTCACAGAGTTACATCTGTATTTCGTGGATCTCTTTGCTAGCCTTATTTCTGTGGAATCTGAGAAAAGATATTTCGGATCCCTTTGAAGACTATAGGGCCAAAGGAAATATCCTCCGATAACAAAGACAAAGAAGCTTTCTGAGAAACTTCGTTGTGTTCTGTGAAATCATCTCACAGAGTTACAGCTTTCGCCTCACTGAGCCTTTCGCTAAGACAGTTCTTTTGAAATTGGCAAAGTGATATTTGGAAGCCCATAGAGGGCTATGGTGAAAAAGGAAATATCCTCAGAGGAAATCTGGAAAGAAGCTTTCTGAGAAACTGCTTAGTGTTCTGTTAATTCATCTCACAGTGTTACATCTGTATTTCATGGATCTCTTTGCTAGCCTTATTTCTGTGGAATCTGTGAACAGATATTTCAGATCCCTTTGAAGACTATAGGGCCAAAGGAAATATCCTCCGATAACAAAGAGAAAGAAGCTTTCTGAGAAACTTCTTTGTGTTCTGTGAAATCATCTCACAGAGTTACAGCTTTCCCCTCAAGGAGTCTTTCGCTAAGACAGTTCTTGTGGAATTGGCAAAGTGATATCTGGAAGCCCTTAGAGGGCTATGGTGAAAAAGGAAATATCCTCAGATGAAATCTGGAAAGAAGCTTTCTGAGAAACTGCTTAGTGTTCTGTTAATTCATCTCACAGAGTTACATCTGTATTTCGTGGATCTCTTTGCTAGCCTTATTTCTGTGGAATCTGAGAACAGATATTTCGGATCCCTAAGAAGACTATAGGGCCAAAGGAAATATCCTCCGATAACAAAGACAAAGAAGCTTTCTGAGAAACTTCGTTGTGTTCTGTGAAATCATCTCACGGAGTTACAGCTTTCCCCTCAAGGAGCCTTTCGCTAAGACAGTTCTTTTGAAATTGGCAAAGTGATATTTGGAAGCCCATAGAGGGCTATGGTGAAAAAGGAAATATCCTCAGAGGAAATCTGGAAAGAAGCTTTCTGAGAAACTGCTTAGTGTTCTGTTAATTCATCTCACAGTGTTACATCTGTATTTCATGGATCTCTTTGCTAGCCTTATTTCTGTGGAATCTGAGAACAGATATTTCAGATCCCTTTGAAGACTATAGGGCCAAAGGAAATATCCTCCGATAACAAAGAGAAAGAAGCTTTCTGAGAAACTTCTTTGTGTTCTGTGAAATCATCTCACAGAGTTGCAGCTTTCCCCTCAAGAAGCCTTTCGCTAAGACAGTTCTTGTGGAATTGGCAAAGTGATATTTGGAAGCCCATAGAGGGCTATGGTGAAAAAGGAAATATCCTCAGATGAAATCTGGAAAGAAGCTTTCTGAGAAACTGCTTAGTGTTCTGTTAATTCATCTCACAGAATTACATCTGTATTTCGTGGATCTCTTTGCTAGCCTTATTTCTGTGGAATCTGAGAACAGATATTTCGGATCCCTTTGAAGACTATAGGGCCAAAGGAAATATCCTCCGATAACAAAGGGAAAGAAGCTTTCTGAGAAACTTCTTTGTGTTCTGTGAAATCATCTCACAGAGTTGCAGCTTCCCCCTCAAGAAGCCTTTCGCTAAGACAGTTCTTGTGGAATTGGCAAAGTGATATTTGGAAGCCCATAGAGGGCTATGGTGAAAAAGGAAATATCCTCAGATGAAATCTGGAAAGAAGCTTTCTGAGAAACTGCTTAGTGTTCTGTTAATTCATCTCACAGAGTTACATCTGTATTTCGTGGATCTCTTTGCTAGCCTTATTTCTGTGGAATCTGAGAAAAGATATTTCGGATCCCTTTGAAGACTATAGGGCCAAAGGAAATATCCTCCGATAACAAAGAGAAAGAAGCTTTCTGAGAAACTTCTTTGTGTTCTGTGAAATCATCTCACAGAGTTACAGCTTTCCCGTCAAGAAGACTTTCGCTAAGACAGTTCTTGTGGAATTGGCAAAGTGATATTTGGAAGCCCATAGAGGGCTATGGTGAAAAAGGAAATATCCTCAGATGAAATCTGGAAAGAAGCTTTCTGAGAAACTGCTTAGTGTTCTGTTAATTCATCTCACAGAGTTACATCTGTATTTCGTGGATCTCTTTGCTAGCCTTATTTCTGTGGAATCTGAGAAAAGATATTTCGGATCCCTTTGAAGACTATAGGGCCAAAGGAAATATCCTCCGATAACAAAGACAAAGAAGCTTTCTGAGAAACTTCTTTGTGTTCTGTGAAATCATCTCACAGAGTTACAGCTTTCCTCTCAAGAAGCCTTTCGCTAAGACAGTTCTTGTGGAATTGGCAAAGTGATATTTGGAAGCCCATAGAGGGCTATGTTGAAAAAGGAAATATCCTCAGATGAAATCTGGAAAGAAGCTTTCTGAGAAACTGCTTAGCGTTCTGTTAATTCATCTCACAGAGTTACATCTGTATTTCGTGGATCTCTTTGCTAGCCTTATTTCTGTGGAATCTGAGAACAGATATTTCGGATCCCTTTGAAGACTATAGGGCCAAAGGAAATATCCTCCGATAACAAAGAGAAAGAAGCTTTCTGAGAAACTTCGTTGTGTTCTGTGAAATCATCTCACAGAGTTACAGCTTTCCCCTCAAGGAGTCTTTCGCTAAGACAGTTCTTGTGGAATTGGCAAAGTGATATCTGGAAGCCCTTAGAGGGCTATGGTGAAAAAGGAAATATCCTCAGATGAAATCTGGAAAGAAGCTTTCTGAGAAACTGCTTAGTGTTCTGTTAATTCATCTCACAGAGTTACATCTGTATTTCGTGGATCTCTTTGCTAGCCTTATTTCTGTGGAATCTGAGAACAGATATTTCGGATCCCTAAGAAGACTATAGGGCCAAAGGAAATATCCTCCGATAACAAAGACAAAGAAGCTTTCTGAGAAACTTCGTTGTGTTCTGTGAAATCATCTCACGGAGTTACAGCTTTCCCCTCAAGGAGCCTTTCGCTAAGACAGTTCTTTTGAAATTGGCAAAGTGATATTTGGAAGCCCATAGAGGGCTATGGTGAAAAAGGAAATATCCTCAGAGGAAATCTGGAAAGAAGCTTTCTGAGAAACTGCTTAGTGTTCTGTTAATTCATCTCACAGAGTTACATCTGTATTTCGTGGATCTCTTTGCTAGCCTTATTTCTGTGGAATCTGAGAAAAGATATTTCGGATCCCTTTGAAGACTATAGGGCCAAAGGAAATATCCTCCGATAACAAAGACAAAGAAGCTTTCTGAGAAACTTCTTTGTGTTCTGTGAAATCATCTCACAGAGTTACAGCTTTCCTCTCAAGAAGCCTTTCGCTAAGACAGTTCTTGTGGAATTGGCAAAGTGATATTTGGAAGCCCATAGAGGGCTATGTTGAAAAAGGAAATATCCTCAAATGAAATCTGGAAAGAAGCTTTCTGAGAAACTGCTTAGCGTTCTGTTAATTCATCTCACAGAGTTACATCTGTATTTCGTGGATCTCTTTGCTAGCCTTATTTCTGTGGAATCTGAGAAAAGATATTTCGGATCCCTTTGAAGACTATAGGGCCAAAGGAAATATCCTCCGATAACAAAGACAAAGAAGCTTTCTGAGAAACTTCGTTGTGTTCTGTGAAATCATCTCACAGAGTTACAGCTTTCGCCTCACTGAGCCTTTCGCTAAGACAGTTCTTTTGAAATTGGCAAAGTGATATTTGGAAGCCCATAGAGGGCTATGGTGAAAAAGGAAATATCCTCAGAGGAAATCTGGAAAAAGCTTTCTGAGAAACTGCTTAGTGTTCTGTTAATTCATCTCACAGTGTTACATCTGTATTTCATGGATCTCTTTGCTAGCCTTATTTCTGTGGAATCTGTGAACAGATATTTCAGATCCCTTTGAAGACTATAGGGCCAAAGGAAATATCCTCCGATAACAAAGAGAAAGAAGCTTTCTGAGAAACTTCTTTGTGTTCTGTGAAATCATCTCACAGAGTTACAGCTTTCCCCTCAAGGAGTCTTTCGCTAAGACAGTTCTTGTGGAATTGGCAAAGTGATATCTGGAAGCCCATAGAGGGCTATGGTGAAAAAGGAAATATCCTCAGATGAAATCTGGAAAGAAGCTTTCTGAGAAACTGCTTAGTGTTCTGTTAATTCATCTCACAGAGTTACATCTGTATTTCGTGGATCTCTTTGCTAGCCTTATTTCTGTGGAATCTGAGAACAGATATTTTGGATCCCTATGAAGACTATAGGGCCAAAGGAAATATCCTCCGATAACAAAGAGAAAGAAGCTTTCTGAGAAACTTCTTTGTGTTCTGTGAAATCATCTCACAGAGTTACAGCTTTCCCCTCAAGAAGACTTTCGCTAAGACAGTTCTTGTGGAATTGGCAAAGTGATATTTGGAAGCCCATAGAGGGCTATGGTGAAAAAGTAAATATCCTCAGATGAAATCTGGAAAGAAGCTTTCTGAGAAACTGCTTAGTGTTCTGTTAATTCACCTCACAGAGTTACATCTGTATTTCGTGGATCTCTTTGCTAGCCTTATTTCTGTGGAATCTGAGAAAAGATATTTCGGATCCCTTTGAAGACTATAGGGCCAAAGGAAATATCCTCCGATAACAAAGACAAAGAAGCTTTCTGAGAAACTTCGTTGTGTTCTGTGAAATCATCTCACAGAGTTACAGCTTTCGCCTCACTGAGCCTTTCGCTAAGACAGTTCTTTTGAAATTGGCAAAGTGATATTTGGAAGCCCATAGAGGGCTATGGTGAAAAAGGAAATATCCTCAGAGGAAATCTGGAAAGAAGCTTTCTGAGAAACTGCTTAGTGTTCTGTTAATTCATCTCACAGTGTTACATCTGTATTTCATGGATCTCTTTGCTAGCCTTATTTCTGTGGAATCTGTGAACAGATATTTCAGATCCCTTTGAAGACTATAGGGCCAAAGGAAATATCCTCCGATAACAAAGAGAAAGAAGCTTTCTGAGAAACTTCTTTGTGTTCTGTGAAATCATCTCACAGAGTTACAGCTTTCCCCTCAAGGAGTCTTTCGCTAAGACAGTTCTTGTGGAATTGGCAAAGTGATATCTGGAAGCCCTTAGAGGGCTATGGTGAAAAAGGAAATATCCTCAGATGAAATCTGGAAAGAAGCTTTCTGAGAAACTGCTTAGTGTTCTGTTAATTCATCTCACAGAGTTACATCTGTATTTCGTGGATCTCTTTGCTAGCCTTATTTCTGTGGAATCTGAGAACAGATATTTCGGATCCCTAAGAAGACTATAGGGCCAAAGGAAATATCCTCCGATAACAAAGACAAAGAAGCTTTCTGAGAAACTTCGTTGTGTTCTGTGAAATCATCTCACGGAGTTACAGCTTTCCCCTCAAGGAGCCTTTCGCTAAGACAGTTCTTTTGAAATTGGCAAAGTGATATTTGGAAGCCCATAGAGGGCTATGGTGAAAAAGGAAATATCCTCAGAGGAAATCTGGAAAGAAGCTTTCTGAGAAACTGCTTAGTGTTCTGTTAATTCATCTCACAGTGTTACATCTGTATTTCATGGATCTCTTTGCTAGCCTTATTTCTGTGGAATCTGAGAACAGATATTTCAGATCCCTTTGAAGACTATAGGGCCAAAGGAAATATCCTCCGATAACAAAGAGAAAGAAGCTTTCTGAGAAACTTCTTTGTGTTCTGTGAAATCATCTCACAGAGTTGCAGCTTTCCCCTCAAGAAGCCTTTCGCTAAGACAGTTCTTGTGGAATTGGCAAAGTGATATTTGGAAGCCCATAGAGGGCTATGGTGAAAAAGGAAATATCCTCAGATGAAATCTGGAAAGAAGCTTTCTGAGAAACTGCTTAGTGTTCTGTTAATTCATCTCACAGAATTACATCTGTATTTCGTGGATCTCTTTGCTAGCCTTATTTCTGTGGAATCTGAGAACAGATATTTCGGATCCCTTTGAAGACTATAGGGCCAAAGGAAATATCCTCCGATAACAAAGGGAAAGAAGCTTTCTGAGAAACTTCTTTGTGTTCTGTGAAATCATCTCACAGAGTTGCAGCTTCCCCCTCAAGAAGCCTTTCGCTAAGACAGTTCTTGTGGAATTGGCAAAGTGATATTTGGAAGCCCATAGAGGGCTATGGTGAAAAAGGAAATATCCTCAGATGAAATCTGGAAAGAAGCTTTCTGAGAAACTGCTTAGTGTTCTGTTAATTCATCTCACAGAGTTACATCTGTATTTCGTGGATCTCTTTGCTAGCCTTATTTCTGTGGAATCTGAGAAAAGATATTTCGGATCCCTTTGAAGACTATAGGGCCAAAGGAAATATCCTCCGATAACAAAGAGAAAGAAGCTTTCTGAGAAACTTCTTTGTGTTCTGTGAAATCATCTCACAGAGTTACAGCTTTCCCGTCAAGAAGACTTTCGCTAAGACAGTTCTTGTGGAATTGGCAAAGTGATATTTGGAAGCCCATAGAGGGCTATGGTGAAAAAGGAAATATCCTCAGATGAAATCTGGAAAGAAGCTTTCTGAGAAACTGCTTAGTGTTCTGTTAATTCATCTCACAGAGTTACATCTGTATTTCGTGGATCTCTTTGCTAGCCTTATTTCTGTGGAATCTGAGAAAAGATATTTCGGATCCCTTTGAAGACTATAGGGCCAAAGGAAATATCCTCCGATAACAAAGACAAAGAAGCTTTCTGAGAAACTTCTTTGTGTTCTGTGAAATCATCTCACAGAGTTACAGCTTTCCTCTCAAGAAGCCTTTCGCTAAGACAGTTCTTGTGGAATTGGCAAAGTGATATTTGGAAGCCCATAGAGGGCTATGTTGAAAAAGGAAATATCCTCAGATGAAATCTGGAAAGAAGCTTTCTGAGAAACTGCTTAGCGTTCTGTTAATTCATCTCACAGAGTTACATCTGTATTTCGTGGATCTCTTTGCTAGCCTTATTTCTGTGGAATCTGAGAACAGATATTTCGGATCCCTTTGAAGACTATAGGGCCAAAGGAAATATCCTCCGATAACAAAGAGAAAGAAGCTTTCTGAGAAACTTCGTTGTGTTCTGTGAAATCATCTCACAGAGTTACAGCTTTCCCCTCAAGGAGTCTTTCGCTAAGACAGTTCTTGTGGAATTGGCAAAGTGATATCTGGAAGCCCTTAGAGGGCTATGGTGAAAAAGGAAATATCCTCAGATGAAATCTGGAAAGAAGCTTTCTGAGAAACTGCTTAGTGTTCTGTTAATTCATCTCACAGAGTTACATCTGTATTTCGTGGATCTCTTTGCTAGCCTTATTTCTGTGTAATCTGAGAACAGATATTTCGGATCCCTTTGAAGACTATAGGGCCAAAGGAAATATCCTCCGATAACAAAGACAAAGAAGCTTTCTGAGAAACTTCGTTGTGTTCTGTGAAATCATCTCACGGAGTTACAGCTTTCCCCTCAAGGAGCCTTTCGCTAAGACAGTTCTTTTGAAATTGGCAAAGTGATATTTGGAAGCCCATAGAGGGCTATGGTGAAAAAGGAAATATCCTCAGAGGAAATCTGGAAAGAAGCTTTCTGAGAAACTGCTTAGTGTTCTGTTAATTCATCTCACAGAGTTACATCTGTATTTCATGGATCTCTTTGCTAGCCTTATTTTTGTGGAATCTGAGAACAGATATTTCAGATCCCTTTGAAGACTATAGGGCCAAAGGAAATATCCTCCGATAACAAAGAGAAAGAAGCTTTCTGAGAAACTTCTTTGTGTTCTGTGAAATCATCTCACAGAGTTGCAGCTTTCCCCTCAAGAAGCCTTTCGCTAAGACAGTTCTTGTGGAATTGGCAAAGTGATATTTGGAAGCCCATAGAGGGCTATGGTGAAAAAGGAAATATCCTCAGATGAAATCTGGAAAGAAGCTTTCTGAGAAACTGCTTAGTGTTCTGTTAATTCATCTCACAGAATTACATCTGTATTTCGTGGATCTCTTTGCTAGCCTTATTTCTGTGGAATCTGAGAACAGATATTTCGGATCCCTTTGAAGACTATAGGGCCAAAGGAAATATCCTCCGATAACAAAGGGAAAGAAGCTTTCTGAGAAACTTCTTTGTGTTCTGTGAAATCATCTCACAGAGTTGCAGCTTCCCCCTCAAGAAGCCTTTCGCTAAGACAGTTCTTGTGGAATTGGCAAAGTGATATTTGGAAGCCCATAGAGGGCTATGGTGAAAAAGGAAATATCCTCAGATGAAATCTGGAAAGAAGCTTTCTGAGAAACTGCTTAGTGTTCTGTTAATTCATCTCACAGAGTTACATCTGTATTTCGTGGATCTCTTTGCTAGCCTTATTTCTGTGGAATCTGAGAAAAGATATTTCGGATCACTTTGAAGACTATAGGGCCAAAGGAAATATCCTCCGATAACAAAGAGAAAGAAGCTTTCTGAGAAACTTCTTTGTGTTCTGTGAAATCATCTCACAGAGTTACAGCTTTCCCGTCAAGAAGACTTTCGCTAAGACAGTTCTTGTGGAATTGGCAAAGTGATATTTGGAAGCCCATAGAGGGCTATGGTGAAAAAGGAAATATCCTCAGATGAAATCTGGAAAGAAGCTTTCTGAGAAACTGCTTAGTGTTCTGTTAATTCATCTCACAGAGTTACATCTGTATTTCGTGGATCTCTTTGCTAGCCTTATTTCTGTGGAATCTGAGAAAAGATATTTCGGATCCCTTTGAAGACTATAGGGCCAAAGGAAATATCCTCCGATAACAAAGACAAAGAAGCTTTCTGAGAAACTTCTTTGTGTTCTGTGAAATCATCTCACAGAGTTACAGCTTTCCTCTCAAGAAGCCTTTCGCTAAGACAGTTCTTGTGGAATTGGCAAAGTGATATTTGGAAGCCCATAGAGGGCTATGTTGAAAAAGGAAATATCCTCAGATGAAATCTGGAAAGAAGCTTTCTGAGAAACTGCTTAGCGTTCTGTTAATTCATCTCACAGAGTTACATCTGTATTTCGTGGATCTCTTTGCTAGCCTTATTTCTGTGGAATCTGAGAACAGATATTTCGGATCCCTTTGAAGACTATAGGGCCAAAGGAAATATCCTCCGATAACAAAGAGAAAGAAGCTTTCTGAGAAACTTCGTTGTGTTCTGTGAAATCATCTCACAGAGTTACAGCTTTCCCCTCAAGGAGTCTTTCGCTAAGACAGTTCTTGTGGAATTGGCAAAGTGATATCTGGAAGCCCTTAGAGGGCTATGGTGAAAAAGGAAATATCCTCAGATGAAATCTGGAAAGAAGCTTTCTGAGAAACTGCTTAGTGTTCTGTTAATTCATCTCACAGAGTTACATCTGTATTTCGTGGATCTCTTTGCTAGCCTTATTTCTGTGGAATCTGAGAACAGATATTTCGGATCCCTAAGAAGACTATAGGGCCAAAGGAAATATCCTCCGATAACAAAGACAAAGAAGCTTTCTGAGAAACTTCGTTGTGTTCTGTGAAATCATCTCACGGAGTTACAGCTTTCCCCTCAAGGAGCCTTTCGCTAAGACAGTTCTTTTGAAATTGGCAAAGTGATATTTGGAAGCCCATAGAGGGCTATGGTGAAAAGGAAATATCCTCAGAGGAAATCTG
The DNA here is from genome assembly GCF_043159975.1 of Macaca nemestrina. Taxonomy (NCBI): domain Eukaryota; kingdom Metazoa; phylum Chordata; class Mammalia; order Primates; family Cercopithecidae; genus Macaca; species Macaca nemestrina. Next base: position 65,347,048 of record NC_092136.1, on the reverse strand, counting down.
GAAAGAAGCTTTCTGAGAAACTGCTTAGTGTTCTGTTAATTCATCTCACAGTGTTACATCTGTATTTCATGGATCTCTTTGCTAGCCTTATTTCTGTGGAATCTGAAAACAGATATTTCAGATCCCTTTGAAGACTATAGGGCCAAAGGAAATATCCTCCGATAACAAAGAGAAAGAAGCTTTCTGAGAAACTTCTTTGTGTTCTGTGAAATCATCTCACAGAGTCGCAGCTTTCCCCTCAAGAAGCCTTTCGCTAAGACAGTTCTTGTGGAATTGGCAAAGTGATATTTGGATGCCCATAGAGGGCTATGGTGAAAAAGGAAATATCCTCAGATGAAATCTGGAAAGAAGCTTTCTGAGAAACTGCTTAGTGTTCTGTTAATTCATCTCACAGAATTACATCTGTATTTCGTGGATCTCTTTGCTAGCCTTAATTCTGTGGAATCTGAGAACAGATATTTCGGATCCCTTTGAAGACTATAGGGCCAAAGGAAATATCCTCCGATAACAAAGGGAAAGAAGCTTTCTGAGAAACTTCTTTGTGTTCTGTGAAATCATCTCACAGAGTTGCAGCTTCCCCCTCAAGAAGCCTTTCGCTAAGACAGTTCTTGTGGAATTGGCAAAGTGATATTTGGAAGCCCATAGAGGGCTATGGTGAAAAAGGAAATATCCTCAGATGAAATCTGGAAAGAAGCTTTCTGAGAAACTGCTTAGTGTTCTGTTAATTCATCTCACAGAGTTACATCTGTATTTCGTGGATCTCTTTGCTAGCCTTATTTCTGTGGAATCTGAGAAAAGATATTTCGGATCCCTTTGAAGACTATAGGGCCAAAGGAAATATCCTCCGATAACAAAGAGAAAGAAGCTTTCTGAGAAACTTCTTTGTGTTCTGTGAAATCATCTCACAGAGTTACAGCTTTCCCGTCAAGAAGACTTTCGCTAAGACAGTTCTTGTGGAATTGGCAAAGTGATATCTGGAAGCCCATAGAGGGCTATGGTGAAAAAGGAAATATCCTCAGATGAAATCTGGAAAGAAGCTTTCTGAGAAACTGCTTAGTGTTCTGTTAATTCATCTCACAGAGTTACATCTGTATTTCGTGGATCTCTTTGCTAGCCTTATTTCTGTGGAATCTGAGAAAAGATATTTCGGATCCCTTTGAAGACTATAGGGCCAAAGGAAATATCCTCCGATAACAAAGACAAAGAAGCTTTCTGAGAAACTTCTTTGTGTTCTGTGAAATCATCTCACAGAGTTACAGCTTTCCTCTCAAGAAGCCTTTCGCTAAGACAGTTCTTGTGGAATTGGCAAAGTGATATTTGGAAGCCCATAGAGGGCTATGTTGAAAAAGGAAATATCCTCAGATGAAATCTGGAAAGAAGCTTTCTGAGAAACTGCTTAGCGTTCTGTTAATTCTTCTCACAGAGTTACATCTGTATTTCGTGGATCTCTTTGCTAGCCTTATTTCTGTGGAATCTGAGAACAGATATTTCGGATCCCTTTGAAGACTATAGGGCCAAAGGAAATATCCTCCGATAACAAAGAGAAAGAAGCTTTCTGAGAAACTTCGTTGTGTTCTGTGAAATCATCTCACAGAGTTACAGCTTTCCCCTCACGGAGCCTTTCGCTAAGACAGTTCTTTTGAAATTGGCAAAGTGATATTTGGAAACCCATAGAGGGCTATGGTGAAAAAAGAAATATCCTCAGAGGAAATCTGGAAAGAAGCTTTCTGAGAAACTGCTTAGTGTTCTGTTAGTTCATCTCACAGTGTTACATCTGTATTTCGTGGATCTCTTTGCTAGCCTTATTTCTGCGGAATCTGAGAACAGATATTTCAGATCCCTTTGAAGACTATAGAGCCAAAGGAAATATCCTCCGATAACAAAGAGAAAGAAGCTTTCTGAGAAAGTTCGTTGTGTTCTGTGAAATCATCTCACAGAGTTGCAGCTTTCCCCTCAAGAAGCCTTTCGCTAAGACAGTTCTTGTGGAATTGGCAAAGTGATATTTGAAAGCCCGTAGAGGGCTATGGTGAAAAAGGAAATATCCTCAGATGAAATCTGGAAAGAAGCTTTCTGAGAAACTGCTTAGTGTTCTGTTAATTCATCTCACAGAGTTACATCTGTATTTCGTGGATCTCTTTGCTAGCCTTATTTCTGTGGAATCTGGGAACAGATATTTCGGATCCCTTTGAAGACTATAGGGCCAAAGGAAATATCCTCCGATAACAAAGACAAAGAAGCTTTCTGAGAAACTTCTTTGTGTTCTGTGAAATCATCTCACAGAGTTGCAGCTTTCCCCTCAAGAAGCCTTTCGCTAAGTCAGTTCTTGAGGAATTGGCAAAGTGATATTTGGAAGCCCATAGAGGGCTATGGTGAAAAAGGAAATATCCAGAGATGAAATCTGGAAAGAAGCTTTCTGAGAAACTGCTTAGTGTTCTGTTCATTCATCTCACAGAGTTACATCTGTATTTCGTGGATCTCTTTGTTAGCCTTATTTCTGTTGAATCTGAGAACAGATATTTCGGATCCTTTTGAAGATTATAGGGCTAAAGGAAATATCCTCTGAAAACAAAGAGAAAGAAGCTTTCTGAGAAACTTCTTTGTGTTGTGTGAAACCATCTCACAGAGTTACAGCTTTCCCCTCAAGGAGTCTTTCGCTAAGACAGTTCTTGTGGAATTGGCAAAGTGATATTTGGAAGCCCATAGAGGGCTATGGTGAAAAAGGAAATATCCTCAGATGAAATCTGGAAAGAAACTTTCTGAGAAACTGCTTAGTGTTCTGTTAATTCATCTCACAGAGTTACATATGTATTTCGTGGATCTCTTTGCTAGCCTTATTTCTGTGGAATCTGAGAACAGATATTTCGGATCCCTAAGAAGACTATAGGGCCAAAGGAAATATCCTCCGATAACAAAGAGAAAGAAGCTTTCTGAGAAACTTCTTTGTGTTCTGTGAAATCATCTCACAGAGTTACAGCTTTCCTCTCAAGAAGCCTTTCGCTAAGACAGTTCTTGTGGAATTGGCAAAGTGATATTTGGAAGCTCATAGAGGGCTATGGTGAAAAAGGAAATATCCTCAGATGAAATCTGGAAAGAAGCTTTCTGAGAACCTGCTTAGTGTTCTGTTAATTCATCTCACAGAGTTACATCTGTATTTCGTGGATCTCTTTGCTAGCATTATTTCTGTGAAATCTGAGAACCGATATTTCGGATCCCTTTCAAGACTATAGGGCCAAAGGAAATATCCTCCGATAACAAAGAGAAAGAAGCTTTCTGAGAAACTTCGTTGTGTTCTGTGAAATCATCTCACAGAGTTACAGCTTTCCCCTCACGGAGCCTTTCGCTAAGACAGTTCTTTTGAAATTGGCAAAGTGATATTTGGAAACCCATAGAGGGCTACGGTGAAAAAAGAAATATCCTCAGAGGAAACCTGGAAAGAAGCTTTCTGAGAAACTGCTTAGTGTTCTGTTAATTCATCTCACAGTGTTACATCTGTATTTCGTGGATCTCTTTGCTAGCCTTATTTCTGTGGAATCTGAGAACAGATATTTCAGATCCCTTTGAAGACTATAGGGCCAAAGGAAATATCCTCCGATAACAAAGAGAAAGAAGCTTTCTGAGAAAGTTCGTTGTGTTCTGTGAAATCATCTACCAGAGTTGCAGCTTTCCCCTCAAGAAGCCTTTCGCTAAGACAGTTCTTGTGTAATTGGCAAAGTGATATTTGAAAGCCCGTAGAGGGCTATGGTGAAAAAGGAAATATCCTCAGATGAAATCTGGAAAGAAGCTTTCTGAGAAACTGCTTAGTGTTCTGTTAATTCATCTCACAGAGTTACATCTGTATTTCGTGGATCTCTTTGCTAGCCTTATTTCTGTGGAATCTGAGAACAGATATTTCGGATCCCTTTGAAGACTATAGGGCCAAAGGAAATATCCTCCGATAACAAAGAGAAAGAAGCTTTCTGAGAAACTTCTTTGTGTTCTGTGAAATCACCTCACAGAGTTGCAGCTTTCCCCTCAAGAAGCCTTTCGCTAAGACAGTTCTTGTGGAATTGGCAAAGTGATATTTGGAAGCCCATAGAGGGCTATGGTGAAAAAGGAAATATCCTCAGATGAAATCTGGAAAGAAGCTTTCTGAGAAACTGCTTAGTGTTCTGTTAATTCATCTCACAGAGTTACATCTGTATTTCGTGGATCTCTTTGCTAGCCTTATTTCTGTTGTATCTGAGAACAGATATTTCGGATCCCTTTGAAGACTATAGGGCCAAAGGAAATATCCTCCGATAACAAAGAGAAAGAAGCTTTCTGAGAAACTTCGTTGTGTTCTGTGAAATCATCTCACAGAGTTACAGCTTTCCCCTCACGGTGCCTTTCGCTAAGACAGTTCTTTTGAAATTGGCAGAGTGATATTTGGAAGCCCATAGAGGGCTATGGTGAAAAAGGAAATATCCTCAGAGGAAATCTGGAAAGAAGCTTTCTGAGAAACTGCATAGTGTTCTGTTAATTCATCTCACAGTGTTACATCTGTATTTCATGGATCTCTTTGCTAGCCTTATTTCTGTGGAATCTGAGAACAGATATTTCAGATCCCTTTGAAGACTATAGGTCCAAAGGAAATATCCTCCGATAACAAAGAGAATGAAGCTTTCTGAGAAACTTCTTTGTGTTCTGTGAAATCATCTCACAGAGTTGCAGCTTTCCCCGCAAGAAGCGTTTCGCTAAGACAGTTCTTGTGGAATTGGCAAAGTGATATTTGGAAGCCCATAGAGGGCTATGGTGAAAAAGGAAATATCCTCAGATGAAATCTGGAAAGAAGCTTTCTGAGAAACTGCTTAGTGTTCTGTTAATTCATCTCAGAGAGATACATCTGTATTTCGTTGATCTCTTTGCTAGCCTTATTTCTGTGGAATCTGAGAACAGATATTTCGGATCCCTTTGAAGACTATAGGGCCAAAGGAAATATCCTCCGATAACAAAGAGAAAGAAGCTTTCGGAGAAACTTCGTTGTGTTCTGTGAAATCATCTCACAGAGTTGCAGCTTTCCCCTCAAGAAGCCTTTCGCTAAGACAGTTCTTGTGGAATTGGCAAAGTGATATTTGGAAGCCCATAGAGGGCTATGGTGAAAAAGGAAATATCCTCAGATGAAATCTGGAAAGAAGCTTTCTGAGAAACTGCTTAGTGTTCTGTTAATTCATCTCACAGAGTTACATCTGTATTTCGTGGATCTCTTTGCTAGCTTTATTTCTGTTGAATCTGAGAACAGATATTTCGGATCCTTTTGAAGACTATAGGGCCAAAGGAAACATCCTCTGAAAACAAAGAGAAAGAAGCTTTCTGAGAAACTTCTTTGTGTTCTGTGAAATCATCTCACAGAGTTACAGCTTTCCCCTCAAGGAGTCTTTCGCTAAGACAGTTCTTGTGGAATTGGCAAAGTGATATCTGGAAGCCCATAGAGGGCTATGGTGAAAAAGGAAATATCCTCAGATGAAATCTGGAAAGAATCTTTCTGAGAAACTGCTTAGTGTTCTGTTAATTCATCTCACAGAGTTACATCTGTATTTCGTGGATCTCTTTGCTAGCCTTATTTCTGTGGAATCTGAGAACAGATATTTCGGATCCCTTTGAAGACTATAGGGCCAAAGGAAATATCCTCCGATAACAAAGAGAAAGAAGCTTTCTGAGAAACTTCTTTGTGTTCTGTGAAATCACCTCACAGAGTTGCAGCTTTCCCCTCAAGAAGCCTTTCGCTAAGACAGTTCTTGTGGAATTGGCAAAGTGATATTTGGAAGCCCATAGAGGGCTATGGTGAAAAAGGAAATATCCTCAGATGAAATCTGGAAAGAAGCTTTCTGAGAAACTGCTTAGTGTTCTGTTAATTCATCTCACAGAGTTACATCTGTATTTCGTGGATCTCTTTGCTAGCCTTATTTCTGTTGAATCTGAGAACAGATATTTCGGATCCCTTTGAAGACTATAGGGCCAAAGGAAATATCCTCCGATAACAAAGAGAAAGAAGCTTTCTGAGAAACTTCGTTGTGTTCTGTGAAATCATCTCACAGAGTTACAGCTTTCCCCTCACGGTGCCTTTCGCTAAGACAGTTCTTTTGAAATTGGCAAAGTGATATTTGGAAGCCCATAGAGGGCTATGGTGAAAAAGGAAATATCCTCAGAGGAAATCTGGAAAGAAGCTTTCTGAGAAACTGCTTAGTGTTCTGTTAATTCATCTCACAGTGTTACATCTGTACTTCATGGATCTCTTTGCTAGCCTTATTTCTGTGGAATCTGAGAACAGATATTTCAGATCCCTTTGAAGACTATAGGGCCAAAGGAAATATCCTCCGATAACAAAGAGAAAGAAGCTTTCTGAGAAACTTCTTTGTGTTCTGTGAAATCATCTCACAGAGTTGCAGCTTTCCCCGCAAGAAGCCTTTCGCTAAGACAGTTCTTGTGGAATTGGCAAAGTGATATTTGGAAGCCCATAGAGGGCTATGGTGAAAAAGGAAATATCCTCAGATGAAATCTGCAAAGAAGCTTTCTGAGAAACTGCTTAGTGTTCTGTTAATTCATCTCAGAGAGATACATCTGTATTTCGTGGATCTCTTTGCTAGCCTTATTTCTGTGGAATCTGAGAACAGATATTTCGGATCCCTTTGAAGACTATAGGGCCAAAGGAAATATCCTCCGATAACAAAGAGAAAGAAGCTTTCGGAGAAACTTCGTTGTGTTCTGTGAAATCATCTCACAGAGTTGCAGCTTCCCCCTCAAGAAGCCTTTCGCTAAGACAGTTCTTGTGGAATTGGCAAAGTGATATTTGGAAGCCCATAGAGGGCTATGGTGAAAAAGGAAATATCCTCAGATGAAATCTGGAAAGAAGCTTTCTGAGAAACTGCTTAGTGTTCTGTTAATTCATCTCACAGAGTTACATCTGTATTTCGTGGATCTCTTTGCTAGCTTTATTTCTGTTGAATCTGAGAACAGATATTTCGGATCCTTTTGAAGACTATAGGGCCAAAGGAAATATCCTCTGAAAACAAAGAGAAAGAAGCTTTCTGAGAAACTTCTTTGTGTTCTGTGAAATCATCTCACAGAGTTACAGCTTTCCCCTCAAGGAGTCTTTCGCTAAGACAGTTCTTGTGGAATTGGCAAAGTGATATCTGGAAGCCCATAGAGGGCTATGGTGAAAAAGGAAATATCCTCAGAGGAAATCTGGAAAGAAGCTTTCTGAGAAACTGCTTAGTGTTCTGTTAATTCATCTCACAGTGTTACATCTGTATTTCATGGATCTCTTTGCTAGCCTTATTTCTGTGGAATCTGTGAACAGATATTTCAGATCCCTTTGAAGACTATAGGGCCAAAGGAAATATCCTCCGATAACAAAGAGAAAGAAGCTTTCTGAGAAACTTCTTTGTGTTCTGTGAAATCATCTCACAGAGTTACAGCTTTCCCCTCAAGGAGTCTTTCGCTAAGACAGTTCTTGTGGAATTGGCAAAGTGATATCTGGAAGCCCATAGAGGGCTATGGTGAAAAAGGAAATATCCTCAGATGAAATCTGGAAAGAAGCTTTCTGAGAAACTGCTTAGTGTTCTGTTAATTCATCTCACAGAGTTACATCTGTATTTCGTGGATCTCTTTGCTAGCCTTATTTCTGTTGAATCTGAGAACAGATATTTCGGATCCCTTTGAAGACTATAGGGCCAAAGGAAATATCCTCCGATAACAAAGAGAAAGAAGCTTTCTGAGAAACTTCGTTGTGTTCTGTGAAATCATCTCACAGAGTTACAGCTTTCCCCTCACGGTGCCTTTCGCTAAGACAGTTCTTTTGAAATTGGCAAAGTGATATTTGGAAGCCCATAGAGGGCTATGGTGAAAAAGGAAATATCCTCAGAGGAAATCTGGAAAGAAGCTTTCTGAGAAACTGCTTAGTGTTCTGTTAATTCATCTCACAGTGTTACATCTGTATTTCATGGATCTCTTTGCTAGCCTTATTTCTGTGGAATCTGAGAACAGATATTTCAGATCCCTTTGAAGACTATAGGGCCAAAGGAAATATCCTCCGATAACAAAGAGAAAGAAGCTTTCTGAGAAACTTCTTTGTGTTCTGTGAAATCATCTCACAGAGTTGCAGCTTTCCCCGCAAGAAGCCTTTCGCTAAGACAGTTCTTGTGGAATTGGCAAAGTGATATTTGGAAGCCCATAGAGGGCTATGGTGAAAAAGGAAATATCCTCAGATGAAATCTGCAAAGAAGCTTTCTGAGAAACTGCTTAGTGTTCTGTTAATTCACCTCAGAGAGATACATCTGTATTTCGTGGATCTCTTTGCTAGCCTTATTTCTGTGGAATCTGAGAACAGATATTTCGGATCCCTTTGAAGACTATAGGGCCAAAGGAAATATCCTCCGATAACAAAGAGAAAGAAGCTTTCGGAGAAACTTCGTTGTGTTCTGTGAAATCATCTCACCGAGTTGCAGCTTTCCCCTCAAGAAGCCTTTCGCTAAGACAGTTCTTGTGGAATTGGCAAAGTGATATTTGGAAGCCCATAGAGGGCTATGGTGAAAAAGGAAATATCCTCAGATGAAATCTGGAAAGAAGCTTTCTGAGAAACTGCTTAGTGTTCTGTTAATTCATCTCACAGAGTTACATCTGTATTTCGTGGATCTCTTTGCTAGCTTTATTTCTGTTGAATCTGAGAACAGATATTTCGGATCCTTTTGAAGACTATAGGGCCAAAGGAAATATCCTCTGAAAACAAAGAGAAAGAAGCTTTCTGAGAAACTTCTTTGTGTTCTGTGAAATCATCTCACAGAGTTACAGCTTTCCCCTCAAGGAGTCTTTCGCTAAGACAGTTCTTGTGGAATTGGCAAAGTGATATCTGGAAGCCCATAGAGGGCTATGGTGAAAAAGGAAATATCCTCAGAGGAAATCTGGAAAGAAGCTTTCTGAGAAACTGCTTAGTGTTCTGTTAATTCATCTCACAGTGTTACATCTGTATTTCATGGATCTCTTTGCTAGCCTTATTTCTGTGGAATCTGTGAACAGATATTTCAGATCCCTTTGAAGACTATAGGGCCAAAGGAAATATCCTCCGATAACAAAGAGAAAGAAGCTTTCTGAGAAACTTCTTTGTGTTCTGTGAAATCATCTCGCAGAGTTACAGCTTTCCCCTCAAGGAGTCTTTCGCTAAGACAGTTCTTGTGGAATTGGCAAAGTGATATCTGGAAGCCCATAGAGGGCTATGGTGAAAAAGGAAATATCCTCAGATGAAATCTGGAAAGAAGCTTTCTGAGAAACTGCTTAGTGTTCTGTTAATTCATCTCACAGAGTTACATCTGTATTTCGTGGATCTCTTTGCTAGCCTTATTTCTGTGGAATCTGAGAAAAGATATTTCGGATCCCTTTGAAGACTATAGGGCCAAAGGAAATATCCTCCGATAACAAAGAGAAAGAAGCTTTCTGAGAAACTTCGTTGTGTTCTGTGAAATCATCTCACAGAGTTACAGCTTTCCCCTCACGGTGCCTTTCGCTAAGACAGTTCTTTTGAAATTGGCAAAGTGATATTTGGAAGCCCATAGAGGGCTATGGTGAAAAAGGAAATATCCTCAGATGAAATCTGGAAAGAAGCTTTCTGAGAAACTGCTTAGTGTTCTGTTAATTCATCTCACAGAGTTACATCTGTATTTCGTGGATCTCTTTGCTATCCTTATTTCTGTGGAATCTGAGAACAGATATTTCGGATCCCTAAGAAGACTATAGGGCCAAAGGAAATATCCTCCGATAACAAAGACAAAGAAGCTTTCTGAGAAACTTCGTTGTGTTCTGTGAAATCATCTCACAGAGTTACAGCTTTCCCCTCAAGGAGCCTTTCGCTAAGACAGTTCTTTTGAAATTGGCAAAGTGATATCTGGAAGCCCATAGAGGGCTATGGTGAAAAAGGAAATATCCTCAGAGGAAATCTGGAAAGAAGCTTTCTGAGAAACTGCTTAGTGTTCTGTTAATTCATCTCACAGTGTTACATCTGTATTTCATGGATCTCTTTGCTAGCCTTATTTCTGTGGAATCTGAGAACAGATATTTCAGATCCCTTTGAAGACTATAGGGCCAAAGGAAATATCCTCCGATAACAAAGAGAAAGAAGCTTTCTGAGAAACTTCTTTGTGTTCTGTGAAATCATCTCACAGAGTTGCAGCTTTCCCCTCAAGAAGCCTTTCGCTAAGTCAGTTCTTGTGGAATTGGCAAAGTGATATTTGGAAGCCCATAGAGGGCTATGGTGAAAAAGGAAATATCCTCAGATGAAATCTGGAAAGAAGCTTTCTGAGAAACTGCTTAGTGTTCTGTTAATTCATCTCACAGAGTTACATCTGTATTTCGTGGATCTCTTTGCTAGCTTTATTTCTGTTGAATCTGAGAACAGATATTTCGGATCCTTTTGAAGACTATAGGGCCAAAGGAAATATCCTCTGAAAACAAAGAGAAAGAAGCTTTCTGAGAAACTTCTTTGTGTTCTGTGAAATCATCTCACAGAGTTACAGCTTTCCCCTCAAGGAGTCTTTCGCTAAGACAGTTCTTGTGGAATTGGCAAAGTGATATCTGGAAGCCCATAGAGGGCTATGGTGAAAAAGGAAATATCCTCAGAGGAAATCTGGAAAGAAGCTTTCTGAGAAACTGCTTAGTGTTCTGTTAATTCATCTCACAGTGTTACATCTGTATTTCATGGATCTCTTTGCTAGCCTTATTTCTGTGGAATCTGTGAACAGATATTTCAGATCCCTTTGAAGACTATAGGGCCAAAGGAAATATCCTCCGATAACAAAGAGAAAGAAGCTTTCTGAGAAACTTCTTTGTGTTCTGTGAAATCATCTCACAGAGTTACAGCTTTCCCCTCAAGGAGTCTTTCGCTAAGACAGTTCTTCGGAATTGGCAAAGTGATATCTGGAAGCCCATAGAGGGCTATGGTGAAAAAGGAAATATCCTCAGATGAAATCTGGAAAGAAGCTTTCTGAGAAACTGCTTAGTGTTCTGTTAATTCATCTCACAGAGTTACATCTGTATTTCGTGGATCTCTTTGCTAGCCTTATTTCTGTGGAATCTGAGAACAGATATTTCGGATCCCTATGAAGACTATAGGGCCAAAGGAAATATCCTCCGATAACAAAGAGAAAGAAGCTTTCTGAGAAACTTCTTTGTGTTCTGTGAAATCATCTCAAAGAGTTACAGCTTTCCCCTCAAGAAGACTTTCGCTAAGACAGTTCTTGTGGAATTGGCAAAGTGATATTTGGAAGCCCATAGAGGGCTATGGTGAAAAAGGAAATATCCTCAGATGAAATCTGGAAAGAAGCTTTCTGAGAAACTGCTTAGTGTTCTGTTAATTCATCTCACAGAGTTACATCTTTATTTCGTGGATCTCTTTGCTAGCCTTATTTCTGTGGAATCTGAGAACAGATATTTCAGATCCCTTTGAAGACTATAGGGCCAAAGGAAATATCCTCCGATAACAAAGGGAAAGAAGCTTTCTGAGAAACTTCTTTGTGTTCTGTGAAATCATCTCACAGAGTTGCAGCTTTCCCCTCAAGAAGCCTTTCGCTAAGACAGTTCTTGTGGAATTGGCAAAGTGATATTTGGAAGCCCCTAGAGGGCTATGGTGAAAAAGGAAATATCCTCAGATGAAATCTGGAAAGAAGCTTTCTGAGAAACTGCTTAGTGTTCTGTTAATTCATCTCACAGAGTTACATCTGTATTTCGTTAATCTCTTTGCTAGCCTTATTTCTGTGGAATCTGAGAAAAGATATTTCGGATCCCCTTGAAGACTATAGGGCCAAAGGAAATATCCTCCGATAACAAAGAGAAAGAAGCTTTCTGAGAAACTTCTTTGTGTTCTGTGAAATCATCTCACAGAGTTGCAGCTTTCCCCTCAAGAAGCCTTTCGCTAAGTCAGTTCTTGTGGAATTGGCAAAGTGATATTTGGAAGCCCATAGAGGGCTATGGTGAAAAAGGAAATATCCTCAGATGAAATCTGGAAAGAAGCTTTCTGAGAAACTGCTTAGTGTTCTGTTAATTCATCTCACAGAGTTACATCTGTATTTCGTGGATCTCTTTGCTAGCCTTATTTCTGTTGAATCTGAGAACAGATATTTCGGATCCCTTTGAAGACTATAGGGCCAAAGGAAATATCCTCCGATAACAAAGAGAAAGAAGCTTTCTGAGAAACTTCGTTGTGTTCTGTGAAATCATCTCACAGAGTTACAGCTTTCCCCTCACGGTGCCTTTCGCTAAGACAGTTCTTTTGAAATTGGCAAAGTGATATTTGGAAGCCCATAGAGGGCTATGGTGAAAAAGGAAATATCCTCAGAGGAAATCTGGAAAGAAGCTTTCTGAGAAACTGCTTAGTGTTCTGTTAATTCATCTCACAGTGTTACATCTGTATTTCATGGATCTCTTTGCTAGCCTTATTTCTGTGGAATCTGAGAACAGATATTTCAGATCCCTTTGAAGAATATAGGGCCAAAGGAAATATCCTCCGATAACAAAGAGAAAGAAGCTTTCTGAGAAACTTCTTTGTGTTCTGTGAAATCATCTCACAGAGTTGCAGCTTTCCCCTCAAGAAGGCTTTCGCTAAGACAGTTCTTGTGGAATTGGCAAAGTGATATTTGGAAGCCAATAGAGGGCTATGGTGAAAAAGGAAATATCCTCAGATGAAATCTGGAAAGAAGCTTTCTGAGAAACTGCTTAGTGTTCTGTTAATTCATCTCACAGAGTTACATCTTTATTTCGTGGATCTCTTTGCTAGCCTTATTTCTGTGGAATCTGAGAACAGATATTTCGGATCCCTTTGAAGACTATAGGGCCAAAGGAAATATCCTCCGATAACAAAGGGAAAGAAGCTTTCTGAGAAACTTCTTTGTGTTCTGTGAAATCATCTCACAGAGTTGCAGCTTTCCCCTCAAGAAGCCTTTCGCTAAGACAGTTCTTGTGGAATTGGCAAAGTGATATTTGGAAGCCCATAGAGGGCTATGGTGAAAAAGGAAATATCCTCAGATGAAATCTGGAAAGAAGCTTTCTGAGAAACTGCTTAGTGTTCTGTTAATTCATCTCACAGAGTTACATCTGTATTTCGTTAATCTCTTTGCTAGCCTTATTTCTGTGGAATCTGAGAAAAGATATTTCGGATCCCCTTGAAGACTATAGGGCCAAAGGAAATATCCTCCGATAACAAAGAGAAAGAAGCTTTCTGAGAAACTTCTTTGTGTTCTGTGAAATCATCTCACAGAGTTGCAGCTTTCCCCTCAAGAAGCCTTTCGCTAAGTCAGTTCTTGTGGAATTGGCAAAGTGATATTTGGAAGCCCATAGAGGGCTATGGTGAAAAAGGAAATATCCTCAGATGAAATCTGGAAAGAAGCTTTCTGAGAAACTGCTTAGTGTTCTGTTAATTCATCTCACAGAGTTACATCTGTATTTCGTGGATCTCTTTGCTAGCCTTATTTCTGTTGAATCTGAGAACAGATATTTCGGATCCCTTTGAAGACTATAGGGCCAAAGGAAATATCCTCCGATAACAAAGAGAAAGAAGCTTTCTGAGAAACTTCGTTGTGTTCTGTGAAATCATCTCACAGAGTTACAGCTTTCCCCTCACGGTGCCTTTCGCTAAGACAGTTCTTTTGAAATTGGCTAAGTGATATTTGGAAGCTCATAGAGGGCTATGGTGAAAAAGGAAATATCCTCAGAGGAAATCTGGAAAGAAGCTTTCTGAGAAACTGCTTAGTGTTCTGTTAATTCATCTCACAGTGTTACATCTGTATTTCATGGATCTCTTTGCTAGCCTTATTTCTGTGGAATCTGAGAACAGATATTTCAGATCCCTTTGAAGACTATAGGGCCAAAGGAAATATCCTCCGATAACAAAGAGAAAGAAGCTTTCTGAGAAACTTCTTTGTGTTCTGTGAAATCGTCTCACAGAGTTGCAGCTTTCCCCGCAAGAAGCCTTTCGCTAAGACAGTTCTTGTGGAATTGGCAAAGTGATATTTGGAAGCCCATAGAGGGCTATGGTGAAAAAGGAAATATCCTCAGATGAAATCTGGAAAGAAGCTTTCTGAGAAACTGCTTAGTGTTCTGTTAATTCATCTCAGAGAGATACATCTGTATTTCGTTGATCTCTTTGCTAGCCTTATTTCTGTGGAATCTGAGAACAGATATTTCGGATCCCTTTGAAGACTATAGGGCCAAAGGAAATATCCTCCGATAACAAAGAGAAAGAAGCTTTCGGAGAAACTTCGTTGTGTTCTGTGAAATCATCTCACAGAGTTGCAGCTTTCCCCTCAAGAAGCCTTTCGCTAAGACAGTTCTTGTGGAATTGGCAAAGTGATATTTGGAAGCCCATAGAGGGCTATGGTGAAAAAGGAAATATCCTCAGATGAAATCTGGAAAGAAGCTTTCTGAGAAACTGCTTAGTGTTCTGTTAATTCATCTCACAGAGTTACATCTGTATTTCGTGGATCTGTTTGCTAGCTTTATTTCTGTTGAATCTGAGAACAGATATTTCGGATCCTTTTGAAGACTATAGGGCCAAAGGAAATATCCTCTGAAAACAAAGAGAAAGAAGCTTTCTGAGAAACTTCTTTGTGTTCTGTGAAATCATCTCACAGAGTTACAGCTTTCCCCTCAAGGAGTCTTTCGCTAAGACAGTTCTTGTGGAATTGGCAAAGTGATATCTGGAAGCCCATAGAGGGCTATGGTGAAAAAGGAAATATCCTCAGAGGAAATCTGGAAAGAAGCTTTCTGAGAAACTGCTTAGTGTTCTGTTAATTCATCTCACAGTGTTACATCCGTATTTCATGGATCTCTTTGCTAGCCTTATTTCTGTGGAATCTGTGAACAGATATTTCAGATCCCTTTGAAGACTATAGGGCCAAAGGAAATATCCTCCGATAACAAAGAGAAAGAAGCTTTCTGAGAAACTTCTTTGTGTTCTGTGAAATCATCTCAAAGAGTTGCAGCTTTCCCCTCAAGAAGACTTTCGCTAAGACAGTTCTTGTGGAATTGGCAAAGTGATATTTGGAAGCCCATAGAGGGCTATGGTGAAAAAGGAAATATCCTCAGATGAAATCTGGAAAGAAGCTTTCTGAGAAACTGCTTAGTGTTCTGTTAATTCATCTCACAGAGTTACATCTGTATTTCGTGGATCTCTTTGCTAGCCTTATTTCTGTGGAATCTGAGAACAGATATTTCGGATCCCTAAGAAGACTATAGGGCCAAAGGAAATATCCTCCGATAACAAAGACAAAGAAGCTTTCTGAGTAACTTCGTTGTGTTCTGTGAAATCATCTCACAGAGTTACAGCTTTCCCCTCAAGGAGCCTTTCGCTAAGACAGTTCTTTTGAAATTGGCAAAGTGATATTTGGAAGCCCATAGAGGGCTATGGTGAAAAAGGAAATATCCTCAGAGGAAATCTGGAAAGAAGATTTCTGAGAAACTGCTTAGTGTTCTGTTAATTCATCTCACAGTGTTACATCTGTATTTCATGGATCTCTTTGCTAGCCTTATTTCTGTGGAATCTGAGAAAAGATATTTCAGATCCCTTGGAAGACTATAGGGCCAAAGGAAATATCCTCCGATAACAAAGAGAAAGAAGCTTTCTGAGAAACTTCTTTGTTTTCTGTGAAATCATCTCACAGAGTTGCAGCTTTCCCCTCAAGAAGCCTTTCGCTAAGACAGTTCTTGTGGAATTGGCAAAGTGATATTTGGAAGCCCATAGAGGGCTATGGTGAAAAAGGAAATATCCTCAGATGAAATCTGGAAAGAAGCTTTCTGAGAAACTGCTTAGTGTTCTGTTAATTCATCTCACAGAGTTACATCTTTATTTCGTGGATCTCTTTGCTAGCCTTATTTCTGTGGAATCTGAGAACAGATATTTCGGATCCCTTTGAAGACTATAGGGCCAAAGGAAATATCCTCCGATAACAAAGGGAAAGAAGCTTTCTGAGAAACTTCTTTGTGTTCTGTGAAATCATCTCACAGAGTTACAGCTTTCCCCTCAAGAAGCCTTACGCTAAGACAGTTCTTGTGGAATTGGCAAAGTGATATTTGGAAGCCCATAGAGGGCTATGGTGAAAAAGGAAATATCCTCAGATGAAACCTGGAAAGAAGCTTTCTGAGAAACTGCTTAGTGTTCTGTTAATTCATCTCACAGAGTTACATCTGTATTTCGTGGATCTCTTTGTTAGCCTTATTTCTGTTGAATCTGAGAACAGATATTTCGGATCCTTTTGAAGATTATAGGGCTAAAGGAAATATCCTCTGAAAACAAAGAGAAAGAAGATTTCTGAGAAACTTCTTTGTGTTGTGTGAAATCATCTCACAGAGTTACAGCTTTCCCCTCAAGGAGTCTTTCGCTAAGACAGTTCTTGTGGAATTGGCAAAGTCATACCTGGAAGCCCACAGAGGGCTATTTTGAAAAAGGAAATATCCTCAGATGAAATCTGGAAAGAAAATTTCTGAGAAACTGCTTAGTGTTCTGTTAATTCATCTCACAGAGTTACATCTGTATTTCGTGGATCTCTTTGCTAGCCTTATTTCTGTGGAATCTGAGAACAGATATTTCGGATCCCTAAGAAGACTATAGGGCCAAAGGAAATATCCTCCGATAACAAAGAGAAAGAAGCTTTCTGAGAAACTTCGTTGTGTTCTGTGAAATCATCTCACAGAGTTACAGCTTTCCCATCACGGAGCCTTTCGCTAAGACAGTTCTTTTGAAATTGGCGAAGTGATATTTGGAAACCCATAGAGGGCTATGGTGAAAAAAGAAATATCCTCAGAGGAAACCTGGAAAGAAGCTTTCTGAGAAACTGCTTAGTGTTCTGTTAATTCATCTCACAGTGTTACATCTGTATTTCGTGGATCTCTTTGCTAGCCTTATTTCTGTGGAATCTGAGAACAGATATTTCAGATCCCTTTGAAGACTATAGGGCCAAAGGAAATATCCTCCGATAACAAAGAGAAAGAAGCTTTCTGAGAAAGTTCGTTGTGTTCTGTGAAATCATCTCACAGAGTTGCAGCTTTCCCCTCAAGAAGCCTTTCGCTAAGACGGTTCTTGTGGAATTGGCAAAGTGATATTTGAAAGCCCGTAGAGGGCTATGGTGAAAAAGGAAATATCCTCAGATGAAATCTGGAAAGAAGCTTTCTGAGAAACTGCTTAGTGTTCTGTTAATTCATCTCACAGAGTTACATCTGTAATTGCGTGGATCTCTTTGCTAGCCTTATTTCTGTGGAATCTGAGAACAGATATTTCGGATCCCTTTGAAGACTATCGGGCCAAAGGAAATATCCTCCGATAACAAAGAGAAAGAAGCTTTCTGAGAAACTTCTTTGTGTTCTGTGAAATCACCTCACAGAGTTGCAGCTTTCCCCTCAAGAAGCCTTTCGCTAAGACAGTTCTTGTGGAATTGGCAAAGTGATATTTGGAAGCCCATAGAGGGCTATGGTGAAAAAGGAAATATCCTCAGATGAAATCTGGAAAGAAGCTTTCTGCGAAACTGCTTAGTGTTCTGTTAATTCATCTCACAGAGTTACATCTGTATTTCGTGGATCTCTTTGCTAGCCTTATTTCTGTGGAATCTGAGAACAGATATTTCGGATCCCTTTGAAGACTATAGGGCCAAAGGAAATATCCTCCGATAACAAAGAGAAAGAAGCTTTCGGAGAAACTTCGTTGTGTTCTGTGAAATCATCTCACAGAGTTGCAGCTTTCCCCTCAAGAAGCCTTTCGCTAAGACAGTTCTTGTGGAATTGGCAAAGTGATATTTGGAAGCCCATAGAGGGCTATGGTGAAAAAGGAAATATCCTCAGATGAAATCTGGAAAGAAGCTTTCTGAGAAACTGCTTAGTGTTCTGTTAATTCATCTCACAGAGTTACATCTGTATTTCGTGGATCTCTTTGCTAGCTTTATTTCTGTTGAATCTGAGAACAGATATTTCGGATCCTTTTGAAGACTATAGGGCCAAAGGAAATATCCTCTGAAAACAAAGAGAAAGAAGCTTTCTGAGAAACTTCTTTGTGTTCTGTGAAATCATCTCACAGAGTTACAGCTTTCCCCACAAGGAGTCTTTCGCTAAGACAGTTCTTGTGGAATTGGCAAAGTGATATCTGGAAGCCCATAGAGGGCTATGTTGAAAAAGGAAATATCCTCAGATGAAATCTGGAAAGAAGCTTTCTGAGAAACTGCTTAGTGTTCTGTTAATTCATCTCACAGAGTTACATCTGTATTTCGTGGATCTCTTTGCTAGCCTTATTTCTGTGGAATCTGAGAACAGATATTTCGGATCCCTTTGAAGACTATAGGGCCAAAGGAAATATCCTCCGATAACAAAGAGAAAGAAGCTTTCTGAGAAACTTCTTTGTGTTCTGTGAAATCACCTCACAGAGTTGCAGCTTTCCCCTCAAGAAGCCTTTCGCTAAGACAGTTCTTGTGGAATTGGCAAAGTGATATTTGGAAGCCCATAGAGGGCTATGGTGAAAAAGGAAATATCCTCAGATGAAATCTGGAAAGAAGCTTTCTGAGAAACTGCTTAGTGTTCTGTTAATTCATCTCACAGAGTTACATCTGTATTTCGTGGATCTCTTTGCTAGCCTTATTTCTGTTGAATCTGAGAACAGATATTTCGGATCCCTTTGAAGACTATAGGGCCAAAGGAAATATCCTCCGATAACAAAGAGAAAGAAGCTTTCTGAGAAACTTCGTTGTGTTCTGTGAAATCATCTCACAGAGTTACAGCTTTCCCCTCACGGTGCCTTTCGCTAAGACAGTTCTTTTGAAATTGGCAAAGTGATATTTGGAAGCCCATAGAGGGCTATGGTGAAAAAGGAAATATCCTCAGATGAAATCTGGAAAGAAGCTTTCTGAGAAACTGCTTAGTGTTCTGTTAATTCATCTCACAGTGTTACATCTGTATTTCATGGATCTTTTTACTAGCCTTATTTCTGTGGAATCTGAGAACAGATATTTCAGATCCCTTTGAAGACTATAGGGCCAAAGGAAATATCCTCCGATAACAAAGAGAAAGAAGTTTTCTGGGAAACTTCTTTGTGTTCTGTGAAATCATCTCACAGAGTTGCAGCTTTCCCCTCAAGAAGCCTTTCGCTAAGACAGTTCTTGTGGAATTGGCAAAGTGCTATTTGGAAGCCCATAGAGGGCTATGGTGAAAAAGGAAATATCCTCAGATGAAATCTGGAAAGAAGTTTCTGAGAAACTGCTTAGTGTTCTGTTAATTCATCTCACAGAGTTACATCTGTATTTCGTGGATCTCTTTGCTAGCCTTATTTCTGTGGAATCTGAGAACAGATATTTCGGATCCCTTTGAAGACTATAGGGCCAAAGGAAATATCCTCCGATAACAAAGAGAAAGAAGCTTTCTGAGAAACTTCTTTGTGTTCTGTGAAATCATCTCACAGAGTTGCAGCTTTCCCCTCTAGAAGCCTTTCGCTAAGACAGTTCTTGTGGAATTGGCAAAGTGATATTTGGAAGCCCATAGAGGGCTATGGTGAAAAAGGAAATATCCTCAGATGAAATCTGGAAAGAAGCTTTCTGAGAAACTGCTTAGTGTTCTGTTAATTCATCTCACAGAGTTACATCTGTATTTCGTGGATCTCTTTGCTAGCCTTATTTCTGTTGAATCTGAGAACAGATATTTCGGATCCTTTTGAAGACTATAGGGCCAAAGGAAATATCCTCTGAAAACAAAGAGAAAGAAGCTTTCTGAGAAACTTCTTTGTGTTCTGTGAAATCATCTCACAGAGTTACAGCTTTCCCCTCAAGGAGTCTTTCGCTAAGACAGTTCTTGTGAAAGTGGCAAAGTGATATCTGGAAGCCCATAGAGGGCTATGGTGAAAATGGAAATATTCTCAGATGAAATCTGGAAAGAAGCTTTCTGAGAAACTGCTCAGTGTTCTGTTAATTCATCTCACAGAGTTACATCTGTATTTCGTGGATCTCTTTGCTAGCCTTATTTCTGTGGAATCTGAGAACAGATATTTCGGATCCCTTTGAAGACTATAGGGCCAAAGGAAATATCCTCCGATAACAAAGAGAAAGAAGCTTTCTGAGAAACTTCTTTGTGTTCTGTGAAATCATCTCACAGAGTTACAGCTTTCCCCTCAAGAAGCCTTTCGCTAAGACAGTTCTTGTGGAATTGGCAAAGTGATATTTGGAAGCCCATAGAGGGCTATGGTGAAAAAGGAAATATCCTCAGATGAAATCTGGAAAGAAGCTTTCTGAGATACTGCTTAGTGTTCTGTTAATTCATCTCACAGAGTTACATCTGTATTTCGTGGATCTCTTTGCTAGCCTTATTTCTGTGGAATCTGAGAAAAGATATTTCGGATCCCTTTGAAGACTATAGGGCCAAAGGAAATATCCTCCGATAACAAAGAGAAAGAAGCTTTCTGAGAAACTTCGTTGTGTTCTGTGAAATCATCTCACAGAGTTACAGCTTTCCCCTCACGGAGCCTTTCGCTAAGACAGTTCTTTTGAAATTGGCAAAGTGATATTTGGAAACCCGTAGAGGGCTATGGTGAAAAAAGAAATATCCTCAGAGGAAATCTGGAAAGAAGCTTTCTGAGAAACTGCTTAGTGTTCTGTTAATTCATCTCACAGTGTTACATCTGTATTTCGTGGATCTCTTTGCTAGTCTTATTTCTGTGGAATCTGAGAACAGATATTTCAGATCCCTTTGAAGACTATAGGGCCAAAGGAAATATCCTCCGATAACAAAGAGAAAGAAGCTTTCTGAGAAAGTTCGTTGTGTTCTGTGAAATCATCTCACAGAGTTGCAGCTTTCCCCACAAGAAGCCTTTCGCTAAGACAGTTCTTGTGGAATTGGCAAAGTGATATTTGGAAGCCCATAGAGGGCTATGGTGAAAAAGGAAATATCCTCAGAAGAAATCTGGAAAGAAGCTTTCTGAGAAACTGCTTAGTGTTCTGTTAATTCATCTCAGAGAGATACATCTGTATTTCGTTGATCTCTTTGCTAGCCTTATTTCTGTGGAATCTGAGAACAGATATTTCGGATCCCTTTGAAGACTATAGGGCCAAAGGAAATATCCTCCGATAACAAAGAGAAAGAAGCTTTCGGAGAAACTTCGTTGTGTTCTGTGAAATCATCTCACAGAGTTGCAGCTTTCCCCTCAAGAAGCCTTTCGCTAAGACAGTTCTTGTGGAATTGGCAAAGTGATATTTGGAAGCCCATAGAGGTCTATGGTGAAAAAGGAAATATCCTCAGATGAAATCTGGAAAGAAGCTTTCTGAGAAACTGCTTAGTGTTCTGTTAATTCATCTCACAGAGTTACATCTGTATTTCGTGGATCTCTTTGCTAGCTTTATTTCTGTTGAATCTGAGAACAGATATTTCGGATCCTTTTGAAGACTATAGGGCCAAAGGAAATATCCTCTGAAAACAAAGAGAAAGAAGCTTTCTGAGAAACTTCTTTGTGTTCTGTGAAATCATCTCACAGAGTTACAGCTTTCCCCTCAAGGAGTCTTTCGCTAAGACAGTTCTTGTGGAATTGGCAAAGTGATATCTGGAAGCCCATAGAGGGCTATGGTGAAAAAGGAAATATCCTCAGATGAAATCTGGAAAGAAGCTTTCTGAGAAACTGCTTAGTGTTCTGTTAATTCATCTCACAGAGTTACATCTGTATTTCGTGGATCTCTTTGCTAGCCTTATTTCTGTGGAATCTGAGAACAGATATTTCGGATCCCTTTGAAGACTATAGGGCCAAAGGAAATATCCTCCGATAACAAAGAGAAAGAAGCTTTCTGAGAAACTTCTTTGTGTTCTGTGAAATCACCTCACAGAGTTGCAGCTTTCCCCTCAAGAAGCCTTTCGCTAAGACAGTTCTTGTGGAATTGGCAAAGTGATATTTGGAAGCCCATAGAGGGCTATGGTGAAAAAGGAAATATCCTCAGATGAAATCTGGAAAGAAGCTTTCTGAGAAACTGCTTAGTGTTCTGTTAATTCATCTCACAGAGTTACATCTGTATTTCGTGGATCTCTTTGCTAGCCTTATTTCTGTTGAATCTGAGAACAGATATTTCGGATCCCTTTGAAGACTATAGGGCCAAAGGAAATATCCTCCGATAACAAAGAGAAAGAAGCTTTCTGAGAAACTTCGTTGTGTTCTGTGCAATCATCTCACAGAGTTACAGCTTTCCCCTCACGGTGCCTTTCCCTAAGACAGTTCTTTTGAAATTGGCAAAGTGATATTTGGAAGCCCATAGAGGGCTATGGTGAAAAAGGAAATATCCTCAGAGGAAATCTGGAAAGAAGCTTTCTGAGAATCTGCTTAGTGTTCTGTTAATTCATCTCACAGTGTTACATCTGTATTTCGTGGATCTCTTTGCTAGCCTTATTTCTGTGGAATCTGAGAACAGATATTTCAGATCCCTTTGAAGACTATAGGGCCAAAGGAAATATCCTCCGATAACAAAGAGAAAGAAGCTTTCTGAGAAACTTCTTTGTGTTCTGTGAAATCATCTCACAGAGTTGCAGCTTTCCCCGCAAGAAGCCTTTCGCTAAGACAGTTCTTGTAGAATTGGCAAAGTGATATTTGGAAGCCCATAGAGGGCTATGGTGAAAAAGGAAATATCCTCAGATGAAATCTGGAAAGAAGCTTTCTGAGAAACTGCTTAGTGTTCCGTTAATTCATCTCAGAGAGATACATCTGTATTTCGTTGATCTCTTTGCTAGCCTTATTTCTGTGGAATCTGAGAACAGATATTTCGGATCCCTTTGAAGACTATAGGGCCAAAGGAAATATCCTCCGATAACAAAGAGAAAGAAGCTTTCGGAGAAACTTCGTTGTGTTCTGTGAAATCATCTAACAGAGTTACAGCTTTCCCCTCAAGGAGTCTTTCGCTAAGACAGTTCTTGTGGAATTGGCAAAGTGATATCTGGAAGCCCATAGAGGGCTTTGGTGAAAAAGGAAATATCCTCAGATGAAATCTGGAAAGAAGCTTTCTGAGAAACTGCTTAGTGTTCTGTTAATTCATCTCACAGAGTTATATCTGTATTTCGTGGATCTCTTTGCTAGACTTATTTCTGTGGAATCTGAGAACAGATATTTCGGATCCCTTTGAAGACTATAGGGCCAAAGGAAATATCCTCCGATAACAAAGAGAAAGAAAATTTCTGAGATACTTCTTTGTGTTCTGTGAAATCATCTCACAGAGTTACAGCTTTCCCCTCACGGAGCCTTTCGCTAAGACAGTTCTTGTGGAATTGGCAAAGTTATATTTGGAAGCCCATAGAGGGCCATGGTAAAAAAGGAAATATCCAGAGATGAAATCTGGAAAGAAGCTTTCTGAGAAACTGCTTAGTGTTCTGTTAATTCATCTCACAGAGTTACATCTGTATTTCGTGGATCTCTTTGCTACCCTTATTTCTGTGGAATCTGAGAACAGATATTTCGGATCCTTTTGAAGATTATAGGGCTTAAGGAAATATCCTCTGAAAACAAAGAGAAAGAAGGTTTCTGAGAAACTTCTTTGTGTTATGTGAAATCATCTCACAGAGTTACAGCTTTCCCCTCAAGGAGTCTTTCGCTAAGACAGTTCTTGTGGAATTGGCAAAGTGATACCTGGAAGCCCATAGAGGGCTATTTTGAAAAAGGAAATATCCTCAGATGAAATCTGGAAAGAAGCTTTCTGAGAAACTGCTTAGTGTTCTGTTAATTCATCTCACAGAGTTACATCTGTATTTCGTGGATCTCTTTGCTAGCCTTATTTCTGTGGAATCTGAGAACAGATATTTCGGATCCCTAAGAAGACTATAGGGCCAAAGGAAATATCCTCCGATAACAAAGAGAAAGAAGCTTTCTGAGAAGCTTCTTTGTGTTCTGTGAAATCATCTCACAGAGTTACAGCTTTCCTCTCAAGAAGCCTTTCGCTAAGACAGTTCTTGTGGAATTGGCAAAGTGATATTTGGAAGCCCATAGAGGGCTATGGTGAAAAAGGAAATATCCTCAAATGAAATCTGGAAAGAAGCTTTCTGAGAAACTGCTTAGTGTTCTGTTAATTCATCTCACAGAGTTACATCTGTATTTCGTGGATCTCTTTGCTAGCCTTATTTCTGTGGAATCTGAGAACAGATATTTCGGATCCCTTTGAAGACTATAGGGCCAAAGGAAATATCCTCCGATAACAAAGAGAAAGAAGCTTTCTGAGAAACTTCTTTGTGTTCTGTGAAATCATCTCACAGAGTTACAGCTTTCCCCTCAAGAAGCCTTTCGCTAAGACAGTTCTTGTGGAATTGGCAAAGTGATATTTGGAAGCCCATAGAGGGCTATGGTGAAAAAGGAAATATCCTCAGATGAAATCTGGAAAGAAGCTTTCTGAGAAACTGCTTAGTGTTCTGTTAATTCATCTCACAGAGTTACATCTGTATTTCGTGGATCTCTTTGCTAGCCTTATTTCTGTGGAATCTGAGAAAAGGTATTTCGGATCCCTTTGAAGACTATAGGGCCAAAGGAAATATCCTCCGATATCAAAGAGAAAGAAGCTTTCTGAGAAACTTCGTTGTGTTCTGTGAAATCATCTCACAGAGTTACAGCTTTCCCCTCACGGAGCCTTTCGCTAAGACAGTTCTTTTGAAATTGGCAAAGTGATATTTGGAAACCCGTAGAGGGCTATGGTGAAAAAAGAAATATCCTCAGAGGAAATCTGGAAAGAAGCTTTCTGAGAAACTGCTTAGTGTTCTGTTAATTCATCTCACAGTGTTACATCTGTATTTCGTGGATCTCTTTGCTAGTCTTATTTCTGTGGAATCTGAGAACAGATATTTCAGATCCCTTTGAAGACTATAGGGCCAAAGGAAATATCCTCCGATAACAAAGAGAAAGAAGCTTTCTGAGAAAGTTCGTTGTGTTCTGTGAAATCATCTCACAGAGTTGCAGCTTTCCCCTCAAGAAGCCTTTCGCTAAGACAGTTCTTGTGGAATTGGCAAAGTGATATTTGAAAGCCCGTAGAGGGCTATGGTGAAAAAGGAAATATCCTCAGATGAAATCTGGAAAGAAGCTTTCTGAGAAACTGCTTAGTGTTCTGTTAATTCATCTCACAGAGTTACATCTGTATTTCGTGGATCTCTTTGCTAGCCTTATTTCTGTGGAATCTGAGAACAGATATTTCGGATCCCTTTGAAGACTATAGGGCCAAAGGAAATATCCTCCGATAACAAAGAGAAAGAAGCTTTCTGAGAAACTTCTTTGTGTTCTGTGAAATCATCTCACAGAGTTGCAGCTTTCCCCTCAAGAAGCCTTTCGCTAAGACAGTTCTTGTGGAATTGGCAAAGTGATATTTGGAAGCCCATAGAGGGCTATGGTGAAAAAGGAAATATCCTCAGATGAAATCTGGAAAGAAGCTTTCTGAGAAAATGCTTAGTGCTCTGTTAATTCATCTCACAGAGTTACATCTGTATTTCGTGGATCTCTTTGCTAGCCTTATTTCTGTGGAATCTGAGAACAGATATTTCGGATCCCTTTGAAGACTATAGGGCCAAAGGAAATATCCTCCGATAACAAAGAGAAAGAAGCTTTCTGAGAAACTTCTTTGTGTTCTGTGAAATCATCTCACAGAGGTGCAGCTTTCCCCTCAAGAAGCCTTTCGCTAAGAGGGCTATGGTGAAAAAGGAAATATCCTCAGATGAAATCTGGAAAGAAGCTTTCTGAGAAACTGCTTAGTGTTCTGTTAATTCATCTCACAGAGTTACATCTGTATTTCGTGGATCTCTTTGCTACCCTTATTTCTGTGGAATCTGAGAACAGATATTTCGGATCCTTTTGAAGATTATAGGGCTTAAGGAAATATCCTCTGAAAACAAAGAGAAAGAAGGTTTCTGAGAAACTTCTTTGTGTTATGTGAAATCATCTCACAGAGTTACAGCTTTCCCCTCAAGGAGTCTTTCGCTAAGACAGTTCTTGTGGAATTGGCAAAGTGATACCTGGAAGCCCATAGAGGGCTATTTTGAAAAAGGAAATATCCTCAGATGAAATCTGGAAAGAAGCTTTCTGAGAAACTGCTTAGTGTTCTGTTAATTCATCTCACAGAGTTACATCTGTATTTCGTGGATCTCTTTGCTAGCCTTATTTCTGTGGAATCTGAGAACAGATATTTCGGATCCCTAAGAAGACTATAGGGCCAAAGGAAATATCCTCCGATAACAAAGAGAAAGAAGCTTTCTGAGAAGCTTCTTTGTGTTCTGTGAAATCATCTCACAGAGTTACAGCTTTCCTCTCAAGAAGCCTTTCGCTAAGACAGTTCTTGTGGAATTGGCAAAGTGATATTTGGAAGCCCATAGAGGGCTATGGTGAAAAAGGAAATATCCTCAAATGAAATCTGGAAAGAAGCTTTCTGAGAAACTGCTTAGTGTTCTGTTAATTCATCTCACAGAGTTACATCTGTATTTCGTGGATCTCTTTGCTAGCCTTATTTCTGTGGAATCTGAGAACAGATATTTCGGATCCCTTTGAAGACTATAGGGCCAAAGGAAATATCCTCCGATAACAAAGAGAAAGAAGCTTTCTGAGAAACTTCTTTGTGTTCTGTGAAATCATCTCACAGAGTTACAGCTTTCCCCTCAAGAAGCCTTTCGCTAAGACAGTTCTTGTGGAATTGGCAAAGTGATATTTGGAAGCCCATAGAGGGCTATGGTGAAAAAGGAAATATCCTCAGATGAAATCTGGAAAGAAGCTTTCTGAGAAACTGCTTAGTGTTCTGTTAATTCATCTCACAGAGTTACATCTGTATTTCGTGGATCTCTTTGCTAGCCTTATTTCTGTGGAATCTGAGAAAAGGTATTTCGGATCCCTTTGAAGACTATAGGGCCAAAGGAAATATCCTCCGATATCAAAGAGAAAGAAGCTTTCTGAGAAACTTCGTTGTGTTCTGTGAAATCATCTCACAGAGTTACAGCTTTCCCCTCACGGAGCCTTTCGCTAAGACAGTTCTTTTGAAATTGGCAAAGTGATATTTGGAAACCCGTAGAGGGCTATGGTGAAAAAAGAAATATCCTCAGAGGAAATCTGGAAAGAAGCTTTCTGAGAAACTGCTTAGTGTTCTGTTAATTCATCTCACAGTGTTACATCTGTATTTCGTGGATCTCTTTGCTAGTCTTATTTCTGTGGAATCTGAGAACAGATATTTCAGATCCCTTTGAAGACTATAGGGCCAAAGGAAATATCCTCCGATAACAAAGAGAAAGAAGCTTTCTGAGAAAGTTCGTTGTGTTCTGTGAAATCATCTCACAGAGTTGCAGCTTTCCCCTCAAGAAGCCTTTCGCTAAGACAGTTCTTGTGGAATTGGCAAAGTGATATTTGAAAGCCCGTAGAGGGCTATGGTGAAAAAGGAAATATCCTCAGATGAAATCTGGAAAGAAGCTTTCTGAGAAACTGCTTAGTGTTCTGTTAATTCATCTCACAGAGTTACATCTGTATTTCGTGGATCTCTTTGCTAGCCTTATTTCTGTGGAATCTGAGAACAGATATTTCGGATCCCTTTGAAGACTATAGGGCCAAAGGAAATATCCTCCGATAACAAAGAGAAAGAAGCTTTCTGAGAAACTTCTTTGTGTTCTGTGAAATCATCTCACAGAGTTGCAGCTTTCCCCTCAAGAAGCCTTTCGCTAAGACAGTTCTTGTGGAATTGGCAAAGTGATATTTGGAAGCCCATAGAGGGCTATGGTGAAAAAGGAAATATCCTCAGATGAAATCTGGAAAGAAGCTTTCTGAGAAAATGCTTAGTGTTCTGTTAATTCATCTCACAGAGTTACATCTGTATTTCGTGGATCTCTTTGCTAGCCTTATTTCTGTGGAATCTGAGAACAGATATTTCGGATCCCTTTGAAGACTATAGGGCCAAAGGAAATATCCTCCGATAACAAAGAGAAAGAAGCTTTCTGAGAAACTTCTTTGTGTTCTGTGAAATCATCTCACAGAGGTGCAGCTTTCCCCTCAAGAAGCCTTTCGCTAAGAGGGCTATGGTGAAAAAGGAAATATCCTCAGATGAAATCTGGAAAGAAGCTTTCTGAGAAACTGCTTAGTGTTCTGTTAATTCATCTCACAGAGTTACATCTGTATTTCGTGGATCTCTTTGCTAGCCTTATTTCTGTTGAATCTGAGAACAGATATTTCGGATCCCTTTGAAGACTATAGGGCCAAAGGAAATATCCTCTGAAAACAAAGAGAAAGAAGCTTTCTGAGAAACTTCTTTGTGTTCTGTGAAATCATCTCACAGAGTTACAGCTTTCCCCTCAAGGAGTCTTTCGCTAAGACAGTTCTTGTGAAATTGGCAAAGTGATATCTGGAAGCCCATAGAGGGCTACGGTGAAAATTGAAATATTCTCAGATGAAATCTGGAAAGAAGCTTTCTGAGAAACTACTCAGTGTTCAGTTAATTCATCTCACAGAGTTACATCTGTATTTCGTGGATCTCTTTGCTAGCCTTATTTCTGTGGAATCTGAGAACAGATATTTCGGATCCCTTTGAAGACTATAGGGCCAAAGGAAATATCCTCCGATAACAAAGAGAAAGAAGCTTTCTGAGAAACTTCTTTGTGTTCTGTGAAATCATCTCACAGAGTTACAGCTTTCCCCTCAAGAAGCCTTTCGCTAAGACAGTTCTTGTGGAATTGGCAAAGTGATATTTGGAAGCCCATAGAGGGCTATGGTGAAAAAGGAAATATCCTCAGATGAAATCTGGAAAGAAGCTTTCTGAGAAACTGCTTAGTGTTCTGTTAATTCATCTCACAGAGTTACATCTGTATTTCGTGGATCTCTTTGCTAGCCTTATTTCTGTGGAATCTGAGAACAGATATTTCGGATCGCTTTGAAGACTATAGGGCCAAAGGAAATATCCTCCGATAACAAAGAGAAAGAAGCTTTCCGAGAAACTTCTTTGTGTTCTGTGAAATCATCTCACAGAGTTGCAGCTTTCCCCTCAAGCAGCCTTTCGCTAAGACAGTTCTTGTGGAATTGGCAAAGTGATATTTGGAAGCCCATAGAGGGCTATGGTGAAAAAGGAAATATCCTCAGATGAAATCTGGAAAGAAGCTTTCTGAGAAAATGCTTAGTGTTCTGTTAATTCATCTCACAGAGTTACATCTGTATTTCGTGGATCTCTTTGCTAGCCTTATTTCTGGGGAATCTGAGAACAGATATTTCGGATCCCTTTGAAGACTATAGGGCCAAAGGAAATATCCTCCGATAACAAAGAGAAAGAAGCTTTCTGAGAAACTTCGTTGTGTTCTGTGAAATCATCTCACAGAGTTACAGCTTTCCCCTCACGGAGCCTTTCGCTAAGACAGTTCTTTTGAAATTGGCAAAGTGATATTTGGAAACCCGTAGAGGGCTATGGTGAAAAAAGAAATATCCTCAGAGGAAATCTGGAAAGAAGCTTTCTGAGAAACTGCTTAGTGTTCTGTTAATTCATCTCACAGTGTTACATCTGTATTTCGTGGATCTCTTTGCTAGTCTTATTTCTGTGGAATCTGAGAACAGATATTTCAGATCCCTTTGAAGACTATAGGGCCAAAGGAAATATCCTCCGATAACAAAGAGAAAGAAGCTTTCTGAGAAGGTTCGTTGTGTTCTGTGAAATCATCTCACAGAGTTGCAGCTTTCCCCTCAAGAAGCCTTTCGCTAAGACAGTTCTTGTGGAATTGGCAAAGTGATATTTGAAAGCCCGTAGAGGGCTATGGTGAAAAAGGAAATATCCTCAGATGAAATCTGGAAAGAAGCTTTCTGAGAAACTGCTTAGTGTTCTGTTAATTCATCTCACAGAGTTACATCTGTATTTCGTGGATCTCTTTGCTAGCCTTATTTCTGTGGAATCTGAGAACAGATATTTCGGATCCCTCTAAAGACTATAGGGCCAAAGGAAATATCCTCCGATAACAAAGAGAAAGAAGCTTTCTGAGAAACTTCTTTGTGTTCTGTGAAATCATCTCACAGAGTTGCAGCTTTCCCCTCAAGAAGCCTTTCGCTAAGACAGTTCTTGTGGAATTGGCAAAGAGATATTAGAAAGCCCGTAGAGGGCTATGGTGAAAAAGGAAATATCCTCAGATGAAATCTGGAAAGAAACTTTCTGAGAAACTGCTTAGTGTTCTGTTAATTCATCTCACAGAGTTACATCTGTATTTCGTGGATCTCTTTGCTAGCCTTATTTCTGTGGAATCTGAGAAAAGATATTTCGGATCCCTTTGAAGACTATAGGGCCAAAGGAAATATCCTCCGATAACAAAGAGAAAGAAGCTTTCTGAGAAAGTTCGTTGTGTTCTGTGAAATCATCTCACAGAGTTGCAGCTTTCCTCTCAAGGAGCCTTTCGTTAGACAGTTCTTGTGGAATTGGCAAAGTGATATTTGAAAGCCCGTAGAGGGCTATGGTGAAAAAGGAAATATCCTCAGATGAAATCTGGAAAGAAGCTTTCTGAGAAACTGCTTAGTGTTCTGTTAATTCATCTCACAGAGTTACATCTGTATTTCGTGGATCTCTTTGCTAGCCTTATTTCTGTGGAATCTGAGAACAGATATTTCGGATCCCTTTGAAGACTATAGGGCCAAAGGAAATATCCTCCGATAACAAAGAGAAAGAAGCTTTCTGAGAAACTTCTTTGTGTTCTGTGAAATCATCTCACAGAGTTGCAGCTTTCCCCTCAAGAAGCCTTTCGCTAAGACAGTTCTTGTGGAATTGGCAAAGTGATATTTGGAAGCCCATAGAGGGCTATGGTGAAAAAGGAAATATCCTCAGATGAAATCTGGAAAGAAGCTTTCTGAGAAACTGCTTAGTGTTCTGTTAATTCATCTCAGAGAGATACATCTGTATTTCGTGGATCTCTTTGCTAGCCTTATTTCTGTGGAATCTGAGAACAGATATTTCGGATCCCTTTGAAGACTATAGGGCCAAAGGAAATATCCTCCGATAACAAAGAGAAAGAAGCTTTCTGAGAAACTTCTTTGTGTTCTGTGAAATCATGTCACAGAGTTGCAGCTTTCCCCTCAAGAAGCCTTTCGCTAAGACAGTTCTTGTGGAATTGGCAAAGTGATATTTGGAAGCCCATAGAGGGCTATGGTGAAAAAGGAAATATCCTCAGATGAAATCTGGAAAGAAGCTTTCTGAGAAACCGCTAAGTGTTCTGTTAATTCATCTCACAGAGTTACATCTGTATTTCGTGGATCTCTTTGCTAGCCTTATTTCTGTTGAATCTGAGAACAGATATTTCGGATCCTTTTGAAGACTATAGGGCCAAAGGAAATATCCTCTGAAAACAAAGAGAAAGAAGCTTTCTGAGAAACTTCTTTGTGTTATGTGAAATCATCTCACAGAGTTACAGCTTTCCCCTCAAGGAGTCTTTCGCTAAGACAGTTCTTGTGAAATTGGCAAAGTGATATCTGGAAGCCCATAGAGGGCTGTGGTGAAAAAGGAAATATCCTCAGATGAAATCTGGAAAGAAGCTTTCTGAGAAACTGCTTAGTGTTCTGTTAATTCATCTCACAGAGTTACATCTGTATTTCGTGGATCTCTTTGCTAGCCTTATTTCTGTGGAATCTGAGAAAAGGTATTTCGGATCCCTTTGAAGACTATAGGGCCAAAGGAAATATCCTCCGATATCAAAGAGAAAGAAGCTTTCTGAGAAACTTCGTTGTGTTCTGTGAAATCATCTCACAGAGTTACAGCTTTCCCCTCACGGAGCCTTTCGCTAAGACAGTTCTTTTGAAATTGGCAAAGTGATATTTGGAAACCCGTAGAGGGCTATGGTGAAAAAAGAAATATCCTCAGAGGAAATCTGGAAAGAAGCTTTCTGAGAAACTGCTTAGTGTTCTGTTAATTCATCTCACAGTGTTACATCTGTATTTCGTGGATCTCTTTGCTAGTCTTATTTCTGTGGAATCTGAGAACAGATATTTCAGATCCCTTTGAAGACTATAGGGCCAAAGGAAATATCCTCCGATAACAAAGAGAAAGAAGCTTTCTGAGAAAGTTCGTTGTGTTCTGTGAAATCATCTCACAGAGTTGCAGCTTTCCCCTCAAGAAGCCTTTCGCTAAGACAGTTCTTGTGGAATTGGCAAAGTGATATTTGAAAGCCCGTAGAGGGCTATGGTGAAAAAGGAAATATCCTCAGATGAAATCTGGAAAGAAGCTTTCTGAGAAACTGCTTAGTGTTCTGTTAATTCATCTCACAGAGTTACATCTGTATTTCGTGGATCTCTTTGCTAGCCTTATTTCTGTGGAATCTGAGAACAGATATTTCGGATCCCTTTGAAGACTATAGGGCCAAAGGAAATATCCTCCGATAACAAAGAGAAAGAAGCTTTCTGAGAAACTTCTTTGTGTTCTGTGAAATCATCTCACAGAGTTGCAGCTTTCCCCTCAAGAAGCCTTTCGCTAAGAGGGCTATGGTGAAAAAGGAAATATCCTCAGATGAAATCTGGAAAGAAGCTTTCTGAGAAACTGCTTAGTGTTCTGTTAATTCATCTCACAGAGTTACATCTGTATTTCGTGGATCTCTTTGCTAGCCTTATTTCTGTTGAATCTGAGAACAGATATTTCGGATCCTTTTGAAGACTATAGGGCCAAAGGAAATATCCTCTGAAAACAAAGAGAAAGAAGCTTTCTGAGAAACTTCTTTGTGTTCTGTGAAATCATCTCACAGAGTTACAGCTTTCCCCTCAAGGAGTCTTTCGCTAAGACAGTTCTTGTGAAATTGGCAAAGTGATATCTGGAAGCCCATAGAGGGCTACGGTGAAAATGGAAATATTCTCAGATGAAATCTGGAAAGAAGCTTTCTGAGAAACTGCTCAGTGTTCAGTTAATTCATCTCACAGAGTTACATCTGTATTTCGTGGATCTCTTTGCTAGCCTTATTTCTGTGGAATCTGAGAACAGATATTTCGGATCCCTTTGAAGACTATAGGGCCAAAGGAAATATCCTCCGATAACAAAGAGAAAGAAGCTTTCGGAGAAACTTCGTTGTGTTCTGTGAAATCATCTCACAGAGTTGCAGCTTTCCCCTCAAGAAGCCTTTCGCTAAGACAGTTCTTGTGGAATTGGCAAAGTGATATTTGGAAGCCCATAGAGGGCTATGGTGAAAAAGGAAATATCCTCAGATGAAATCTGGAAAGAAGCTTTCTGAGAAACTGCTTAGTGTTCTGTTAATTCATCTCACAGAGTTACATCTGTATTTCGTGGATCTCTTTGCTAGCTTTATTTCTGTTGAATCTGAGAACAGATATTTCGGATCCTTTTGAAGACTATAGGGCCAAAGGAAATATCCTCTGAAAACAAAGAGAAAGAAGCTTTCTGAGAAACTTCTTTGTGTTCTGTGAAATCATCTCACAGAGTTACAGCTTTCCCCTCAAGGAGTCTTTCGCTAAGACAGTTCTTGTGGAATTGGCAAAGTGATATCTGGAAGCCCATAGAGGGCTATGGTGAAAAAGGAAATATCCTCAGATGAAATCTGGAAAGAAGCTTTCTGAGAAACTGCTTAGTGTTCTGTTAATTCATCTCACAGAGTTACATCTGTATTTCGTGGATCTCTTTGCTAGCCTTATTTCTGTGGAATCTGAGAACAGATATTTCGGATCCCTTTGAAGACTATAGGGCCAAAGGAAATATCCTCCGATAACAAAGAGAAAGAAGCTTTCTGAGAAACTTCTTTGTGTTCTGTGAAATCATCTCACAGAGTTGCAGCTTTCCCCTCAAGAAGCCTTTCGCTAAGAGGGCTATGGTGAAAAAGGAAATATCCTCAGATGAAATCTGGAAAGAAGCTTTCTGAGAAACTGCTTAGTGTTCTGTTAATTCATCTCACAGAGTTACATCTGTATTTCGTGGATCTCTTTGCTAGCCTTATTTCTGTTGAATCTGAGAACAGATATTTCGGATCCTTTTGAAGACTATAGGGCCAAAGGAAATATCCTCTGAAAACAAAGAGAAAGAAGCTTTCTGAGAAACTTCTTTGTGTTCTGTGAAATCATCTCACAGAGTTACAGCTTTCCCCTCAAGGAGTCTTTCGCTAAGACAGTTCTTGTGAAATTGGCAAAGTGATATCTGGAAGCCCATAGAGGGCTACGGTGAAAATGGAAATATTCTCAGATGAAATCTGGAAAGAAGCTTTCTGAGAAACTGCTCAGTGTTCAGTTAATTCATCTCACAGAGTTACATCTGTATTTCGTGGATCTCTTTGCTAGCCTTATTTCTGTGGAATCTGAGAACAGATATTTCGGATCCCTTTGAAGACTATAGGG
Organism: Macaca nemestrina; assembly: GCF_043159975.1. NCBI lineage: Eukaryota > Metazoa > Chordata > Mammalia > Primates > Cercopithecidae > Macaca > Macaca nemestrina. The sequence continues at coordinate 65,312,784 of NC_092136.1, read as the reverse complement.
CCAAAGGAAATATCCTCCGATAACAAAGAGAAAGAAGCTTTCGGAGAAACTTCGTTGTGTTCTGTGAAATCATCTCACAGAGTTGCAGCTTTCCCCTCAAGAAGCCTTTCGCTAAGACAGTTCTTGTGGAATTGGCAAAGTGATATTTGGAAGCCCATAGAGGGCTATGGTGAAAAAGGAAATATCCTCAGATGAAATCTGGAAAGAAGCTTTCTGAGAAACTGCTTAGTGTTCTGTTAATTCATCTCACAGAGTTACATCTGTATTTCGTGGATCTCTTTGCTAGCTTTATTTCTGTTGAATCTGAGAACAGATATTTCGGATCCTTTTGAAGACTATAGGGCCAAAGGAAATATCCTCTGAAAACAAAGAGAAAGAAGCTTTCTGAGAAACTTCTTTGTGTTCTGTGAAATCATCTCACAGAGTTACAGCTTTCCCCTCAAGGAGTCTTTCGCTAAGACAGTTCTTGTGGAATTGGCAAAGTGATATCTGGAAGCCCATAGAGGGCTATGGTGAAAAAGGAAATATCCTCAGATGAAATCTGGAAAGAAGCTTTCTGAGAAACTGCTTAGTGTTCTGTTAATTCATCTCACAGAGTTACATCTGTATTTCGTGGATCTCTTTGCTAGACTTATTTCTGTGGAATCTGAGAACAGATATTTCGGATCCCTTTGAAGACTATAGGGCCAAAGGAAATATCCTCCGATAACAAAGAGAAAGAAGTTTTCTGAGAAACTTCTTTGTGTTCTGTGAAATCATCTCACAGAGTTACAGCTTTCCCCTCAATAAGACTTTCGCTAAGACAGTTCTTGTGGAATTGGCAAAGTGATATTTGGAAGCCCATAGAGGGCTATGGTGAAAAAGGAAATATCCTCAGATGAAATCTGGAAAGAAGCTTTCTGAGAAACTGCTTAGGGTTCTGTTAATTCATCTCACAGAGTTACATCTGTATTTCGTGGATCTCTTTGCTAACCTTATTTCTGTGGAATCTGAGAAAAGATATTTCGGATCCCTTTGAAGACTATAGGGCCAAAGGAAATATCCTCCGATAACAAAGACAAAGAAGCTTTCTGAGAAACTTCGTTGTGTTCTGTGAAATCATCTCACAGAGTTACAGCTTTCGCCTCACGGAGCCTTTCGCTAAGACAGTTTTTTGAAATTGGCAAAGTGATATTTGGAAGCCCATAGAGGTCTATGGTGAAAAAGGAAATATCCTCAGAGGAAATCTGGAAAGAAGCTTTCTGAAAAACTGCTTAGTGTTCTGTTAATTCATCTCACAGAGTTACATCTGTATATCGTGGATCTCTTTGCTAGCCTTATTTCTGTGGAATCTGAGAACAGATATTTCGGATCCCTTTGAAGACTATAGGGCCAAAGGAAATATCCTCCGATAACAAAGAGAAAGAAGCTTTCTGAGAAACTTCTTTGTGTTCTGTGAAATCATCTCACAGAGTTGCAGCTTTCCCCTCAAGAAGCCTTTCGCTAAGACAGTTCTTGTGGAATTGGCAAAGTGATATTTGAAAGCCCATAGAGGGCTATGGTGAAAAAGGAAATATCCTCAGATGAAATCTGGAAAGAAGCTTTCTGAGAAACTGCTTAGTGTTCTGTTAATTCATCTCACAGAGTTACATCTGTATTTCGTGGATCTCTTTGCTAGCCTTATTTCTGTGGAATCTGAGAACAGATATTTCGGATCCCTCTAAAGACTATAGGGCCAAAGGAAATATCCTCCGATAACAAAGAGAAAGAAGCTTTCTGAGAAACTTCTTTGTGTTCTGTGAAATCATCTCACAGAGTTGCAGCTTTCCCCTCAAGAAGCCTTTCGCTAAGACAGTTCTTGTGGAATTGGCAAAGAGATATTAGAAAGCCCGTAGAGGGCTATGGTGAAAAAGGAAATATCCTCAGATGAAATCTGGAAAGAAACTTTCTGAGAAACTGCTTAGTGTTCTGTTAATTCATCTCACAGAGTTACATCTGTATTTCGTGGATCTCTTTGCTAGCCTTATTTCTGTGGAATCTGAGAAAAGATATTTCGGATCCCTTTGAAGACTATAGGGCCAAAGGAAATATCCTCCGATAACAAAGAGAAAGAAGCTTTCTGAGAAAGTTCGTTGTGTTCTGTGAAATCATCTCACAGAGTTGCAGCTTTCCCCTCAAGGAGCCTTTCGTTAGACAGTTCTTGTGGAATTGGCAAAGTGATATTTGAAAGCCCGTAGAGGGCTATGGTGAAAAAGGAAATATCCTCAGATGAAATCTGGAAAGAAGCTTTCTGAGAAACTGCTTAGTGTTCTGTTAATTCATCTCACAGAGTTACATCTGTATTTCGTGGATCTCTTTGCTAGCCTTATTTCTGTGGAATCTGAGAACAGATATTTCGGATCCCTTTGAAGACTATAGGGCCAAAGGAAATATCCTCCGATAACAAAGAGAAAGAAGCTTTCTGAGAAACTTCTTTGTGTTCTGTGAAATCATCTCACAGAGTTGCAGCTTTCCCCTCAAGAAGCCTTTCGCTAAGACAGTTCTTGTGGAATTGGCAAAGTGATATCTGGAAGCCCATAGAGGGCTATGGTGAAAAAGGAAATATCCTCAGATGAAATCTGGAAAGAAGCTTTCTGAGAAACTGCTTAGTGTTCTGTTAATTCATCTCACAGAGTTACATCTGTATTTCGTGGATCTCTTTGCTAGACTTATTTCTGTGGAATCTGAGAACAGATATTTCGGATCCCTTTGAAGACTATAGGGCCAAAGGAAATATCCTCCGATAACAAAGAGAAAGAAGTTTTCTGAGAAACTTCTTTGTGTTCTGTGAAATCATCTCACAGAGTTACAGCTTTCCCCTCAATAAGACTTTCGCTAAGACAGTTCTTGTGGAATTGGCAAAGTGATATTTGGAAGCCCATAGAGGGCTATGGTGAAAAAGGAAATATCCTCAGATGAAATCTGGAAAGAAGCTTTCTGAGAAACTGCTTAGGGTTCTGTTAATTCATCTCACAGAGTTACATCTGTATTTCGTGGATCTCTTTGCTAACCTTATTTCTGTGGAATCTGAGAAAAGATATTTCGGATCCCTTTGAAGACTATAGGGCCAAAGGAAATATCCTCCGATAACAAAGACAAAGAAGCTTTCTGAGAAACTTCGTTGTGTTCTGTGAAATCATCTCACAGAGTTACAGCTTTCGCCTCACGGAGCCTTTCGCTAAGACAGTTTTTTGAAATTGGCAAAGTGATATTTGGAAGCCCATAGAGGTCTATGGTGAAAAAGGAAATATCCTCAGAGGAAATCTGGAAAGAAGCTTTCTGAAAAACTGCTTAGTGTTCTGTTAATTCATCTCACAGAGTTACATCTGTATATCGTGGATCTCTTTGCTAGCCTTATTTCTGTGGAATCTGAGAACAGATATTTCGGATCCCTTTGAAGACTATAGGGCCAAAGGAAATATCCTCCGATAACAAAGAGAAAGAAGCTTTCTGAGAAACTTCTTTGTGTTCTGTGAAATCATCTCACAGAGTTGCAGCTTTCCCCTCAAGAAGCCTTTCGCTAAGACAGTTCTTGTGGAATTGGCAAAGTGATATTTGAAAGCCCATAGAGGGCTATGGTGAAAAAGGAAATATCCTCAGATGAAATCTGGAAAGAAGCTTTCTGAGAAACTGCTTAGTGTTCTGTTAATTCATCTCACAGAGTTACATCTGTATTTCGTGGATCTCTTTGCTAGCCTTATTTCTGTGGAATCTGAGAACAGATATTTCGGATCCCTCTAAAGACTATAGGGCCAAAGGAAATATCCTCCGATAACAAAGAGAAAGAAGCTTTCTGAGAAACTTCTTTGTGTTCTGTGAAATCATCTCACAGAGTTGCAGCTTTCCCCTCAAGAAGCCTTTCGCTAAGACAGTTCTTGTGGAATTGGCAAAGAGATATTAGAAAGCCCGTAGAGGGCTATGGTGAAAAAGGAAATATCCTCAGATGAAATCTGGAAAGAAACTTTCTGAGAAACTGCTTAGTGTTCTGTTAATTCATCTCACAGAGTTACATCTGTATTTCGTGGATCTCTTTGCTAGCCTTATTTCTGTGGAATCTGAGAAAAGATATTTCGGATCCCTTTGAAGACTATAGGGCCAAAGGAAATATCCTCCGATAACAAAGAGAAAGAAGCTTTCTGAGAAAGTTCGTTGTGTTCTGTGAAATCATCTCACAGAGTTGCAGCTTTCCCCTCAAGGAGCCTTTCGTTAGACAGTTCTTGTGGAATTGGCAAAGTGATATTTGAAAGCCCGTAGAGGGCTATGGTGAAAAAGGAAATATCCTCAGATGAAATCTGGAAAGAAGCTTTCTGAGAAACTGCTTAGTGTTCTGTTAATTCATCTCACAGAGTTACATCTGTATTTCGTGGATCTCTTTGCTAGCCTTATTTCTGTGGAATCTGAGAACAGATATTTCGGATCCCTTTGAAGACTATAGGGCCAAAGGAAATATCCTCCGATAACAAAGAGAAAGAAGCTTTCTGAGAAACTTCTTTGTGTTCTGTGAAATCATCTCACAGAGTTGCAGCTTTCCCCTCAAGAAGCCTTTCGCTAAGACAGTTCTTGTGGAATTGGCAAAGTGATATTTGGAAGCCCATAGAGGGCTATGGTGAAAAAGGAAATATCCTCAGATGAAATCTGGAAAGAAGCTTTCTGAGAAACTGCTTAGTGTTCTGTTAATTCATCTCAGAGAGATACATCTGTATTTCGTGGATCTCTTTGCTAGCCTTATTTCTGTGGAATCTGAGAACAGATATTTCGGATCCCTTTGAAGACTATAGGGCCAAAGGAAATATCCTCCGATAACAAAGAGAAAGAAGCTTTCTGAGAAACTTCTTTGTGTTCTGTGAAATCATGTCACAGAGTTGAAGCTTTCCCCTCAAGAAGCCTTTCGCTAAGACAGTTCTTGTGGAATTGGCAAAGTGATATTTGGAAGCCCATAGAGGGCTATGGTGAAAAAGGAAATATCCTCAGATGAAATCTGGAAAGAAGCTTTCTGAGAAACTGCTAAGTGTTCTGTTAATTCATCTCACAGAGTTACATCTGTATTTCGTGGATCTCTTTGCTAGCCTTATTTCTGTTGAATCTGAGAACAGATATTTCGGATCCTTTTGAAGACTATAGGGCCAAAGGAAATATCCTCTGAAAACAAAGAGAAAGAAGCTTTCTGAGAAACTTCTTTGTGTTCTGTGAAATCATCTCACAGAGTTACAGCTTTCCCCTCAAGGAGTCTTTCGCTAAGACAGTTCTTGTGAAATTGGCAAAGTGATATCTGGAAGCCCATAGAGGGCTGTGGTGAAAAAGGAAATATCCTCAGATGAAATCTGGAAAGAAGCTTTCTGAGAAACTGCTTAGTGTTCTGTTAATTCATCTCACAGAGTTACATCTGTATTTCGTGGATCTCTTTGCTAGCCTTATTTCTGTGGAATCTGAGAAAAGGTATTTCGGATCCCTTTGAAGACTATAGGGCCAAAGGAAATATCCTCCGATATCAAAGAGAAAGAAGCTTTCTGAGAAACTTCGTTGTGTTCTGTGAAATCATCTCACAGAGTTACAGCTTTCCCCTCACGGAGCCTTTCGCTAAGACAGTTCTTTTGAAATTGGCAAAGTGATATTTGGAAACCCGTAGAGGGCTATGGTGAAAAAAGAAATATCCTCAGAGGAAATCTGGAAAGAAGCTTTCTGAGAAACTGCTTAGTGTTCTGTTAATTCATCTCACAGTGTTACATCTGTATTTCGTGGATCTCTTTGCTAGTCTTCTTTCTGTGGAATCTGAGAACAGATATTTCAGATCCCTTTGAAGACTATAGGGCCAAAGGAAATATCCTCCGATAACAAAGAGAAAGAAGCTTTCTGAGAAAGTTCGTTGTGTTCTGTGAAATCATCTCACAGAGTTGCAGCTTTCCCCTCAAGAAGCCTTTCGCTAAGACAGTTCTTGTGGAATTGGCAAAGTGATATTTGAAAGCCCGTAGAGGGCTATGGTGAAAAAGGAAATATCCTCAGATGAAATCTGGAAAGAAGCTTTCTGAGAAACTGCTTAGTGTTCTGTTAATTCATCTCACAGAGTTACATCTGTATTTCGTGGATCTCTTTGCTAGCCTTATTTCTGTGGAATCTGAGAACAGATATTTCGGATCCCTTTGAAGACTATAGGGCCAAAGGAAATATCCTCCGATAACAAAGAGAAAGAAGCTTTCTGAGAAACTTCTTTGTGTTCTGTGAAATCATCTCACAGAGTTGCAGCTTTCCCCTCAAGAAGCCTTTCGCTAAGAGGGCTATGGTGAAAAAGGAAATATCCTCAGATGAAATCTGGAAAGAAGCTTTCTGAGAAACTGCTTAGTGTTCTGTTAATTCATCTCACAGAGTTACATCTGTATTTCGTGGATCTCTTTGCTAGCCTTATTTCTGTTGAATCTGAGAACAGATATTTCGGATCCTTTTGAAGACTATAGGGCCAAAGGAAATATACTCTGAAAACAAAGAGAAAGAAGCTTTCTGAGAAACTTCTTTGTGTTCTGTGAAATCATCTCACAGAGTTACAGCTTTCCCCTCAAGGAGTCTTTCGCTAAGACAGTTCTTGTGAAATTGGCAAAGTGATATCTGGAAGCCCATAGAGGGCTACGGTGAAAATGGAAATATTCTCAGATGAAATCTGGAAAGAAGCTTTCTGAGAAACTGCTCAGTGTTCAGTTAATTCATCTCACAGAGTTACATCTGTATTTCGTGGATCTCTTTGCTAGCCTTATTTCTGTGGAATCTGAGAACAGATATTTCGGATCCCTTTGAAGACTATAGGGCCAAAGGAAATATCCTCCGATAACAAAGAGAAAGAAGCTTTCGGAGAAACTTCGTTGTGTTCTGTGAAATCATCTCACAGAGTTGCAGCTTTCCCCTCAAGAAGCCTTTCGCTAAGACAGTTCTTGTGGAATTGGCAAAGTGATATTTGGAAGCCCATAGAGGGCTATGGTGAAAAAGGAAATATCCTCAGATGAAATCTGGAAAGAAGCTTTCTGAGAAACTGCTTAGTGTTCTGTTAATTCATCTCACAGAGTTACATCTGTATTTCGTGGATCTCTTTGCTAGCTTTATTTCTGTTGAATCTGAGAACAGATATTTCGGATCCTTTTGAAGACTATAGGGCCAAAGGAAATATCCTCTGAAAACAAAGAGAAAGAAGCTTTCTGAGAAACTTCTTTGTGTTCTGTGAAATCATCTCACAGAGTTACAGCTTTCCCCTCAAGGAGTCTTTCGCTAAGACAGTTCTTGTGGAATTGGCAAAGTGATATCTGGAAGCCCATAGAGGGCTATGGTGAAAAAGGAAATATCCTCAGATGAAATCTGGAAAGAAGCTTTCTGAGAAACTGCTTAGTGTTCTGTTAATTCATCTCACAGAGTTACATCTGTATTTCGTGGATCTCTTTGCTAGACTTATTTCTGTGGAATCTGAGAACAGATATTTCGGATCCCTTTGAAGACTATAGGGCCAAAGGAAATATCCTCCGATAACAAAGAGAAAGAAGTTTTCTGAGAAACTTCTTTGTGTTCTGTGAAATCATCTCACAGAGTTACAGCTTTCCCCTCAATAAGACTTTCGCTAAGACAGTTCTTGTGGAATTGGCAAAGTGATATTTGGAAGCCCATAGAGGGCTATGGTGAAAAAGGAAATATCCTCAGATGAAATCTGGAAAGAAGCTTTCTGAGAAACTGCTTAGGGTTCTGTTAATTCATCTCACAGAGTTACATCTGTATTTCGTGGATCTCTTTGCTAACCTTATTTCTGTGGAATCTGAGAAAAGATATTTCGGATCCCTTTGAAGACTATAGGGCCAAAGGAAATATCCTCCGATAACAAAGACAAAGAAGCTTTCTGAGAAACTTCGTTGTGTTCTGTGAAATCATCTCACAGAGTTACAGCTTTCGCCTCACGGAGCCTTTCGCTAAGACAGTTCTTTTGAAATTGGCAAAGTGATATTTGGAAGCCCATAGAGGTCTATGGTGAAAAAGGAAATATCCTCAGAGGAAATCTGGAAAGAAGCTTTCTGAAAAACTGCTTAGTGTTCTGTTAATTCATCTCACAGAGTTACATCTGTATATCGTGGATCTCTTTGCTAGCCTTATTTCTGTGGAATCTGAGAACAGATATTTCGGATCCCTTTGAAGACTATAGGGCCAAAGGAAATATCCTCCGATAACAAAGAGAAAGAAGCTTTCTGAGAAACTTCTTTGTGTTCTGTGAAATCATCTCACAGAGTTGCAGCTTTCCCCTCAAGAAGCCTTTCGCTAAGACAGTTCTTGTGGAATTGGCAAAGTGCTATTTGGAAGCCCATAGAGGGCTATGGTGAAAAAGGAAATATCCTCAGATGAAATCTGGAAAGAAGTTTCTGAGAAACTGCTTAGTGTTCTGTTAATTCATCTCACAGAGTTACATCTGTATTTCGTGGATCTCTTTGCTAGCCTTATTTCTGTGGAATCTGAGAACAGATATTTCGGATCCCTTTGAAGACTATAGGGCCAAAGGAAATATCCTCCGATAACAAAGAGAAAGAAGCTTTCTGAGAAACTTCTTTGTGTTCTGTGAAATCATCTCACAGAGTTGCAGCTTTCCCCTCAAGAAGCCTTTCGCTAAGACAGTTCTTGTGGAATTGGCAAAGTGATATTTGGAAGCCCATAGAGGGCTATGGTGAAAAAGGAAATATCCTCAGATGAAATCTGGAAAGAAGCTTTCTGAGAAACTGCTTAGTGTTCTGTTAATTCATCTCACAGAGTTACATCTGTATTTCGTGGATCTCTTTGCTAGCCTTATTTCTGTTGAATCTGAGAACAGATATTTCGGATCCTTTTGAAGACTATAGGGCCAAAGGAAATATCCTCTGAAAACAAAGAGAAAGAAGCTTTCTGAGAAACTTCTTTGTGTTCTGTGAAATCATCTCACAGAGTTACAGCTTTCCCCTCAAGGAGTCTTTCGCTAAGACAGTTCTTGTGAAAGTGGCAAAGTGATATCTGGAAGCCCATAGAGGGCTATGGTGAAAGTGGAAATATTCTCAGATGAAATCTGGAAAGAAGCTTTCTGAGAAACTGCTCAGTGTTCTGTTAATTCATCTCACAGAGTTACATCTGTATTTCGTGGATCTCTTTGCTAGCCTTATTTCTGTGGAATCTGAGAACAGATATTTCGGATCCCTTTGAAGACTATAGGGCCAAAGGAAATATCCTCCGATAACAAAGAGAAAGAAGCTTTCTGAGAAACTTCTTTGTGTTCTGTGAAATCATCTCACAGAGTTACAGCTTTCCCCTCAAGAAGCCTTTCGCTAAGACAGTTCTTGTGGAATTGGCAAAGTGATATTTGGAAGCCCATAGAGGGCTATGGTGAAAAAGGAAATATCCTCAGATGAAATCTGGAAAGAAGCTTTCTGAGATACTGCTTAGTGTTCTGTTAATTCATCTCACAGAGTTACATCTGTATTTCGTGGATCTCTTTGCTAGCCTTATTTCTGTGGAATCTGAGAACAGATATTTCGGATCCCTTTGAAGACTATAGGGCCAAAGGAAATATCCTCCGATAACAAAGAGAAAGAAGCTTTCGGAGAAACTTCGTTGTGTTCTGTGAAATCATCTCACAGAGTTGCAGCTTTCCCCTCAAGAAGCCTTTCGCTAAGACAGTTCTTGTGGAATTGGCAAAGTGATATTTGGAAGCCCATAGAGGGCTATGGTGAAAAAGGAAATATCCTCAGATGAAATCTGGAAAGAAGCTTTCTGAGAAACTGCTTAGTGTTCTGTTAATTCATCTCACAGAGTTACATCTGTATTTCGTGGATCTCTTTGCTAGCCTTATTTCTGTGGAATCTGAGAACAGATATTTCGGATCCCTTTGAAGACTATAGGGCCAAAGGAAATATCCTCCGATAACAAAGAGAAAGAAACTTTCTGAGAAACTTCTTTGTGTTCTGTGAAATCACCTCACAGAGTTGCAGCTTTCCCCTCAAGAAGCCTTTCGCTAAGACAGTTCTTGTGGAATTGGCAAAGTGATATTTGGAAGCCCATAGAGGGCTATGGTGAAAAAGGAAATATCCTCAGATGAAATCTGGAAAGAAGCTTTCTGAGAAACTGCTTAGTGTTCTGTTAATTCATCTCACAGAGTTACATCTGTATTTCGTGGATCTCTTTGCTAGCCTTATTTCTGTTGAATCTGAGAACAGATATTTCGGATCCCTTTGAAGACTATAGGGCCAAAGGAAATATCCTCCGATAACAAAGAGAAAGAAGCTTTCTGAGAAACTTCGTTGTGTTCTGTGAAATCATCTCACAGAGTTACAGCTTTCCCCTCACGGTGCCTTTCGCTAAGACAGTTCTTTTGAAATTGGCAAAGTGATATTTGGAAGCCCATAGAGGGCTATGGTGAAAAAGGAAATATCCTCAGAGGAAATCTGGAAAGAAGCTTTCTGAGAATCTGCTTAGTGTTCTGTTAATTCATCTCACAGTGTTACATCTGTATTTCATGGATCTCTTTGCTAGCCTTATTTCTGTGGAATCTGAGAACAGATATTTCAGATCCCTTTGAAGACTATAGGGCCAAAGGAAATATCCTCCGATAACAAAGAGAAAGAAGCTTTCTGAGAAACTTCTTTGTGTTCTGTGAAATCATCTCACAGAGTTGCAGCTTTCCCCGCAAGAAGCCTTTCGCTAAGACAGTTCTTGTAGAATTGGCAAAGTGATATTTGGAAGCCCATAGAGGGCTATGGTGAAAAAGGAAATATCCTCAGATGAAATCTGGAAAGAAGCTTTCTGAGAAACTGCTTAGTGTTCCGTTAATTCATCTCAGAGAGATACATCTGTATTTCGTTGATCTCTTTGCTAGCCTTATTTCTGTGGAATCTGAGAACAGATATTTCGGATCCCTTTGAAGACTATAGGGCCAAAGGAAATATCCTCCGATAACAAAGAGAAAGAAGCTTTCGGAGAAACTTCGTTGTGTTCTGTGAAATCATCTCACAGAGTTACAGCTTTCCCCTCAAGGAGTCTTTCGCTAAGACAGTTCTTGTGGAATTGGCAAAGTGATATCTGGAAGCCCATAGAGGGCTTTGGTGAAAAAGGAAATATCCTCAGATGAAATCTGGAAAGAAGCTTTCTGAGAAACTGCTTAGTGTTCTGTTAATTCATCTCACAGAGTTATATCTGTATTTCGTGGATCTCTTTGCTAGACTTATTTCTGTGGAATCTGAGAACAGATATTTCGGATCCCTTTGAAGACTATAGGGCCAAAGGAAATATCCTCCGATAACAAAGAGAAAGAAGCTTTCTGAGAAACTTCTTTGTGTTCTGTGAAATCATCTCACAGAGTTACAGCTTTCCCCTCAAGAAGCCTTTCGCTAAGACAGTTCTTGTGGAATTGGCAAAGTGATATTTGGAAGCCCATAGAGGGCTATGGTGAAAAAGGAAATATCCTCAGATGAAATCTGGAAAGAAGCTTTCTGAGAAACTGCTTAGGGTTCTGTTAATTCATCTCACAGAGTTACATCTGTATTTCGTGGATCTCTTTGCTAGCCTTATTTCTGTGGAATCTGAGAACAGATATTTCGGATCCCTTTGAAGACTATAGGGCCAAAGGAAATATCCTCCGATAACAAAGGGAAAGAAGCTTTCTGAGAAACTTCTTTGTGTTCTGTGAAATCATCTCACAGAGTTGCAGCTTTCCCCTCAAGAAGCCTTTCGCTAAGACAGTTCTTGTGGAATTGGCAAAGTGATATTTGGAAGCCCATAGAGGGCTATGGTGAAAAAGGAAATATCCTCAGATGAAATCTGGAAAGAAGCTTTCTGAGAAACTGCTTAGTGTTCTGTTAATTCATCTCACAGAGTTACATCTGTATTTCGTGGATCTCTTTGCTAGCCTTATTTCTGTGGAATCTGAGAACAGATATTTCGGATCCCTTTGAAGACTATAGGGCCAAAGGAAATATCCTCCGATAACAAAGAGAAAGAAGCTTTCTGAGAAACTTCTTTGTGTTCTGTGAAATCATCTCACAGAGTTACAGCTTTCCCCTCAAGAAGCCTTTCGCTAAGACAGTTCTTGTGGAATTGGCAAAGTGATATTTGGAAGCCCATAGAGGGCTATGGTGAAAAAGGAAATATCCTCAGATGAAATCTGGAAAGAAGCTTTCTGAGATACTGCTTAGTGTTCTGTTAATTCATCTCACAGAGTTACATCTGTATTTCGTGGATCTCTTTGCTAGCCTTATTTCTGTGGAATCTGAGAACAGATATTTCGGATCCCTTTGAAGACTATAGGGCCAAAGGAAATATCCTCCGAAAACAAAGAGAAAGAAGCTTTCTGAGAAACTTCGTTGTGTTCTGTGAAATCATCTCACAGAGTTACAGCTTTCCCCTCACGGAGCCTTTCGCTAAGACAGTTCTTTTGAAATTGGCAAAGTGATATTTGGAAACCCGTAGAGGGCTATGGTGAAAAAAGAAATATCCTCAGAGGAAATCTGGAAAGAAGCTTTCTGAGACACTGCTTAGTGTTCTGTTAATTCATCTCACAGTGTTACATCTGTATTTCGTGGATCTCTTTGCTAGTCTTATTTCTGTGGAATCTGAGAACAGATATTTCAGATCCCTTTGAAGACTATAGGGCCAAAGGAAATATCCTCCGATAACAAAGAGAAAGAAGCTTTCTGAGAAAGTTCGTTGTGTTCTGTGAAATCATCTCACAGAGTTGCAGCTTTCCCCACAAGAAGCCTTTCGCTAAGACAGTTCTTGTGGAATTGGCAAAGTGATATTTGGAAGCCCATAGAGGGCTATGGTGAAAAAGGAAATATCCTCAGAAGAAATCTGGAAAGAAGCTTTCTGAGAAACTGCTTAGTGTTCTGTTAATTCATCTCAGAGAGATACATCTGTATTTCGTTGATCTCTTTGCTAGCCTTATTTCTGTGGAATCTGAGAACAGATATTTCGGATCCCTTTGAAGACTATAGGGCCAAAGGAAATATCCTCCGATAACAAAGAGAAAGAAGCTTTCGGAGAAACTTCGTTGTGTTCTGTGAAATCATCTCACAGAGTTGCAGCTTTCCCCTCAAGAAGCCTTTCGCTAAGACAGTTCTTGTGGAATTGGCAAAGTGATATTTGGAAGCCCATAGAGGGCTATGGTGAAAAAGGAAATATCCTCAGATGAAATCTGGAAAGAAGCTTTCTGAGAAACTGCTTAGTGTTCTGTTAATTCATCTCACAGAGTTACATCTGTATTTCGTGGATCTCTTTGCTAGCCTTATTTCTGTGGAATCTGAGAACAGATATTTCGGATCCCTTTGAAGACTATAGGGCCAAAGGAAATATCCTCCGATAACAAAGAGAAAGAAACTTTCTGAGAAACTTCTTTGTGTTCTGTGAAATCACCTCACAGAGTTGCAGCTTTCCCCTCAAGAAGCCTTTCGCTAAGACAGTTCTTGTGGAATTGGCAAAGTGATATTTGGAAGCCCATAGAGGGCTATGGTGAAAAAGGAAATATCCTCAGATGAAATCTGGAAAGAAGCTTTCTGAGAAACTGCTTAGTGTTCTGTTAAATCATCTCACAGAGTTACATCTGTATTTCGTGGATCTCTTTGCTAGCCTTATTTCTGTTGAATCTGAGAACAGATATTTCGGATCCCTTTGAAGACTATAGGGCCAAAGGAAATATCCTCCGATAACAAAGAGAAAGAAGCTTTCTGAGAAACTTCGTTGTGTTCTGTGAAATCATCTCACAGAGTTACAGCTTTCCCCTCACGGTGCCTTTCGCTAAGACAGTTCTTTTGAAATTGGCAAAGTGATATTTGGAAGCCCATAGAGGGCTATGGTGAAAAAGGAAATATCCTCAGAGGAAATCTGGAAAGAAGCTTTCTGAGAATCTGCTTAGTGTTCTGTTAATTCATCTCACAGTGTTACATCTGTATTTCATGGATCTCTTTGCTAGCCTTATTTCTGTGGAATCTGAGAACAGATATTTCAGATCCCTTTGAAGACTATAGGGCCAAAGGAAATATCCTCCGATAACAAAGAGAAAGAAGCTTTCTGAGAAACTTCTTTGTGTTCTGTGAAATCATCTCACAGAGTTGCAGCTTTCCCCGCAAGAAGCCTTTCGCTAAGACAGTTCTTGTAGAATTGGCAAAGTGATATTTGGAAGCCCATAGAGGGCTATGGTGAAAAAGGAAATATCCTCAGATGAAATCTGGAAAGAAGCTTTCTGAGAAACTGCTTAGTGTTCCGTTAATTCATCTCAGAGAGATACATCTGTATTTCGTTGATCTCTTTGCTAGCCTTATTTCTGTGGAATCTGAGAACAGATATTTCGGATCCCTTTGAAGACTATAGGGCCAAAGGAAATATCCTCCGATAACAAAGAGAAAGAAGCTTTCGGAGAAACTTCGTTGTGTTCTGTGAAATCATCTCACAGAGTTACAGCTTTCCCCTCAAGGAGTCTTTCGCTAAGACAGTTCTTGTGGAATTGGCAAAGTGATATCTGGAAGCCCATAGAGGGCTTTGGTGAAAAAGGAAATATCCTCAGATGAAATCTGGAAAGAAGCTTTCTGAGAAACTGCTTAGTGTTCTGTTAATTCATCTCACAGAGTTATATCTGTATTTCGTGGATCTCTTTGCTAGACTTATTTCTGTGGAATCTGAGAACAGATATTTCGGATCCCTTTGAAGACTATAGGGCCAAAGGAAATATCCTCCGATAACAAAGAGAAAGAAGCTTTCTGAGAAACTTCTTTGTGTTCTGTGAAATCATCTCACAGAGTTACAGCTTTCCCCTCAAGAAGCCTTTCGCTAAGACAGTTCTTGTGGAATTGGCAAAGTGATATTTGGAAGCCCATAGAGGGCTATGGTGAAAAAGGAAATATCCTCAGATGAAATCTGGAAAGAAGCTTTCTGAGAAACTGCTTAGGGTTCTGTTAATTCATCTCACAGAGTTACATCTGTATTTCGTGGATCTCTTTGCTAGCCTTATTTCTGTGGAATCTGAGAACAGATATTTCGGATCCCTTTGAAGACTATAGGGCCAAAGGAAATATCCTCCGATAACAAAGGGAAAGAAGCTTTCTGAGAAACTTCTTTGTGTTCTGTGAAATCATCTCACAGAGTTGCAGCTTTCCCCTCAAGAAGCCTTTCGCTAAGACAGTTCTTGTGGAATTGGCAAAGTGATATTTGGAAGCCCATAGAGGGCTATGGTGAAAAAGGAAATATCCTCAGATGAAATCTGGAAAGAAGCTTTCTGAGAAACTGCTTAGTTTTCTGTTAATTCATCTCACAGAGTTACATCTGTATTTCTTGGATCTCTTTGCTAGCCTTATTTCTGTGGAATCTGAGAAAAGATATTTCGGATCCCTTTGAAGACTATAGGGCCAAAGGAAATATCCTCCGATAACAAAGAGAAAGAAGCTTTCTGAGAAAGTTCGTTGTGTTCTGTGAAATCATCTCACAGAGTTGCAGCTTTCCTCTCAAGGAGCCTTTCGTTAGACAGTTCTTGTGGAATTGGCAAAGTGATATTTGAAAGCCCGTAGAGGGCTATGGTGAAAAAGGAAATATCCTCAGATGAAATCTGGAAAGAAGCTTTCTGAGAAACTGCTTAGTGTTCTGTTAATTCATCTCACAGAGTTACATCTGTATTTCGTGGATCTCTTTGCTAGCCTTATTTCTGTGGAATCTGAGAACAGATATTTCGGATCCCTTTGAAGACTATAGGGCCAAAGGAAATATCCTCCGATAACAAAGAGAAAGAAGCTTTCTGAGAAACTTCTTTGTGTTCTGTGAAATCATCTCACAGAGTTGCAGCTTTCCCCTCAAGAAGCCTTTCGCTAAGACAGTTCTTGTGGAATTGGCAAAGTGATATTTGGAAGCCCATAGAGGGCTATGGTGAAAAAGGAAATATCCTCAGATGAAATCTGGAAAGAAGCTTTCTGAGAAACTGCTTAGTGTTCTGTTAATTCATCTCAGAGAGATACATCTGTATTTCGTGGATCTCTTTGCTAGCCTTATTTCTGTGGAATCTGAGAACAGATATTTCGGATCCCTTTGAAGACTATAGGGCCAAAGGAAATATCCTCCGATAACAAAGAGAAAGAAGCTTTCTGAGAAACTTCTTTGTGTTCTGTGAAATCATGTCACAGAGTTGCAGCTTTCCCCTCAAGAAGCCTTTCGCTAAGACAGTTCTTGTGGAATTGGCAAAGTGATATTTGGAAGCCCATAGAGGGCTATGGTGAAAAAGGAAATATCCTCAGATGAAATCTGGAAAGAAGCTTTCTGAGAAACTGCTAAGTGTTCTGTTAATTCATCTCACAGAGTTACATCTGTATTTCGTGGATCTCTTTGCTAGCCTTATTTCTGTTGAATCTGAGAACAGATATTTCGGATCCTTTTGAAGACTATAGGGCCAAAGGAAATATCCTCTGAAAACAAAGAGAAAGAAGCTTTCTGAGAAACTTCTTTGTGTTATGTGAAATCATCTCACAGAGTTACAGCTTTCCCCTCAAGGAGTCTTTCGCTAAGACAGTTCTTGTGAAATTGGCAAAGTGATATCTGGAAGCCCATAGAGGGCTGTGGTGAAAAAGGAAATATCCTCAGATGAAATCTGGAAAGAAGCTTTCTGAGAAACTGCTTAGTGTTCTGTTAATTCATCTCACAGAGTTACATCTGTATTTCGTGGATCTCTTTGCTAGCCTTATTTCTGTGGAATCTGAGAAAAGGTATTTCGGATCCCTTTGAAGACTATAGGGCCAAAGGAAATATCCTCCGATATCAAAGAGAAAGAAGCTTTCTGAGAAACTTCGTTGTGTTCTGTGAAATCATCTCACAGAGTTACAGCTTTCCCCTCACGGAGCCTTTCGCTAAGACAGTTCTTTTGAAATTGGCAAAGTGATATTTGGAAACCCGTAGAGGGCTATGGTGAAAAAAGAAATATCCTCAGAGGAAATCTGGAAAGAAGCTTTCTGAGAAACTGCTTAGTGTTCTGTTAATTCATCTCACAGTGTTACATCTGTATTTCGTGGATCTCTTTGCTAGTCTTATTTCTGTGGAATCTGAGAACAGATATTTCAGATCCCTTTGAAGACTATAGGGCCAAAGGAAATATCCTCCGATAACAAAGAGAAAGAAGCTTTCTGAGAAAGTTCGTTGTGTTCTGTGAAATCATCTCACAGAGTTGCAGCTTTCCCCTCAAGAAGCCTTTCGCTAAGACAGTTCTTGTGGAATTGGCAAAGTGATATTTGCAAGCCCGTAGAGGGCTATGGTGAAAAAGGAAATATCCTCAGATGAAATCTGGAAAGAAGCTTTCTGAGAAACTGCTTAGTGTTCTGTTAATTCATCTCACAGAGTTACATCTGTATTTCGTGGATCTCTTTGCTAGCCTTATTTCTGTGGAATCTGAGAACAGATATTTCGGATCCCTTTGAAGACTATAGGGCCAAAGGAAATATCCTCCGATAACAAAGAGAAAGAAGCTTTCTGAGAAACTTCTTTGTGTTCTGTGAAATCATCTCACAGAGTTGCAGCTTTCCCCTCAAGAAGCCTTTCGCTAAGAGGGCTATGGTGAAAAAGGAAATATCCTCAGATGAAATCTGGAAAGAAGCTTTCTGAGAAACTGCTTAGTGTTCTGTTAATTCATCTCACAGAGTTACATCTGTATTTCGTGGATCTCTTTGCTAGCCTTATTTCTGTTGAATCTGAGAACAGATATTTCGGATCCTTTTGAAGACTATAGGGCCAAAGGAAATATCCTCTGAAAACAAAGAGAAAGAAGCTTTCTGAGAAACTTCTTTGTGTTCTGTGAAATCATCTCACAGAGTTACAGCTTTCCCCTCAAGGAGTCTTTCGCTAAGACAGTTCTTGTGAAATTGGCAAAGTGATATCTGGAAGCCCATAGAGGGCTACGGTGAAAATGGAAATATTCTCAGATGAAATCTGGAAAGAAGCTTTCTGAGAAACTGCTCAGTGTTCAGTTAATTCATCTCACAGAGTTACATCTGTATTTCGTGGATCTCTTTGCTAGCCTTATTTCTGTGGAATCTGAGAACAGATATTTCGGATCCCTTTGAAGACTATAGGGCCAAAGGAAATATCCTCCGATAACAAAGAGAAAGAAGCTTTCGGAGAAACTTCGTTGTGTTCTGTGAAATCATCTCACAGAGTTGCAGCTTTCCCCTCAAGAAGCCTTTCGCTAAGACAGTTCTTGTGGAATTGGCAAAGTGATATTTGGAAGCCCATAGAGGGCTATGGTGAAAAAGGAAATATCCTCAGATGAAATCTGGAAAGAAGCTTTCTGAGAAACTGCTTAGTGTTCTGTTAATTCATCTCACAGAGTTACATCTGTATTTCGTGGATCTCTTTGCTAGCTTTATTTCTGTTGAATCTGAGAACAGATATTTCGGATCCTTTTGAAGACTATAGGGCCAAAGGAAATATCCTCTGAAAACAAAGAGAAAGAAGCTTTCTGAGAAACTTCTTTGTGTTCTGTGAAATCATCTCACAGAGTTACAGCTTTCCCCTCAAGGAGTCTTTCGCTAAGACAGTTCTTGTGGAATTGGCAAAGTGATATCTGGAAGCCCATAGAGGGCTATGGTGAAAAAGGAAATATCCTCAGATGAAATCTGGAAAGAAGCTTTCTGAGAAACTGCTTAGTGTTCTGTTAATTCATCTCACAGAGTTACATCTGTATTTCGTGGATCTCTTTGCTAGACTTATTTCTGTGGAATCTGAGAACAGATATTTCGGATCCCTTTGAAGACTATAGGGCCAAAGGAAATATCCTCCGATAACAAAGAGAAAGAAGTTTTCTGAGAAACTTCTTTGTGTTCTGTGAAATCATCTCACAGAGTTACAGCTTTCCCCTCAATAAGACTTTCGCTAAGACAGTTCTTGTGGAATTGGCAAAGTGATATTTGGAAGCCCATAGAGGGCTATGGTGAAAAAGGAAATATCCTCAGATGAAATCTGGAAAGAAGCTTTCTGAGAAACTGCTTAGGGTTCTGTTAATTCATCTCACAGAGTTACATCTGTATTTCGTGGATCTCTTTGCTAACCTTATTTCTGTGGAATCTGAGAAAAGATATTTCGGATCCCTTTGAAGACTATAGGGCCAAAGGAAATATCCTCCGATAACAAAGACAAAGAAGCTTTCTGAGAAACTTCGTTGTGTTCTGTGAAATCATCTCACAGAGTTACAGCTTTCGCCTCACGGAGCCTTTCGCTAAGACAGTTTTTTGAAATTGGCAAAGTGATATTTGGAAGCCCATAGAGGTCTATGGTGAAAAAGGAAATATCCTCAGAGGAAATCTGGAAAGAAGCTTTCTGAAAAACTGCTTAGTGTTCTGTTAATTCATCTCACAGAGTTACATCTGTATATCGTGGATCTCTTTGCTAGCCTTATTTCTGTGGAATCTGAGAACAGATATTTCGGATCCCTTTGAAGACTATAGGGCCAAAGGAAATATCCTCCGATAACAAAGAGAAAGAAGCTTTCTGAGAAACTTCTTTGTGTTCTGTGAAATCATCTCACAGAGTTGCAGCTTTCCCCTCAAGAAGCCTTTCGCTAAGACAGTTCTTGTGGAATTGGCAAAGTGATATTTGAAAGCCCATAGAGGGCTATGGTGAAAAAGGAAATATCCTCAGATGAAATCTGGAAAGAAGCTTTCTGAGAAACTGCTTAGTGTTCTGTTAATTCATCTCACAGAGTTACATCTGTATTTCGTGGATCTCTTTGCTAGCCTTATTTCTGTGGAATCTGAGAACAGATATTTCGGATCCCTCTAAAGACTATAGGGCCAAAGGAAATATCCTCCGATAACAAAGAGAAAGAAGCTTTCTGAGAAACTTCTTTGTGTTCTGTGAAATCATCTCACAGAGTTGCAGCTTTCCCCTCAAGAAGCCTTTCGCTAAGACAGTTCTTGTGGAATTGGCAAAGAGATATTAGAAAGCCCGTAGAGGGCTATGGTGAAAAAGGAAATATCCTCAGATGAAATCTGGAAAGAAACTTTCTGAGAAACTGCTTAGTGTTCTGTTAATTCATCTCACAGAGTTACATCTGTATTTCGTGGATCTCTTTGCTAGCCTTATTTCTGTGGAATCTGAGAAAAGATATTTCGGATCCCTTTGAAGACTATAGGGCCAAAGGAAATATCCTCCGATAACAAAGAGAAAGAAGCTTTCTGAGAAAGTTCGTTGTGTTCTGTGAAATCATCTCACAGAGTTGCAGCTTTCCCCTCAAGGAGCCTTTCGTTAGACAGTTCTTGTGGAATTGGCAAAGTGATATTTGAAAGCCCGTAGAGGGCTATGGTGAAAAAGGAAATATCCTCAGATGAAATCTGGAAAGAAGCTTTCTGAGAAACTGCTTAGTGTTCTGTTAATTCATCTCACAGAGTTACATCTGTATTTCGTGGATCTCTTTGCTAGCCTTATTTCTGTGGAATCTGAGAACAGATATTTCGGATCCCTTTGAAGACTATAGGGCCAAAGGAAATATCCTCCGATAACAAAGAGAAAGAAGCTTTCTGAGAAACTTCTTTGTGTTCTGTGAAATCATCTCACAGAGTTGCAGCTTTCCCCTCAAGAAGCCTTTCGCTAAGACAGTTCTTGTGGAATTGGCAAAGTGATATCTGGAAGCCCATAGAGGGCTATGGTGAAAAAGGAAATATCCTCAGATGAAATCTGGAAAGAAGCTTTCTGAGAAACTGCTTAGTGTTCTGTTAATTCATCTCACAGAGTTACATCTGTATTTCGTGGATCTCTTTGCTAGACTTATTTCTGTGGAATCTGAGAACAGATATTTCGGATCCCTTTGAAGACTATAGGGCCAAAGGAAATATCCTCCGATAACAAAGAGAAAGAAGTTTTCTGAGAAACTTCTTTGTGTTCTGTGAAATCATCTCACAGAGTTACAGCTTTCCCCTCAATAAGACTTTCGCTAAGACAGTTCTTGTGGAATTGGCAAAGTGATATTTGGAAGCCCATAGAGGGCTATGGTGAAAAAGGAAATATCCTCAGATGAAATCTGGAAAGAAGCTTTCTGAGAAACTGCTTAGGGTTCTGTTAATTCATCTCACAGAGTTACATCTGTATTTCGTGGATCTCTTTGCTAACCTTATTTCTGTGGAATCTGAGAAAAGATATTTCGGATCCCTTTGAAGACTATAGGGCCAAAGGAAATATCCTCCGATAACAAAGACAAAGAAGCTTTCTGAGAAACTTCGTTGTGTTCTGTGAAATCATCTCACAGAGTTACAGCTTTCGCCTCACGGAGCCTTTCGCTAAGACAGTTTTTTGAAATTGGCAAAGTGATATTTGGAAGCCCATAGAGGTCTATGGTGAAAAAGGAAATATCCTCAGAGGAAATCTGGAAAGAAGCTTTCTGAAAAACTGCTTAGTGTTCTGTTAATTCATCTCACAGAGTTACATCTGTATATCGTGGATCTCTTTGCTAGCCTTATTTCTGTGGAATCTGAGAACAGATATTTCGGATCCCTTTGAAGACTATAGGGCCAAAGGAAATATCCTCCGATAACAAAGAGAAAGAAGCTTTCTGAGAAACTTCTTTGTGTTCTGTGAAATCATCTCACAGAGTTGCAGCTTTCCCCTCAAGAAGCCTTTCGCTAAGACAGTTCTTGTGGAATTGGCAAAGTGATATTTGAAAGCCCATAGAGGGCTATGGTGAAAAAGGAAATATCCTCAGATGAAATCTGGAAAGAAGCTTTCTGAGAAACTGCTTAGTGTTCTGTTAATTCATCTCACAGAGTTACATCTGTATTTCGTGGATCTCTTTGCTAGCCTTATTTCTGTGGAATCTGAGAACAGATATTTCAGATCCCTCTAAAGACTATAGGGCCAAAGGAAATATCCTCCGATAACAAAGAGAAAGAAGCTTTCTGAGAAACTTCTTTGTGTTCTGTGAAATCATCTCACAGAGTTGCAGCTTTCCCCTCAAGAAGCCTTTCGCTAAGACAGTTCTTGTGGAATTGGCAAAGAGATATTAGAAAGCCCGTAGAGGGCTATGGTGAAAAAGGAAATATCCTCAGATGAAATCTGGAAAGAAACTTTCTGAGAAACTGCTTAGTGTTCTGTTAATTCATCTCACAGAGTTACATCTGTATTTCGTGGATCTCTTTGCTAGCCTTATTTCTGTGGAATCTGAGAAAAGATATTTCGGATCCCTTTGAAGACTATAGGGCCAAAGGAAATATCCTCCGATAACAAAGAGAAAGAAGCTTTCTGAGAAAGTTCGTTGTGTTCTGTGAAATCATCTCACAGAGTTGCAGCTTTACCCTCAAGGAGCCTTTCGTTAGACAGTTCTTGTGGAATTGGCAAAGTGATATTTGAAAGCCCGTAGAGGGCTATGGTGAAAAAGGAAATATCCTCAGATGAAATCTGGAAAGAAGCTTTCTGAGAAACTGCTTAGTGTTCTGTTAATTCATCTCACAGAGTTACATCTGTATTTCGTGGATCTCTTTGCTAGCCTTATTTCTGTGGAATCTGAGAACAGATATTTCGGATCCCTTTGAAGACTATAGGGCCAAAGGAAATATCCTCCGATAACAAAGAGAAAGAAGCTTTCTGAGAAACTTCTTTGTGTTCTGTGAAATCATCTCACAGAGTTGCAGCTTTCCCCTCAAGAAGCCTTTCGCTAAGACAGTTCTTGTGGAATTGGCAAAGTGATATTTGGAAGCCCATAGAGGGCTATGGTGAAAAAGGAAATATCCTCAGATGAAATCTGGAAAGAAGCTTTCTGAGAAACTGCTTAGTGTTCTGTTAATTCATCTCAGAGAGATACATCTGTATTTCGTGGATCTCTTTGCTAGCCTTATTTCTGTGGAATCTGAGAACAGATATTTCGGATCCCTTTGAAGACTATAGGGCCAAAGGAAATATCCTCCGATAACAAAGAGAAAGAAGCTTTCTGAGAAACTTCTTTGTGTTCTGTGAAATCATGTCACAGAGTTGAAGCTTTCCCCTCAAGAAGCCTTTCGCTAAGACAGTTCTTGTGGAATTGGCAAAGTGATATTTGGAAGCCCATAGAGGGCTATGGTGAAAAAGGAAATATCCTCAGATGAAATCTGGAAAGAAGCTTTCTGAGAAACTGCTAAGTGTTCTGTTAATTCATCTCACAGAGTTACATCTGTATTTCGTGGATCTCTTTGCTAGCCTTATTTCTGTTGAATCTGAGAACAGATATTTCGGATCCTTTTGAAGACTATAGGGCCAAAGGAAATATCCTCTGAAAACAAAGAGAAAGAAGCTTTCTGAGAAACTTCTTTGTGTTCTGTGAAATCATCTCACAGAGTTACAGCTTTCCCCTCAAGGAGTCTTTCGCTAAGACAGTTCTTGTGAAATTGGCAAAGTGATATCTGGAAGCCCATAGAGGGCTGTGGTGAAAAAGGAAATATCCTCAGATGAAATCTGGAAAGAAGCTTTCTGAGAAACTGCTTAGTGTTCTGTTAATTCATCTCACAGAGTTACATCTGTATTTCGTGGATCTCTTTGCTAGCCTTATTTCTGTGGAATCTGAGAAAAGGTATTTCGGATCCCTTTGAAGACTATAGGGCCAAAGGAAATATCCTCCGATATCAAAGAGAAAGAAGCTTTCTGAGAAACTTCGTTGTGTTCTGTGAAATCATCTCACAGAGTTACAGCTTTCCCCTCACGGAGCCTTTCGCTAAGACAGTTCTTTTGAAATTGGCAAAGTGATATTTGGAAACCCGTAGAGGGCTATGGTGAAAAAAGAAATATCCTCAGAGGAAATCTGGAAAGAAGCTTTCTGAGAAACTGCTTAGTGTTCTGTTAATTCATCTCACAGTGTTACATCTGTATTTCGTGGATCTCTTTGCTAGTCTTATTTCTGTGGAATCTGAGAACAGATATTTCAGATCCCTTTGAAGACTATAGGGCCAAAGGAAATATCCTCCGATAACAAAGAGAAAGAAGCTTTCTGAGAAAGTTCGTTGTGTTCTGTGAAATCATCTCACAGAGTTGCAGCTTTCCCCTCAAGAAGCCTTTCGCTAAGACAGTTCTTGTGGAATTGGCAAAGTGATATTTGAAAGCCCGTAGAGGGCTATGGTGAAAAAGGAAATATCCTCAGATGAAATCTGGAAAGAAGCTTTCTGAGAAACTGCTTAGTGTTCTGTTAATTCATCTCACAGAGTTACATCTGTATTTCGTGGATCTCTTTGCTAGCCTTATTTCTGTGGAATCTGAGAACAGATATTTCGGATCCCTTTGAAGATTATAGGGCCAAAGGAAATATCCTCCGATAACAAAGAGAAAGAAGCTTTCTGAGAAACTTCTTTGTGTTCTGTGAAATCATCTCACAGAGTTGCAGCTTTCCCCTCAAGAAGCCTTTCGCTAAGAGGGCTATGGTGAAAAAGGAAATATCCTCAGATGAAATCTGGAAAGAAGCTTTCTGAGAAACTGCTTAGTGTTCTGTTAATTCATCTCACAGAGTTACATCTGTATTTCGTGGATCTCTTTGCTAGCCTTATTTCTGTTGAATCTGAGAACAGATATTTCGGATCCTTTTGAAGACTATAGGGCCAAAGGAAATATCCTCTGAAAACAAAGAGAAAGAAGCTTTCTGAGAAACTTCTTTGTGTTCTGTGAAATCATCTCACAGAGTTACAGCTTTCCCCTCAAGGAGTCTTTCGCTAAGACAGTTCTTGTGAAATTGGCAAAGTGATATCTGGAAGCCCATAGAGGGCTACGGTGAAAATGGAAATATTCTCAGATGAAATCTGGAAAGAAGCTTTCTGAGAAACTGCTCAGTGTTCAGTTAATTCATCTCACAGAGTTACATCTGTATTTCGTGGATCTCTTTGCTAGCCTTATTTCTGTGGAATCTGAGAACAGATATTTCGGATCCCTTTGAAGACTATAGGGCCAAAGGAAATATCCTCCGATAACAAAGAGAAAGAAGCTTTCGGAGAAACTTCGTTGTGTTCTGTGAAATCATCTCACAGAGTTGCAGCTTTCCCCTCAAGAAGCCTTTCGCTAAGACAGTTCTTGTGGAATTGGCAAAGTGATATTTGGAAGCCCATAGAGGGCTATGGTGAAAAAGGAAATATCCTCAGATGAAATCTGGAAAGAAGCTTTCTGAGAAACTGCTTAGTGTTCTGTTAATTCATCTCACAGAGTTACATCTGTATTTCGTGGATCTCTTTGCTAGCTTTATTTCTGTTGAATCTGAGAACAGATATTTCGGATCCTTTTGAAGACTATAGGGCCAAAGGAAATATCCTCTGAAAACAAAGAGAAAGAAGCTTTCTGAGAAACTTCTTTGTGTTCTGTGAA
This sequence comes from Macaca nemestrina, assembly GCF_043159975.1. NCBI lineage: Eukaryota > Metazoa > Chordata > Mammalia > Primates > Cercopithecidae > Macaca > Macaca nemestrina. Next base: position 65,287,476 of record NC_092136.1, on the reverse strand, counting down.
ATCATCTCACAGAGTTACAGCTTTCCCCTCAAGGAGTCTTTCGCTAAGACAGTTCTTTTGGAATTGGCAAAGTGATATCTGGAAGCCCATAGAGGGCTATGGTGAAAAAGGAAATATCCTCAGATGAAATCTGGAAAGAAGCTTTCTGAGAAACTGCTTAGTGTTCTGTTAATTCATCTCACAGAGTTACATCTGTATTTCGTGGATCTCTTTGCTAGACTTATTTCTGTGGAATCTGAGAACAGATATTTCGGATCCCTTTGAAGACTATAGGGCCAAAGGAAATATCCTCCGATAACAAAGAGAAAGAAGTTTTCTGAGAAACTTCTTTGTGTTCTGTGAAATCATCTCACAGAGTTACAGCTTTCCCCTCAATAAGACTTTCGCTAAGACAGTTCTTGTGGAATTGGCAAAGTGATATTTGGAAGCCCATAGAGGGCTATGGTGAAAAAGGAAATATCCTCAGATGAAATCTGGAAAGAAGCTTTCTGAGAAACTGCTTAGGGTTCTGTTAATTCATCTCACAGAGTTACATCTGTATTTCGTGGATCTCTTTGCTAACCTTATTTCTGTGGAATCTGAGAAAAGATATTTCGGATCCCTTTGAAGACTATAGGGCCAAAGGAAATATCCTCCGATAACAAAGACAAAGAAGCTTTCTGAGAAACTTCGTTGTGTTCTGTGAAATCATCTCACAGAGTTACAGCTTTCGCCTCACGGAGCCTTTCGCTAAGACAGTTCTTTTGAAATTGGCAAAGTGATATTTGGAAGCCCATAGAGGTCTATGGTGAAAAAGGAAATATCCTCAGAGGAAATCTGGAAAGAAGCTTTCTGAAAAACTGCTTAGTGTTCTGTTAATTCATCTCACAGAGTTACATCTGTATATCGTGGATCTCTTTGCTAGCCTTATTTCTGTGGAATCTGAGAACAGATATTTCGGATCCCTTTGAAGACTATAGGGCCAAAGGAAATATCCTCCGATAACAAAGAGAAAGAAGCTTTCTGAGAAACTTCTTTGTGTTCTGTGAAATCATCTCACAGAGTTGCAGCTTTCCCCTCAAGAAGCCTTTCGCTAAGACAGTTCTTGTGGAATTGGCAAAGTGCTATTTGGAAGCCCATAGAGGGCTATGGTGAAAAAGGAAATATCCTCAGATGAAATCTGGAAAGAAGTTTCTGAGAAACTGCTTAGTGTTCTGTTAATTCATCTCACAGAGTTACATCTGTATTTCGTGGATCTCTTTGCTAGCCTTATTTCTGTGGAATCTGAGAACAGATATTTCGGATCCCTTTGAAGACTAAAGGGCCAAAGGAAATATCCTCCGATAACAAAGAGAAAGAAGCTTTCTGAGAAACTTCTTTGTGTTCTGTGAAATCATCTCACAGAGTTGCAGCTTTCCCCTCTAGAAGCCTTTCGCTAAGACAGTTCTTGTGGAATTGGCAAAGTGATATTTGGAAGCCCATAGAGGGCTATGGTGAAAAAGGAAATATCCTCAGATGAAATCTGGAAAGAAGCTTTCTGAGAAACTGCTTAGTGTTCTGTTAATTCATCTCACAGAGTTACATCTGTATTTCGTGGATCTCTTTGCTAGCCTTATTTCTGTTGAATCTGAGAACAGATATTTCGGATCTTTTTGAAGACTATAGGGCCAAAGGAAATATCCTCTGAAAACAAAGAGAAAGAAGCTTTCTGAGAAACTTCTTTGTGTTCTGTGAAATCATCTCACAGAGTTACAGCTTTCCCCTCAAGGAGTCTTTCGCTAAGACAGTTCTTGTGAAAGTGGCAAAGTGATATCTGGAAGCCCATAGAGGGCTATGGTGAAAGTGGAAATATTCTCAGATGAAATCTGGAAAGAAGCTTTCTGAGAAACTGCTCAGTGTTCTGTTAATTCATCTCACAGAGTTACATCTGTATTTCGTGGATCTCTTTGCTAGCCTTATTTCTGTGGAATCTGAGAACAGATATTTCGGATCCCTTTGAAGACTATAGGGCCAAAGGAAATATCCTCCGATAACAAAGAGAAAGAAGCTTTCTGAGAAACTTCTTTGTGTTCTGTGAAATCATCTCACAGAGTTACAGCTTTCCCCTCAAGAAGCCTTTCGCTAAGACAGTTCTTGTGGAATTGGCAAAGTGATATTTGGAAGCCCATAGAGGGCTATGGTGAAAAAGGAAATATCCTCAGATGAAATCTGGAAAGAAGCTTTCTGAGATACTGCTTAGTGTTCTGTTAATTCATCTCACAGAGTTACATCTGTATTTCGTGGATCTCTTTGCTAGCCTTATTTCTGTGGAATCTGAGAAAAGATATTTCGGATCCCTTTGAAGACTATAGGGCCAAAGGAAATATCCTCCGAAAACAAAGAGAAAGAAGCTTTCTGAGAAACTTCGTTGTGTTCTGTGAAATCATCTCACAGAGTTACAGCTTTCCCCTCACGGAGCCTTTCGCTAAGACAGTTCTTTTGAAATTGGCAAAGTGATATTTGGAAACCCGTAGAGGGCTATGGTGAAAAAAGAAATATCCTCAGAGGAAATCTGGAAAGAAGCTTTCTGAGACACTGCTTAGTGTTCTGTTAATTCATCTCACAGTGTTACATCTGTATTTCGTGGATCTCTTTGCTAGTCTTATTTCTGTGGAATCTGAGAACAGATATTTCAGATCCCTTTGAAGACTATAGGGCCAAAGGAAATATCCTCCGATAACAAAGAGAAAGAAGCTTTCTGAGAAAGTTCGTTGTGTTCTGTGAAATCATCTCACAGAGTTGCAGCTTTCCCCACAAGAAGCCTTTCGCTAAGACAGTTCTTGTGGAATTGGCAAAGTGATATTTGGAAGCCCATAGAGGGCTATGGTGAAAAAGGAAATATCCTCAGAAGAAATCTGGAAAGAAGCTTTCTGAGAAACTGCTTAGTGTTCTGTTAATTCATCTCAGAGAGATACATCTGTATTTCGTTGATCTCTTTGCTAGCCTTATTTCTGTGGAATCTGAGAACAGATATTTCGGATCCCTTTGAAGACTATAGGGCCAAAGGAAATATCCTCCGATAACAAAGAGAAAGAAGCTTTCGGAGAAACTTCGTTGTGTTCTGTGAAATCATCTCACAGAGTTGCAGCTTTCCCCTCAAGAAGCCTTTCGCTAAGACAGTTCTTGTGGAATTGGCAAAGTGATATTTGGAAGCCCATAGAGGGCTATGGTGAAAAAGGAAATATCCTCAGATGAAATCTGGAAAGAAGCTTTCTGAGAAACTGCTTAGTGTTCTGTTAATTCATCTCACAGAGTTACATCTGTATTTCGTGGATCTCTTTGCTAGCCTTATTTCTGTGGAATCTGAGAACAGATATTTCGGATCCCTTTGAAGACTATAGGGCCAAAGGAAATATCCTCCGATAACAAAGAGAAAGAAACTTTCTGAGAAACTTCTTTGTGTTCTGTGAAATCACCTCACAGAGTTGCAGCTTTCCCCTCAAGAAGCCTTTCGCTAAGACAGTTCTTGTGGAATTGGCAAAGTGATATTTGGAAGCCCATAGAGGGCTATGGTGAAAAAGGAAATATCCTCAGATGAAATCTGGAAAGAAGCTTTCTGAGAAACTGCTTAGTGTTCTGTTAATTCATCTCACAGAGTTACATCTGTATTTCGTGGATCTCTTTGCTAGCCTTATTTCTGTTGAATCTGAGAACAGATATTTCGGATCCCTTTGAAGACTATAGGGCCAAAGGAAATATCCTCCGATAACAAAGAGAAAGAAGCTTTCTGAGAAACTTCGTTGTGTTCTGTGAAATCATCTCACAGAGTTACAGCTTTCCCCTCACGGTGCCTTTCGCTAAGACAGTTCTTTTGAAATTGGCAAAGTGATATTTGGAAGCCCATAGAGGGCTATGGTGAAAAAGGAAATATCCTCAGAGGAAATCTGGAAAGAAGCTTTCTGAGAATCTGCTTAGTGTTCTGTTAATTCATCTCACAGTGTTACATCTGTATTTCATGGATCTCTTTGCTAGCCTTATTTCTGTGGAATCTGAGAACAGATATTTCAGATCCCTTTGAAGACTATAGGGCCAAAGGAAATATCCTCCGATAACAAAGAGAAAGAAGCTTTCTGAGAAACTTCTTTGTGTTCTGTGAAATCATCTCACAGAGTTGCAGCTTTCCCCGCAAGAAGCCTTTCGCTAAGACAGTTCTTGTAGAATTGGCAAAGTGATATTTGGAAGCCCATAGAGGGCTATGGTGAAAAAGGAAATATCCTCAGATGAAATCTGGAAAGAAGCTTTCTGAGAAACTGCTTAGTGTTCCGTTAATTCATCTCAGAAAGATACATCTGTATTTCGTTGATCTCTTTGCTAGCCTTATTTCTGTGGAATCTGAGAACAGATATTTCGGATCCCTTTGAAGACTATAGGGCCAAAGGAAATATCCTCCGATAACAAAGAGAAAGAAGCTTTCGGAGAAACTTCGTTGTGTTCTGTGAAATCATCTCACAGAGTTACAGCTTTCCCCTCAAGGAGTCTTTCGCTAAGACAGTTCTTGTGGAATTGGCAAAGTGATATCTGGAAGCCCATAGAGGGCTTTGGTGAAAAAGGAAATATCCTCAGATGAAATCTGGAAAGAAGCTTTCTGAGAAACTGCTTAGTGTTCTGTTAATTCATCTCACAGAGTTATATCTGTATTTCGTGGATCTCTTTGCTAGACTTATTTCTGTGGAATCTGAGAACAGATATTTCGGATCCCTTTGAAGACTATAGGGCCAAAGGAAATATCCTCCGATAACAAAGAGAAAGAAGCTTTCTGAGAAACTTCTTTGTGTTCTGTGAAATCATCTCACAGAGTTACAGCTTTCCCCTCAAGAAGCCTTTCGCTAAGACAGTTCTTGTGGAATTGGCAAAGTGATATTTGGAAGCCCATAGAGGGCTATGGTGAAAAAGGAAATATCCTCAGATGAAATCTGGAAAGAAGCTTTCTGAGAAACTGCTTAGGGTTCTGTTAATTCATCTCACAGAGTTACATCTGTATTTCGTGGATCTCTTTGCTAGCCTTATTTCTGTGGAATCTGAGAACAGATATTTCGGATCCCTTTGAAGACTATAGGGCCAAAGGAAATATCCTCCGATAACAAAGGGAAAGAAGCTTTCTGAGAAACTTCTTTGTGTTCTGTGAAATCATCTCACAGAGTTGCAGCTTTCCCCTCAAGAAGCCTTTCGCTAAGACAGTTCTTGTGGAATTGGCAAAGTGATATTTGGAAGCCCATAGAGGGCTATGGTGAAAAAGGAAATATCCTCAGATGAAATCTGGAAAGAAGCTTTCTGAGAAACTGCTTAGTGTTCTGTTAATTCATCTCACAGAGTTACATCTGTATTTCTTGGATCTCTTTGCTAGCCTTATTTCTGTGGAATCTGAGAAAAGATATTTCGGATCCCTTTGAAGACTATAGGGCCAAAGGAAATATCCTCCGATAACAAAGATAAAGAAGCTTTCTGAGAAACTTCTTTGTGTTCTGTGAAATCATCTCACAGAGTTGCAGCTGTCCCCTCAAGAAGCCTTTCGCTAAGACAGTTCTTGTGGAATTGGCAAAGTGATATTTGGAAGCCCATAGAGGGCTATGGTGAAAAAGGAAATATCCTCAGATGAAATCTGGAAAGAAGCTTTCTGAGGAACTGCTTAGGGTTCTGTTAATTCATCTCACAGAGTTACATCTGTATTTCGTGGATCTCTTTGCTAGCCTTATTTCTGTGGAATCTGAGAACAGATATTTCGGATCCCTTTGAGGACTATAGGGCCAAAGGAAATATCCTCCGATAACAAAGGGAAAGAAGCTTTCTGAGAAACTTCTTTGTGTTCTGTGAAATCATCTCACAGAGTTGCAGCTTTCCCCTCAAGAAGCCTTTCGCTAAGACAGTTCTTGTGGAATTGGCAAAGTGATAGTTGGAAGCCCATAGAGGGCTATGGTGAAAAAGGAAATATCCTCAGATGAAATCTGGAAAGAAGCTTTCTGAGAAACTGCTTAGTGTTCTGTTAATTCATCTCACAGAGTTACATCTGTATTTCTTGGATCTCTTTGCTAGCCTTATTTCTGTGGAATCTGAGAAAAGATATTTCGGATCCCTTTGAAGACTATAGGGCCAAAGGAAATATCCTCCGATAACAAAGAGAAAGAAGCTTTCTGAGAAACTTCGTTGTGTTCTGTGAAATCATCTCACAGAGTTACAGCTTTCCCCTCACGGAGCCTTTCGCTAAGACAGTTCTTGTGGAATTGGCAAAGTTATATTTGGAAGCCCATAGAGGGCCATGGTGAAAAAGGAAATATCCAGAGATGAAATCTGGAAAGAAGCTTTCTGAGAAACTGCTTAGTGTTCTGTTAATTCATCTCACAGAGTTACATCTGTATTTCGTGGATCTCTTTGCTACCCTTATTTCTGTGGAATCTGAGAACAGATATTTCGGATCCTTTTGAAGATTATAGGGCTTAAGGAAATATCCTCTGAAAACAAAGAGAAAGAAGTTTTCTTAGAAACTTCTTTGTGTTATGTGAAATCATCTCACAGAGTTACAGCTTTCCCCTCAAGGAGTCTTTCGCTAAGACAGTTCTTGTGGAATTGGCAAAGTGATACCTGGAAGCCCATAGAGGGCTATTTTGAAAAAGGAAATATCCTCAGATGAAATCTGGAAAGAAGCTTTCTGAGAAACTGCTTAGTGTTCTGTTAATTCATCTCACAGAGTTACATCTGTGTTTCGTGGATCTCTTTGCTAGCCTTATTTCTGTGGAATCTGAGAACAGATATTTCGGATCCCTAAGAAGACTATAGGGCCAAAGGAAATATCCTCCGATAACAAAGAGAAAGAAGCTTTCTGAGAAGCTTCTTTGTGTTCTGTGAAATCATCTCACAGAGTTACAGCTTTCCTCTCAAGAAGCCTTTCGCTAAGACAGTTCTTGTGGAATTGGCAAAGTGATATTTGGAAGCCCATAGAGGGCTATGGTGAAAAAGGAAATATCCTCAAATGAAATCTGGAAAGAAGCTTTCTGAGAAACTGCTTAGTGTTCTGTTAATTCATCTCACAGAGTTACATCTGTATTTCGTGTATCTCTTTGCTAGCCTTATTTCTGTGGAATCTGAGAACAGATATTTCGGATCCCTTTGAAGACTATAGGGCCAAAGGAAATATCCTCCGATAACAAAGAGAAAGAAGTTTTCTGAGAAACTTCTTTGTGTTCTGTGAAATCATCTCACAGAGTTACAGCTTTCCCCTCAAGAAGCCTTTCGCTAAGACAGTTCTTGTGGAATTGGCAAAGTGATATTTGGAAGCCCATAGAGGGCTATGGTGAAAAAGGAAATATCCTCAGATGAAATCTGGAAAGAAGCTTTCTGAGAAACTGCTTAGTGTTCTGTTAATTCATCTCACAGAGTTACATCTGTATTTCGTGGATCTCTTTGCTAGCCTTATTTCTGTGGAATCTGAGAAAAGGTATTTCGGATCCCTTTGAAGACTATAGGGCCAAAGGAAATATCCTCCGATATCAAAGAGAAAGAAGCTTTCTGAGAAACTTCGTTGTGTTCTGTGAAATCATCTCACAGAGTTACAGCTTTCCCCTCACGGAGCCTTTCGCTAAGACAGTTCTTTTGAAATTGGCAAAGTGATATTTGGAAACCCGTAGAGGGCTATGGTGAAAAAAGAAATATCCTCAGAGGAAATCTGGAAAGAAGCTTTCTGAGAAACTGCTTAGTGTTCTGTTAATTCATCTCACAGTGTTACATCTGTATTTCGTGGATCTCTTTGCTAGTCTTATTTCTGTGGAATCTGAGAACAGATATTTCAGATCCCTTTGAAGACTATAGGGCCAAAGGAAATATCCTCCGATAACAAAGAGAAAGAAGCTTTCTGAGAAAGTTCGTTGTGTTCTGTGAAATCATCTCACAGAGTTGCAGCTTTCCCCTCAAGAAGCCTTTCGCTAAGACAGTTCTTGTGGAATTGGCAAAGTGATATTTGAAAGCCCGTAGAGGGCTATGGTGAAAAAGGAAATATCCTCAGATGAAATCTGGAAAGAAGCTTTCTGAGAAACTGCTTAGTGTTCTGTTAATTCATCTCACAGAGTTACATCTGTATTTCGTGGATCTCTTTGCTAGCCTTATTTCTGTGGAATCTGAGAACAGATATTTCGGATCCCTTTGAAGACTATAGGGCCAAAGGAAATATCCTCCGATAACAAAGAGAAAGAAGCTTTCTGAGAAACTTCTTTGTGTTCTGTGAAATCATCTCACAGAGTTGCAGCTTTCCCCTCAAGAAGCCTTTCGCTAAGACAGTTCTTGTGGAATTGGCAAAGTGATATTTGGAAGCCCATAGAGGGCTATGGTGAAAAAGGAAATATCCTCAGATGAAATCTGGAAAGAAGCTTTCTGAGAAAATGCTTAGTGTTCTGTTAATTCATCTCACAGAGTTACATCTGTATTTCGTGGATCTCTTTGCTAGCCTTATTTCTGTGGAATCTGAGAACAGATATTTCGGATCCCTTTGAAGACTATAGGGCCAAAGGAAATATCCTCCGATAACAAAGAGAAAGAAGCTTTCTGAGAAACTTCTTTGTGTTCTGTGAAATCATCTCACAGAGTTGCAGCTTTCCCCTCAAGAAGCCTTTCGCTAAGAGGGCTATGGTGAAAAAGGAAATATCCTCAGATGAAATCTGGAAAGAAGCTTTCTGAGAAACTGCTTAGTGTTCTGTTAATTCATCTCACAGAGTTACATCTGTATTTCGTGGATCTCTTTGCTAGCCTTATTTCTGTTGAATCTGAGAACAGATATTTCGGATCCTTTTGAAGACTATAGGGCCAAAGGAAATATCCTCTGAAAACAAAGAGAAAGAAGCTTTCTGAGAAACTTCTTTGTGTTCTGTGAAATCATCTCACAGAGTTACAGCTTTCCCCTCAAGGAGTCTTTCGCTAAGACAGTTCTTGTGAAATTGGCAAAGTGATATCTGGAAGCCCATAGAGGGCTACGGTGAAAATGGAAATATTCTCAGATGAAATCTGGAAAGAAGCTTTCTGAGAAACTACTCAGTGTTCAGTTAATTCATCTCACAGAGTTACATCTGTATTTCGTGGATCTCTTTGCTAGCCTTATTTCTGTGGAATCTGAGAACAGATATTTCGGATCCCTTTGAAGACTATAGGGCCAAAGGAAATATCCTCCGATAACAAAGAGAAAGAAGCTTTCTGAGAAACTTCTTTGTGTTCTGTGAAATCATCTCACAGAGTTACAGCTTTCCCCTCAAGAAGCCTTTCGCTAAGACAGTTCTTGTGGAATTGGCAAAGTGATATTTGGAAGCCCATAGAGGGCTATGGTGAAAAAGGAAATATCCTCAGATGAAATCTGGAAAGAAGCTTTCTGAGAAACTGCTTAGTGTTCTGTTAATTCATCTCACAGAGTTACATCTGTATTTCTTGGATCTCTTTGCTAGCCTTATTTCTGTGGAATCTGAGAACAGATATTTCGGATCCCTTTGAAGACTATAGGGCCAAAGGAAATATCCTCCGATAACAAAGAGAAAGAAGCTTTCTGAGAAACTTCTTTGTGTTCTGTGAAATCATCTCACAGAGTTGCAGCTTTCCCCTCAAGCAGCCTTTCGCTAAGACAGTTCTTGTGGAATTGGCAAAGTGATATTTGGAAGCCCATAGAGGGCTATGGTGAAAAAGGAAATATCCTCAGATGAAATCTGGAAAGAAGCTTTCTGAGAAAATGCTTAGTGTTCTGTTAATTCATCTCACAGAGTTACATCTGTATTTCGTGGATCTCTTTGCTAGCCTTATTTCTGGGGAATCTGAGAACAGATATTTCGGATCCCTTTGAAGACTATAGGGCCAAAGGAAATATCCTCCGATAACAAAGAGAAAGAAGCTTTCTGAGAAACTTCTTTGTGTTCTGTGAAATCATCTCACAGAGTTACAGCTTTCCCCTCACGGAGCCTTTCGCTAAGACAGTTCTTTTGAAATTGGCAAAGTGATATTTGGAAACCCGTAGAGGGCTATGGTGAAAAAAGAAATATCCTCAGAGGAAATCTGGAAAGAAGCTTTCTGAGAAACTGCTTAGTGTTCTGTTAATTCATCTCACAGTGTTACATCTGTGTTTCGTGGATCTCTTTGCTAGTCTTATTTCTGTGGAATCTGAGAACAGATATTTCAGATCCCTTTGAAGACTATAGGGCCAAAGGAAATATCCTCCGATATCAAAGAGAAAGAAGCTTTCTGAGAAAGTTCGTTGTGTTCTGTGAAATCATCTCACAGAGTTGCAGCTTTCCCCTCAAGAAGCCTTTCGCTAAGACAGTTCTTGTGGAATTGGCAAAGTGATATTTGAAAGCCCGTAGAGGGCTATGGTGAAAAAGGAAATATCCTCAGATGAAATCTGGAAAGAAGTTTCTGAGAAACTGCTTAGTGTTCTGTTAATTCATCTCACAGAGTTACATCTGTATTTCGTGGATCTCTTTGCTAGCCTTATTTCTGTGGAATCTGAGAACAGATATTTCGGATCCCTCTAAAGACTATAGGGCCAAAGGAAATATCCTCCGATAACAAAGAGAAAGAAGCTTTCTGAGAAAATTCTTTGTGTTCTGTGAAATCATCTCACAGAGTTGCAGCTTTCCCCTCAAGAAGCCTTTCGCTAAGACAGTTCTTGTGGAATTGGCAAAGTGATATTTGAAAGCCCGTAGAGGGCTATGGTGAAAAAGGAAATATCCTCAGATGAAATCTGGAAAGAAACTTTCTGAGAAACTGCTTAGTGTTCTGTTAATTCATCTCACAGAGTTACATCTGTATTTCGTGGATCTCTTTGCTAGCCTTATTTCTGTGGAATCTGAGAAAAGATATTTCGGATCCCTTTGAAGACTATAGGGCCAAAGGAAATATCCTCCGATAACAAAGAGAAAGAAGCTTTCTGAGAAAGTTCGTTGTGTTCTGTGAAATCATCTCACAGAGTTGCAGCTTTCCCCTCAAGGAGCCTTTCGTTAGACAGTTCTTGTGGAATTGGCAAAGTGATATTTGAAAGCCCGTAGAGGGCTATGGTGAAAAAGGAAATATCCTCAGATGAAATCTGGAAAGAAGCTTTCTGAGAAACTGCTTAGTGTTCTGTTAATTCATCTCACAGAGTTACATCTGTATTTCGTGGATCTCTTTGCTAGCCTTATTTCTGTGGAATCTGAGAACAGATATTTCGGATCCCTTTGAAGACTATAGGGCCAAAGGAAATATCCTCCGATAACAAAGAGAAAGAAGCTTTCTGAGAAACTTCTTTGTGTTCTGTGAAATCATCTCACAGAGTTGCAGCTTTCCCCTCAAGAAGCCTTTCGCTAAGACAGTTCTTGTGGAATTGGCAAAGTGATATTTGGAAGCCCATAGAGGGCTATGGTGAAAAAGGAAATATCCTCAGATGAAATCTGGAAAGAAGCTTTCTGAGAAACTGCTTAGTGTTCTGTTAATTCATCTCAGAGAGATACATCTGTATTTCGTGGATCTCTTTGCTAGCCTTATTTCTGTGGAATCTGAGAACAGATATTTCGGATCCCTTTGAAGACTATAGGGCCAAAGGAAATATCCTCCGATAACAAAGAGAAAGAAGCTTTCTGAGAAACTTCTTTGTGTTCTGTGAAATCATGTCACAGAGTTGCAGCTTTCCCCTCAAGAAGCCTTTCGCTAAGACAGTTCTTGTGGAATTGGCAAAGTGATATTTGGAAGCCCATAGAGGGCTATGGTGAAAAAGGAAATATCCTCAGATGAAATCTGGAAAGAAGCTTTCTGAGAAACTGCTAAGTGTTCTGTTAATTCATCTCACAGAGTTACATCTGTATTTCGTGGATCTCTTTGCTAGCCTTATTTCTGTTGAATCTGAGAACAGATATTTCGGATCCTTTTGAAGACTATAGGGCCAAAGGAAATATCCTCTGAAAACAAAGAGAAAGAAGCTTTCTGAGAAACTTCTTTGTGTTCTGTGAAATCATCTCACAGAGTTACAGCTTTCCCCTCAAGGAGTCTTTCGCTAAGACAGTTCTTGTGAAATTGGCAAAGTGATATCTGGAAGCCCATAGAGGGCTGTGGTGAAAAAGGAAATATCCTCAGATGAAATCTGGAAAGAAGCTTTCTGAGAAACTGCTTAGTGTTCTGTTAATTCATCTCACAGAGTTACATCTGTATTTCGTGGATCTCTTTGCTAGCCTTATTTCTGTGGAATCTGAGAAAAGGTATTTCGGATCCCTTTGAAGACTATAGGGCCAAAGGAAATATCCTCCGATATCAAAGAGAAAGAAGCTTTCTGAGAAACTTCGTTGTGTTCTGTGAAATCATCTCACAGAGTTACAGCTTTCCCCTCACGGAGCCTTTCGCTAAGACAGTTCTTTTGAAATTGGCAAAGTGATATTTGGAAACCCGTAGAGGGCTATGGTGAAAAAAGAAATATCCTCAGAGGAAATCTGGAAAGAAGCTTTCTGAGAAACTGCTTAGTGTTCTGTTAATTCATCTCACAGTGTTACATCTGTATTTCGTGGATCTCTTTGCTAGTCTTATTTCTGTGGAATCTGAGAACAGATATTTCAGATCCCTTTGAAGACTATAGGGCCAAAGGAAATATCCTCCGATAACAAAGAGAAAGAAGCTTTCTGAGAAAGTTCGTTGTGTTCTGTGAAATCATCTCACAGAGTTGCAGCTTTCCCCTCAAGAAGCCTTTCGCTAAGACAGTTCTTGTGGAATTGGCAAAGTGATATTTGAAAGCCCGTAGAGGGCTATGGTGAAAAAGGAAATATCCTCAGATGAAATCTGGAAAGAAGCTTTCTGAGAAACTGCTTAGTGTTCTGTTAATTCATCTCACAGAGTTACATCTGTATTTCGTGGATCTCTTTGCTAGCCTTATTTCTGTGGAATCTGAGAACAGATATTTCGGATCCCTTTGAAGACTATAGGGCCAAAGGAAATATCCTCCGATAACAAAGAGAAAGAAGCTTTCTGAGAAACTTCTTTGTGTTCTGTGAAATCATCTCACAGAGTTGCAGCTTTCCCCTCAAGAAGCCTTTCGCTAAGAGGGCTATGGTGAAAAAGGAAATATCCTCAGATGAAATCTGGAAAGAAGCTTTCTGAGAAACTGCTTAGTGTTCTGTTAATTCATCTCACAGAGTTACATCTGTATTTCGTGGATCTCTTTGCTAGCCTTATTTCTGTTGAATCTGAGAACAGATATTTCGGATCCTTTTGAAGACTATAGGGCCAAAGGAAATATCCTCTGAAAACAAAGAGAAAGAAGCTTTCTGAGAAACTTCTTTATGTTCTGTGAAATCATCTCACAGAGTTACAGCTTTCCCCTCAAGGAGTCTTTCGCTAAGACAGTTCTTGTGAAATTGGCAAAGTGATATCTGGAAGCCCATAGAGGGCTACGGTGAAAATGGAAATATTCTCAGATGAAATCTGGAAAGAAGCTTTCTGAGAAACTGCTCAGTGTTCAGTTAATTCATCTCACAGAGTTACATCTGTATTTCGTGGATCTCTTTGCTAGCCTTATTTCTGTGGAATCTGAGAACAGATATTTCGGATCCCTTTGAAGACTATAGGGCCAAAGGAAATATCCTCCGATAACAAAGAGAAAGAAGCTTTCGGAGAAACTTCTTTGTGTTCTGTGAAATCATCTCACAGAGTTACAGCTTTCCCCTCAAGAAGCCTTTCGCTAAGACAGTTCTTGTGGAATTGGCAAAGTGATATTTGGAAGCCCATAGAGGGCTATGGTGAAAAAGGAAATATCCTCAGATGAAATCTGGAAAGAAGCTTTCTGAGAAACTGCTAAGTGTTCTGTTAATTCATCTCACAGAGTTACATCTGTATTTCGTGGATCTCTTTGCTAGCCTTATTTCTGTTGAATCTGAGAACAGATATTTCGGATCCTTTTGAAGACTATAGGGCCAAAGGAAATATCCTCTGAAAACAAAGAGAAAGAAGCTTTCTGAGAAACTTCTTTGTGTTCTGTGAAATCATCTCACAGAGTTACAGCTTTCCCCTCAAGGAGTCTTTCGCTAAGACAGTTCTTGTGAAATTGGCAAAGTGATATCTGGAAGCCCATAGAGGGCTGTGGTGAAAAAGGAAATATCCTCAGATGAAATCTGGAAAGAAGCTTTCTGAGAAACTGCTTAGTGTTCTGTTAATTCATCTCACAGAGTTACATCTGTATTTCGTGGATCTCTTTGCTAGCCTTATTTCTGTGGAATCTGAGAAAAGGTATTTCGGATCCCTTTGAAGACTATAGGGCCAAAGGAAATATCCTCCGATATCAAAGAGAAAGAAGCTTTCTGAGAAACTTCGTTGTGTTCTGTGAAATCATCTCACAGAGTTACAGCTTTCCCCTCACGGAGCCTTTCGCTAAGACAGTTCTTTTGAAATTGGCAAAGTGATATTTGGAAACCCGTAGAGGGCTATGGTGAAAAAAGAAATATCCTCAGAGGAAATCTGGAAAGAAGCTTTCTGAGAAACTGCTTAGTGTTCTGTTAATTCATCTCACAGTGTTACATCTGTATTTCGTGGATCTCTTTGCTAGTCTTATTTCTGTGGAATCTGAGAACAGATATTTCAGATCCCTTTGAAGACTATAGGGCCAAAGGAAATATCCTCCGATAACAAAGAGAAAGAAGCTTTCTGAGAAAGTTCGTTGTGTTCTGTGAAATCATCTCACAGAGTTGCAGCTTTCCCCTCAAGAAGCCTTTCGCTAAGACAGTTCTTGTGGAATTTTCAAAGTGATATTTGAAAGCCCGTAGAGGGCTATGGTGAAAAAGGAAATATCCTCAGATGTAATCTGGAAAGAAGCTTTCTGAGAAACTGCTTAGTGTTCTGTTAATTCATCTCACAGAGTTACATCTGTATTTCGTGGATCTCTTTGCTAGCCTTATTTCTGTGGAATCTGAGAACAGATATTTCGGATCCTTTTGAAGACTATAGGGCCAAAGGAAATATCCTCTGAAAACAAAGAGAAAGAAGCTTTCTGAGAAACTTCTTTGTGTTCTGTGAAATCATCTCACAGAGTTACAGCTTTCCCCTCAAGGAGTCTTTCGCTAAGACAGTTCTTGTGAAATTGGCAAAGTGATATCTGGAAGCCCATAGAGGGCTACGGTGAAAATGGAAATATTCTCAGATGAAATCTGGAAAGAAGCTTTCTGAGAAACTGCTCAGTGTTCAGTTAATTCATCTCACAGAGTTACATCTGTATTTCGTGGATCTCTTTGCTAGCCTTATTTCTGTGGAATCTGAGAACAGATATTTCGGATCCCTTTGAAGACTATAGGGCCAAAGGAAATATCCTCCGATAACAAAGAGAAAGAAGCTTTCTGAGAAACTTCTTTGTGTTCTGTGAAATCATCTCACAGAGTTACAGCTTTCCCCTCAAGAAGCCTTTCGCTAAGACAGTTCTTGTGGAATTGGCAAAGTGATATTCGGAAGCCCATAGAGGGCTATGGTGAAAAAGGAAATATCCTCAGATGAAATCTGGAAAGAAGCTTTCTGAGAAACTGCTTAGTGTTCTGTTAATTCATCTCACAGAGTTACATCTGTATTTCGTGGATCTCTTTGCTAGCCTTATTTCTGTGGAATCTGAGAACAGATATTTCGGATCCCTTTGAAGACTATAGGGCCAAAGGAAATATCCTCCGATAACAAGGAGAAAGAAGCTTTCTGAGAAACTTCTTTGTGTTCTGTGAAATCATCTCACAGAGTTGCAGCTTTCCCCTCAAGCAGCCTTTCGCTAAGACAGTTCTTTTGAAATTGGCAAAGTGATATTTGGAAACCCGTAGAGGGCTATGGTGAAAAAAAAAATATCCTCAGAGGAAATCTGGAAAGAAGCTTTCTGAGAAACTGCTTAGTGTTCTGTTAATTCATCTCACAGTGTTACATCTGTATTTCGTGGATCTCTTTGCTAGTCTTATTTCTGTGGAATCTGAGAACAGATATTTCAGATCCCTTTGAAGACTATAGGGCCAAAGGAAATATCCTCCGATAACAAAGAGAAAGAAGCTTTCTGAGAAAGTTCGTTGTGTTCTGTGAAATCATCTCACAGAGTTGCAGCTTTCCCCTCAAGAAGCCTTTCGCTAAGACAGTTCTTGTGGAATTGGCAAAGTGATATTTGAAAGCCCGTAGAGGGCTATGGTGAAAAAGGAAATATCCTCAGATGAAATCTGGAAAGAAGCTTTCTGAGAAACTGCTTAGTGTTCTGTTAATTCATCTCACAGAGTTACATCTGTATTTCGTGGATCTCTTTGCTAGCCTTATTTCTGTGGAATCTGAGAACAGATATTTCGGATCCCTTTGAAGACTATAGGGCCAAAGGAAATATCCTCCGATAACAAAGAGAAAGAAGCTTTCTGAGAAACTTCTTTGTGTTCTGTGAAATCATCTCACAGAGTTGCAGCTTTCCCCTCAAGAAGCCTTTCGCTAAGAGGGCTATGGTGAAAAAGGAAATATCCTCAGATGAAATCTGGAAAGAAGCTTTCTGAGAAACTGCTTAGTGTTCTGTTAATTCATCTCACAGAGTTACATCTGTATTTCGTGGATCTCTTTGCTAGCCTTATTTCTGTGGAATCTGAGAACAGATATTTCGGATCCTTTTGAAGACTATAGGGCCAAAGGAAATATCCTCTGAAAACAAAGAGAAAGAAGCTTTCTGAGAAACTTCTTTGTGTTCTGTGAAATCATCTCACAGAGTTACAGCTTTCCCCTCAAGGAGTCTTTCGCTAAGACAGTTCTTGTGGAATTGGCAAAGTGATATCTGGAAGCCCATAGAGGGCTATGGTGAAAAAGGAAATATCCTCAGATGAAATCTGGAAAGAAGCTTTCTGAGAAACTGCTTAGTGTTCTGTTAATTCATCTCACAGAGTTACATCTGTATTTCGTGGATCTCTTTGCTAGCCTTATTTCTGTGGAATCTGAGAACAGATATTTCGGATCCTTTTGAAGACTATAGGGCCAAAGGAAATATCCTCTGAAAACAAAGAGAAAGAAGCTTTCTGAGAAACTTCTTTGTGTTCTGTGAAATCATCTCACAGAGTTACAGCTTTCCCCTCAAGGAGTCTTTCGCTAAGACAGTTCTTGTGAAATTGGCAAAGTGATATCTAGAAGCCCATAGAGGGCTACGGTGAAAATGGAAATATTCTCAGATGAAATCTGGAAAGAAGCTTTCTGAGAAACTGCTCAGTGTTCAGTTAATTCATCTCACAGAGTTACATCTGTATTTCGTGGATCTCTTTGCTAGCCTTATTTCTGTGGAATCTGAGAACAGATATTTCGGATCCCTTTGAAGACTATAGGGCCAAAGGAAATATCCTCCGATAACAAAGAGAAAGAAGCTTTCTGAGAAACTTCTTTGTGTTCTGTGAAATCATCTCACAGAGTTACAGCTTTCCCCTCAAGAAGCCTTTCGCTAAGACAGTTCTTGTGGAATTGGCAAAGTGATATTCGGAAGCCCATAGAGGGCTATGGTGAAAAAGGAAATATCCTCAGATGAAATCTGGAAAGAAGCTTTCTGAGAAACTGCTTAGTGTTCTGTTAATTCATCTCACAGAGTTACATCTGTATTTCGTGGATCTCTTTGCTAGCCTTATTTCTGTGGAATCTGAGAACAGATATTTCGGATCCCTTTGAAGACTATAGGGCCAAAGGAAATATCCTCCGATAACAAGGAGAAAGAAGCTTTCTGAGAAACTTCTTTGTGTTCTGTGAAATCATCTCACAGAGTTGCAGCTTTCCCCTCAAGCAGCCTTTCGCTAAGACAGTTCTTTTGAAATTGGCAAAGTGATATTTGGAAACCCGTAGAGGGCTATGGTGAAAAAAAAAATATCCTCAGAGGAAATCTGGAAAGAAGCTTTCTGAGAAACTGCTTAGTGTTCTGTTAATTCATCTCACAGTGTTACATCTGTATTTCGTGGATCTCTTTGCTAGTCTTATTTCTGTGGAATCTGAGAACAGATATTTCAGATCCCTTTGAAGACTATAGGGCCAAAGGAAATATCCTCCGATAACAAAGAGAAAGAAGCTTTCTGAGAAAGTTCGTTGTGTTCTGTGAAATCATCTCACAGAGTTGCAGCTTTCCCCTCAAGAAGCCTTTCGCTAAGACAGTTCTTGTGGAATTGGCAAAGTGATATTTGAAAGCCCGTAGAGGGCTATGGTGAAAAAGGAAATATCCTCAGATGAAATCTGGAAAGAAGCTTTCTGAGAAACTGCTTAGTGTTCTGTTAATTCATCTCACAGAGTTACATCTGTATTTCGTGGATCTCTTTGCTAGCCTTATTTCTGTGGAATCTGAGAACAGATATTTCGGATCCCTTTGAAGACTATAGGGCCAAAGGAAATATCCTCCGATAACAAAGAGAAAGAAGCTTTCTGAGAAACTTCTTTGTGTTCTGTGAAATCATCTCACAGAGTTGCAGCTTTCCCCTCAAGAAGCCTTTCGCTAAGAGGGCTATGGTGAAAAAGGAAATATCCTCAGATGAAATCTGGAAAGAAGCTTTCTGAGAAACTGCTTAGTGTTCTGTTAATTCATCTCACAGAGTTACATCTGTATTTCGTGGATCTCTTTGCTAGCCTTATTTCTGTGGAATCTGAGAACAGATATTTCGGATCCTTTTGAAGACTATAGGGCCAAAGGAAATATCCTCTGAAAACAAAGAGAAAGAAGCTTTCTGAGAAACTTCTTTGTGTTCTGTGAAATCATCTCACAGAGTTACAGCTTTCCCCTCAAGGAGTCTTTCGCTAAGACAGTTCTTGTGAAATTGGCAAAGTGATATCTGGAAGCCCATAGAGGGCTACGGTGAAAATGGAAATATTCTCAGATGAAATCTGGAAAGAAGCTTTCTGAGAAACTGCTCAGTGTTCAGTTAATTCATCTCACAGAGTTACATCTGTATTTCGTGGATCTCTTTGCTAGCCTTATTTCTGTGGAATCTGAGAACAGATATTTCGGATCCCTTTGAAGACTATAGGGCCAAAGGAAATATCCTCCGATAACAAAGAGAAAGAAGCTTTCTGAGAAACTTCTTTGTGTTCTGTGAAATCATCTCACAGAGTTACAGCTTTCCCCTCAAGAAGCCTTTCGCTAAGACAGTTCTTGTGGAATTGGCAAAGTGATATTTGGAAGCCCAAAGAGGGCTATGGTGAAAAAGGAAATATCCTCAGATGAAATCTGGAAAGAAGCTTTCTGAGAAACTGCTTAGTGTTCTGTTAATTCATCTCACAGAGTTACATCTGTATTTCGTGGATCTCTTTGCTAGCCTTATTTCTGTGGAATCTGAGAACAGATATTTCGGATCCCTTTGAAGACTATAGGGCCAAAGGAAATATCCTCCGATAACAAAGAGAAAGAAGCTTTCTGAGAAACTTCTTTGTGTTCTGTGAAATCATCTCACAGAGTTGCAGCTTTCCCCTCAAGCAGCCTTTCGCTAAGACAGTTCTTGTGGAATTGGCAAAGTGATATTTGGAAGCCCATAGAGGGCTATGGTGAAAAAGGAAATATCCTCAGATGAAATCTGGAAAGAAGCTTTCTGAGAAACTGCTTAGTGTTCTGTTAATTCATCTCACAGAGTTACATCTGTATTTCGTGGATCTCTTTGCTAGCCTTATTTCTGGGGAATCTGAGAACAGATATTTCGGATCCCTTTGAAGACTATAGGGCCAAAGGAAATATCCTCCGATAACAAAGAGAAAGAAGCTTTCTGAGAAACTTCGTTGTGTTCTGTGAAATCATCTCACAGAGTTACAGCTTTCCCCTCACGGAGCCTTTCGCTAAGACAGTTCTTTTGAAATTGGCAAAGTGATATTTGGAAACCCGTAGAGGGCTATGGTGAAAAAAGAAATATCCTCAGAGGAAATCTGGAAAGAAGCTTTCTGAGAAACTGCTTAGTGTTCTGTTAATTCATCTCACAGTGTTACATCTGTATTTCGTGGATCTCTTTGCTAGTCTTATTTCTGTGGAATCTGAGAACAGATATTTCAGATCCCTTTGAAGACTATAGGGCCAAAGGAAATATCCTCCGATAACAAAGAGAAAGAAGCTTTCTGAGAAAGTTCGTTGTGTTCTGTGAAATCATCTCACAGAGTTGCAGCTTTCCCCTCAAGAAGCCTTTCGCTAAGACAGTTCTTGTGGAATTGGCAAAGTGATATTTGAAAGCCCGTAGAGGGCTATGGTGAAAAAGGAAATATCCTCAGATGAAATCTGGAAAGAAGCTTTCTGAGAAACTGCTTAGTGTTCTGTTAATTCATCTCACAGAGTTACATCTGTATTTCGTGGATCTCTTTGCTAGCCTTATTTCTGTGGAATCTGAGAACAGATATTTCGGATCCCTCTAAAGACTATAGGGCCAAAGGAAATATCCTCCGATAACAAAGAGAAAGAAGCTTTCTGAGAAACTTCTTTGTGTTCTGTGAAATCATCTCACAGAGTTGCAGCTTTCCCCTCAAGAAGCCTTTCGCTAAGACAGTTCTTGTGGAATTGGCAAAGTGATATTTGAAAGCCCGTAGAGGGCTATGGTGAAAAAGGAAATATCCTCAGATGAAATCTGGAAAGAAACTTTCTGAGAAACTGCTTAGTGTTCTGTTAATTCATCTCACAGAGTTACATCTGTATTTCGTGGATCTCTTTGCTAGCCTTATTTCTGTGGAATCTGAGAACAGATATTTCGGATCCCTTTGAAGACTATAGGGCCAAAGGAAATATCCTCCGATAACAAAGAGAAAGAAGCTTTCTGAGAAAGTTCGTTGTGTTCTGTGAAATCATCTCACAGAGTTGCAGCTTTCCCCTCAAGGAGCCTTTCGTTAGACAGTTCTTGTGGAATTGGCAAAGTGATATTTGAAAGCCCGTAGAGGGCTATGGTGAAAAAGGAAATATCGTCAGATGAAATCTGGAAAGAAGCTTTCTGAGAAACTGCTTAGTGTTCTGTTAATTCATCTCACAGAGTTACATCTGTATTTCGTGGATCTCTTTGCTAGCCTTATTTCTGTGGAATCTGAGAACAGATATTTCGGATCCCTTTGAAGACTATAGGGCCAAAGGAAATATCCTCCGATAACAAAGAGAAAGAAGCTTTCTGAGAAACTTCTTTGTGTTCTGTGAAATCATCTCACAGAGTTGCAGCTTTCCCCTCAAGAAGCCTTTCGCTAAGACAGTTCTTGTGGAATTGGCAAAGTGATATTTGGAAGCCCATAGAGGGCTATGGTGAAAAAGGAAATATCCTCAGATGAAATCTGGAAAGAAGCTTTCTGAGAAACTGCTTAGTGTTCTGTTAATTCATCTCAGAGAGATACATCTGTATTTCGTGGATCTCTTTGCTAGCCTTATTTCTGTGGAATCTGAGAACAGATATTTCGGATCCCTTTGAAGACTATAGGGCCAAAGGAAATATCCTCCGATAACAAAGAGAAAGAAGCTTTCTGAGAAACTTCTTTGTGTTCTGTGAAATCATGTCACAGAGTTGCAGCTTTCCCCTCAAGAAGCCTTTCGCTAAGACAGTTCTTGTGGAATTGGCAAAGTGATATTTGGAAGCCCATAGAGGGCTATGGTGAAAAAGGAAATATCCTCAGATGAAATCTGGAAAGAAGCTTTCTGAGAAACTGCTAAGTGTTCTGTTAATTCATCTCACAGAGTTACATCTGTATTTCGTGGATCTCTTTGCTAGCCTTATTTCTGTTGAATCTGAGAACAGATATTTCGGATCCTTTTGAAGACTATAGGGCCAAAGGAAATATCCTCTGAAAACAAAGAGAAAGAAGCTTTCTGAGAAACTTCTTTGTGTTCTGTGAAATCATCTCACAGAGTTACAGCTTTCCCCTCAAGGAGTCTTTCGCTAAGACAGTTCTTGTGAAATTGGCAAAGTGATATCTGGAAGCCCATAGAGGGCTGTGGTGAAAATGGAAATATTCTCAGATGAAATCTGGAAAGAAGCTTTCTGAGAAACTGCTTAGTGTTCTGTTAATTCATCTCACAGAGTTACATCTGTATTTCGTGGATCTCTTTGCTAGCCTTATTTCTGTGGAATCTGAGAACAGATATTTCGGATCCCTTTGAAGACTATAGGGCCAAAGGAAATATCCTCCGATAACAAAGAGAAAGAAGCTTTCTGAGAAACTTCTTTGTGTTCTGTGAAATCATCTCACAGAGTTACAGCTTTCCCCTCAAGAAGCCTTTCGCTAAGACAGTTCTTGTGGAATTGGCAAAGTGATATTTGGAAGCCCATAGAGGGCTATGGTGAAAAAGGAAATATCCTCAGATGAAATCTGGAAAGAAGCTTTCTGAGAAACTGCTTAGTGTTCTGTTAATTCATCTCACAGAGTTACATCTGTATTTCGTGGATCTCTTTGCTAGCGTTATTTCTGTGGAATCTGAGAACAGATATTTCGGATCCCTTTGAAGACTATAGGGCCAAAGGAAATATCCTCCGATAACAAAGAGAAAGAAGCTTTCTGAGAAACTTCTTTGTGTTCTGTGAAATCATCTCACAGAGTTGCAGCTTTCCCCTCAAGAAGCCTTTCGCTAAGACAGTTCTTGTGGAATTGGCAAAGTGATATTTGGAAGCCCATAGAGGGCTATGGTGAAAAAGGAAATATCCTCAGATGAAATCTGGAAAGAAGCTTTCTGAGAAAATGCTTAGTGTTCTGTTAATTCATCTCACAGAGTTACATCTGTATTTCGTGGATCTCTTTGCTACCCTTATTTCTGGGGAATCTGAGAACAGATATTTCGGATCCCTTTGAAGACTATAGGGCCAAAGGAAATATCCTCCGATAACAAAGAGAAAGAAGCTTTCTGAGAAACTTCTTTGTGTTCTGTGAAATCATCTCACAGAGTTGCAGCTTTCCCCTCAAGAAGCCTTTCGCTAAGACAGTTCTTGTGGAATTGGCAAAGTGATATTTGGAAGCCCATAGAGGGCTATGGTGAAAAAGGAAATATCCTCAGATGAAATCTGGAAAGAAGCTTTCTGAGAAAATGCTTAGTGTTCTGTTAATTCATCTCACAGAGTTACATCTGTATTTCGTGGATCTCTTTGCTACCCTTATTTCTGGGGAATCTGAGAACAGATATTTCGGATCCCTTTGAAGACTATAGGGCCAAAGGAAATATCCTCCGATAACAAAGAGAAAGAAGCTTTCTGAGAAACTTCTTTGTGTTCTGTGAAATCATCTCACAGAGTTGCAGCTTTCCCCTCAAGAAGCCTTTCGCTAAGACAGTTCTTGTGGAATTGGCAAAGTGATATTTGGAAGCCCATAGAGGGCTATGGTGAAAAAGGAAATATCCTCAGATGAAATCTGGAAAGAAGCTTTCTGAGAAACTGCTTAGTGTTCTGTTAATTCATCTCACAGAGTTACATCTGTATTTCGTGGATCTCTTTGCTAGCCTTATTTCTGTGGAATCTGAGAACAGATATTTCGGATCCTTTTGAAGACTATAGGGCCAAAGGAAATATCCTCTGAAAACAAAGAGAAAGAAGCTTTCTGAGAAACTTCTTTGTGTTCTGTGAAATCATCTCACAGAGTTACAGCTTTCCCCTCAAGGAGTCTTTCGCTAAGACAGTTCTTGTGAAATTGGCAAAGTGATACCTGGAAGCCCATAGAGGGCTGTGGTGAAAATGGAAATATTCTCAGATGAAATCTGGAAAGAAGCTTTCTGAGAAACTGCTCAGTGTTCTGTTAATTCATCTCACAGAGTTACATCTGTATTTCGTGGATCTCTTTGCTAGCCTTATTTCTGTGGAATCTGAGAACAGATATTTCGGATCCCTTTGAAGACTATAGGGCCAAAGGAAATATCCTCCGATAACAAAGAGAAAGAAGCTTTCTGAAAAACTTCTTTGTGTTCTGTGAAATCATCTCACAGAGTTACAGCTTTCCCCTCAAGAAGCCTTTCGCTAAGACAGTTCTTGTGGAATTGGCAAAGTGATATTTGGAAGCCCATAGAGGGCTATGGTGAAAAAGGAAATATCCTCAGATGAAATCTGGAAAGAAGCTTTCTGAGAAACTGCTTAGTGTTCTGTTAATTCATCTCACAGAGTTACATCTGTATTTCGTGGATCTCTTTGCTAGCCTTATTTCTGTGGAATCTGAGAAAAGATATTTCGGATCCCTTTGAAGACTATAGGGCCAAAGGAAATATCCTCCGATAACAAAGAGAAAGAAGCTTTCTGAGAAACTTCTTTGTGTTCTGTGAAATCATCTCACAGAGTTGCAGCTTTCCCCTCAAGAAGTCTTTCGCTAAGACAGTTCTTGTGGAATTGGCAAAGTGATATTTGGAAGCCCATAGAGGGCTATGGTGAAAAAGGAAATATCCTCAGATGAAATCTGGAAAGAAGCTTTCTGAGAAACTGCTTAGTGTTCTGTTAATTCATCTCACAGAGTTACATCTGTATTTCGTGGATCTCTTTGCTAGCCTTATTTCTGGGGAATCTGAGAACAGATATTTCGGATCCCTTTGAAGACTATAGGGCCAAAGGAAATATCCTCCGATAACAAAGAGAAAGAAGCTTTCTGAGAAACTTCTTTGTGTTCTGTGAAATCATCTCACAGAGTTGCAGCTTTCCCCTCAAGAAGCCTTTCGCTAAGACAGTTCTTCTGGAATTGGCAAAGTGATATTTGGAAGCCCATAGAGGGCTATGGTGAAAAAGGAAATATCCTCAGATGAAATCTGGAAAGAAGCTTTCTGAGAAACTGCTTAGTGTTCTGTTAATTCATCTCACAGAGTTACATCTGTATTTCGTGGATCTCTTTGCTAGCCTTATTTCTGTGGAATCTGAGAAAAGATATTTCGGATCCCTTTGAAGACTATAGGGCCAAAGGAAATATCCTCCGATAACAAAGACAAAGAAGCTTTCTGAGAAACTTCGTTGTGTTCTGTGAAATCATCTCACAGAGTTACAGCTTTCGCCTCACGGAGCCTTTCGCTAAGACAGTTCTTTTGAAATTGGCATACTGATATTTGGAAGCCCATAGAGGGCTATGGTGAAAAAGGAAATATCCTCAGAGGAAATCTGGAAAGAAGCTTTCTGAGAAACTGCTTAGTGTTCTGTTAATTCATCTCACAGTGTTACATCTGTATTTCATGGATCTCTTTGCTAGCCTTATTTCTGTGGAATCTGAGAAGATATATTTCAGATCCCTTTGAAGACTATAGGGCCAAAGGAAATATCCTCCGATAACAAAGAGAAAGAAGCTTCCTGAGAAACTTCTTTGTGTTCTGTGAAATCATCTCACAGAGTTGCAGCTTTCCCCTCAAGAAGCCTTTCGCTAAGACAGTTCTTGTGGAATTGGCAAAGTGATATTTGGAAGCCCATAGAGGGCTATGGTGAAAAAGGAAATATCCTCAGATGAAATCTGGAAAGAAGCTTTCTGAGAAACTGCTTAGTGTTCTGTTAATTCATCTCACAGAGTTACATCTGTATTTCGTGGATCTCTTTGCTAGCCTTATTTCTGTGGAATCTGAGAACAGATATTTCGGATCCCTTTGAAGACTATAGGGCCAAAGGAAATATCCTCCGATAACAAAGGGAAAGAAGCTTTCTGAGAAACTTCTTTGTGTTCTGTGAAATCATCTCACAGAGTTGCAGCTTTCCCCTCAAGAAGCCTTTCGCTAAGACAGTTCTTGTGGAATTGGCAAAGTGATATTTGGAAGCCCATAGAGGGCTATGGTGAAAAAGGAAATATCCTCAGATGAAATCTGGAAAGAAGCTTTCTGAGAAACTGCTTAGTGTTCTGTTAATTCATCTCACAGAGTTACATCTGTATTTCGTGGATCTCTTTGCTAGCCTTATTTCTGTGGAATCTGAGAACAGATATTTCGGATCCCTTTGAAGACTATAGGGCCAAAGGAAATATCCTCCGATAACAAAGGGAAAGAAGCTTTCTGAGAAACTTCTTTGTGTTCTGTGAAATCATCTCACAGAGTTGCAGCTTTCCCCTCAAGAAGCCTTTCGCTAAGACAGTTCTTGTGGAATTGGCAAAGTGATATTTGGAAGCCCATAGAGGGCTATGGTGAAAAAGGAAATATCCTCAGATGAAATCTGGAAAGAAGCTTTCTGAGAAACTGCTTAGTGTTCTGTTAATTCATCTCACAGAGTTACATCTGTATTTCGTGGATCTCTTTGCTAGCCTTATTTCTGTGGAATCTGAGAAAAGATATTTCGGATCCCTTTGAAGACTATAGGGCCAAAGGAAATATCCTCCGATAACAAAGAGAAAGAAGCTTTTTTTGAAACTTCTTTGTGTTCTGTGAAATCATCTCACAGAGTTGCAGCTTTCCCCTCAAGAAGCCTTTCGCTAAGACAGTTCTTGTGGAATTGGCAAAGTGATATTTGGAAGCCCATAGAGGGCTATGGTGAAAAAGGAAATATCCTCAGATGAAATCTGGAAAGAAGCTTTCTGAGAAACTGCTTAGTGTTCTGTTAATTCATCTCACAGAGTTACATCTGTATTTCGTGGATCTCTTTGCTAGCCTTATTTCTGTTGAATCTGAGAACAGATATTTCGGATCCTTTTGAAGACAATAGGGCCAAAGGAAATATCCTCTGAAAACAAAGAGAAAGAAGCTTTCTGAGAAACTTCTTTGTGTTCTGTGAAATCATCTCACAGAGTTACAGCTTTCCCCTCAAGGAGTCTTTCGCTAAGACAGTTCTTGTGAAATTGGCAAAGTGATATCTGGAAGCCCATAGAGGGCTGTGGTGAAAATGGAAATATTCTCAGATGAAATCTGGAAAGAAGCTTTCTGAGAAACTGCTCAGTGTTCTGTTAATTCATCTCACAGAGTTACATCTGTATTTCGTGGATCTCTTTGCTAGCCTTATTTCTGTGGAATCTGAGAACAGATATTTCGGATCCCTTTGAAGACTATAGGGCCAAAGGAAATATCCTCCGATAACAAAGAGAAAGAAGCTTTCTGAAAAACTTCTTTGTGTTCTGTGAAATCATCTCACAGAGTTACAGCTTTCCCCTCAAGAAGCCTTTCGCTAAGACAGTTCTTGTGGAATTGGCAAAGTGATATTTGGAAGCCCATAGAGGGCTATGGTGAAAAAGGAAATATCCTCAGATGAAATCTGGAAAGAAGCTTTCTGAGAAACTGCTTAGTGTTCTGTTAATTCATCTCACAGAGTTACATCTGTATTTCGTGGATCTCTTTGCTAGCCTTATTTCTGTGGAATCTGAGAAAAGATATTTCGGATCCCTTTGAAGACTATAGGGCCAAAGGAAATATCCTCCGATAACAAAGAGAAAGAAGCTTTCTGAGAAACTTCTTTGTGTTCTGTGAAGTCATCTCACAGAGTTGCAGCTTTCCCCTCAAGAAGTCTTTCGCTAAGACAGTTCTTGTGGAATTGGCAAAGTGATATTTGGAAGCCCATAGAGGGCTATGGTGAAAAAGGAAATATCCTCAGATGAAATCTGGAAAGAAGCTTTCTGAGAAACTGCTTAGTGTTCTGTTAATTCATCTCACAGAGTTACATCTGTATTTCGTGGATCTCTTTGCTAGCCTTATTTCTGTGGAATCTGAGAACAGATATTTCGGATCCCTTTGAAGACTATAGGGCCAAAGGAAATATCCTCCGATAACAAAGAGAAAGAAGCTTTCTGAGAAACTTCTTTGTGTTCTGTGAAATCATCTCACAGAGTTGCAGCTTTCCCCTCAAGAAGCCTTTCGCTAAGACAGTTCTTCTGGAATTGGCAAAGTGATATTTGGAAGCCCATAGAGGGCTATGGTGAAAAAGGAAATATCCTCAGATGAAATCTGGAAAGAAGCTTTCTGAGAAACTGCTTAGTGTTCTGTTAATTCATCTCACAGAGTTACATCTGTATTTCGTGGATCTCTTTGCTAGCCTTATTTCTGTGGAATCTGAGAAAAGATATTTCGGATCCCTTTGAAGACTATAGGGCCAAAGGAAATATCCTCCGATAACAAAGACAAAGAAGCTTTCTGAGAAACTTCGTTGTGTTCTGTGAAATCATCTCACAGAGTTACAGCTTTCGCCTCACGGAGCCTTTCGCTAAGACAGTTCTTTTGAAATTGGCAAACTGATATTTGGAAGCCCATAGAGGGCTATGGTGAAAAAGGAAATATCCTCAGAGGAAATCTGGAAAGAAGCTTTCTGAGAAACTGCTTAGTGTTCTGTTAATTCATCTCACAGTGTTACATCTGTATTTCATGGATCTCTTTGCTAGCCTTATTTCTGTGGAATCTGAGAAGATATATTTCAGATCCCTTTGAAGACTATAGGGCCAAAGGAAATATCCTCCGATAACAAAGAGAAAGAAGCTTCCTGAGAAACTTCTTTGTGTTCTGTGAAATCATCTCACAGAGTTGCAGCTTTCCCCTCAAGAAGCCTTTCGCTAAGACAGTTCTTGTGGAATTGGCAAAGTGATATTTGGAAGCCCATAGAGGGCTATGGTGAAAAAGGAAATATCCTCAGATGAAATCTGGAAAGAAGCTTTCTGAGAAACTGCTTAGTGTTCTGTTAATTCATCTCACAGAGTTACATCTGTATTTCGTGGATCTCTTTGCTAGCCTTATTTCTGTGGAATCTGAGAACAGATATTTCGGATCCCTTTGAAGACTATAGGGCCAAAGGAAATATCCTCCGATAACAAAGGGAAAGAAGCTTTCTGAGAAACTTCTTTGTGTTCTGTGAAATCATCTCACAGAGTTGCAGCTTTCCCCTCAAGAAGCCTTTCGCTAAGACAGTTCTTGTGGAATTGGCAAAGTGATATTTGGAAGCCCATAGAGGGCTATGGTGAAAAAGGAAATATCCTCAGATGAAATCTGGAAAGAAGCTTTCTGAGAAACTGATTAGTGTTCTGTTAATTCATCTCACAGAGTTACATCTGTATTTCGTGGATCTCTTTGCTAGCCTTATTTCTGTGGAATCTGAGAAAAGATATTTCGGATCCCTTTGAAGACTATAGGGCCAAAGGAAATATCCTCCGATAACAAAGAGAAAGAAGCTTTTTTTGAAACTTCTTTGTGTTCTGTGAAATCATCTCACAGAGTTGCAGCTTTCCCC
Organism: Macaca nemestrina; assembly: GCF_043159975.1. Classification (NCBI taxonomy): domain Eukaryota; kingdom Metazoa; phylum Chordata; class Mammalia; order Primates; family Cercopithecidae; genus Macaca; species Macaca nemestrina. The sequence continues at coordinate 65,258,473 of NC_092136.1, read as the reverse complement.
TCAAGAAGCCTTTGCCAAGACAGTTCTTGTGGAATTGGCAAAGTGATATTTGAAAGCCCGTAGAGGGCTACGGTGAAAAAGGAAATATCCTCAGATGAAATCTGGAAAGAAACTTTCTGAGAAACTGCTTAGTGTTCTGTTAATTCATCTCACAGAGTTACATCTGTATTTCGTGGATCTCTTTGCTAGCCTTATTTCTGTGGAATCTGAGAACAGATATTTCGGATCCCTTTGAAGACTATAGGGCCAAAGGAAATATCCTCCGATAACAAAGAGAAAGAAGCTTTCTGAGAAACTTCTTTGTGTTCTGTGAAATCATCTCACAGAGTTGCAGCTTTCCCCTCAAGAAGCCTTTCGCTAAGACAGTTCTTGTGGAATTGGCAAAGTGATATTTGGAAGCCCATAGAGGGCTATGGTGAAAAAGGAAATATCCTCAGATGAAATCTGGAAAGACGCTTTCTGAGAAACTGCTTAGTGTTCTGTTAATTCATCTCACAGAGTTACATCTGTATTTCGTGGATCTCTTTGCTAGCCTTATTTCTGTGGAATCTGAGAACAGATATTTCGGATCCCTTTGAAGACTATAGGGCCAAAGGAAATATCCTCCGATAACAAAGGGAAAGAAGCTTTCTGAGAAACTTCTTTGTGTTCTGTGAAATCATCTCACAGAGTTGCAGCTTTCCCCTCAAGAAGCCTTTCGCTAAGACAGTTCTTGTGGAATTGGCAAAGTGATATTTGGAAGCCCATAGAGGGCTATGGTGAAAAAGGAAATATCCTCAGATGAAATCTGGAAAGAAGCTTTCTGAGAAGCTGCTTAGTGTTCTGTTAATTCATCTCACAGAGTTACATCTGTATTTCGTGAATCTCTTTGCTAGCCTTATTTCTGTTGAATCTGAGAACAGATATTTCGGATCCCTTTGAAGACTATAGGGCCAAAGGAAATATCCTCCGATAACAAAGAGAAAGAAGCTTTCTGAGAAACTTCGTTGTGTTCTGTGAAATCATCTCACAGAGTTACAGCTTTCCCCTCACGGAGCCTTTCGCTAAGACAGTTCTTTTGAAATAGGCAAAGTGATATTTGGAAGCCCATAGAGGGCTATGGTGAAAAAGGAAATATCCTCAGATGAAATCTGGAAAGAAGCTTTCTGAGAAACTGCTTAGTGTTCTGTTAATTCATCTCACGGTGTTACATCTGTATTTCGTGGATCTCTTTGCTAGCGTTATTTCTGTGGAATCTGAGAACAGATATTTCAGATCCCTTTGAAGACTATAGGGCCAAAGGAAATATCCTCCGATAACAAAGAGAAAGAATCTTTCTGAGAAAGTTCGTTGTGTTCTGTGAAATCATCTCACAGAGTTTCAGCTTTCCCCTCAAGAAGCCTTTCGCTAAAACAGTTCTTGTGGAATTGGCAAAGTGATATTTGAAAGCCCGTAGAGGGCTATGGTGAAAAAGGAAATATCCTCAGATGAAATCTGGAAAGAAGCTTTCTGAGAAACTGCTTAATGTTCTGTTAATTCATCTCACAGAGTTACATCTGTATTTCGTGGATCTCTTTGCTAGCCTTATTTCTGTGGAATCTGAGAACAGATATTTCGGATCCCTTTGAAGACTATAGGGCCAAAGGAAATATCCTCCGATAACGAAGAGAAAGAAGCTTTCTGAGAAGCTTCTTTGTGTTCTGTGAAATCATCTCACAGAGTTACAGCTTTCCCCTCAAGAAGCCTTTCGCTAAGACAGTTCTTGTGGAATTGGCAAAGTGATATTTGGAAGCCCCTAGAGGGCTATGGTGAAAAGGGAAATATCCTCAGATGAAATCAGGAAAGAAGCTTTCTGAGAAACTGCTTAGTGTTCTGTTAATTCATCTCACAGAGTTACATCTGTATTTCGTGGATCTCTTTGCTAGCCTTATTTCTGTTGAATCTGAGAAAAGATATTTCGGATCCCTTTGAAGACTGTAGGGCCAAAGGAAATATCCTCCGATAACAAAGAGAAAGAAGCTTTCTGAGAAACTTCGTTGTGTTCTGTGAAATCATCTCACAGAGTTACAGCTTTCCCCTCAAGGAGTCTTTCGTTAAGACAGTTCTTGTGGAATTGGCAAAGTGATATCTGGAAGCCCATAGAGGGCGATGGTGAAAAAGGAAATATCCTCAGATGAAATCTGGAAAGAAGCTTTCTGAGAAACTGCTTAGTGTTCTGTTAATTCATCTCACTGAGTTACATCTGTATTTCGTGGATCTTTTTGCTAGCCTTATTTCTGTGGAATCTGAGAACAGATACTTCGGATCCCTATGAAGACTATAGGGCCAAAGGAAATATCCTCCGATAACAAAGAGAAAGAAGCATTCTGAGAAACTTCTTTGTGTTCTGTGAAATCATCTCACAGAGTTACAGCTTTCCCCTCAAGAAGACTTTCGCTAAGACAGTTCTTTTGAAATTGGCAAAGTGATATTTGGAAGCCCATAGAGGGCTATGGTGAAAAAGGAAATATCCTCAGATGAAATCTGGAAAGAAGCTTTCTGAGAAACTGCTTAGTGTTCTGTTAATTCATCTCACAGAGTTACATCTGTATTTCGTGGATCTCTTTGCTAGCCTTATTTCTGTGGAATCTGAGAACAGATATTTCGGATCCCTTTGAAGACTATAGGGCCAAAGGAAATATCCTCCGATAACAAAGGGAAAGAAGCTTTCTGAGAAACTTCTTTGTGTTCTGTGAAATCATCTCACAGAGTTGCAGCTTTCCCCTCAAGAAGCCTTTCGCTAAGACAGTTCTTGTGGAATTGGCAAAGTGATATTTGTAAGCCCATAGAGGGCTATGGTGAAAAAGGAAATATCCAGAGATGAAATCTGGAAAGAAGCTTTCTGAGAAACTGCTTAGTGTTCTGTTAATTCATCTCACAGAGTTACATCTGTATTTCGTGGATCTCTTTGCTAGCCTTATTTCTGTGGAATCTGAGAACAGATATTTCGGATCCCTTTGAAGACTATAGGGCCAAAGGAAATATCCCCCGATAACAAAGAGAAAGAAGCTTTCTGAGAAACTTCTTTGTGTTCTGTGAAATCATCTCACAGAGTTGCAGCTTTCCCCTCAAGAAGCCTTTCGCTAAGACAGTTCTTGTGGAATTGGCAAAGTGATATTTGGAAGCCCATAGAGGGCTATGGTGAAAAAGGAAATATCCTCAGATGAAATCTGGAAAGAAGCTTTCTGAGAAACTGCTTAGTGTTCTGTTAATTCATCTCACAGAGTTACATCTGTATTTCGTGGATCTCTTTCCTAGCCTTATTTCTGTGGAATCTGAGAACAGATATTTCGGATCCCTTTGAAGACTATAGGGCCAAAGGAAATATCCTCCGATAACAAAGAGAAAGAAGCTTTCTGAGAAACTTCGTTGTGTTCTGTGAAATCATCTCACAGAGTTACAGCTTTCCCCTCACGGAGCCTTTCGCTAAGACAGTTCTTTTGGAATTGGCAAAGTTATATTTGGAAGCCCATAGAGGGCTATGGTGAAAAAGGAAATATCCAGAGATGAAATCTGGAAAGAAGTTTTCTGAGAAACTGCTTAGTGTTCTGTTAATTCATCTCACAGAGTTACATCTGTATTTCGTGGATCTCTTTGCTAGCCTTATTTCTGTTGAATCTGAGAACAGATATTTCTGATCCTTTTGAAGATTATAGGGCTAAAGGAAATATCCTCTGAAAACAAAGAGAAAGAAGCTTTCTGAGAAACTTCTTTGTGTTATGTGAAATCATCTCACAGAGTTACAGCTTTCCCCTCAAGGAGTCTTTCGCTAAGACAGTTCTTGTGGAATTGGCAAAGTGATACCTGGAAGCCCATAGAGGGCTATTTTGAAAAAGGAAATATCCTCAGATGAAATCTGGAAAGAAACTTTCTGAGAAACTGCTTAGTGTTCTGTTAATTCATCTCACAGAGTTACATCTGTATTTCGTGGATCTCTTTGCTAGCCGTATTTCTGTTGAATCTGAGAACAGATATTTCGGATCCCTAAGAAGACTATAGGGCCAAAGCAAATATCCTCCGATAACAAAGAGAAAGAAGCTTTCTGAGAAACTTCTTTGTGTTCTCTGAAATCATCTCACAGAGTTACAGCTTTCCTCTCAAGAAGCCTTTCGCTAAGACAGTTCATGTGGAATTGGCAAAGTGATATTTGGAAGCCCATAGAGGGCTATGGTGAAAAAGGAAATATCCTCAAATGAAATCTGGAAAGAAGATTTCTGAGAAACTGCTTAGTGTTCTGTTAATTCATCTCACAGAGTTACATCTGTATTTCGTGGATCTCTTTGCTAGCCTTATTTCTGTGAAATCTGAGAACAGATATTTCGGATCCCTTTGAAGACTATAGGGCCAAAGGAAATATCCTCCGATAACAAAGAGAAAGAAGCTTTCTGAGAAACTTCGTTGTGTTCTGTGAAATCATCTCACAGAGTTACAGCTTTCCCCTCAAGAAGCCTTTCGCTAAGACAGTTCTTGTGGAATTGGCAAAGTGATATTTGGAAGCCCCTAGAGGGCTATGGTGAAAAGGGAAATATCCTCAGATGAAATCAGGAAAGAAGCTTTCTGAGAAACTGCTTAGTGTTCTGTTAATTCATCTCACAGAGTTACATCTGTATTTCGTGGATCTCTTTGCTAGCCTTATTTCTGTTGAATCTGAGAAAAGATATTTCGGATCCCTTTGAAGACTGTAGGGCCAAAGGAAATATCCTCCGATAACAAAGAGAAAGAAGCTTTCTGAGAAACTTCGTTGTGTTCTGTGAAATCATCTCACAGAGTTACAGCTTTCCCCTCAAGGAGTCTTTCGTTAAGACAGTTCTTGTGGAATTGGCAAAGTGATATCTGGAAGCCCATAGAGGGCGATGGTGAAAAAGGAAATATCCTCAGATGAAATCTGGAAAGAAGCTTTCTGAGAAACTGCTTAGTGTTCTGTTAATTCATCTCACTGAGTTACATCTGTATTTCGTGGATCTTTTTGCTAGCCTTATTTCTGTGGAATCTGAGAACAGATACTTCGGATCCCTATGAAGACTATAGGGCCAAAGGAAATATCCTCCGATAACAAAGAGAAAGAAGCATTCTGAGAAACTTCTTTGTGTTCTGTGAAATCATCTCACAGAGTTACAGCTTTCCCCTCAAGAAGACTTTCGCTAAGACAGTTCTTTTGAAATTGGCAAAGTGATATTTGGAAGCCCATAGAGGGCTATGGTGAAAAAGGAAATATCCTCAGATGAAATCTGGAAAGAAGCTTTCTGAGAAACTGCTTAGTGTTCTGTTAATTCATCTCACAGAGTTACATCTGTATTTCGTGGATCTCTTTGCTAGCCTTATTTCTGTGGAATCTGAGAACAGATATTTCGGATCCCTTTGAAGACTATAGGGCCAAAGGAAATATCCTCCGATAACAAAGGGAAAGAAGCTTTCTGAGAAACTTCTTTGTGTTCTGTGAAATCATCTCACAGAGTTGCAGCTTTCCCCTCAAGAAGCCTTTCGCTAAGACAGTTCTTGTGGAATTGGCAAAGTGATATTTGTAAGCCCATAGAGGGCTATGGTGAAAAAGGAAATATCCAGAGATGAAATCTGGAAAGAAGCTTTCTGAGAAACTGCTTAGTGTTCTGTTAATTCATCTCACAGAGTTACATCTGTATTTCGTGGATCTCTTTGCTAGCCTTATTTCTGTGGAATCTGAGAACAGATATTTCGGATCCCTTTGAAGACTATAGGGCCAAAGGAAATATCCCCCGATAACAAAGAGAAAGAAGCTTTCTGAGAAACTTCTTTGTGTTCTGTGAAATCATCTCACAGAGTTGCAGCTTTCCCCTCAAGAAGCCTTTCGCTAAGACAGTTCTTGTGGAATTGGCAAAGTGATATTTGGAAGCCCATAGAGGGCTATGGTGAAAAAGGAAATATCCTCAGATGAAATCTGGAAAGAAGCTTTCTGAGAAACTGCTTAGTGTTCTGTTAATTCATCTCACAGAGTTACATCTGTATTTCGTGGATCTCTTTCCTAGCCTTATTTCTGTGGAATCTGAGAACAGATATTTCGGATCCCTTTGAAGACTATAGGGCCAAAGGAAATATCCTCCGATAACAAAGAGAAAGAAGCTTTCTGAGAAACTTCGTTGTGTTCTGTGAAATCATCTCACAGAGTTACAGCTTTCCCCTCACGGAGCCTTTCGCTAAGACAGTTCTTTTGGAATTGGCAAAGTTATATTTGGAAGCCCATAGAGGGCTATGGTGAAAAAGGAAATATCCAGAGATGAAATCTGGAAAGAAGTTTTCTGAGAAACTGCTTAGTGTTCTGTTAATTCATCTCACAGAGTTACATCTGTATTTCGTGGATCTCTTTGCTAGCCTTATTTCTGTTGAATCTGAGAACAGATATTTCTGATCCTTTTGAAGATTATAGGGCTAAAGGAAATATCCTCTGAAAACAAAGAGAAAGAAGCTTTCTGAGAAACTTCTTTGTGTTATGTGAAATCATCTCACAGAGTTACAGCTTTCCCCTCAAGGAGTCTTTCGCTAAGACAGTTCTTGTGGAATTGGCAAAGTGATACCTGGAAGCCCATAGAGGGCTATTTTGAAAAAGGAAATATCCTCAGATGAAATCTGGAAAGAAACTTTCTGAGAAACTGCTTAGTGTTCTGTTAATTCATCTCACAGAGTTACATCTGTATTTCGTGGATCTCTTTGCTAGCCGTATTTCTGTTGAATCTGAGAACAGATATTTCGGATCCCTAAGAAGACTATAGGGCCAAAGCAAATATCCTCCGATAACAAAGAGAAAGAAGCTTTCTGAGAAACTTCTTTGTGTTCTCTGAAATCATCTCACAGAGTTACAGCTTTCCTCTCAAGAAGCCTTTCGCTAAGACAGTTCATGTGGAATTGGCAAAGTGATATTTGGAAGCCCATAGAGGGCTATGGTGAAAAAGGAAATATCCTCAAATGAAATCTGGAAAGAAGATTTCTGAGAAACTGCTTAGTGTTCTGTTAATTCATCTCACAGAGTTACATCTGTATTTCGTGGATCTCTTTGCTAGCCTTATTTCTGTGAAATCTGAGAACAGATATTTCGGATCCCTTTGAAGACTATAGGGCCAAAGGAAATATCCTCCGATAACAAAGAGAAAGAAGCTTTCTGAGAAACTTCGTTGTGTTCTGTGAAATCATCTCACAGAGTTACAGCTTTCCCCTCATGGGGCCTTTCGCTAAGACAGTTCTTTTGAAATTGGCAAAGTGATATTTGGAAACCCATAGAGGGCTATGGTGAAAAAAGAAATATCCTCAGAGGAAATCTGGAAAGAAGCTTTCTGAGAAACTGCTTAGTGTTCTGTTAATTCATCTCACAGTGTTACATCTGTATTTCGTGGATCTCTTTGCTAGCCTTACTTCTGTGGAATCTGAGAACAGATATTTCAGATCCCTTTGAAGACTATAGGGCCAAAGGAAATATCCTCCGATGACAAAGAGAAAGAAGCTTTCTGAGAAAGTTCGTTGTGTTCTGTGAAATCATCTCACAGAGTTGCAGCTTTCCCCTCAAGAATCCTTTCGCTAAGACAGTTCTTGTGGAATTGGCAAAGTGATATTTGAAAGCCCGTAGAGGGCTATGGTGAAAAAGGAAATATCCTCAGATGAAATCTGGAAAGAAGCTTTCTGAGAAAATGCTTAGTGTTCTGTTAATTCATCTCACAGAGTTACATCTGTATTTCGTGGATCTCTTTGCTAGCCTTATTTCTGTGGAATCTGAGAACAGATATTTCGGATCCCTTTGAAGACTATAGGGCCAAAGGAAATATCCTCCGATAACAAAGAGAAAGAAGCTTTCTGAGAAGCTTCTTTGTGTTCTGTGAAATCATCTCACAGAGTTGCAGCTTTCCCCTCAAGAAGCCTTTCGCTAAGACAGTTCTTGTGGAATTGGCAAAGTGATATTTGGAAGCCCATAGAGGGCTATGGTGAAAAAGGAAATATCCTCAAATGAAATCTGGAAAGAAGCTTTCTGAGAAACTGCTTAGTGTTCTGTTAATTCATCTCACAGAGTTACATCTGTATTTCGTGGATCTCTTTGCTAGCCTTATTTCTGTTGAATCTGAGAACAGATATTTCGGATCCTTTTGAAGACTATAGGACCAAAGGAAATATCCTCTGAAAACAAAGAGAAAGAAGCTTTCTGAGAAACTTCTTTGTGTTCTGTGAAATCATCTCACAGAGTTACAGCTTTCCCCTCACGGAGCCTTTCGCAAAGACAGTTCTTTTGGAATTGGCAAAGTTATATTTGGAAGCCCATAGAGGGCTATGGTGAAAAAGGAAATATCCAGAGATGAAATCTGGAAAGAAGCTTTCTGAGAAACTGCTTAGTGTTCTGTTAATTCATCTCACAGAGTTACATCTGTATTTCGTGGATCTCTTTGCTAGCCTTATTTCTGTTGAATCTGAGAACAGATATTTCGGATCCTTTTGAAGATTATAGGGCTAAAGGAAATATCCTCTGAAAACAAAGAGAAAGAAGCTTTCTGAGAAACTTCTTTGTGTTATGTGAAATCATCTCACAGAGTTACAGCTTTCCCCTCAAGGAGACTTTCGCTAAGACAGTTCTTGTGGAATTGGCAAAGTGATATTTGGAAGCCCTTAGAGGGCTATGGTGAAAAAGGAAATATCCTCAGATGAAATCTGGAAAGAAACTTTCTGAGAAACTGCTTAGTGTTCTGTTAATTCATCTCACAGAGTTACATCTGTATTTCGTGGACCTCTTTGCTAGCCTTATTTCTGTGGAATCTGAGAACAGATATTTCGGATCCCTAAGAAGACTATAGGGCCAAAGGAAATATCCTCCGATAACAAAGAGAAAGAAGCTTTCGGAGAAACTTCGTTGTGTTCTGTGAAATCATCTCACAGAGTTGCAGCTTTCCCCTCAAGAAGCCTTTCGCTAAGACAGTTCTTGTGGAATTGGCAAAGTGATATTTGGAAGCCCATAGAGGGCTATGGTGAAAAAGGAAATATCCTCAGATGAAATCTGGAAAGAAGCTTTCTGAGAAACTGCTTAGTGTTCTGTTAATTCATCTCACAGAGTTACATCTGTATTTCGTGGATCTCTTTGCTAGCTTTATTTCTGTTGAATCTGAGAACAGATATTTCGGATCCTTTTGAAGACTATAGGGCCAAAGGAAATATCCTCTGAAAACAAAGAGAAAGAAGCTTTCTGAGAAACTTCTTTGTGTTCTGTGAAATCATCTCACAGAGTTACAGCTTTCCCCTCAAGGAGTCTTTCGCTAAGACAGTTCTTGTGGAATTGGCAAAGTGATATCTGGAAGCCCATAGAGGGCTATGGTGAAAAAGGAAATATCCTCAGATGAAATCTGGAAAGAAGCTTTCTGAGAAACTGCTTAGTGTTCTGTTAATTCATCTCACAGAGTTACATCTGTATTTCGTGGATCTCTTTGCTAGCCTTATTTCTGTTGAATCTGAGAACAGATATCTCGGATCCCTTTGAAGACTATAGGGCCAAAGGAAATATCCTCCGATAACAAAGAGAAAGAAGCTTTCTGAGAAACTTCGTTGTGTTCTGTGAAATCATCTCACAGAGTTACAGCTTTCCCCTCACGGTGCCTTTCGCTAAGACAGTTCTTTTGAAATTGGCAAAGTGATATTTGGAAGCCCATAGAGGGCTATGGTGAAAAAGGAAATATCCTCAGAGGAAATCTGGAAAGAAGCTTTCTGAGAAACTGCTTAGTGTTCTGTTAATTCATCTCACAGTGTTACATCTGTATTTCATGGATCTCTTTGCTAGCCTTATTTCTGTGGAATCTGAGAACAGATATTTCAGATCCCTTTGAAGACTATAGGGCCAAAGGAAATATCCTCCGATAACAAAGAGAAAGAAGCTTTCTGAGAAACTTCTTTGTGTTCTGTGAAATCATCTCACAGAGTTACAGCTTTCCCCGCAAGAAGCCTTTCGCTAAGACAGTTCTTGTGGAATTGGCAAAGTGATATTTGGAAGCCCATAGAGGGCTATGGTGAAAAAGGAAATATCCTCAGATGAAATCTGGAAAGAAGCTTTCTGAGAAACTGCTTAGTGTTCTGTTAATTCATCTCAGAGAGATACATCTGTATTTCGTTGATCTCTTTGCTAGCCTTATTTCTGTGGAATCTGAGAACAGATATTTCGGATTCCTTTGAGACTATAGGGCCAAAGGAAATATCCTCCGATAACAAAGAGAAAGAAGCTTTCGGAGAAACTTCGTTGTGTTCTGTGAAATCATCTCACAGAGTTGCAGCTTTCCCCTCAAGAAGCCTTTCGCTAAGACAGTTCTTGTGGAATTGGCAAAATGATATTTGGAAGCCCATAGAGGGCTATGGTGAAAAAGGAAATATCCTCAGATGAAATCTGGAAAGAAGCTTTCTGAGAAACTGCTTAGTGTTCTGTTAATTCATCTCACATAGTTACATCTGTATTTCGTGGATCTCTTTGCTAGCTTTATTTCTGTTTAATCTGAGAACAGATATTTCGGATCCTTTTGAAGACTATAGGGCCAAAGGAAATATCCTCTGAAAACAAAGAGAAAGAAGCTTTCTGAGAAACTTCTTTGTGTTCTGTGAAATCATCTCACAGAGTTACAGCTTTCCCCTCAAGGAGTCTTTCGCTAAGACAGTTCTTGTGGAATTGGCAAAGTGATATCTGGAATCCCATAGAGGGCTATGGTGAAAAAGGAAATATCCTCAGATGAAATCTGGAAAGAAGCTTTCTGAGAAACTGCTTAGTGTTCTGTTAATTCATCTCACAGAGTTACATCTGTATTTCGTGGATCTCTTTGCTAGCCTTATTTCTGTGGAATCTGAGAACAGATATTTCGGATCCCTTTGAAGACTATAGGGCCAAAGGAAATATCCTCCGATAACAAAGAGAAAGAAACTTTCTGAGAAACTTCTTTGTGTTCTGTGAAATCACCTCACAGAGTTGCAGCTTTCCCCTCAAGAAGCCTTTCGCTAAGACAGTTCTTGTGGAATTGGCAAAGTGATATTTGGAAGCCCATAGAGGGCTATGGTGAAAAAGGAAATATCCTCAGATGAAATCTGGAAAGAAGCTTTCTGAGAAACTGCTTAGTGTTCTGTTAATTCATCTCACAGAGTTACATCTGTATTTCGTGGATCTCTTTGCTAGCCTTATTTCTGTTGAATCTGAGAACAGATATTTCGGATCCCTTTGAAGACTATAGGGCCAAAGGAAATATCCTCCGATAACAAAGAGAAAGAAGCTTTCTGAGAAACTTCGTTGTGTTCTGTGAAATCATCTCACAGAGTTACAGCTTTCCCCTCACGGTGCCTTTCGCTAAGACAGTTCTTTTGAAATTGGCAAAGTGATATTTGGAAGCCCATAGAGGGCTATGGTGAAAAAGGAAATATCCTCAGAGGAAATCTGGAAAGAAGCTTTCTGAGAATCTGCTTAGTGTTCTGTTAATTCATCTCACAGTGTTACATCTGTATTTCATGGATCTCTTTGCTAGCCTTATTTCTGTGGAATCTGAGAACAGATATTTCAGATCCCTTTGAAGACTATAGGGCCAAAGGAAATATCCTCCGATAACAAAGAGAAAGAAGCTTTCTGAGAAACTTCTTTGTGTTCTGTGAAATCATCTCACAGAGTTGCAGCTTTCCCCGCAAGAAGCCTTTCGCTAAGACAGTTCTTGTAGAATTGGCAAAGTGATATTTGGAAGCCCATAGAGGGCTATGGTGAAAAAGGAAATATCCTCAGATGAAATCTGGAAAGAAGCTTTCTGAGAAACTGCTTAGTGTTCCGTTAATTCATCTCAGAGAGATACATCTGTATTTCGTTGATCTCTTTGCTAGCCTTATTTCTGTGGAATCTGAGAACAGATATTTCGGATCCCTTTGAAGACTATAGGGCCAAAGGAAATATCCTCCGATAACAAAGAGAAAGAAGCTTTCGGAGAAACTTCGTTGTGTTCTGTGAAATCATCTCACAGAGTTACAGCTTTCCCCTCAAGGAGTCTTTCGCTAAGACAGTTCTTGTGGAATTGGCAAAGTGATATCTGGAAGCCCATAGAGGGCTTTGGTGAAAAAGGAAATATCCTCAGATGAAATCTGGAAAGAAGCTTTCTGAGAAACTGCTTAGTGTTCTGTTAATTCATCTCACAGAGTTATATCTGTATTTCGTGGATCTCTTTGCTAGACTTATTTCTGTGGAATCTGAGAACAGATATTTCGGATCCCTTTGAAGACTATAGGGCCAAAGGAAATATCCTCCGATAACAAAGAGAAAGAAGCTTTCTGAGAAACTTCTTTGTGTTCTGTGAAATCATCTCACAGAGTTACAGCTTTCCCCTCAAGAAGCCTTTCGCTAAGACAGTTCTTGTGGAATTGGCAAAGTGATATTTGGAAGCCCATAGAGGGCTATGGTGAAAAAGGAAATATCCTCAGATGAAATCTGGAAAGAAGCTTTCTGAGAAACTGCTTAGGGTTCTGTTAATTCATCTCACAGAGTTACATCTGTATTTCGTGGATCTCTTTGCTAGCCTTATTTCTGTGGAATCTGAGAACAGATATTTCGGATCCCTTTGAAGACTATAGGGCCAAAGGAAATATCCTCCGATAACAAAGGGAAAGAAGCTTTCTGAGAAACTTCTTTGTGTTCTGTGAAATCATCTCACAGAGTTGCAGCTTTCCCCTCAAGAAGCCTTTCGCTAAGACAGTTCTTGTGGAATTGGCAAAGTGATATTTGGAAGCCCATAGAGGGCTATGGTGAAAAAGGAAATATCCTCAGATGAAATCTGGAAAGAAGCTTTCTGAGAAACTGCTTAGTGTTCTGTTAATTCATCTCACAGAGTTACATCTGTATTTCTTGGATCTCTTTGCTAGCCTTATTTCTGTGGAATCTGAGAAAAGATATTTCGGATCCCTTTGAAGACTATAGGGCCAAAGGAAATATCCTCCGATAACAAAGATAAAGAAGCTTTCTGAGAAACTTCTTTGTGTTCTGTGAAATCATCTCACAGAGTTGCAGCTTTCCCCTCAAGAAGCCTTTCGCTAAGACAGTTCTTGTGGAATTGGCAAAGTGATATTTGGAAGCCCATAGAGGGCTATGGTGAAAAAGGAAATATCCTCAGATGAAATCTGGAAAGAAGCTTTCTGAGGAACTGCTTAGGGTTCTGTTAATTCATCTCACAGAGTTACATCTGTATTTCGTGGATCTCTTTGCTAGCCTTATTTCTGTGGAATCTGAGAACAGATATTTCGGATCCCTTTGAGGACTATAGGGCCAAAGGAAATATCCTCCGATAACAAAGGGAAAGAAGCTTTCTGAGAAACTTCTTTGTGTTCTGTGAAATCATCTCACAGAGTTGCAGCTTTCCCCTCAAGAAGCCTTTCGCTAAGACAGTTCTTGTGGAATTGGCAAAGTGATAGTTGGAAGCCCATAAAGGGCTATGGTGAAAAAGGAAATATCCTCAGATGAAATCTGGAAAGAAGCTTTCTGAGAAACTGCTTAGTGTTCTGTTAATTCATCTCACAGAGTTACATCTGTATTTCTTGGATCTCTTTGCTAGCCTTATTTCTGTGGAATCTGAGAAAAGATATTTCGGATCCCTTTGAAGACTATAGGGCCAAAGGAAATATCCTCCGATAACAAAGAGAAAGAAGCTTTCTGAGAAACTTCTTTGTGTTCTGTGAAATCATCTCACAGAGTTGCAGCTTTCCCCTCAAGAAGCCTTTCGCTAAGACAGTTCTTTTGGAATTGGCAAAGTGATATTTGGAAGCCCATAGAGGGCTATGGTGAAAAAGGAAATATCCTCAGATGAAATCTGGAAAGAAGCTTTCTGAGAAACTGCTTAGCGTTCTGTTAATTCATCTCACAGAGTTACATCTGTATTTCGTGGATCTCTTTGCTAGCCTTATTTCTGTGGAATCTGAGAACAGATATTTCGGATCCCTTTGAAGACTATAGGGCCAAAGGAAATATCCTCCGATAACAAAGAGAAAGAAGCTTTCTGAGAAACTTCGTTGTATTCTGTGAAATCATCTCACAGAGTTACAGCTTTCCCCTCACGGAGCCTTTCGCTAAGACAGTTCTTGTGGAATTGGCAAAGTTATATTTGGAAGCCCATAGAGGGCCATGGTGAAAAAGGAAATATCCAGAGATGAAATCTGGAAAGAAGCTTTCTGAGAAACTGCTTAGTGTTCTGTTAATTCATCTCACAGAGTTACATCTGTATTTCGTGGATCTCTTTGCTACCCTTATTTCTGTGGAATCTGAGAACAGATATTTCGGATCCTTTTGAAGATTATAGGGCTTAAGGAAATATCCTCTGAAAACAAAGAGAAAGAAGCTTTCTGAGAAACTTCTTTGTGTTATGTGAAATCATCTCACAGAGTTACAGCTTTCCCCTCAAGGAGTCTTTCGCTAAGACAGTTCTTGTGGAATTGGCAAAGTGATACCTGGAAGCCCATAGAGGGCTATTTTGAAAAAGGAAATATCCTCAGATGAAATCTGGAAAGAAGCTTTCTGAGAAACTGCTTAGTGTTCTGTTAATTCATCTCACAGAGTTACATCTGTATTTCGTGGATCTCTTTGCTAGCCTTATTTCTGTGGAATCTGAGAACAGATATTTCGGATCCCTAAGAAGACTATAGGGCCAAAGGAAATATCCTCCGATAACAAAGAGAAAGAAGCTTTCTGAGAAGCTTCTTTGTGTTCTGTGAAATCATCTCACAGAGTTACAGCTTTCCTCTCAAGAAGCCTTTCGCTAAGACAGTTCTTGTGGAATTGGCAAAGTGATATTTGGAAGCCCATAGAGGGCTATGGTGAAAAAGGAAATATCCTCAAATGAAATCTGGAAAGAAGCTTTCTGAGAAACTGCTTAGTGTTCTGTTAATTCATCTCACAGAGTTACATCTGTATTTCGTGTATCTCTTTGCTAGCCTTATTTCTGTGGAATCTGAGAACAGATATTTCGGATCCCTTTGAAGACTATAGGGCCAAAGGAAATATCCTCCGATAACAAAGAGAAAGAAGCTTTCTGAGAAACTTCTTTGTGTTCTGTGAAATCATCTCACAGAGTTACAGCTTTCCCCTCAAGAAGCCTTTCGCTAAGACAGTTCTTGTGGAATTGGCAAAGTGATATTTGGAAGCCCATAGAGGGCTATGGTGAAAAAGGAAATATCCTCAGATGAAATCTGGAAAGAAGCTTTCTGAGAAACTGCTTAGTGTTCTGTTAATTCATCTCACAGAGTTACATCTGTATTTCGTGGATCTCTTTGCTAGCCTTATTTCTGTGGAATCTGAGAAAAGGTATTTCGGATCCCTTTGAAGACTATAGGGCCAAAGGAAATATCCTCCGATATCAAAGAGAAAGAAGCTTTCTGAGAAACTTCGTTGTGTTCTGTGAAATCATCTCACAGAGTTACAGCTTTCCCCTCACGGAGCCTTTCGCTAAGACAGTTCTTTTGAAATTGGCAAAGTGATATTTGGAAACCCGTAGAGGGCTATGGTGAAAAAAGAAATATCCTCAGAGGAAATCTGGAAAGAAGCTTTCTGAGAAACTGCTTAGTGTTCTGTTAATTCATCTCACAGTGTTACATCTGTATTTCGTGGATCTCTTTGCTAGTCTTATTTCTGTGGAATCTGAGAACAGATATTTCAGATCCCTTTGAAGACTATAGGGCCAAAGGAAATATCCTCCGATAACAAAGAGAAAGAAGCTTTCTGAGAAAGTTCGTTGTGTTCTGTGAAATCATCTCACAGAGTTGCAGCTTTCCCCTCAAGAAGCCTTTCGCTAAGACAGTTCTTGTGGAATTGGCAAAGTGATATTTGAAAGCCCGTAGAGGGCTATGGTGAAAAAGGAAATATCCTCAGATGAAATCTGGAAAGAAGCTTTCTGAGAAACTGCTTAGTGTTCTGTTAATTCATCTCACAGAGTTACATCTGTATTTCGTGGATCTCTTTGCTAGCCTTATTTCTGTGGAATCTGAGAACAGATATTTCGGATCCCTTTGAAGACTACAGGGCCAAAGGAAATATCCTCCGATAACAAAGAGAAAGAAGCTTTCTGAGAAACTTCTTTGTGTTCTGTGAAATCATCTCACAGAGTTGCAGCTTTCCCCTCAAGAAGCCTTTCGCTAAGACAGTTCTTGTGGAATTGGCAAAGTGATATTTGGAAGCCCATAGAGGGCTATGGTGAAAAAGGAAATATCCTCAGATGAAATCTGGAAAGAAGCTTTCTGAGAAAATGCTTAGTGTTCTGTTAATTCATCTCACAGAGTTACATCTGTATTTCGTGGATCTCTTTGCTAGCCTTATTTCTGTGGAATCTGAGAACAGATATTTCGGATCCCTTTGAAGACTATAGGGCCAAAGGAAATATCCTCCGATAACAAAGAGAAAGAAGCTTTCTGAGAAACTTCTTTGTGTTCTGTGAAATCATCTCACAGAGTTGCAGCTTTCCCCTCAAGAAGCCTTTCGCTAAGAGGGCTATGGTGAAAAAGGAAATATCCTCAGATGAAATCTGGAAAGAAGCTTTCTGAGAAACTGCTTAGTGTTCTGTTAATTCATCTCACAGAGTTACATCTGTATTTCGTGGATCTCTTTGCTAGCCTTATTTCTGTTGAATCTGAGAACAGATATTTCGGATCCTTTTGAAGACTATAGGGCCAAAGGAAATATCCTCTGAAAACAAAGAGAAAGAAGCTTTCTGAGAAACTTCTTTGTGTTCTGTGAAATCATCTCACAGAGTTACAGCTTTCCCCTCAAGGAGTCTTTCGCTAAGACAGTTCTTGTGAAATTGGCAAAGTGATATCTGGAAGCCCATAGAGGGCTACGGTGAAAATGGAAATATTCTCAGATGAAATCTGGAAAGAAGCTTTCTGAGAAACTACTCAGTGTTCAGTTAATTCATCTCACAGAGTTACATCTGTATTTCGTGGATCTCTTTGCTAGCCTTATTTCTGTGGAATCTGAGAACAGATATTTCAGATCCCTTTGAAGACTACAGGGCCAAAGGAAATATCCTCCGATAACAAAGAGAAAGAAGCTTTCTGAGAAACTTCTTTGTGTTCTGTGAAATCATCTCACAGAGTTACAGCTTTCCCCTCAAGAAGCCTTTCGCTAAGACAGTTCTTGTGGAATTGGCAAAGTGATATTTGGAAGCCCATAGAGGGCTATGGTGAAAAAGGAAATATCCTCAGATGAAATCTGGAAAGAAGCTTTCTGAGAAACTGCTTAGTGTTCTGTTAATTCATCTCACAGAGTTACATCTGTATTTCTTGGATCTCTTTGCTAGCCTTATTTCTGTGGAATCTGAGAACAGATATTTCGGATCCCTTTGAAGACTATAGGGCCAAAGGAAATATCCTCCGATAACAAAGAGAAAGAAGCTTTCTGAGAAACTTCTTTGTGTTCCGTGAAATCATCTCACAGAGTTGCAGCTTTCCCCTCAAGCAGCCTTTCGCTAAGACAGTTCTTGTGGAATTGGCAAAGTGATATTTGGAAGCCCATAGAGGGCTATGGTGAAAAAGGAAATATCCTCAGGTGAAATCTGGAAAGAAGCTTTCTGAGAAAATGCTTAGTGTTCTGTTAATTCATCTCACAGAGTTACATCTGTATTTCGTGGATCTCTTTGCTAGCCTTATTTCTGGGGAATCTGAGAACAGATATTTCGGATCCCTTTGAAGACTATAGGGCCAAAGGAAATATCCTCCGATAACAAAGAGAAAGAAGCTTTCTGAGAAACTTCGTTGTGTTCTGTGAAATCATCTCACAGAGTTACAGCTTTCCCCTCACGGAGCCTTTCGCTAAGACAGTTCTTTTGAAATTGGCAAAGTGATATTTGGAAACCCGTAGAGGGCTATGGTGAAAAAAGAAATATCCTCAGAGGAAATCTGGAAAGAAGCTTTCTGAGAAACTGCTTAGTGTTCTGTTAATTTATCTCACAGTGTTACATCTGTATTTCGTGGATCTCTTTGCTAGTCTTATTTCTGTGGAATCTGAGAACAGATATTTCAGATCCCTTTGAAGACTATAGGGCCAAAGGAAATATCCTCCGATAACAAAGAGAAAGAAGCTTTCTGAGAAAGTTCGTTGTGTTCTGTGAAATCATCTCACAGAGTTGCAGCTTTCCCCTCAAGAAGCCTTTCGCTAAGACAGTTCTTGTGGAATTGGCAAAGTGATATTTGAAAGCCCGTAGAGGGCTATGGTGAAAAAGGAAATATCCTCAGATGAAATCTGGAAAGAAGCTTTCTGAGAAACTGCTTAGTGTTCTGTTAATTCATCTCACAGAGTTACATCTGTATTTCGTGGATCTCTTTGCTAGCCTTATTTCTGTGGAATCTGAGAACAGATATTTCGGATCCCTCTAAAGACTATAGGGCCAAAGGAAATATCCTCCGATAACAAAGAGAAAGAAGCTTTCTGAGAAACTTCTTTGTGTTCTGTGAAATCATCTCACAGAGTTGCAGCTTTCCCCTCAAGAAGCCTTTCGCTAAGACAGTTCTTGTGGAATTGGCAAAGTGATATTTGAAAGCCCGTAGAGGGCTATGGTGAAAAAGGAAATATCCTCAGATGAAATCTGGAAAGAAACTTTCTGAGAAACTGCTTAGTGTTCTGTTAATTCATCTCACAGAGTTACATCTGTATTTCGTGGATCTCTTTGCTAGCCTTATTTCTGTGGAATCTGAGAAAAGATATTTCGGATCCCTTTGAAGACTATAGGGCCAAAGGAAATATCCTCCGATAACAAAGAGAAAGAAGCTTTCTGAGAAAGTTCGTTGTGTTCTGTGAAATCATCTCACAGAGTTGCAGCTTTCCCCTCAAGGAGCCTTTCGTTAGACAGTTCTTGTGGAATTGGCAAAGTGATATTTGAAAGCCCGTAGAGGGCTATGGTGAAAAAGGAAATATCCTCAGATGAAATCTGGAAAGAAGCTTTCTGAGAAACTGCTTAGTGTTCTGTTAATTCATCTCACAGAGTTACATCTGTATTTCGTGGATCTCTTTGCTAGCCTTATTTCTGTGGAATCTGAGAACAGATATTTCGGATCCCTTTGAAGACTATAGGGCCAAAGGAAATATCCTCCGATAACAAAGAGAAAGAAGCTTTCTGAGAAACTTCTTTGTGTTCTGTGAAATCATCTCACAGAGTTGCAGCTTTCCCCTCAAGAAGCCTTTCGCTAAGACAGTTCTTGTGGAATTGGCAAAGTGATATTTGGAAGCCCATAGAGGGCTATGGTGAAAAAGGAAATATCCTCAGATGAAATCTGGAAAGAAGCTTTCTGAGAAACTGCTTAGTGTTCTGTTAATTCATCTCAGAGAGATACATCTGTATTTCGTGGATCTCTTTGCTAGCCTTATTTCTGTGGAATCTGAGAACAGATATTTCGGATCCCTTTGAAGACTATAGGGCCAAAGGAAATATCCTCCGATAACAAAGAGAAAGAAGCTTTCTGAGAAACTTCTTTGTGTTCTGTGAAATCATGTCACAGAGTTGCAGCTTTCCCCTCAAGAAGCCTTTCGCTAAGACAGTTCTTGTGGAATTGGCAAAGTGATATTTGGAAGCCCATAGAGGGCTATGGTGAAAAAGGAAATATCCTCAGATGAAATCTGGAAAGAAGCTTTCTGAGAAACTGCTAAGTGTTCTGTTAATTCATCTCACAGAGTTACATCTGTATTTCGTGGATCTCTTTGCTAGCCTTATTTCTGTTGAATCTGAGAACAGATATTTCGGATCCTTTTGAAGACTATAGGGCCAAAGGAAATATCCTCTGAAAACAAAGAGAAAGAAGCTTTCTGAGAAACTTCTTTGTGTTCTGTGAAATCATCTCACAGAGTTACAGCTTTCCCCTCAAGGAGTCTTTCGCTAAGACAGTTCTTGTGAAACTGGCAAAGTGATATCTGGAAGCCCATAGAGGGCTGTGGTGAAAAAGGAAATATCCTCAGATGAAATCTGGAAAGAAGCTTTCTGAGAAACTGCTTAGTGTTCTGTTAATTCATCTCACAGAGTTACATCTGTATTTCGTGGATCTCTTTGCTAGCCTTATTTCTGTGGAATCTGAGAAAAGGTATTTCGGATCCCTTTGAAGACTATAGGGCCAAAGGAAATATCCTCCGATATCAAAGAGAAAGAAGCTTTCTGAGAAACTTCGTTGTGTTCTGTGAAATCATCTCACAGAGTTACAGCTTTCCCCTCATGGAGCCTTTCGCTAAGACAGTTCTTTTGAAATTGGCAAAGTGATATTTGGAAACCCGTAGAGGGCTATGGTGAAAAAAGAAATATCCTCAGAGGAAATCTGGAAAGAAGCTTTCTGAGAAACTGCTTAGTGTTCTGTTAATTCATCTCACAGTGTTACATCTGTATTTCGTGGATCTCTTTGCTAGTCTTATTTCTGTGGAATCTGAGAACAGATATTTCAGATCCCTTTGAAGACTATAGGGCCAAAGGAAATATCCTCCGATAACAAAGAGAAAGAAGCTTTCTGAGAAAGTTCGTTGTGTTCTGTGAAATCATCTCACAGAGTTGCAGCTTTCCCCTCAAGAAGCCTTTCGCTAAGACAGTTCTTGTGGAATTGGCAAAGTGATATTTGAAAGCCCGTAGAGGGCTATGGTGAAAAAGGAAATATCCTCAGATGAAATCTGGAAAGAAGCTTTCTGAGAAACTGCTTAGTGTTCTGTTAATTCATCTCACAGAGTTACATCTGTATTTCGTGGATCTCTTTGCTAGCCTTATTTCTGTGGAATCTGAGAACAGATATTTCGGATCCCTTTGAAGACTATAGGGCCAAAGGAAATATCCTCCGATAACAAAGAGAAAGAAGCTTTCTGAGAAACTTCTTTGTGTTCTGTGAAATCATCTCACAGAGTTGCAGCTTTCCCCTCAAGAAGCCTTTCGCTAAGAGGGCTATGGTGAAAAAGGAAATATCCTCAGATGAAATCTGGAAAGAAGCTTTCTGAGAAACTGCTTAGTGTTCTGTTAATTCATCTCACAGAGTTACATCTGTATTTCGTGGATCTCTTTGCTAGCCTTATTTCTGTTGAATCTGAGAACAGATATTTCGGATCCTTTTGAAGACTATAGGGCCAAAGGAAATATCCTCTGAAAACAAAGAGAAAGAAGCTTTCTGAGAAACTTCTTTATGTTCTGTGAAATCATCTCACAGAGTTACAGCTTTCCCCTCAAGGAGTCTTTCGCTAAGACAGTTCTTGTGAAATTGGCAAAGTGATATCTGGAAGCCCATAGAGGGCTACGGTGAAAATGGAAATATTCTCAGATGAAATCTGGAAAGAAGCTTTCTGAGAAACTGCTCAGTGTTCAGTTAATTCATCTCACAGAGTTACATCTGTATTTCGTGGATCTCTTTGCTAGCCTTATTTCTGTGGAATCTGAGAACAGATATTTCGGATCCCTTTGAAGACTATAGGGCCAAAGGAAATATCCTCCGATAACAAAGAGAAAGAAGCTTTCTGAGAAACTTCTTTGTGTTCTGTGAAATCATCTCACAGAGTTACAGCTTTCCCCTCAAGAAGCCTTTCGCTAAGACAGTTCTTGTGGAATTGGCAAAGTGATATTTGGAAGTCCATAGAGGGCTATGGTGAAAAAGGAAATATCCTCAGATGAAATCTGGAAAGAAGCTTTCTGAGAAACTGCTAAGTGTTCTGTTAATTCATCTCACAGAGTTACATCTGTATTTCGTGGATCTCTTTGCTAGCCTTATTTCTGTTGAATCTGAGAACAGATATTTCGGATCCTTTTGAAGACTATAGGGCCAAAGGAAATATCCTCTGAAAACAAAGAGAAAGAAGCTTTCTGAGAAACTTCTTTGTGTTCTGTGAAATCATCTCACAGAGTTACAGCTTTCCCCTCAAGGAGTCTTTCGATAAGACAGTTCTTGTGAAATTGGCAAAGTGATATCTGGAAGCCCATAGAGGGCTGTGGTGAAAAAGGAAATATCCTCAGATGAAATCTGGAAAGAAGCTTTCTGAGAAACTGCTTAGTGTTCTGTTAATTCATCTCACAGAGTTATATCTGTATTTCGTGGATCTCTTTGCTAGCCTTATTTCTGTGGAATCTGAGAAAAGGTATTTCGGATCCCTTTGAAGACTATAGGGCCAAAGGAAATATCCTCCGATATCAAAGAGAAAGAAGCTTTCTGAGAAACTCCGTTGTGTTCTGTGAAATCATCTCACAGAGTTACAGCTTTCCCCTCACGGAGCCTTTCGCTAAGACAGTTCTTTTGAAATTGGCAAAGTGATATTTGGAAACCCGTAGAGGGCTATGGTGAAAAAAGAAATATCCTCAGAGGAAATCTGGAAAGAAGCTTTCTGAGAAACTGCTTAGTGTTCTGTTAATTCATCTCACAGTGTTACATCTGTATTTCGTGGATCTCTTTGCTAGTCTTATTTCTGTGGAATCTGAGAACAGATATTTCAGATCCCTTTGAAGACTATAGGGCCAAAGGAAATATCCTCCGATAACAAAGAGAAAGAAGCTTTCTGAGAAAGTTCGTTGTGTTCTGTGAAATCATCTCACAGAGTTGCAGCTTTCCCCTCAAGAAGCCTTTCGCTAAGACAGTTCTTGTGGAATTGGCAAAGTGATATTTGAAAGCCCGTAGAGGGCTATGGTGAAAAAGGAAATATCCTCAGATGTAATCTGGAAAGAAGCTTTCTGAGAAACTGCTTAGTGTTCTGTTAATTCATCTCACAGAGTTACATCTGTATTTCGTGGATCTCTTTGCTAGCCTTATTTCTGTTGAATCTGAGAACAGATATTTCGGATCCTTTTGAAGACTATAGGGCCAAAGGAAATATCCTCTGAAAACAAAGAGAAAGAAGCTTTCTGAGAAACTTCTTTGTGTTCTGTGAAATCATCTCACAGAGTTACAGCTTTCCCCTCAAGGAGTCTTTCGCTAAGACAGTTCTTGTGAAATTGGCAAAGTGATATTTGGAAGCCCATAGAGGGCTACGGTGAAAATGGAAATATTCTCAGATGAAATCTGGAAAGAAGCTTTCTGAGAAACTGCTCAGTGTTCAGTTAATTCATCTCACAGAGTTACATCTGTATTTCGTGGATCTCTTTGCTAGCCTTATTTCTGTGGAATCTGAGAACAGATATTTCGGATCCCTTTGAAGACTATAGGGCCAAAGGAAATATCCTCCGATAACAAAGAGAAAGAAGCTTTCTGAGAAACTTCTTTGTGTTCTGTGAAATCATCTCACAGAGTTACAGCTTTCCCCTCAAGAAGCCTTTCGCTAAGACAGTTCTTGTGGAATTGGCAAAGTGATATTTGGAAGCCCATAGAGGGCTATGGTGAAAAAGGAAATATCCTCAGATGAAATCTGGAAAGAAGCTTTCTGAGAAACTGCTTAGTGTTCTGTTAATTCATCTCACAGAGTTACATCTGTATTTCGTGGATCTCTTTGCTAGCCTTATTTCTGTGGAATCTGAGAACAGATATTTCGGATCCCTTTGAAGACTATAGGGCCAAAGGAAATATCCTCCGATAACAAAGAGAAAGAAGCTTTCTGAGAAACTTCTTTGTGTTCTGTGAAATCATCTCACAGAGTTGCAGCTTTCCCCTCAAGCAGCCTTTCGCTAAGACAGTTCTTGTGGAATTGGCAAAGTGATATTTGGAAGCCCATAGAGGGCTATGGTGAAAAAGGAAATATCCTCAGATGAAATCTGGAAAGAAGCTTTCTGAGAAACTGCTAAGTGTTCTGTTAATTCATCTCACAGAGTTACATCTGTATTTCGTGGATCTCTTTGCTAGCCTTATTTCTGTTGAATCTGAGAACAGATATTTCGGATCCTTTTGAAGACTATAGGGCCAAAGGAAATATCCTCTGAAAACAAAGAGAAAGAAGCTTTCTGAGAAACTTCTTTGTGTTCTGTGAAATCATCTCACAGAGTTACAGCTTTCCCCTCAAGGAGTCTTTCGCTAAGACAGTTCTTGTGAAATTGGCAAAGTGATATCTGGAAGCCCATAGAGGGCTGTGGTGAAAAAGGAAATATCCTCAGATGAAATCTGGAAAGAAGCTTTCTGAGAAACTGCTTAGTGTTCTGTTAATTCATCTCACAGAGTTACATCTGTATTTCGTGGATCTCTTTGCTAGCCTTATTTCTGTGGAATCTGAGAAAAGGTATTTCGGATCCCTTTGAAGACTATAGGGCCAAAGGAAATATCCTCCGATATCAAAGAGAAAGAAGCTTTCTGAGAAACTTCGTTGTGTTCTGTGAAATCATCTCACAGAGTTACAGCTTTCCCCTCACGGAGCCTTTCGCTAAGACAGTTCTTTTGAAATTGGCAAAGTGATATTTGGAAACCCGTAGAGGGCTATGGTGAAAAAAGAAATATCCTCAGAGGAAATCTGGAAAGAAGCTTTCTGAGAAACTGCTTAGTGTTCTGTTAATTCATCTCACAGTGTTACATCTGTATTTCGTGGATCTCTTTGCTAGTCTTATTTCTGTGGAATCTGAGAACAGATATTTCAGATCCCTTTGAAGACTATAGGGCCAAAGGAAATATCCTCCGATAACAAAGAGAAAGAAGCTTTCTGAGAAAGTTCGTTGTGTTCTGTGAAATCATCTCACAGAGTTGCAGCTTTCCCCTCAAGAAGCCTTTCGCTAAGACAGTTCTTGTGGAATTGGCAAAGTGATATTTGAAAGCCCGTAGAGGGCTATGGTGAAAAAGGAAATATCCTCAGATGAAATCTGGAAAGAAGCTTTCTGAGAAACTGCTTAGTGTTCTGTTAATTCATCTCACAGAGTTACATCTGTATTTCGTGGATCTCTTTGCTAGCCTTATTTCTGTGGAATCTGAGAACAGATATTTCGGATCCCTTTGAAGACTATAGGGACAAAGGAAATATCCTCCGATAACAAAGAGAAAGAAGCTTTCTGAGAAACTTCTTTGTGTTCTGTGAAATCATCTCACAGAGTTGCAGCTTTCCCCTCAAGAAGCCTTTCGCTAAGAGGGCTATGGTGAAAAAGGAAATATCCTCAGATGAAATCTGGAAAGAAGCTTTCTGAGAAACTGCTTAGTGTTCTGTTAATTCATCTCACAGAGTTACATCTGTATTTCGTGGATCTCTTTGCTAGCCTTATTTCTGTTGAATCTGAGAACAGATATTTCGGATCCTTTTGAAGACTATAGGGCCAAAGGAAATATCCTCTGAAAACAAAGAGAAAGAAGCTTTCTGAGAAACTTCTTTGTGTTCTGTGAAATCATCTCACAGAGTTACAGCTTTCCCCTCAAGGAGTCTTTCGCTAAGACAGATCTTGTGAAATTGGCAAAGTGATATCTGGAAGCCCATAGAGGGCTACGGTGAAAATGGAAATATTCTCAGATGAAATCTGGAAAGAAGCTTTCTGAGAAACTGCTCAGTGTTCAGTTAATTCATCTCACAGAGTTACATCTGTATTTCGTGGATCTCTTTGCTAGCCTTATTTCTGTGGAATCTGAGAACAGATATTTCGGATCCCTTTGAAGACTATAGGGCCAAAGGAAATATCCTCCGATAACAAAGAGAAAGAAGCTTTCTGAGAAACTTCTTTGTGTTCTGTGAAATCATCTCACAGAGTTACAGCTTTCCCCTCAAGAAGCCTTTCGCTAAGACAGTTCTTGTGGAATTGGCAAAGTGATATTTGGAAGCCCATAGAGGGCTATGGTGAAAAAGGAAATATCCTCAGATGAAATCTGGAAAGAAGCTTTCTGAGAAACTGCTTAGTGTTCTGTTAATTCATCTCACAGAGTTACATCTGTATTTCGTGGATCTCTTTGCTAGCCTTATTTCTGTGGAATCTGAGAACAGATATTTCGGATCCCTTTGAAGACTATAGGGCCAAAGGAAATATCCTCCGAAAACAAAGAGAAAGAAGCTTTCTGAGAAACTTCTTTGTGTTCTGTGAAATCATCTCACAGAGTTGCAGCTTTCCCCTCAAGCAGCCTTTCGCTAAAACAGTTCTTGTGGAATTGGCAAAGTGATATTTGGAAGCCCATAGAGGGCTATGGTGAAAAAGGAAATATCCTCAGATGAAATCTGGAAAGAAGCTTTCTGAGAAACTGCTTAGTGTTCTGTTAATTCATCTCACAGAGTTACATCTGTATTTCGTGGATCTCTTTGCTAGCCTTATTTCTGGGGAATCTGAGAACAGATATTTCGGATCCCTTTGAAGACTATAGGGCCAAAGGAAATATCCTCCGATAACAAAGAGAAAGAAGCTTTCTGAGAAACTTCTTTGTGTTCTGTGAAATCATCTCACAGAGTTACAGCTTTCCCCTCACGGAGCCTTTCGCTAAGACAGTTCTTTTGAAATTGGCAAAGTGATATTTGGAAACCCGTAGAGGGCTATGGTGAAAAAAGAAATATCCTCAGAGGAAATCTGGAAAGAAGCTTTCTGAGAAACTGCTTAGTGTTCTGTTAATTCATCTCACAGTGTTACATCTGTATTTCGTGGATCTCTTTGCTAGTCTTATTTCTGTGGAATCTGAGAACAGATATTTCAGATCCCTTTGAAGACTATAGGGCCAAAGGAAATATCCTCCGATAACAAAGAGAAAGAAGCTTTCTGAGAAAGTTCGTTGTGTTCTGTGAAATCATCTCACAGAGTTGCAGCTTTCCCCTCAAGAAGCCTTTCGCTAAGACAGTTCTTGTGGAATTGGCAAAGTGATATTTGAAAGCCCGTAGAGGGCTATGGTGAAAAAGGAAATATCCTCAGATGAAATCTGGAAAGAAGCTTTCTGAGAAACTGCTTAGTGTTCTGTTAATTCATCTCACAGAGTTACATCTGTATTTCGTGGATCTCTTTGCTAGCCTTATTTCTGTGGAATCTGAGAACAGATATTTCGGATCCCTCTAAAGACTATAGGGCCAAAGGAAATATCCTCCGATAACAAAGAGAAAGAAGCTTTCTGAGAAACTTCTTTGTGTTCTGTGAAATCATCTCACAGAGTTGCAGCTTTCCCCTCAAGAAGCCTTTCGCTAAGACAGTTCTTGTGGAATTGGCAAAGTGATATTTGAAAGCCCGTAGAGGGCTATGGTGAAAAAGGAAATATCCTCAGATGAAATCTGGAAAGAAACTTTCTGAGAAACTGCTTAGTGTTCTGTTAATTCATCTCACAGAGTTACATCTGTATTTCGTGGATCTCTTTGCTAGCCTTATTTCTGTGGAATCTGAGAACAGATATTTCGGATCCCTTTGAAGACTATAGGGCCAAAGGAAATATCCTCCGATAACAAAGAGAAAGAAGCTTTCTGAGAAAGTTCGTTGTGTTCTGTGAAATCATCTCACAGAGTTGCAGCTTTCCCCTCAAGGAGCCTTTCGTTAGACAGTTCTTGTGGAATTGGCAAAGTGATATTTGAAAGCCCGTAGAGGGCTATGGTGAAAAAGGAAATATCGTCAGATGAAATCTGGAAAGAAGCTTTCTGAGAAACTGCTTAGTGTTCTGTTAATTCATCTCACAGAGTTACATCTGTATTTCGTGGATCTCTTTGCTAGCCTTATTTCTGTGGAATCTGAGAACAGATATTTCGGATCCCTTTGAAGACTATAGGGCCAAAGGAAATATCCTCCGATAACAAAGAGAAAGAAGCTTTCTGAGAAACTTCTTTGTGTTCTGTGAAATCATCTCACAGAGTTGCAGCTTTCCCCTCAAGAAGCCTTTCGCTAAGACAGTTCTTGTGGAATTGGCAAAGTGATATTTGGAAGCCCATAGAGGGCTATGGTGAAAAAGGAAATATCCTCAGATGAAATCTGGAAAGAAGCTTTCTGAGAAACTGCTTAGTGTTCTGTTAATTCATCTCAGAGAGATACATCTGTATTTCGTGGATCTCTTTGCTAGCCTTATTTCTGTGGAATCTGAGAACAGATATTTCGGATCCCTTTGAAGACTATAGGGCCAAAGGAAATATCCTCCGATAACAAAGAGAAAGAAGCTTTCTGAGAAACTTCTTTGTGTTCTGTGAAATCATGTCACAGAGTTGCAGCTTTCCCCTCAAGAAGTCTTTCGCTAAGACAGTTCTTGTGGAATTGGCAAAGTGATATTTGGAAGCCCATAGAGGGCTATGGTGAAAAAGGAAATATCCTCAGATGAAATCTGGAAAGAAGCTTTCTGAGAAACTGCTAAGTGTTCTGTTAATTTATCTCACAGAGTTACATCTGTATTTCGTGGATATCTTTGCTAGCCTTATTTCTGTTGAATCTGAGAACAGATATTTCGGATCCTTTTGAAGACTATAGGGCCAAAGGAAATATCCTCTGAAAACAAAGAGAAAGAAGCTTTCTGAGAAACTTCTTTGTGTTCTGTGAAATCATCTCACAGAGTTACAGCTTTCCCCTCAAGGAGTCTTTCGCTAAGACAGTTCTTGTGAAATTGGCAAAGTGATATCTGGAAGCCCATAGAGGGCTGTGGTGAAAATGGAAATATTCTCAGATGAAATCTGGAAAGAAGCTTTCTGAGAAACTGCTTAGTGTTCTGTTAATTCATCTCACAGAGTTACATCTGTATTTCGTGGATCTCTTTGCTAGCCTTATTTCTGTGGAATCTGAGAACAGATATTTCGGATCCCTTTGAAGACTATAGGGCCAAAGGAAATATCCTCCGATAACAAAGAGAAAGAAGCTTTCTGAGAAACTTCTTTGTGTTCTGTGAAATCATCTCACAGAGTTACAGCTTTCCCCTCAAGAAGCCTTTCGCTAAGACAGTTCTTGTGGAATTGGCAAAGTGATATTTGGAAGCCCATAGAGGGCTATGGTGAAAAAGGAAATATCCTCAGATGAAATCTGGAAAGAAGCTTTCTGAGAAACTGCTTAGTGTTCTGTTAATTCATCTCACAGAGTTACATCTGTATTTCGTGGATCTCTTTGCTAGCGTTATTTCTGTGGAATCTGAGAACAGATATTTCGGATCCCTTTGAAGACTATAGGGCCAAAGGAAATATCCTCCGATAACAAAGAGAAAGAAGCTTTCTGAGAAACTTCTTTGTGTTCTGTGAAATCATCTCACAGAGTTGCAGCTTTCCCCTCAAGAAGCCTTTCGCTAAGACAGTTCTTGTGGAATTGGCAAAGTGATATTTGGAAGCCCATAGAGGGCTATGGTGAAAAAGGAAATATCCTCAGATGAAATCTGGAAAGAAGCTTTCTGAGAAAATGCTTAGTGTTCTGTTAATTCATCTCACAGAGTTACATCTGTATTTCGTGGATCTCTTTGCTACCCTTATTTCTGGGGAATCTGAGAACAGATATTTCGGATCCCTTTGAAGACTATAGGGCCAAAGGAAATATCCTCCGATAACAAAGAGAAAGAAGCTTTCTGAGAAACTTCTTTGTGTTCTGTGAAATCATCTCACAGAGTTGCAGCTTTCCCCTCAAGAAGCCTTTCGCTAAGACAGTTCTTGTGGAATTGGCAAAGTGATATTTGGAAGCCCATAGAGGGCTATGGTGAAAAAGGAAATATCCTCAGATGAAATCTGGAAAGAAGCTTTCTGAGAAACTGCTTAGTGTTCTGTTAATTCATCTCACAGAGTTACATCTGTATTTCGTGGATCTCTTTGCTAGCCTTATTTCTGTGGAATCTGAGAACAGATATTTCGGATCCTTTTGAAGACTATAGGGCCAAAGGAAATATCCTCTGAAAACAAAGAGAAAGAAGCTTTCTGAGAAACTTCTTTGTGTTCTGTGAAATCATCTCACAGAGTTACAGCTTTCCCCTCAAGGAGTCTTTCGCTAAGACAGTTCTTGTGAAATTGGCAAAGTGATATCTGGAAGCCCATAGAGGGCTGTGGTGAAAATGGAAATATTCTCAGATGAAATCTGGAAAGAAGCTTTCTGAGAAACTGCTCAGTGTTCTGTTAATTCATCTCAC
Source organism: Macaca nemestrina (assembly GCF_043159975.1). Lineage (NCBI taxonomy): Eukaryota > Metazoa > Chordata > Mammalia > Primates > Cercopithecidae > Macaca > Macaca nemestrina. Next base: position 65,228,614 of record NC_092136.1, on the reverse strand, counting down.
AGAGTTACATCTGTATTTCGTGGATCTCTTTGCTAGCCTTATTTCTGTGGAATCTGAGAACAGATATTTCGGATCCCTTTGAAGACTATAGGGCCAAAGGAAATATCCTCCGATAACAAAGAGAAAGAAGCTTTCTGAAAAACTTCTTTGTGTTCTGTGAAATCATCTCACAGAGTTACAGCTTTCCCCTCAAGAAGCCTTTCGCTAAGACAGTTCTTGTGGAATTGGCAAAGTGATATTTGGAAGCCCATAGAGGGCTATGGTGAAAAAGGAAATATCCTCAGATGAAATCTGGAAAGAAGCTTTCTGAGAAACTGCTTAGTGTTCTGTTAATTCATCTCACAGAGTTACATCTGTATTTCGTGGATCTCTTTGCTAGCCTTATTTCTGTGGAATCTGAGAAAAGATATTTCGGATCCCTTTGAAGACTATAGGGCCAAAGGAAATATCCTCCGATAACAAAGAGAAAGAAGCTTTCTGAGAAACTTCTTTGTGTTCTGTGAAATCATCTCACAGAGTTGCAGCTTTCCCCTCAAGAAGTCTTTCGCTAAGACAGTTCTTGTGGAATTGGCAAAGTGATATTTGGAAGCCCGTAGAGGGCTATGGTGAAAAAGGAAATATCCTCAGATGAAATCTGGAAAGAAGCTTTCTGAGAAACTGCTTAGTGTTCTGTTAATTCATCTCACAGAGTTACATCTGTATTTCGTGGATCTCTTTGCTAGCCTTATTTCTGTGGAATCTGAGAACAGATATTTCGGATCCCTTTGAAGACTATAGGGCCAAAGGAAATATCCTCCGATAACAAAGAGAAAGAAGCTTTCTGAGAAACTTCTTTGTGTTCTGTGAAATCATCTCACAGAGTTGCAGCTTTCCCCTCAAGAAGCCTTTCGCTAAGACAGTTCTTCTGGAATTGGCACAGTGATATTTGGAAGCCCATAGAGGGCTATGGTGAAAAAGGAAATATCCTCAGATGAAATCTGGAAAGAAGCTTTCTGAGAAACTGCTTAGTGTTCTGTTAATTCATCTCACAGAGTTACATCTGTATTTCGTGGATCTCTTTGCTAGCCTTATTTCTGTGGAATCTGAGAAAAGATATTTCGGATCCCTTTGAAGACTATAGGGCCAAAGGAAATATCCTCCGATAACAAAGACAAAGAAGCTTTCTGAGAAACTTCGTTGTGTTCTGTGAAATCATCTCACAGAGTTACAGCTTTCGCCTCACGGAGCCTTTCGCTAAGACAGTTCTTTTGAAATTGGCATACTGATATTTGGAAGCCCATAGAGGGCTATGGTGAAAAAGGAAATATCCTCAGAGGAAATCTGGAAAGAAGCTTTCTGAGAAACTGCTTAGTGTTCTGTTAATTCATCTCACAGTGTTACATCTGTATTTCATGGATCTCTTTGCTAGCCTTATTTCTGTGGAATCTGAGAAGATATATTTCAGATCCCTTTGAAGACTATAGGGCCAAAGGAAATATCCTCCGATAACAAAGAGAAAGAAGCTTCCTGAGAAACTTCTTTGTGTTCTGTGAAATCATCTCACAGAGTTGCAGCTTTCCCCTCAAGAAGCCTTTCGCTAAGACAGTTCTTGTGGAATTGGCAAAGTGATATTTGGAAGCCCATAGAGGGCTATGGTGAAAAAGGAAATATCCTCAGATGAAATCTGGAAAGAAGCTTTCTGAGAAACTGCTTAGTGTTCTGTTAATTCATCTCACAGAGTTACATCTGTATTTCGTGGATCTCTTTGCTAGCCTTATTTCTGTGGAATCTGAGAACAGATATTTCGGATCCCTTTGAAGACTATAGGGCCAAAGGAAATATCCTCCGATAACAAAGGGAAAGAAGCTTTCTGAGAAACTTCTTTGTGTTCTGTGAAATCATCTCACAGAGTTGCAGCTTTCCCCTCAAGAAGCCTTTCGCTAAGACAGTTCTTGTGGAATTGGCAAAGTGATATTTGGAAGCCCATAGAGGGCTATGGTGAAAAAGGAAATATCCTCAGATGAAATCTGGAAAGAAGCTTTCTGAGAAACTGCTTAGTGTTCTGTTAATTCATCTCACAGAGTTACATCTGTATTTCGTGGATCTCTTTGCTAGCCTTATTTCTGTGGAATCTGAGAAAAGATATTTCGGATCCCTTTGAAGACTATAGGGCCAAAGGAAATATCCTCCGATAACAAAGAGAAAGAAGCTTTTTTTGAAACTTCTTTGTGTTCTGTGAAATCATCTCACAGAGTTGCAGCTTTCCCCTCAAGAAGCCTTTCGCTAAGACAGTTCTTGTGGAATTGGCAAAGTGATATTTGGAAGCCCATAGAGGGCTATGGTGAAAAAGGAAATATCCTCAGATGAAATCTGGAAAGAAGCTTTCTGAGAAACTGCTTAGTGTTCTGTTAATTCATCTCACAGAGTTACATCTGTATTTCGTGGATCTCTTTGCTAGCCTTATTTCTGTTGAATCTGAGAACAGATATTTCGGATCCTTTTGAAGACAATAGGGCCAAAGGAAATATCCTCTGAAAACAAAGAGAAAGAAGCTTTCTGAGAAACTTCTTTGTGTTCTGTGAAATCATCTCACAGAGTTACAGCTTTCCCCTCAAGGAGTCTTTCGCTAAGACAGTTCTTGTGAAATTGGCAAAGTGATATCTGGAAGCCCATAGAGGGCTGTGGTGAAAATGGAAATATTCTCAGATGAAATCTGGAAAGAAGCTTTCTGAGAAACTGCTCAGTGTTCTGTTAATTCATCTCACAGAGTTACATCTGTATTTCGTGGATCTCTTTGCTAGCCTTATTTCTGTGGAATCTGAGAACAGATATTTCGGATCCCTTTGAAGACTATAGGGCCAAAGGAAATATCCTCCGATAACAAAGAGAAAGAAGCTTTCTGAAAAACTTCTTTGTGTTCTGTGAAATCATCTCACAGAGTTACAGCTTTCCCCTCAAGAAGCCTTTCGCTAAGACAGTTCTTGTGGAATTGGCAAAGTGATATTTGGAAGCCCATAGAGGGCTATGGTGAAAAAGGAAATATCCTCAGATGAAATCTGGAAAGAAGCTTTCTGAGAAACTGCTTAGTGTTCTGTTAATTCATCTCACAGAGTTACATCTGTATTTCGTGGATCTCTTTGCTAGCCTTATTTCTGTGGAATCTGAGAAAAGATATTTCGGATCCCTTTGAAGACTATAGGGCCAAAGGAAATATCCTCCGATAACAAAGAGAAAGAAGCTTTCTGAGAAACTTCTTTGTGTTCTGTGAAATCATCTCACAGAGTTGCAGCTTTCCCCTCAAGAAGTCTTTCGCTAAGACAGTTCTTGTGGAATTGGCAAAGTGATATTTGGAAGCCCATAGAGGGCTATGGTGAAAAAGGAAATATCCTCAGATGAAATCTGGAAAGAAGCTTTCTGAGAAACTGCTTAGTGTTCTGTTAATTCATCTCACAGAGTTACATCTGTATTTCGTGGATCTCTTTGCTAGCCTTATTTCTGTGGAATCTGAGAACAGATATTTCGGATCCCTTTGAAGACTATAGGGCCAAAGGAAATATCATCCGATAACAAAGAGAAAGAAGCTTTCTGAGAAACTTCTTTGTGTTCTGTGAAATCATCTCACAGAGTTGCAGCTTTCCCCTCAAGAAGCCTTTCGCTAAGACAGTTCTTCTGGAATTGGCAAAGTGATATTTGGAAGCCCATAGAGGGCTATGGTGAAAAAGGAAATATCCTCAGATGAAATCTGGAAAGAAGCTTTCTGAGAAACTGCTTAGTGTTCTGTTAATTCATCTCACAGAGTTACATCTGTATTTCGTGGATCTCTTTGCTAGCCTTATTTCTGTGGAATCTGAGAAAAGATATTTCGGATCCCTTTGAAGACTATAGGGCCAAAGGAAATATCCTCCGATAACAAAGACAAAGAAGCTTTCTGAGAAACTTCGTTGTGTTCTGTGAAATCATCTCACAGAGTTACAGCTTTCGCCTCACGGAGCCTTTCGCTAAGACAGTTCTTTTGAAATTGGCAAACTGATATTTGGAAGCCCATAGAGGGCTATGGTGAAAAAGGAAATATCCTCAGAGGAAATCTGGAAAGAAGCTTTCTGAGAAACTGCTTAGTGTTCTGTTAATTCATCTCACAGTGTTACATCTGTATTTCATGGATCTCTTTGCTAGCCTTATTTCTGTGGAATCTGAGAAGATATATTTCAGATCCCTTTGAAGACTATAGGGCCAAAGGAAATATCCTCCGATAACAAAGAGAAAGAAGCTTCCTGAGAAACTTCTTTGTGTTCTGTGAAATCATCTCACAGAGTTGCAGCTTTCCCCTCAAGAAGCCTTTCGCTAAGACAGTTCTTGTGGAATTGGCAAAGTGATATTTGGAAGCCCATAGAGGGCTATGGTGAAAAAGGAAATATCCTCAGATGAAATCTGGAAAGAAGCTTTCTGAGAAACTGCTTAGTGTTCTGTTAATTCATCTCACAGAGTTACATCTGTATTTCGTGGATCTCTTTGCTAGCCTTATTTCTGTGGAATCTGAGAACAGATATTTCGGATCCCTTTGAAGACTATAGGGCCAAAGGAAATATCCTCCGATAACAAAGGGAAAGAAGCTTTCTGAGAAACTTCTTTGTGTTCTGTGAAATCATCTCACAGAGTTGCAGCTTTCCCCTCAAGAAGCCTTTCGCTAAGACAGTTCTTGTGGAATTGGCAAAGTGATATTTGGAAGCCCATAGAGGGCTATGGTGAAAAAGGAAATATCCTCAGATGAAATCTGGAAAGAAGCTTTCTGAGAAACTGCTTAGTGTTCTGTTAATTCATCTCACAGAGTTACATCTGTATTTCGTGGATCTCTTTGCTAGCCTTATTTCTGTGGAATCTGAGAAAAGATATTTCGGATCCCTTTGAAGACTATAGGGCCAAAGGAAATATCCTCCGATAACAAAGAGAAAGAAGCTTTTTTTGAAACTTCTTTGTGTTCTGTGAAATCATCTCACAGAGTTGCAGCTTTCCCCTCAAGAAGCCTTTGCCAAGACAGTTCTTGTGGAATTGGCAAAGTGATATTTGAAAGCCCGTAAAGGGCTACGGTGAAAAAGGAAATATCCCCAGATGAAATCTGGAAAGAAACTTTCTGAGAAACTGCTTAGTGTTCTGTTAATTCATCTCACAGAGTTACATCTGTATTTCGTGGATCTCTTTGCTAGCCTTATTTCTGTGGAATCTGAGAACAGATATTTCGGATCCCTTTGAAGACTATAGGGCCAAAGGAAATATCCTCCGATAACAAAGAGAAAGAAGCTTTCTGAGAAACTTCTTTGTGTTCTGTGAAATCATCTCACAGAGTTGCAGCTTTCCCCTCAAGAAGCCTTTCGCTAAGACAGTTCTTGTGGAATTGGCAAAGTGATATTTGGAAGCCCATAGAGGGCTATGGTGAAAAAGGAAATATCCTCAGATGAAATCTGGAAAGACGCTTTCTGAGAAACTGCTTAGTGTTCTGTTAATTCATCTCACAGAGTTACATCTGTATTTCGTGGATCTCTTTGCTAGCCTTATTTCTGTGGAATCTGAGAACAGATATTTCGGATCCCTTTGAAGACTATAGGGCCAAAGGAAATATCCTCCGATAACAAAGGGAAAGAAGCTTTCTGAGAAACTTCTTTGTGTTCTGTGAAATCATCTCACAGAGTTGCAGCTTTCCCCTCAAGAAGCCTTTCGCTAAGACAGTTCTTGTGGAATTGGCAAAGTGATATTTGGAAGCCCATAGAGGGCTATGGTGAAAAAGGAAATATCCTCAGATGAAATCTGGAAAGAAGCTTTCTGAGAAGCTGCTTAGTGTTCTGTTAATTCATCTCACAGAGTTACATCTGTATTTCGTGAATCTCTTTGCTAGCCTTATTTCTGTTGAATCTGAGAACAGATATTTCGGATCCCTTTGAAGACTATAGGGCCAAAGGAAATATCCTCCGATAACAAAGAGAAAGAAGCTTTCTGAGAAACTTCGTTGTGTTCTGTGAAATCATCTCACAGAGTTACAGCTTTCCCCTCACGGAGCCTTTCGCTAAGACAGTTCTTTTGAAATAGGCAAAGTGATATTTGGAAGCCCATAGAGGGCTATGGTGAAAAAGGAAATATCCTCAGATGAAATCTGGAAAGAAGCTTTCTGAGAAACTGCTTAGTGTTCTGTTAATTCATCTCACGGTGTTACATCTGTATTTCGTGGATCTCTTTGCTAGCGTTATTTCTGTGGAATCTGAGAACAGATATTTCAGATCCCTTTGAAGACTATAGGGCCAAAGGAAATATCCTCCGATAACAAAGAGAAAGAAACTTTCTGAGAAAGTTCGTTGTGTTCTGTGAAATCATCTCACAGAGTTTCAGCTTTCCCCTCAAGAAGCCTTTCGCTAAAACAGTTCTTGTGGAATTGGCAAAGTGATATTTGAAAGCCCGTAGAGGGCTATGGTGAAAAAGGAAATATCCTCAGATGAAATCTGGAAAGAAGCTTTCTGAGAAACTGCTTAGTGTTCTGTTAATTCATCTCACAGAGTTACATCTGTATTTCGTGGATCTCTTTGCTAGCCTTATTTCTGTGGAATCTGAGAACAGATATTTCGGATCCCTTTGAAGACTATAGGGCCAAAGGAAATATCCTCCGATAACGAAGAGAAAGAAGCTTTCTGAGAAGCTTCTTTGTGTTCTGTGAAATCATCTCACAGAGTTACAGCTTTCCCCTCAAGAAGCCTTTCGCTAAGACAGTTCTTGTGGAATTGGCAAAGTGATATTTGGAAGCCCCTAGAGGGCTATGGTGAAAAGGGAAATATCCTCAGATGAAATCAGGAAAGAAGCTTTCTGAGAAACTGCTTAGTGTTCTGTTAATTCATCTCACAGAGTTACATCTGTATTTCGTGGATCTCTTTGCTAGCCTTATTTCTGTTGAATCTGAGAAAAGATATTTCGGATCCCTTTGAAGACTGTAGGGCCAAAGGAAATATCCTCCGATAACAAAGAGAAAGAAGCTTTCTGAGAAACTTCGTTGTGTTCTGTGAAATCATCTCACAGAGTTACAGCTTTCCCCTCAAGGAGTCTTTCGTTAAGACAGTTCTTGTGGAATTGGCAAAGTGATATCTGGAAGCCCATAGAGGGCTATGGTGAAAAAGGAAATATCCTCAGATGAAATCTGGAAAGAAGCTTTCTGAGAAACTGCTTAGTGTTCTGTTAATTCATCTCACTGAGTTACATCTGTATTTCGTGGATCTTTTTGCTAGCCTTATTTCTGTGGAATCTGAGAACAGATACTTCGGATCCCTATGAAGACTATAGGGCCAAAGGAAATATCCTCCGATAACAAAGAGAAAGAAGCATTCTGAGAAACTTCTTTGTGTTCTGTGAAATCATCTCACAGAGTTACAGCTTTCCCCTCAAGAAGACTTTCGCTAAGACAGTTCTTTTGAAATTGGCAAAGTGATATTTGGAAGCCCATAGAGGGCTATGGTGAAAAAGGAAATATCCTCAGATGAAATCTGGAAAGAAGCTTTCTGAGAAACTGCTTAGTGTTCTGTTAATTCATCTCACAGAGTTACATCTGTATTTCGTGGATCTCTTTGCTAGCCTTATTTCTGTGGAATCTGAGAACAGATATTTCGGATCCCTTTGAAGACTATAGGGCCAAAGGAAATATCCTCCGATAACAAAGGGAAAGAAGCTTTCTGAGAAACTTCTTTGTGTTCTGTGAAATCATCTCACAGAGTTGCAGCTTTCCCCTCAAGAAGCCTTTCGCTAAGACAGTTCTTGTGGAATTGGCAAAGTGATATTTGTAAGCCCATAGAGGGCTATGGTGAAAAAGGAAATATCCTCAGATGAAATCTGGAAAGAAGCTTTCTGAGAAACTGCTTAGTGTTCTGTTAATTCATCTCACAGAGTTACATCTGTATTTCGTGGATCTCTTTGCTAGCCTTATTTCTGTGGAATCTGAGAACAGATATTTCGGATCCCTTTGAAGACTATAGGGCCAAAGGAAATATCCCCCGATAACAAAGAGAAAGAAGCTTTCTGAGAAACTTCTTTGTGTTCTGTGAAATCATCTCACAGAGTTGCAGCTTTCCCCTCAAGAAGCCTTTCGCTAAGACAGTTCTTGTGGAATTGGCAAAGTGATATTTGGAAGCCCATAGAGGGCTATGGTGAAAAAGGAAATATCCTCAGATGAAATCTGGAAAGAAGCTTTCTGAGAAACTGCTTAGTGTTCTGTTAATTCATCTCACAGAGTTACATCTGTATTTCGTGGATCTCTTTCCTAGCCTTATTTCTGTGGAATCTGAGAACAGATATTTCGGATCCCTTTGAAGACTATAGGGCCAAAGGAAATATCCTCCGATAACAAAGAGAAAGAAGCTTTCTGAGAAACTTCGTTGTGTTCTGTGAAATCATCAAACAGAGTTACAGCTTTCCCCTCACGGAGCCTTTCGCTAAGACAGTTCTTTTGGAATTGGCAAAGTTATATTTGGAAGCCCATAGAGGGCTATGGTGAAAAAGGAAATATCCAGAGATGAAATCTGGAAAGAAGTTTTCTGAGAAACTGCTTAGTGTTCTGTTAATTCATCTCACAGAGTTACATCTGTATTTCGTGGATCTCTTTGCTAGCCTTATTTCTGTTGAATCTGAGAACAGATATTTCTGATCCTTTTGAAGATTATAGGGCTAAAGGAAATATCCTCTGAAAACAAAGAGAAAGAAGCTTTCTGAGAAACTTCTTTGTGTTATGTGAAATCATCTCACAGAGTTACAGCTTTCCCCTCAAGGAGTCTTTCGCTAAGACAGTTCTTGTGGAATTGGCAAAGTGATACCTGGAAGCCCATAGAGGGCTATTTTGAAAAAGGAAGTATCCTCAGATGAAATCTGGAAAGAAACTTTCTGAGAAACTGCTTAGTGTTCTGTTAATTCATCTCACAGAGTTACATCTGTATTTCGTGGATCTCTTTGCTAGCCTTATTTCTGTGGAATCTGAGAACAGATATTTCGGATCCCTAAGAAGACTATAGGGCCAAAGCAAATATCCTCCGATAACAAAGAGAAAGAAGCTTTCTGAGAAACTTCTTTGTGTTCTCTGAAATCATCTCACAGAGTTACAGCTTTCCTCTCAAGAAGCCTTTCGCTAAGACAGTTCATGTGGAATTGGCAAAGTGATATTTGGAAGCCCATAGAGGGCTATGGTGAAAAAGGAAATATCCTCAAATGAAATCTGGAAAGAAGATTTCTGAGAAACTGCTTAGTGTTCTGTTAATTCATCTCACAGAGTTACATCTGTATTTCGTGGATCTCTTTGCTAGCCTTATTTCTGTGAAATCTGAGAACAGATATTTCGGATCCCTTTGAAGACTATAGGGCCAAAGGAAATATCCTCCGATAACAAAGAGAAAGAAGCTTTCTGAGAAACTTCGTTGTGTTCTGTGAAATCATCTCACAGAGTTACAGCTTTCCCCTCATGGGGCCTTTCGCTAAGACAGTTCTTTTGAAATTGGCAAAGTGATATTTGGAAACCCATAGAGGGCTATGGTGAAAAAAGAAATATCCTCAGAGGAAATCTGGAAAGAAGCTTTCTGAGAAACTGCTTAGTGTTCTGTTAATTCATCTCACAGTGTTACATCTGTATTTCGTGGATCTCTTTGCTAGCCTTACTTCTGTGGAATCTGAGAACAGATATTTCAGATCCCTTTGAAGACTATAGGGCCAAAGGAAATATCCTCCGATGACAAAGAGAAAGAAGCTTTCTGAGAAAGTTCGTTGTGTTCTGTGAAATCATCTCACAGAGTTGCAGCTTTCCCCTCAAGAATCCTTTCGCTAAGACAGTTCTTGTGGAATTGGCAAAGTGATATTTGAAAGCCCGTAGAGGGCTATGGTGAAAAAGGAAATATCCTCAGATGAAATCTGGAAAGAAGCTTTCTGAGAAAATGCTTAGTGTTCTGTTAATTCATCTCACAGAGTTACATCTGTATTTCGTGGATCTCTTTGCTAGCCTTATTTCTGTGGAATCTGAGAACAGATATTTCGGATCCCTTTGAAGACTATAGGGCCAAAGGAAATATCCTCCGATAACAAAGAGAAAGAAGCTTTCTGAGAAGCTTCTTTGTGTTCTGTGAAATCATCTCACAGAGTTGCAGCGTTCCCCTCAAGAAGCCTTTCGCTAAGACAGTTCTTGTGGAATTGGCAAAGTGATATTTGGAAGCCCATAGAGGGCTATGGTGAAAAAGGAAATATCCTCAAATGAAATCTGGAAAGAAGCTTTCTGAGAAACTGCTTAGTGTTCTGTTAATTCATCTCACAGAGTTACATCTGTATTTCGTGGATCTCTTTGCTAGCCTTATTTCTGTTGAATCTGAGAACAGATATTTCGGATCCTTTTGAAGACTATAGGACCAAAGGAAATATCCTCTGAAAACAAAGAGAAAGAAGCTTTCTGAGAAACTTCTTTGTGTTCTGTGAAATCATCTCACAGAGTTACAGCTTTCCCCTCACGGAGCCTTTCGCAAAGACAGTTCTTTTGGAATTGGCAAAGTTATATTTGGAAGCCCATAGAGGGCTATGGTGAAAAAGGAAATATCCAGAGATGAAATCTGGAAAGAAGCTTTCTGAGAAACTGCTTAGTGTTCTGTTAATTCATCTCACAGAGTTACATCTGTATTTCGTGGATCTCTTTGCTAGCCTTATTTCTGTTGAATCTGAGAACAGATATTTCGGATCCTTTTGAAGATTATAGGGCTAAAGGAAATATCCTCTGAAAACAAAGAGAAAGAAGCTTTCTGAGAAACTTCTTTGTGTTATGTGAAATCATCTCACAGAGTTACAGCTTTCCCCTCAAGGAGACTTTCGCTAAGACAGTTCTTGTGGAATTGGCAAAGTGATATTTGGAAGCCCTTAGAGGGCTATGGTGAAAAAGGAAATATCCTCAGATGAAATCTGGAAAGAAACTTTCTGAGAAACTGCTTAGTGTTCTGTTAATTCATCTCACAGAGTTACATCTGTATTTCGTGGACCTCTTTGCTAGCCTTATTTCTGTGGAATCTGAGAACAGATATTTCGGATCCCTAAGAAGACTATAGGGCCAAAGCAAATATCCTCCGATAACAAAGAGAAAGAAGCTTTCTGAGAAACTTCGTTGTGTTCTGTGAAATCATCTCACAGAGTTACAGCTTTCCCCTCAGGGAGCCTTTCGCTAAGACAGTTCTTTTGAAATTGGCAAAGTGATATTTGGAAACCCATAGAGGGCTATGGTGAAAAAAGAAATATCCTCAGAGGAAATCTGGAAAGAAGCTTTCTGAGAAACTGCTTAGTGTTCTGTTAATTCATCTCACAGTGTTACATCTGTATTTCGTGGATCTCTTTGCTAGCCTTATTTCTGTGGAATCTGAGAACAGATATTTCAGATCCCTTTGAACACTATAGGGCCAAAGGAAATATCCTCCGATAACAAAGAGAAAGAAGCTTTCTGAGAAAGTTCGTTGTGTTCTGTGAAATCATCTCACAGAGTTGCAGCTATCCCCTCAAGAAGCCTTTCGCTAAGACAGTTCTTGTGGAATTGGCAATGTGATATTTGAAAGCCCGTAGAGGGCTATGGTGAAAAAGGAAATATCCTCAGATGAAATCTGGAAAGAAGCTTTCTGAGAAACTGCTTAGTGTTCTGTTAATTCATCTCACAGAGTTACATCTGTATTTCGTGGATCTCTTTGCTAGCCTTATTTCTGTGGAATCTGAGAACAGATATTTCAGATCCCTTTGAAGACTATAGGGCCAAAGGATATATCCTCCGATAACAAAGAGAAAGAAGCTTTCTGAGAAACTTCTTTGTGTTCTGTGAAATCATCTCACAAAGTTGCAGCTTTCCCCTCAAGAAGCCTTTCGCTAAGACAGTTCTTGTGGAATTGGCAAAGTGATATTTGGAAGCCCATAGAGGGCTATGGTGAAAAAGGAAATATCCTCAGATGAAATCTGTAAAGAAGCTTTCTGAGAAACTGCTTAGTGTTCTCTTAATTCATCTCAGAGACATTCATCTCTATTTCGTGGATCTCTTTGCTAGCCTTATTTCTGTGGAATCTGAGAACAGATATTTCGGATCCCTTTGAAGACTATAGGACCAAAGGAAATATCCTCTGAAAACAAAGAGAAAGAAGCTTTCTGAGAAACTTCTTTGTGTTCTGTGAAATCATCTCACAGAGTTACAGCTTTCCCCTCACGGAGCCTTTCGCAAATACAGTTCTTTTGGAATTGGCAAAGTAATATTTGGAAGCCCATAGAGGGCTATGGTGAAAAAGGAAATATCCTCAGATGAAATCTGGAAAGAAGCTTTCTGAGAAACTGCTTAGTGTTCTGTTAATTCATCTCACAGAGTTACATCTGTATTTCGTGGATCTCTTTGCTAGCCTTATTTCTGTGGAATCTGAGAACAGATATTTCGGATCCTTTTGAAGATTATAGGGCTAAAGGAAATATCCTCTGAAAACAAAGAGAAAGAAGCTTTCTGAGAAACTTCTTTGTGTTATGTGAAATCATCTCACAGAGTTACAGCTTTCCCCTCAAGAAGCCTTTCGCTAAGACAGTTCTTGTGGAATTGGCAAAGTGATATTTGGAAGCCCATAGAGGGCTATGGTGAAAAAGGAAATATCCTCAGATAAAATCTGGAAAGAAGCTTTCTGAGAAACTGCTTAGTGTTCTGTTAATTCATCTCACAGAGTTACATCTGTATTTCGTGGATCTCTTTGCTAGCCTTATTTCTGTTGAATCTGAGAACAGATATTTCGGATCCTTTTGAAGACTATAGGTCCAAAGGAAATATCCTCTGAAAACAAAGAGAAAGAAGCTTTCTGAGAAACTTCTTTGTGTTCTGTGAAATCATCTCACAGAGTTACAGCTTTCCCCTCAAGGAGTCTTTCGCTAAGACAGTTCTTGTGAAATTGGCAAAGTGATATCTGGAAGCCCATAGAGGGCTATGGTGAAAAAGGAAATATCCTCAGATGAAATCTGGAAAGAAGCTTTCTGAGAAACTGCTTAGTGTTCTGTTAATTCATCTCACAGAGTTACATCTGTATTTCGTGGATCTCTTTGCTAGCCTTATTTCTGTGGAATCTGAGAACAGATATTTCGGATCCTTTTGAAGATTATAGGGCTAAAGGAAATATCCTCTGAAAACAAAGAGAAAGAAGCTTTCTGAGAAACTTCTTTGTGTTATGTGAAATCATCTCACAGAGTTACAGCTTTCCCCTCAAGGAGTCTTTCGCTAAGACAGTTCTTGTGGAATTGGCAAAGTGATACCTGGAAGCCCATAGAGGGCTATTTTGAAAAAGGAAATATCCTCAGATGAAATCTGGAAAGAAACTTTCTGAGAAACTGCTTAGTGTTCTGTTAATTCATCTCACAGAGTTACATCTGTATTTCGTGGATCTCTTTGCTAGCCTTATTTCTGTGGAATCTGAGAACAGATATTTCGGATCCCTAAGAAGACTATAGGGCCAAAGGAAATATCCTCCGATAACAAAGAGAAAGAAGCTTTCTGAGAAACTTCGTTGTGTTCTGTGAAATCATCTCACAGAGTTACAGCTTTCCCCTCACGGAGCCTTTCGCTAAGACAGTTCTTTTGGAATTGGCAAAGTTATATTTGGAAGCCCATAGAGGGCTATGGTGAAAAAGGAAATATCCAGAGATGAAATCTGGAAAGAAGCTTTCTGAGAAACTGCTTAGTGTTCTGTTAATTCATCTCACAGAGTTACATCTGTATTTCGTGGATCTCTTTGCTAGCCTTATTTCTGTTGAATCTGAGAACAGATATTTCGGATCCTTTTGAAGATTATAGGGCTAAAGGAAATATCCTCTGAAAACAAAGAGAAAGAAGCTTTCTGAGAAACTTCTTTGTGTTATGTGAAATCATCTCACAGAGTTACAGCTTTCCCCTCAAGGAGTCTTTCGCTAAGACAGTTCTTGTGGAATTGGCAAAGTGATACCTGGAAGCCCATAGAGGGCTATTTTGAAAAAGGAAATATCCTCAGATGAAATCTGGAAAGAAACTTTCTGAGAAACTGCTTAGTGTTCTGTTAATTCATCTCACAGAGTTACATCTGTATTTCGTGGATCTCTTTGCTAGCCTTATTTCTGTGGAATCTGAGAACAGATATTTCGGATCCCTAAGAAGACTATAGGGCCAAAGGAAATATACTCCGATAACAAAGAGAAAGAAGCTTTCTGAGAAACTTCTTTGTGTTCTGTGAAATCATCTCACAGAGTTACAGCTTTCCTCTCAAGAAGCCTTTCGCTAAGACAGTTCTTGTGGAATTGGCAAAGTGATATTTGGAAGCCCATAGAGGGCTATGGTGAAAAAGGAAATATCCTCAAATGAAATCTGGAAAGAAGCTTTCTGAGGAACTGCTTAGTGTTCTGTTAATTCATCTCACAGAGTTACATCTGTATTTCGTGGATCTCTTTGCTAGCCTTATTTCTGTGAAATCTGAGAACAGATATTTCGGATCCCTTTGAAGACTATAGGGCCAAAGGAAATATCCTCCGATAACAAAGAGAAAGAAGCTTTCTGAGAAACTTCGTTGTGTTCTGTGAAATCATCTCACACAGTTACAGCTTTCCCCTCACGGAGCCTTTCGCTAAGACAGTTCTTTTGAAATTGGCAAGTGATATTTGGAAACCCTTAGAGGGCTATGGTGAAAAAAGAAATATCCTCAGAGGAAATCTGGAAAGAAGCTTTCTGAGAAACTGCTTAGTGTTCTGTTAATTCATCTCACAGTGTTACATCTGTATTTCGTGGATCTCTTTGCTAGCCTTATTTCTGTGGAATCTGAGAACAGATATTTCAGATCCCTTTGAAGACTATAGGGCCAAAGGAAATATCCTCCGATAACAAAGAGAAAGAAGCTTTCTGAGAAAGTTCGTTGTGTTCTGTGAAATCATCTCACAGAGTTGCAGCTTTCCCCTCAAGAAGCCTTTCGCTAAGACAGTTCTTGTGGAATTGGCAAAGTGATATATGAAAGCCCGTAGAGGGCTATGGTGAAAAAGGAAATATCCTCAGATGAAATCTGGAAAGAAGCTTTCTGAGAAACTGCTTAGTGTTCTGTTAATTCATCTCACAGAGTTACATCTGTATTTCGTGGATCTCTTTGCTAGCCTTATTTCTGTGGAATCTGAGAACAGATATTTCAGATCCCTTTGAAGACTATAGGGCCAAAGGAAATATCCTCCGATAACAAAGAGAAAGAAGCTTTCTGAGAAACTTCTTTGTGTTCTGTGAAATCATCTCACAGAGTTGCAGCTTTCCCCTCAAAAAGCCTTTCGCTAAGACAGTTCTTGTGGAATTGGCAAAGTGATATTTGGAAGCCCATAGAGGGCTATAGTGAAAAAGGAAATATCCTCAGATGAAATCTGGAAATAAGCTTTCTGAGAAACTGCTTAGTGTTCTGTTAATTCATCTCACAGAGTTACATCTGTATTTCGTGGATCTCTTTGCTAGCCTTATTTCTGTGGAATCTGAGAACAGATATTTCGGATCCCTTTGAAGACTATAGGGCCAAAGGAAATATCCTCCGATAACAAAGAGAAAGAAGCTTTCTGAGAAACTTCTTTGTGTTCTGTGAAATCATCTCACAGAGTTGCAGCTTTCCCCTCAAAAAGCCTTTCGCTAAGACAGTTCTTGTGGAATTGGCAAAGTGATATTTGGAAGCCCATAGAGGGCTATAGTGAAAAAGGAAATATCCTCAGATGAAATCTGGAAATAAGATTTCTGAGAAACTGCTTAGTGTTCTGTTAATTCATCTCACAGAGTTACATCTGTATTTCGTGGATCTCTTTGCTAGCCTTATTTCTGTGGAATCTGAGAACAGATATTTCGGATCCTTTTGAAGATTATAGGGCTAAAGGAAATATCCTCTGAAAACAAAGAGAAAGAAGCTTTCTGAGAAACTTCTTTGTGTTATGTGAAATCATCTCACAGAGTTACTGCTTTCCCCTCAAGGAGTCTTTCGCTAAGACAGTGCTTGTGGAATTGGCAAAGTGATACCTGGAAGCCCATAGAGGGCTATTTTGAAAAAGGAAATATCCTCAGATGAAATCTGGAAAGAAACTTTCTGAGAAACTGCTTAGTGTTCTGTTAATTCATCTCACAGAGTTACATCTGTATTTCGTGGATCTCTTTGCTAGCTTTATTTCTGTGGAATCTGAGAACAGATATTTCGGATCCCTAAGAAGACTATAGGGCCAAAGGAAATATACTCCGATAACAAAGAGAAAGAAGCTTTCTGAGAAACTTCTTTGTGTTCTGTGAAATCATCTCACAGAGTTACAGCTTTCCTCTCAAGAAGCCTTTCGCTAAGACAGTTCTTGTGGAATTGGCAAAGTGATATTTGGAAGCCCATAGAGGGCTATGGTGAAAAAGGATATATCCTCAAATGAAATCTGGAAAGAAGCTTTCTGAGAAACTGCTTAGTGTTCTGTTAATTCATCTCACAGAGTTACATCTGTATTTCGTGGATCTCTTTGCTAGCCTTATTTCTGTGGAATCTGAGAACAGATATTTCAGATCCCTTTGAAGACTATAGGGCCAAAGGAAATATCCTCCGATAACAAAGAGAAAGAAGCTTTCTGAGAAAGTTCGTTGTGTTCTGTGAAACCATCTCACAGAGTTGCAGCTTTCCCCGCAAGAAGCCTTTCGCTAAGACAGTTCTTGTGGAATTGGAAAAGTGATATTTGGAAGCCCATAGAGGGCTATGGTGAAAAAGGAAATGTCCTCAGATGAAATCTGGAAAGAAGCTTTCTGAGAAACTGCTTAGTGTTCTGTTAATTCATCTCACAGAGTTACATCTGTATTTCGTGGATCTCTTGGCTAGCTTTATTTCTGTTGAATCTGAGAACAGATATTTCGGATCCTTTTGAAGACTATAGGGCCAAAGGAAATATCCTCTGAAAACAAAGAGCAAGAAGCTTTCTGAGAAACTTCTTTGTGTTCTGTGAAATCATCTCACAGAGTTACAGGTTTCCCCTCAAGGAGTCTTTCGCCAAGACAGTTCTTGTGGAATTGGCAAAGTGATATCTGGAAGCCCATAGAGGGCTATGGTGAAAAAGGAAATATCCTCAGATGAAATCTGGAAAGAAGCTTTCTGAGAAACTGCTTAGTGTTCTGTTAATTCATCTCACAGGGTTACATCTGTATTTCGTGGATCTCTTTGCTAGCCTTATTTCTGTGGAATCTGAGAACAGATATTTCGGATCCCTTTGAAGACTATAGGGCCAAAGGAAATATCCTCCGATAACAAAGACAAAGAATCTCTCTGAGAAACTTCGTTGTGTTCTGTGAAATCATCTCACAGAGTTACCGCTTTCGCCTCACGGAGCCTTTCGCTAAGACAGTTCTTTTGAAATTGGCAAAGTGATATTTGGAAGCCCATAGAGGGCTATGGTGAAAAAGGAAATATCCTCAGAGGAAATCTGGAAAGAAGCTTTCTGAGAAACTGCTTAGTGTTCTGTTAATTCATCTCACAGTGTTACATCTGTATTTCATGGATCTCTTTGCTAGCATTATTTCTGTGGAATCTGAGAACAGATATTTCAGATCCCTTTGAAGACTATAGGGCCAAAGGAAATATCCTCCGATAACAAAGAGAAAGAAGCTTTCTGAGAAACTTCTTTGTGTTCTGTGAAATCATCTCACAGAGTTGCAGATTTCCCCTCAAGAAGCCTTTCGCTAAGACAGTTCTTGTGGAATTGGCAAAGTGATATTTGGAAGCCCATAGAGGGCTATGGTGAAAAAGGAAATATCCTCAGATGAAATCTGGAAAGAAGCTTTCTGAGAAACTGCTTAGTGTTCTGTTAATTCATCTCACAGAGTTACATCTGTATTGCGTGGATCTCTTGGCTAGCTTTATTTCTGTTGAATCTGAGAACAGATATTTCGGATCCTTTTGAAGACTATAGGGCCAAAGGAAATATCCTCTGAAAACAAAGAGAAAGAAGCTTTCTGAGAAACTTCTTTGTGTTCTGTGAAATCATCTCACAGAGTTACAGGTTTTCCCTCAAGGAGTCTTTCGCCAAGACAGTTCTTGTGGAATTGGCAAAGTGATATCTGGAAGCCCTTAGAGGGCTATGGTGAAAAAGGAAATATCCTCAGATGAAATCTGGAAAGAAGCTTTCTGAGAAACTGCTTAGTGTTCTGTTAATTCATCTCACAGGGTTACATCTGTATTTCGTGGATCTCTTTGCTAGCCTTATTTCTGTGGAATCTGAGAACAGATATTTCGGATCCCTTTGAAGACTATAGGGCCAAAGGAAATATCCTCCGATAACAAAGACAAAGAATCTCTCTGAGAAACTTCGTTGTGTTCTGTGAAATCATCTCACAGAGTTACAGCTTTCGCCTCACGGAGCCTTTCGCTAAGACAGTTCTTTTGAAATTGGCCAAGTGATATTTGGAAGCCCATAGAGGGCTATGGTGAAAAAGGAAATATCCTCAGATGAAATCTGCAAAGAAACTTTCTGAGAAACTGCTTTGTGTTCTGTTAATTCATCTCACAGAGTTACATCTGTATTTCGTGGATCTCTTTGCTAGCTTTATTTCTGTGGAATCTGAGAACAGATATTTCGGATCCCTATGAAGACTATAGGGCCAAAGGAAATATCCTCCGATAACAAAGAGAAAGAAGCTTTCTGAGAAACTTCTTGGTGTTCTGTGAAATCATCTCACAGAGTTACAGCTTTCCCCTCAAGAAGACTTTCACTAAGACAGTTCTTGTGGAATTGGCAAAGTGATATCTGGAAGCCCATAGAGGGCTATGGTGAAAAAGGAAATATCCTCAGATGAAATCTGGAAAGAAACTTTCTGAGAAACTGCTTAGTGTTCTGTTAATTCATCTCACAGAGTTACATCTGTATTTCGTGGATCTCTTTGCTAGCCTTATTTCTGTGGAATCTGAGAACAGATATTTCGGACCCCCATGAAGACTATAGGTCCAAAGGAAATATCCTCCGATAATAAAGAGAAAGAAGCTTTCTGAGAAACTTCTTCGTGTTCTGTGAAATCATCTCACAGAGTTTCAGCTTTCCCCTCAAGAAGACTTTCGCTAAGACAGTTCTTGTGGAATTGGCAAAGTGATATTTGGAAGCCCATAGAGGGCTATGGTGAAAAAGGAAATATCCTCAGATGAAATCTGGAAAGAACTTTCTGAGAAACTGCTTAGTGTTCTGTTAATTCATCTCACAGAGTTACATCTGTATTTCGTGGATCTCTTTGCTAGCCTTATTTCTGTGGAATCTGAGAACAGATATTTCGGATCCCTTTGAAGACTATAGGGCCAAAGGAAATATCCTCCGATAACAAAGAGAAAGAAGCTTTCGGAGAAACTTTGTTGTGTTCTGTGAAATCATCTCACAGAGTTACAGCTTTCCCCTCACGGAGCCTTTCGCTAAGACAGTTCTTGTGGAATTGGCAAAGTGATATTTGGAAGCCCATAGAGGGCTATGGTGAAAAAGGAAATATCCTCAGATGAAATCTGGAAAGAAGCTTTCTGAGAAACTGCTTAGTGTTCTGTTAATTCATCTCAGAGAGATAGATCTGTATTTCGTGGATCTCTTTGCTAGCCTTATTTCTGTGGAATCTGAGAACAGATATTTTGGATCCCTTTGAAGACTATAGGGCCAAAGGAAATATCCTCCGATAACAAAGAGAAAGAAGCTTTCGGAGAAACTTCGTTGTGTTCTGTGAAATCATCTCACAGAGTTGCAGCTTTCCCCTCAAGAAGCCTTTCGCTAAGACAGTTCTTGTGGAATTGGCAAAGTGATATTTGGAAGCCCATAGAGGGCTATGGTGAAAAAGGAAATATCCTCAGATGAAATCTGGAAAGAAGCTTTCTGAGAAACTGCTTAGTGTTCTGTTAATTCATCTCACAGAGTTACATCTGTATTTCGTGGATCTCTTTGCTAGCTTTATTTCTGTTCCATCTGAGAACAGATATTTCGGATCCTTTTGAAGACTATAGGGCCAAAGGAAATATCCTCTGAAAACAAAGAGAAAGAAGCTTTCTGAGAAACTTCTTTGTGTTCTGTGAAATCATCTCACAGAGTTACAGGTTTCCCCTCAAGGAGTCTTTCGCTAAGACAGTTCTTGTGGAATTGGCAAAGTGATATCTGGAAGCCCATAGAGGGCTACGGTGAAAAAGGAAATATCCTCAGATGAAATCTGGAAAGAAGCTTTCTGAGAAACTGCTTAGTGTTCTGTTAATTCATCTCACAGGGTTACATCTGTATTTCGTGGATCTCTTTGCTAGCCTTATTTCTGTGGAATCTGAGAACAGATATTTCGGATCCCTATGAAGACTATAGGGCCAAAGGAAATATCCTCCGATAACAAAGACAAAGAAGCTCTGTGAGAAACTTCGTTGTGTTCTGTGAAATCATCTCACAGAGTTACAGCTTTCGCCTCACGGAGCCTTTCGCTAAGACAGTTCTTTTGAAATTGGCAAAGTGATATTTGGAAGCCCATAGAGGGCTAGGTGAAAAAGGAAATATCCTCAGAGGAAAACTGGAAAGAACCTTTCTGAGAAACTGCTTAGTGTTCTGTTAATTCATCTCACAGTGTTACATCTGTATTTCGTGGATCTCTTTGCTAGCCTTATTTCTGTGGAATCTGAGAACAGATATTTCGGATCCCTTTGAAGACTATAGGGCCAAAGGAAATATCCTCCGATAACAAAGAGAAAGAAGCTTTCTGAGAAACTTCGTTGTGTTCTGTGAAATCATCTCACAGAGTTACAGCTTTCCCCTCACGGAGCCTTTCGCTAAGACCGTTCTTTTGGAAGTGGCAAAGTTATATTTGGAAGCCCATAGAGGACTATGGTGAAAAAGGAAATATCCTCAGATGAAATCTGGAAAGAAGCTTTCTGAGAAACTGCTTAGTGTTCTGTTAATTCATCTCACAGAGTTACATCTGTATTTCGTGGATCTCTTTGCTAGCCTTATTTCTGTGGAATCTGAGAACAGATATTTCGGATCCTTTTGAAGACTATAGGGCTAAAGAAAATATCCTCTGAAAACAAAGAGAAAGAAGCTTTCTGAGAAACTTCTTTGTGTTCTGTGAAATCATCTCACAGAGTTACAGCTTTCCCCTCAAGGAGTCTTTCGCTAAGACAGTTCTTGTGGAATTGGCAAAGTGATATTTGGAAGCCCATAGAGGGCTATGGTGAAAAAGGAAATATCCTCAGATGAAATCTGGAAAGAAACTTTCTGAGAAACTGCTTAGTGTTCTGTTAATTCATCTCACAGAGTTACATCTGTATTTCCTGGATCTCTTTGCTAGCTTTATTTCTGTGGAATCTGAGAACAGATATTTCGGATCCCTTTGAAGACTATAGGGCCAAAGGAAATATCCTCCGATAACAAAGAGAAAGAAGCTTTCGGAGAAACTTTGTTGTGTTCTGTGAAATCATCTCACAGAGTTACAGCTTTCCCCTCACGGAGCCTTTCGCTAAGACAGTTCTTGTGGAATTGGCAAAGTGATATTTGGAAGCCCATAGAGGGCTATGTTGAAAAAGGAAATATCCTCAGATGAAATCTGGAAAGAACTTTCTGAGAAACTGCTTAGTGTTCTGTTAATTCATCTCACAGAGTTACATCTGTATTTCGTGGATCTCTTTGCTAGCCTTATTTCTGTGGAATCTGAGAACAGATATTTCGGATCCCTTTGAAGACTATAGGGCCAAAGGAAATATCCTCCGATAACAAAGAGAAAGAAGCTTTCGGAGAAACTTTGTTGTGTTCTGTGAAATCATCTCACAGAGTTACAGCTTTCCCCTCACGGAGCCTTTCGCTAAGACAGTTCTTGTGGAATTGGCAAAGTGATATTTGGAAGCCCATAGAGGGCTATGGTGAAAAAGGAAATATCCTCAGATGAAATCTGGAAAGAAGCTTTCTGAGAAACTGCTTAGTGTTCTGTTAATTCATCTCAGAGAGATAGATCTGTATTTCGTGGATCTCTTTGCTAGCCTTATTTCTGTGGAATCTGAGAACAGATATTTTGGATCCCTTTGAAGACTATAGGGCCAAAGGAAATATCCTCCGATAACAAAGAGAAAGAAGCTTTCGGAGAAACTTCGTTGTGTTCTGTGAAATCATCTCACAGAGTTGCAGCTTTCCCCTCAAGAAGCCTTTCGCTAAGACAGTTCTTGTGGAATTGGCAAAGTGATATTTGGAAGCCCATAGAGGGCTATGGTGAAAAAGGAAATATCCTCAGATGAAATCTGGAAAGAAGCTTTCTGAGAAACTGCTTAGTGTTCTGTTAATTCATCTCACAGATTTACATCTGTATTTCGTGGATCTCTTTGCTAGCTTTATTTCTGTTGCATCTGAGAACAGATATTTCGGATCCTTTTGAAGACTATAGGGCCAAAGGAAATATCCTCTGAAAACAAAGAGAAAGAAGCTTTCTGAGAAACTTCTTTGTGTTCTGTGAAATCATCTCACAGAGTTACAGCTTTCCCCTCAAGGAGTCCTTCGCTAAGACAGTTCTTGTGGAATTGGCAAAGTGATATCTGGAAGCCCATAGAGGGCTACGGTGAAAAAGGAAATATCCTCAGATGAAATCTGGAAAGAAGCTTTCTGAGAAACTGCTTAGTGTTCTGTTAATTCATCTCACAGGGTTACATCTGTATTTCGTGGATCTCTTTGCTAGCCTTATTTCTGTGGAATCTGAGAACAGATATTTCGGATCCCTATGAAGACTATAGGGCCAAAGGAAATATCCTCCGATAACAAAGAGAAAGAAGCTTTCTGAGAAACTTCTTTGTGTTCTGTAAAATCATCTCACAGAGTTACAGCTTTCCCCTCAAGAAGACTTTCGCTAAGACAGTTCTTGTGGAATTGGCAAAGTGATATTTGGAAGCCCATAGAGGGCTATGGTGAAAAAGGAAATATCCTCAGATGAAATCTGGAAAGAAGCTTTCTGAGAAACTGCTTAGTGTTCTGTTAATTCATCTCACAGAGTTACATCTGTATTTCGTGGATCTCTTTGCTAGCCTTATTTCTGTGGAAACTGAGAAAAGATATTTCGGATCCCTTTGAAGACTATAGGGCCAAAGGAAATATCCTCCGATAACAAAGACAAAGAAGCTTTCTGAGAAACTTCGTTGTGTTCTGTGAAATCATCTCACAGAGTTACAGCTTTCGCCTCACGGAGCCTTTCGCTAAGACAGTTCTTTTGAAATTGGAAAAGTGATATTTGGAAGCCCATAGAGGGCTATGGTGAAAAAGGAAATATCCTCAGAGGAAATCTGGAAAGAAGCTTTCTGAGAAACTGCTTAGTGTTCTGTTAATTCATCTCACAGTGTTACATCTGTATTTCATGGATCTCTTTGCTAGCATTATTTCTGTGGAATCTGAGAACAGATATTTCAGATCCCTTTGAAGACTATAGGGCCAAAGGAAATATCCTCCGATAACAAAGAGAAAGAAGCTTTCTGAGAAACTTCTTTGTGTTCTGTGAAATGATCTCACAGAGTTGCAGCTTTCCCCTCAAGAAGCCTTTCGCTAAGACAGTTCTTGTGGAATTGGCAAAGTGATATCTGGAAGCCCATAGAGGGCTATGGTGAAAAAGGAAATATCCTCAGATGAAATCTGGAAAGAAGCTTTCTGAGAAACTGCTTAGTGTTCTGTTAATTCATCTCACAGGGTTACATCTGTATTTCGTGGATCTCTTTGCTAGCCTTATATCTGTGGAATCTGAGAACAGATATTTCGGATCCCTTTGAAGACTATAGGGCCAAAGGAAATATCCTCCGATAACAAAGACAAAGAAGCTCTGTGAGAAACTTCGTTGTGTTCTGTGAAATCATCTCACAGAGTTACAGCTTTCGCCTCACGGAGCCTTTCGCTAAGACAGTTCTTTTGAAATTGGCAAAGTGATATTTGGAAGCCCATAGAGGGCTAGGTGAAAAAGGAAATATCCTCAGAGGAAAACTGGAAAGAAGCTTTCTGAGAAACTGCTTAGTGTTCTGTTAATTCATCTCACAGTGTTACATCTGTATTTCATGAATCTCTTTGCTAGCATTATTTCTGTGGAATCTGAGAACAGATATTTCAGATCCCTTTGAAGACTATAGGGCCAAAGGAAATATCCTCCGATAACAAAGAGAAAGAAGCTTTCTGAGAAAGTTCGTTGTGTTCTGTGAAATCATCTACCAGAGTTGCAGCTTTCCCCTCAAGAAGCCTTTCGCTAAGACAGTTCTTGTGGAATTGGCAAAGTGATATTTGGAAGCCCATAGAGGGCTATGGTGAAAAAGGAAATATCCACAGATGAAATCTGGAAAGAAGCTTTCTGAGAAACTGCTTAGTGTTCTGTTAATTCATCTCACAGAGTTACATCTGTATTTCGTGGATCTCTTTGCTAGCCTTATTTCTGTGGAATCTGAGAACAGATATTTCGGATCCTTTTGAAGACTATAGGGCCAAAAGAAGTATCCTCCGATAACAAAGGAAAAGAAGCTTTCTGAGAAACTTCTTTGTGTTCTGTGAAATCATCTCACAGAGTTGCAGCTTTCCCCTCAAGAAGCCTTTCGCTAAGACAGTTCTTGTGGAATTGGCAAAGTGATATTTGGAAGCCCATAGAGGGCTATGGTGAAAAAGGAAATATCCTCAGATGAAATCTGGAAAGAAGCTTTATGAGAAACTGCTTAGTGTTCTTTTAATTCATCTCACAGAGTTACATCTGTATTTCGTGGGTCTCTTTGCTAGCCTTATTTCTGTTGAATCTGAGAACAGATATTTCGGAAACTTTTGAAGACTATAGGGCCAAAGGAAATATCCTCTGAAAACAAAGAGAAAGAAGCTTTCTGAGAAACTTCTTTGTGTTCTGTGAAATCATCTCACAGAGTTACAGCTTTCCCCTCAAGGAGTCTTTCGCTAAGACAGTTCTTGTGAAATTGGCAAAGTGATATCTTGAATCCCATAGAGGGCTATGGTGAAAAAGGAAATATCCTCAGAGGAAATCTGGAAAGAAGCTTTCTGAGAAACTGCTTAGTGTTCTCTTAATTCATCTCACAGAGTTACATCTGTATTTCGTGGATCTCTTTGCTAGCCTTATTTCTGTGGAATCTGAGAAAAGATATTTCGGAACCCTTTGAAGACTATAGGGCCAAAGGAAATATCCTCCGATAACAAAGACAAAGAAGCTTTCTGAGAAACTTCGTTGTGTTCTGTGAAATCATCTCACAGAGTTACAGCTTTACCCTCAAGGAGCCTTTCGCTAAGACGGTTCTTTTGAAATTGGCAAAGTGATATTTGGAAGCCGATAGAGGGCTATGGTGAAAAAGGAAATATCCTCAGAGGAAATCTGGAAAGAAGCTTTCTGAGAAACTGCTTAGTGTTCTGTTAATTCATCTCACAGTGTTACATCTGTATTTCATGGATCTCTTTGCTAGCCTTATTTCTGTTGAATCTGAGAACAGATATTTCGGATCCTTTTGAAGACTATAGGGCCAAAGGAAATATCCTCTGAAAACAAAGAGAAAGAAGCTTTCTGAGAAACTTTTTTGTGTTCTGTGAAATCATCTCACAGAGTTACAGCTTTCCCCTCAAGGAGCCTTTCGCTAAGACAGTTCTTGTGGAATTGGCAAAGTGATATCTGGAAGCCCATAGAGGGCTATGGTGAAAAAGGAAATATCCTCTGATGAAATCTGGAAAGAAGCTTTCTGAGAAACTGCTTAGTGTTCTGTTAATTCATCTCACAGAGTTACATCTGTATTTCGTGGATCTCTTTGCTAGCCTTATTTCTATGGAATCTGAGAACAGATATTTCGGATCCCTTTGAAGACTATAGGGCCAAAGGAAATATCCTCCGATAACAAAGAGAAAGAAGCTTTCTGAGAAACTTCGTTGTGTTCTGTGAAATCATCTCACAGAGTTACAGCTTTCCCCTCACGGAGCCTTTCGCTAAGACAGTTCTTTTGGAAGTGGCAAAGTTATATTTGGAAGCCCATAGAGGACTATGGTGAAAAAGGAAATATCCTCAGATGAAATCTGGAAAGAAGCTTTCTGAGAAACTGCTTAGTGTTCTGTTAATTCATCTCACAGAGTTACATCTGTATTTCGTGGATCTCTTTGCTAGCCTTATTTCTGTGGAATCTGAGAACAGATATTTCGGATCCCTTTGAAGACTATGGGGCCAAAGGAATTATCCTCCGATAACAAAGAGAAAGAAGCTTTCGGAGAAACTTTGTTGTGTTCTGTGAAATCATCTCACAGAGTTACAGCTTTCCCCTCATGGAGCCTTTCGCTAAGACAGTTCTTGTGGAATTGGCAAAGTGATATTTGGAAGCCCATAGAGGGCTATGGTGAAAAAGGAAATATCCTCAGATGAAATCTGGAAAGAAGCTTTCTGAGAAACTGCTTAGTGTTCTGTTAATTCATCTCACAGAGTTACATCTGTATTTCGTGGATCTCTTTGCTAGCCTTATTTCTGTGGAATCTGAGAACAGATATTTCGGATCCTTTTGAAGACTGTAGGGCCAAAGGAAATATCCTCTGAAAACAAAGAGAAAGAAGCTTTCTGAGAAACTTCTTTGTGTTCTGTGAAATCATCTCACAGAGTTAAAGCTTTCCCCTCAAGGAGTCTTTCGCTAAGACAGTTCTTGTGGAATTGGCAAAGTGATATCTGGAAGCCCATCGTGGGCTATGGTGAAAAAGGAAATATCCTCAAATGAAATCTGGAAAGAAGCTTTCTAAGAAACTGCTTAGTGTTCTGTTAATTCATCTCACAGAGTTACATCGGTATTTCGTGGATCTCTTTGCTAGCCTTATTTCTGTGGAATCTGAGAAAAGATATTTCGGATCCCTTTGAAGACTATAGGGCCAAAGGAAATATCCTCCGATAACAAAGACAAAGAAGCTTTCTGAGAAACTTCGTTGTGTTCTGTGAAATCATCTCACAGAGTTACAGCTTTACCCTCAAGGAGCCTTTCGCTAAGACGGTTCTTGTGGAATTGGCAAAGTGATATTTGGAAGCCGATAGAGGGCTATGGTGAAAAAGGAAATATCCTCAGAGGAAATCTGGAAAGAAGCTTTCTGAGAAACTGCTTAGTGTTCTGTTAATTCATCTCACAGTGTTACATCTGTATTTCATGGATCTCTTTGCTAGCCTTATTTCTGTTGAATCTGAGGACAGATATTTCGGATCCTTTTGAAGACTGTAGGGCCAAAGGAAATATCCTCTGAAAACAAAGAGAAAGAAGCTTTCTGAGAAACTTCGTTGTGTTCTGTGAAATCATGTCACAGAGTTACAGCTTTACACTCAAGGAGCCTTTCGCTAAGACGGTTGTTTTGAAATTTGCAAAGTGATATTTGGAAGCCGATAGAGGGCTATGGTGAAAAAGGAAATATCCTCAGAGGAAATCTGGAAAGAAGCTTTCTGAGAAACTGCTTAGTGTTCTGTTAATTCATCTCACAGTGTTACATCTGTATTTCATGGATCTCTTTGCTAGCCTTATTTCTGTTGAATCTGAGAACAGATATTTCGGATCCTTTTGAAGACTATAGGGCCAAAGGAAATATCCTCTGAAAACAAAGAGAAAGAAGCTTTCTGAGAAACTTTTTTGTGTTCTGTGAAATCATCTCACAGAGTTACAGCTTTCCCCTCAAGGAGCCTTTCGCTAAGACAGTTCTTGTGGAATTGGCAAAGTGATATCTGGAAGCCCATAGAGGGCTATGGTGAAAAAGGAAATATCCTCAGAGGAAATCTGGAAAGAAGCTTTCTGAGAAACTGCTTAGTGTTCTGTTAATTCATCTCACAGAGTTACATCTGTATTTCGTGGATCTCTTTGCTAGCCTTATTTCTGTGGAATCTGAGAACAGATATTTCGGATCCCTAAGAAGACTATAGGGCCAAAGGAAATATCCTCCGATAACAAAGAGAAAGAACCTTTCTGAGAAACTTCTTTGGGTTCTGTGAAATCATCTCACAGAGTTACAGCTTTCCCCTCAAGAAGCCTTTCGCTAAGACAGTTCTTGTGGAATTGGCAAAGTGATATTTGGAAGCCCATAGAGGGCTATGGTGAAAAAGGAAATATCCTCACATGAAATCTGGAAAGAAGCTTTCTGAGAAACTGCTTAGTGTTCTGTTAATTCATCTCACAGAGTTACATCTGTATTTCGTGGATCTCTTTGCTAGCCTTATTTCTGTTTAATCTGAGAAAAGATATTTCGGATCGCTTTGAAGACTATAGGGCCAAAGGAAATATCCTCCGATAACAAAGAGAAAGAAGCTTTCTGAGAAACTTCGTTGTGTTCTGTGAAATCATCTCACAGAGTTACAGCTTTCCCCTCACGGAGCCTTTCGCTAAGACAGTTCTTTTGAAATTGGCAAAGTGATATTTGGAAGCCCATAGAGGGCTATGGTGAAAAAGGAAATATCCTCAGAGGAAATCTGGAAAGAAGCTTTCTGAGAAACTGCTTAGTGTTCTGTTAATTCATCTCACAGTGTTACATCTGTATTTCATGGATCTCTTTGCTAGCCTTATTTCTGTGGAATCTGAGAACAGATATTTCAGATCCCTTTGAAGACTATAGGGCCAAAGGAAATATCCTCCGATAACAAAGAGAAAGAAGCTTTCTGAGAAACTTCTTTGTGTTCTGTGAAATCATCTCACAGAGTTGCAGCTTTCCCCTAAAGAAGCCTTTCGCTAAGACAGTTCTTGTGGAATTGGCAAAGTGATATTTGGAAGCCCATAGAGTGCTATGGTGAAAAAGGAAATATCCTCAGATGAAATCTGGAAAGAAGCTTTCTGAGAAACTGCTTAGTGTTCTGTTAATTCATCTCAGAGAGATACATCTGTATTTCGTGGATCTCTTTGCTAGCCTTATTTCTGTGGAATCTGAGAACAGATATTTCGGATCCCTTTGAAGACTATAGGGCCAAAGGAAATATCCTCCGATAACAAAGAGAAAGAAGCTTTCGGAGAAACTTCGTTGTGTTCTGTGAAATCATCTCACAGAGTTGCAGCTTTCCCCTCAAGAAGCCTTTCGCTAAGACAGTTCTTGTGGAATTGGCAAAGTGATATTTGGAAGCCCATAGAGGGCTATGGTGAAAAAGGAAATATCCTCAGAAGAAATCTGGAAAGAAGCTTTCTGAGAAACTGCTTAGTGTTCTGTTAATTCATCTCACAGAGTTACATCTGTATTTCGTGGATCTCTTTGCTAGCCTTATTTCTGTGGAATCTGAGAAAAGATATTTCGGATCCCTTTGAAGACTATAGGGTCAAAGGAAATATCCTCCGATAACAAAGAGAAAGAAGCTTTCTGAGAAACTTCGTTGTGTTCTGTGAAATCATCTCACAGAGTTACAGCTTTCGCTTCACGGAGCCTTTCGCTAAGACAGTTCTTTTGAAATTGGCAAAGTGATATTTGGAAGCCCATAGAGGGCTATGGTGAAAAAGGAAATATCCTCAGAGGAAATCTGGAAAGAAGCTTTCTGAGAAACTGCTTAGTGTTCTGTTAATTCATCTCACAGTGTTACATCTGTATTTCATGGATCTCTTTGCTAGCCTTATTTCTGTGGAATCTGAGAACAGATATTTCAGATCCCTTTGAAGACTATAGGGCCAAAGGAAATATCCTCCGATAACAAAGAGAAAGAAGCTTTCTGAGAAACTTCTTTGTGTTCTGTGAAATCATCTCACAGAGTTGCAGCTTTCCCCTCAAGAAGCCTTTCGCTAAGACAGTTCTTGTGGAATTGGCAAAGTGATATTTGGAAGCCCATAGAGGGCTATGGTGAAAAAGGAAATATCCTCAGATGAAATCTAGAAAGAAGCTTTCTGAGAAACTGCTTAGTGTTCTGTTAATTCATCTCACAGAGTTACATCTGTATTTCGTGGATCTCTTTGCTAGCCTTATTTCTGTGGAATCTGAGAACAGATATTTCGGATCCCTTTGAAGACTATAGGGCCAAAGGAAATATCCTCCGATAACAAAGGGAAGGAAGCTTTCTGAGAAACTTCTTTGTGTTCTGTGAAATCATCTAACAGAGTTGCAGCTTTCCCCTCAAGAAGCCTTTCGCTAAGACAGTTCTTGTGGAATTGGCAAAGTGATATTTGGAAGCCCATAGAGGGCTATGGTGAAAAAGGAAATATCCTCAGATGAAATCTGGAAAGAAGCTTTCTGAGAAACTGCTTAGTGTTCTGTTAATTCAACTCACAGAGTTACATCTGTATTTCGTGGATCTCTTTGCTAGCCTTATTTCTGTGGAATCTGAGAACAGATATTTCGGATCCCTTTGAAGACTATAGGGCCAAAGGAAATATCCTCCGATAACAAAGAGAAAGAAGCTTTCTGAGAAACTTCTTTGTGTTCTGTGAAATCATCTCACAGAGTTGCAGCTTTCCCCTCAAGAAGCCTTTCGCTAAGTCAGTTCTTGTGGAATTGGCAAAGTGATATTTGGAAGCCCATAGAGGGCTATGGTGAAAAAGGAAATATCCTCAGATGAAATCCGGAAAGAAGCTTTCTGAGAAACTGCTTAGTGTTCTGTTAATTCATCTCACAGAGTTACATCTGTATTTCTTGGATCTCTTTGCTAGCCTTATTTCTGTGGAATCTGAGAACAGATATTTCGGATCCCTTTGAAGACTATAGGGCCAAAGGAAATATCCTCCGATAACAAAGAGAAAGAAGCTTTCTGAGAAACTTCGTTGTGTTCTGTGAAATCATCTCACAGAGTTACAGCTTTCGCTTCACGGAGCCTTTCGCTAAGACAGTTCTTTTGAAATTGGCAAAGTGATATTTGGAAGCCCATAGAGGGCTATGGTGAAAAAGGAAATATCCTCAGAGGAAATCTGGAAAGAAGCTTTCTGAGAAACTGCTTAGTGTTCTGTTAATTCATCTCACGGTGTTACATCTGTATTTCATGGATCTCTTTGCTAGCCTTATTTCTGTGGAATCTGAGAACAGATATTTCAGATCCCTTTGAAGACTATAGGGCCAAAGGAAATATCCTCCGATAACAAAGAGAAAGAAGCTTTCTGAGAAACTTCTTTGTGTTCTGTGAAATCATCTCACAGAGTTGCAGCTTTCCCCTCAAGAAGCCTTTCGCTAAGACAGTTCTTGTGGAATTGGCAAAGTGATATTTGGAAGCCCATAGAGGGCTATGGTGAAAAAGGAAATATCCTCAGATGAAATCTAGAAAGAAGCTTTCTGAGAAACTGCTTAGTGTTCTGTTAATTCATCTCACAGAGTTACATCTGTATTTCGTGGATCTCTTTGCTAGCCTTATTTCTGTGGAATCTGAGAACAGATATTTCGGATCCCTTTGAAGACTATAGGGCCAAAGGAAATATCCTCCGATAACAAAGGGAAGGAAGCTTTCTGAGAAACTTCTTTGTGTTCTGTGAAATCATCTAACAGAGTTGCAGCTTTCCCCTCAAGAAGCCTTTCGCTAAGACAGTTCTTGTGGAATTGGCAAAGTGATATTTGGAAGCCCATAGAGGGCTATGGTGAAAAAGGAAATATCCTCAGATGAAATCTGGAAAGAAGCTTTCTGAGAAACTGCTTAGTGTTCTGTTAATTCAACTCACAGAGTTACATCTGTATTTCGTGGATCTCTTTGCTAGCCTTATTTCTGTGGAATCTGAGAACAGATATTTCGGATCCTTTTGAAGACTGTAGGGCCAAAGGAAATATCCTCTGAAAACAAAGAGAAAGAAGCTTTCTGAGAAACTTCTTTGTGTTCTGTGAAATCATCTCACAGAGTTACAGCTTTCCCCTCAAGGAGCCTTTCGCTAAGACAGTTCTTGTGGAATTGGCAAAGTGATATCTGGAAGCCCATAGAGGGCTATGGTGAAAAAGGAAATATCCTCTGATGAAATCTGGAAAGAAGCTTTCTGAGAAACTGCTTAGTGTTCTGTTAATTCATCTCACAGAGTTACATCTGTATTTCGTGGATCTCTTTGCTAGCCTTATTTCTATGGAATCTGAGAACAGATATTTCGGATCCCTTTGAAGACTATAGGGCCAAAGGAAATATCCTCCGATAACAAAGAGAAAGTAGCTTTCTGAGAAACTTCGTTGTGTTCTGTGAAATCATCTCACAGAGTTACAGCTTTCCCCTCACGGAGCCTTTCGCTAAGACAGTTCTTTTGGAAGTGGCAAAGTTATATTTGGAAGCCCATAGAGGACTATGGTGAAAAAGGAAATATCCTCAGATGAAATCTGGAAAGAACCTTTCTGAGAAACTGCTTAGTGTTCTGTTAATTCATCTCACAGAGTTACATCTGTATTTCGTGGATCTCTTTGCTAGCCTTCTTTCTGTGGAATCTGAGAACAGATATTTCGGATCCCTTTGAAGACTATGGGGCCAAAGGAAATATCCTCCGATAACAAAGAGAAAGAAGCTTTCTGAGAAACTTCTTTGTGTTCTGTGAAATCATCTCACAGAGTTGCAGCTTTCCCCTCAAGAAGCCTTTCGCTAAGACAGTTCTTGTGGAATTGGCAAAGTGATATTTGGAAGCCCATAGAGTGCTATGGTGAAAAAGGAAATATCCTCAGATGAAATCTGGAAAGAAGCTTTCTGAGAAACTGCTTAGTGTTCTGTTAATTCATCTCAGAGAGATACATCTGTATTTCGTGGATCTCTTTGCTAGCCTTATTTCTGTGGAATCTGAGAACAGATATTTCGGATCCCTTTGAAGACTATAGGGCCAAAGGAAATATCCTCCGATAACAAAGAGAAAGAAGCTTTCGGAGAAACTTCGTTGTGTTCTGTGAAATCATCTCACAGAGTTGCAGCTTTCCCCTCAAGAAGCCTTTCGCTAAGACAGTTCTTGTGGAATTGGCAAAGTGATATTTGGAAGCCCGTAGAGGGCTATGGTGAAAAAGGAAATATCCTCAGAAGAAATCTGGAAAGAAGCTTTCTGAGAAACTGCTTAGAGTTCTGTTAATTCATCTCACAGAATTACATCTTTATTTCGTGGATCTCTTTGCTAGCTTTATTTCTGTGGAATCTGAGAACAGATATTTCGGATCCTTTTGAAGACTATAGGGCCAAAGGAAATATCCTCTGAAAACAAAGAGAAAGAAGCTTTCTGAGAAACTTCTTTGTGTTCTGTGAAATCATCTCACAGAGTTACAGCTTTCCCCTCAAGGAGTCTTTCGCTAAGACAGTTCTTGTGGAATTGGCAAAGTGATATCTGGAAGCCCATAGAGGGCTATGGTGAAAAAGGAAATATCCTCAGATGAAATCTGGAAAGAAGCTTTCTGAGAAACTGCTTAGTGTTCTGTTAATTCATCTCACAGAGTTACATCTGTATTTCGTGGATCTCTTTGCTAGCCTTATTTCTGTGGAATCTGAGAAAAGATATTTCGGATCCCTTTGAAGACTATAGGGCCAAAGGAAATATCCTCCGATAACAAAGAGAAAGAAGCTTTCTGAGAAACTTCGTTGTGTTCTGTGAAATCATCTCACAGAGTTACAGCTTTCGCTTCACGGAGCCTTTCGCTAAGACAGTTCTTTTGAAATTGGCAAAGTGATATTTGGAAGCCCATAGAGGGCTATGGTGAAAAAGGAAATATCCTCAGAGGAAATCTGGAAAGAAGCTTTCTGAGAAACTGCTTAGTGTTCTGTTAATTCATCTCACAGTGTTACATCTGTATTTCATGGATCTCTTTGCTAGCCTTATTTCTGTGGAATCTGAGAACAGATATTTCAGATCCCTTTGAAGACTATAGGGCCAAAGGAAATATCCTCCGATAACAAAGAGAAAGAAGCTTTCTGAGAAACTTCTTTGTGTTCTGTGAAATCATCTCACAGAGTTGCAGCTTTCCCCTCAAGAAGCCTTTCGCTAAGACAGTTCTTGTGGAATTGGCAAAGTGATATTTGGAAGCCCATAGAGGGCTATGGTGAAAAAGGAAATATCCTCAGATGAAATCTAGAAAGAAGCTTTCTGAGAAACTGCTTAGTGTTCTGTTAATTCATCTCACAGAGTTACATCTGTATTTCGTGGATCTCTTTGCTAGCCTTATTTCTGTGGAATCTGAGAACAGATATTTCGGATCCCTTTGAAGACTATAGGGCCAAAGGAAATATCCTCCGATAACAAAGGGAAGGAAGCTTTCTGAGAAACTTCTTTGTGTTCTGTGAAATCATCTAACAGAGTTGCAGCTTTCCCCTCAAGAAGCCTTTCGCTAAGACAGTTCTTGTGGAATTGGCAAAGTGATATTTGGAAGCCCATAGAGGGCTATGGTGAAAAAGGAAATATCCTCAGATGAAATCTGGAAAGAAGCTTTCTGAGAAACTGCTTAGTGTTCTGTTAATTCAACTCACAGAGTTACATCTGTATTTCGTGGATCTCTTTGCTAGCCTTATTTCTGTGGAATCTGAGAACAGATATTTCGGATCCCTTTGAAGACTATAGGACCAAAGGAAATATCCTCCGATAACAAAGAGAAAGAAGCTTTCTGAGAAACTTCTTTGTGTTCTGTGAAATCATCTCACAGAGTTGCAGCTTTCCCCTCAAGAAGCCTTTCGCTAAGTCAGTTCTTCTGGAATTGGCAAAGTGATATTTGGAAGCCCATAGAGGGCTATGGTGAAAAAGGAAATATCCTCAGATGAAATCCGGAAAGAAGCTTTCTGAGAAACTTCTTAGTGTTCTGTTAATTCATCTCACAGAGTTACATCTGTATTTCTTGGATCTCTTTGCTAGCCTTATTTCTGTGGAATCTGAGAACAGATATTTCGGATCCCTTTGAAGACTATAGGGCCAAAGGAAATATCCTCCGATAACAAAGAGAAAGAAGCTTTCTGAGAAACTTCGTTGTGTTCTGTGAAATCATCTCACAGAGTTACAGCTTTCCCCTCACGGAGCCTTTCGCTAAGACAGTTCTTTTGGAATTGGCAAAGTTATATTTGGAAGCCCATAGAGGGCTATGGTGAAAAAGGAAATATCCAGAGATGAAATCTGGAAAGAAGCTTTCTGAGAAACTGCTTAGTGTTCTGTTAATTCATCTCACAGAGTTACATCTGTATTTCGTGGATCTCTTTGCTAGCCTTATTTCTGTTGAATCTGAGAACAGATATTTCGGATCCTTTTGAAGATTATAGGGCTAAAGGAAATATCCTCTGAAAAAAAAGAGAAAGAAGCTTTCTGAGAAACATCGTTGTGTTCTGTGAAATCATCTCACAGAGTTGCAGCTTTCCCCTCCAGAAGCCTTTCGCTAAGACAGTTCTTGTGGAATTGGCAAAGTGATATTTGGAAGCCCATAGAGGGCTATGGTGAAAAAGGAAATATCCTCAGAAGAAATCTGGAAAGAAGCTTTCTGAGAAACTGCTTAGAGTTCTGTTAATTCATCTCACAGAGTTACATCTGTATTTCGTGGATCTCTTTGCTAGCTTTATTTCCGTGGAATCTGAGAACAGATATTTCGGATCCTTTTGAAGACTATAGGGCCAAAGGAAATATCCTCTGAAAACAAAGAGAAAGAAGCTTTCTGAGAAACTTCTTTGTGTTCTGTGAAATCATCTCACAGAGTTACAGCTTTCCCCTCAAGGAGCCTTTCGCTAAGACAGTTCTTGTGGAATTGGCAAAGTGGTATCTGGAAGCCCATAGAGGGCTATGGTGAAAAAGGAAATATCCTCAGATGAAATCTGGAAAGAAGCTTTCTGAGAAACTGCTTAGTGTTCTGTTAATTCATCTCACAGAATTACATCTGTATTTCGTGGATCTCTTTGCTAGCCTTATTTCTGTGGAATCTGAGAACAGATATTTCGGATCCCTATGAAGACTATAGGGCCAAAGGAAATATCCTCCGATAACAAAGAGAAAGAAGCGTTCTGAGAAACTTCTTTGTGTTCTGTGAAATCATCTCACAGAGTTACAGCTTTCCCCTCAAGAAGATTTTCGCTAAGACAGTTCTTGTGGAATTGGCAAAGTGATATTTGGAAGCCCTTAGAGGGCTATGGTGAAAAAGGAAATATCCTCAGATGAAATCTGGAAAGAAGCTTTCTGAGAAACTGCTTAGTGTTCTGTTAATTCATCTCACAGAGTTACATCTGTATTTCGTGGATCTCTTTGCTAGCCTTATTTCTGTGGAATCTGAGAAAAGATATTTCGGATCCCTTTGAAGACTATAGGGCCAAAGGAAATATCCTCCGATAACAAAGAGAAAGAAGCTTTCTGAGAAACTTCGTTGTGTTCTGTGAAATCATCTCACAGAGTTACAGCTTTCGCTTCACGGAGCCTTTCGCTAAGACAGTTCTTTTGAAATTGGCAAAGTGATATTTGGAAGCCCATAGAGGGCTATGGTGAAAAAGGAAATATCCTCAGAGGAAATCTGGAAAGAAGCTTTCTGAGAAACTGCTTAGTGTTCTGTTAATTCATCTCACAGTGTTACATCTGTATTTCATGGATCTCTTTGCTAGCCTTATTTCTGTGGAATCTGAGAACAGATATTTCGGATCCCTTTGAAGACTATAGGGCCAAAGGAAATATCCTCCGATAACAAAGAGAAAGAAGCTTTCTGAGAAACTTCTTTGTGTTCTGTGAAATCATCTCACAGAGTTGCAGCTTTCCCCTCAAGAAGCCTTTCGCTAAGACAGTTCTTGTGGAATTGGCAAAGTGATATTTGGAAGCCCATAGAGGGCTATGGTGAAAAAGGAAATATCCTCAGATGAAATCTGGAAAGAAGCTTTCTGAGAAACTGCTTAGTGTTCCGTTAATTCATCTCACAGAGTTACATCTGTATTTCGTGGATCTCTTTGCTAGCCTTATTTCTGTGGAATCTGAGAACAGATATTTCGGATCCCTTTGAAGACTATAGGGCCAAAGGAAATATCCTCCGATAACAAAGGGAAGGAAGCTTTCTGAGAAACTTCTTTGTGTTCTGTGAAATCATCTAACAGAGTTGCAGCTTTCCCCTCAAGAAGCCTTTCGCTAAGACCGTTCTTGTGGAATTGGCAAAGTGATATTTGGAAGCCCATAGAGGGCTATGCTGAAAAAGGAAATATCCTCAGATGAAATCTGGAAAGAAGCTTTCTGAGAAACTGCTTAGTGTTCTGTTAATTCATCTCACAGTGTTACATCTGTATTTCGTGGATCTCTTTGCTAGCCTTATTTCTGTTGAATCTGAGAACAGATATTTCGAATCCTTTTGAAGATTATAGGGCTAAAGGAAATATCCTCTGAAAACAAAGAGAAAGAAGCTTTCTGAGAAACTTCGTTGTGTTCTGTGAAATCATCTCACAGAGTTACAGCTTTCCCCTCAAGGAGTCTTTCGCTAAGACAGTTCTTGTGGAATTGGCAAAGTGATATTTGGAAGCCCATAGAGGGCTATGGTGAAAAAGGAAATATCCTCAGATGAAATCTGGAAAGAAGCTTTCTGAGAAACTGCTTAGTGTTCTGTTAATTCATCTCAGAGAGATACATCTGTATTTCGTGGATCTCTTTGCTAGCCTTATTTCTGTGGAATCTGAGAACAGATATTTCGGATCCCTTTGAAGACTATAGGGCCAAAGGAAATATCCTCCGATAACAAAGAGAAAGAAGCTTTCGGAGAAACTTCGTTGTGTTCTGTGAAATCATCTCACAGAGTTGCAGCTTTCCCCTCAAGAAGCCTTTCGCTAAGACAGTTCTTGTGGAATTGGCAAAGTGGTATTTGGAAGCCCATAGAGGGCTATGGTGAAAAAGGAAATATCCTCAGAAGAAATCTGGAAAGAAGCTTTCTGAGAAACTGCTTAGAGTTCTGTTAATTCATCTCACAGAGTTACATCTGTATTTCGTGGATCTCTTTGCTAGCTTTCTTTCTGTGGAATCTGAGAACAGATATTTCGGATCCTTTTGAAGACTATAGGGCCAAAGGAAATATCCTCTGAAAACAAAGAGAAAGAAGCTTTCTGAGAAACTTCGTTGTGTTCTGTGAAATCATCTCACAGAGTTACAGCTTTCCCCTCAAGGAGTCTTTCGCTAAGACAGTTCTTGTGGAATTGGCAAAGTGATATCTGGAAGCCCATAGAGGGCTATGGTGAAAAAGGAAATATCCTCAGATGAAATCTGGAAAGAAGCTTTCTGAGAAACTGCTTAGTGTTCTGTTAATTCATCTCACAGAGTTACATCTGTATTTCGTGGATCTCTTTGCTAGCCTTATTTCTGTGGAATCTGAGAACAAATATTTCGGATCCCTATGAAGACTATAGGGACAAAGGAAATATCCTCCGATAACAAAGAGAAAGAAGCGTTCTGAGAAACTTCTTTGTGTTCTGTGAAATCATCTCACAGAGTTACAGCTTTCCCCTCAAGAAGATTTTCGCTTAGACAGTTCTTGTGGAATTGGCAAAGTGATATTTGGAAGCCCTTAGAGGGCTATGGTGAAAAAGGAAATATCCTCAGATGAAATCTGGAAAGAAGCTTTCTGAGAAACTGCTTAGTGTTCTGTTAATTCATCTCACAGAGTTACATCTGTATTTCGTGGATCTCTTTGCTAGCCTTATTTCTGTGGAATCTGAGAAAAGATATTTCGGATCCCTTTGAAGACTATAGGGCCAAAGGAAATATCCTCCGATAACAAAGAGAAAGAAGCTTTCTGAGAAACTTCGTTGTGTTCTGTGAAATCATCTCACAGAGTTACAGCTTTCGCTTCACGGAGCCTTTCGCTAAGACAGTTCTTTTGAAATTGGCAAAGTGATATTTGGAAGCCCATAGAGGGCTATGGTGAAAAAGGAAATATCCTCAGAGGAAATCTGGAAAGAAGCCTTCTGAGAAACTGCTTAGTGTTCTGTTAATTCATCTCACAGTGTTACATCTGTATTTCATGGATCTCTTTGCTAGCCTTATTTCTGTGGAATCTGAGAACAGATATTTCAGATCCCTTTGAAGACTATAGGGCCAAAGGAAATATCCTCCGATAACAAAGAGAAAGAAGCTTTCTGAGAAACTTCTTTGTGTTCTGTGAAATCATCTCACAGAGTTGCAGCTTTCCCCTCAAGAAGCCTTTCGCTAAGACAGTTCTTGTGGAATTGGCAAAGTGATATTTGGAAGCCCATAGAGGGCTATGGTGAAAAAGGAAATATCCTCAGATGAAATCTGGAAAGAAGCTTTCGGAGAAACTGCTTAGTGTTCTGTTAATTCATCTCACAGAGTTACATCTGTATTTCGTGGATCTCTTTGCTAGCCTTATTTCTGTGGAATCTGAGAACAGATATTTCGGATCCCTTTGAAGACTATAGGGCCAAAGGAAATATCCTCCGATAACAAAGGGAAGGAAGCTTTCTGAGAAACTTCTTTGTGTTCTGTGAAATCATCTAACAGAGTTGCAGCTTTCCCCTCAAGAAACCTTTCGCTAAGACAGTTCTTGTGGAATTGGCAAAGTGATATTTGGAAGCCCATAGAGGGCTATGGTGAAAAAGGAAATATCCTCAGATGAAATCTGGAAAGAAGCTTTCTGAGAAACTGCTTAGTGTTCTGTTAATTCAACTCACAGAGTTACATCTGTATTTCGTGGATCTCTTTGCTAGCCTTATTTCTGTGGAATCTGAGAACAGACATTTCGGATCCCTTTGAAGACTATAGGGCCAAAGGAAATATCCTCCGATAACAAAGAGAAAGAAGCTTTCTGAGAAACTTCTTTGTGTTCTGTGAAATCATCTCACAGAGTTGCAGCTTTCCCCTCAAGAAGCCTTTCGCTAAGTCAGTTCTTGTGGAATTGGCAAAGTGATATTTGGAAGCCCATAGAGGGCTATGGTGAAAAAGGAAATATCCTCAGATGAAATCTGGAAGAAGCTTTCTGAGAAACTGCTTAGTGTTCTGTTAATTCATCTCACAGAGTTACATCTGTATTTCTTGGA
Source organism: Macaca nemestrina (assembly GCF_043159975.1). Classification (NCBI taxonomy): domain Eukaryota; kingdom Metazoa; phylum Chordata; class Mammalia; order Primates; family Cercopithecidae; genus Macaca; species Macaca nemestrina. The sequence goes on along the minus strand of NC_092136.1, from coordinate 65,188,809 downwards.
TCTCTTTGCTAGCCTTATTTCTGTGGAATCTGAGAACAGATATTTCGGATCCCTTTGAAGACTATAGGGCCAAAGGAAATATCCTCCGATAACAAAGAGAAAGAAGCTTTCTGAGAAACTTCGTTGTGTTCTGTGAAATCATCTCACAGAGTTACAGCTTTCCCCTCACGGAGCCTTTCGCTAAGACAGTTCTTTTGGAATTGGCAAAGTTATATTTGGAAGCCCATAGAGGGCTATGGTGAAAAAGGAAATATCCAGAGATGAAATCTGGAAAGAAGCTTTCTGAGAAACTGCTTAGTGTTCTGTTAATTCATCTCACAGAGTTACATCTGTATTTCGTGGATCTCTTTGCTAGCCTTATTTCTGTTGAATCTGAGAACAGATATTTCGGATCCTTTTGAAGATTATAGGGCTAAAGGAAATATCCTCTGAAAACAAAGAGAAAGAAGCTTTCTGAGAAACTGCTTAGTGTTCTGTTAATTCATCTCACAGAGTTACATCTGTATTTCGTGGATCTCTTTGCTAGCCTTATTTCTGTGGAATCTGAGAACAGATATTTCGGATCCCTTTGAAGACTATAGGGCCAAAGGAAATATCCTCCGATAACAAAGGGAAGGAAGCTTTCTGAGAAACTTCTTTGTGTTCTGTGAAATCATCTCACAGAGTTACAGCTTTCCCCTCACGGAGCCTTTCGCTAAGACAGTTCTTGTGGAATTGGCAAAGTGATATTTGGAAGCCCATAGAGGGCTATGGTGAAAAAGGAAATATCCTCAGATGAAATCTGGAAAGAAGCTTTCTGAGAAACTGCTTAGTGTTCTGTTAATTCATCTCACAGAGTTACATCTGTATTTCGTGGATCTCTTTGCTAGCTTTATTTCTGTGGAATCTGAGAACAGATATTTCGGATCCTTTTGAAGACTATAGGGCCAAAGGAAATATCCTCTGAAAACAAAGAGAAAGAAGCTTTCTGAGAAACTTCTTTGTGTTCTGTGAAATCATCTCACAGAGTTACAGCTTTCCCCTCAAGGAGTCTTTCGCTAAGACAGTTCTTGTGGAATTGGCAAAGTGGTATCTGGAAGCCCATAGAGGGCTATGGTGAAAAAAGAAATATCCTCAGATGAAATCTGGAAAGAAGCTTTCTGAGAAACTGCTTAGTGTTCTGTTAATTCATCTCACAGAATTACATCTGTATTTCGTGGATCTCTTTGCTAGCCTTATTTCTGTGGAATCTGAGAACAGATATTTCGGATCCCTATGAAGACTATAGGGCCAAAGGAAATATCCTCCGATAACAAAGAGAAAGAAGCGTTCTGAGAAACTTCTTTGTGTTCTGTGAAATCATCTCACAGAGTTACAGCTTTCCCCTCAAGAAGATTTTCGCTAAGACAGTTCTTGTGGAATTGGCAAAGTGATATTTGGAAGCCCTTAGAGGGCTATGGTGAAAAAGGAAGTATCCTCAGATGAAATCTGGAAAGAAGCTTTCTGAGAAACTGCTTAGTGTTCTGTTAATTCATCTCACAGAGTTACATCTGTATTTCGTGGATCTCTTTGCTAGCCTTATTTCTGTGGAATCTGAGAACAGATATTTCGGATCCCTTTGAAGACTATAGGGCCAAAGGAAATATCCTCCGATAACAAAGAGAAAGAAGCTTTCTGAGAAACTTCTTTGTGTTCTGTGAAATCATCTCACAGAGTTGCAGCTTTCCCCTCAAGAAGCCTTTCGCTAAGTCAGTTCTTGTGGAATTGGCAAAGTGATATTTGGAAGCCCATAGAGGGTTATGGTGAAAAAGGAAATATCCTCAGATGAAATCTGGAAAGAAGCTTTCTGAGAAACTGCTTAGTGTTCTGTTAATTCATCTCACAGAGTTACATCTGTATTTCTTGGATCTCTTTGCTAGCCTTATTTCTGTGGAATCTGAGAAAAGATATTTCGGATCCCTTTGAAGACTATAGGGCCAAAGGAAATATCCTCCGATAACAAAGAGAAAGAAGCTTTCTGAGAAACTTCGTTGTGTTCTGTGAAATCATCTCACAGAGTTACAGCTTTCGCTTCACGGAGCCTTTCGCTAAGACATTTCTTTTGAAATTGGCAAAGTGATATTTGGAAGCCCATAGAGGGCTATGGTGAAAAAGGAAATATCCTCAGAGGAAATCTGGAAAGAAGCTTTCTGAGAAACTGCTTAGTGTTCTGTTAATTCATCTCACAGAGTTACATCTGTATTTCATGGATCTCTTTGCTAGCCTTATTTCTGTGGAATCTGAGAACAGATATTTCAGATCCCTTTGAAGACTATAGGGCCAAAGGAAATATCCTCCGATAACAAAGAGAAAGAAGCTTTCTGAGAAACTTCTTTGTGTTCTGTGAAATCATCTCACAGAGTTGCAGCTTTCCCCTCAAGAAGCCTTTCGCTAAGACAGTTCTTGTGGAATTGGCAAAGTGATATTTGGAAGCCCATAGAGGGCTATGGTGAAAAAGGAAATATCCTCAGATGAAATCTAGAAAGAAGCTTTCTGAGAAACTGCTTAGTGTTCTGTTAATTCATCTCACAGAGTTACATCTGTATTTCGTGGATCTCTTTGCTAGCCTTATTTCTGTGGAATCTGAGAACAGATATTTCGGATCCCTTTGAAGACTATAGGGCCAAAGGAAATATCCTCCGATAACAAAGGGAAGGAAGCTTTCTGAGAAACTTCGTTGTGTTCTGTGAAATCATCTCACAGAGTTACAGCATTCCCCTCACGGAGCCTTTCGCTAAGACAGTTCTTTTGGAATTGGCAAAGTTATATTTGGAAGCCCATAGAGGGCTATGGTGAAAAAGGAAATATCCAGAGATGAAATCTGGAAAGAAGCTTTCTGAGAAACTGCTTAGTGTTCTGTTAATTCATCTCACAGAGTTACATCTGCATTTCGTGGATCTCTTTGCTAGCCTTATTTCTGTTGAATCTGAGAACAGATATTTCGGATCCTTTTGAAGATTATAGGGCTAAAGGAAATATCCTCTGAAAACAAAGAGAAAGAAGCTTTCTGAGAAACTTCGTTGTGTTCTGTGAAATCATCTCACAGAGTTACAGCTTTCCCCTCAAGGAGTCTTTCGCTAAGACAGTTCTTGTGGAATTGGCAAAGTGATATTTGGAAGCCCATAGAGGGCTATGGTGAAAAAGGAAATATCCTCAGATGAAATCTGGAAAGAAGCTTTCTGAGAAACTGCTTAGTGTTCTGTTAATTCATCTCAGAGAGATACATCTGTATTTCGTGGATCTCTTTGCTAGCCTTATTTCTGTGGAATCTGAGAACAGATATTTCGGATCCCTTTGAAGACTATAGGGCCAAAGGAAATATCCTCCGATAACAAAGAGAAAGAAGCTTTCTGAGAAACTTCTTTGTGTTCTGTGAAATCATCTCACAGAGTTGCAGCTTTCCCCTCAAGAAGCCTTTCGCTAAGACAGTTCTTGTGGAATTGGCAAAGTGATATTTGGAAGCCCATAGAGGGCTATGGTGAAAAAGTAAATATCCTCAGAAGAAATCTGGAAAGAAGCTTTCTGAGAAACTGCTTAGAGTTCTGTTAATTCATCTCACAGAGTTACATCTGTATTTCGTGGATCTCTTTGCTAGCTTTCTTTCTGTGGAATCTGAGAACAGATATTTCGGATCCTTTTGAAGACTATAGGGCCAAAGGAAATATCCTCTGAAAAGAAAGAGAAAGAAGCTTTCTGAGAAACTTCTTTGTGTTCTGTGAAATCATCTCACAGAGTTACAGCTTTCCCCTCAAGGAGTCTTTCGCTAAGACAGTTCTTGTGGAATTGGCAAAGTGATATCTGGAAGCCCATAGAGGGCTATGGTGAAAAAGGAAATATCCTCAGATGAAATCTGGAAAGAAGCTTTCTGAGAAACTGCTTAGTGTTCTGTTAATTCATCTCACAGAGTTACATCTGTATTTCGTGGATCTCTTTGCTAGCCTTATTTCTGTGGAATCTGAGAACAGATATTTCGGATCCCTATGAAGACTATAGGGCCAAAGGAAATATCCTCCGATAACAAAGAGAAAGAAGCGTTCTGAGAAACTTCTTTGTGTTCTGTGAAATCATCTCACAGAGTTACAGCTTTCCCCTCAAGAAGATTTTCGCTAAGACAGTTCTTGTGGAATTGGCAAAGTGATATTTGGAAGCCCTTAGAGGGCTATGGTGAAAAAGGAAATATCCTCAGATGAAATCTGGAAAGAAGCTTTCTGAGAAACTGCTTAGTGTTCTGTTAATTCATCTCACAGAGTGACATCTGTATTTCGTGGATCTCTTTGCTAGCCTTATTTCTGTGGAATCTGAGAAAAGATATTTCGGATCCCTTTGAAGACTATAGGGCCAAAGGAAATATCCTCCGATAACAAAGAGAGAGAAGCTTTCTGAGAAACTTCGTTGTGTTCTGTGAAATCATCTCACAGAGTTACAGCTTTCGCTTCACGGAGCCTTTCGCTAAGACAGTTCTTTTGAAATTGGCAAAGTGATATTTGGAAGCCCATAGAGGGCTATGGTGAAAAAGGAAATATCCTCAGAGGAAATCTGGAAAGAAGCCTTCTGAGAAACTGCTTAGTGTTCTGTTAATTCATCTCACAGTTTTACATCTGTATTTCATGGATCTCTTTGCTAGCCTTATTTCTGTGGAATCTGAGAACAGATATTTCAGATCCCTTTGAAGACTATAGGGCCAAAGGAAATATCCTCCGATAACAAAGAGAAAGAAGCTTTCTGAGAAACTTCTTTGTGTTCTGTGAAATCATCTCACAGAGTTGCAGCTTTCCCCTCAAGAAGCCTTTCGCTAAGACAGTTCTTGTGGAATTCGCAAAGTGATATTTGGAAGCCCATAGAGGGCTATGGTGAAAAAGGAAATATCCTCAGATGAAATCTGGAAAGAAGCTTTCTGAGAAACTGCTTAGTGTTCTGTTAATTCATCTCACAGAGTTACATCTGTATTTCGTGGATCTCTTTGCTAGCCTTATTTCTGTGGAATCTGAGAACAGATATTTCGGATCCCTTTGAAGACTATAGGGCCAAAGGAAATATCCTCCGATAACAAAGGGAAGGAAGCTTTCTGAGAAACTTCTTTGTGTTCTGTGAAATCATCTAACAGAGTTGCAGCTTTCCCCTCAAGAAGCCTTTCGCTAAGACAGTTCTTGTGGAATTGGCAAAGTGATATTTGGAAGCCCATAGAGGGCTATGGTGAAAAAGGAAATATCCTCAGATGAAATCTGGAAAGAAGCTTTCTGAGAAACTGCTTAGTGTTCTGTTAATTCAACTCACAGAGTTACATCTGTATTTCGTGGATCTCTTTGCTAGGCTTATTTCTGTGGAATCTGAGAACAGACATTTCGGATCCCTTTGAAGACTATAGGGCCAAAGGAAATATCCTCCGATAACAAAGAGAAAGAAGCTTTCTGAGAAACTTCTTTGTGTTCTGTGAAATCATCTCACAGAGTTGCAGCTTTCCCCTCAAGAAGCCTTTCGCTAAGTCAGTTCTTGTGGAATTGGCAAAGTGATATTTGGAAGCCCATAGAGGTCTATGGTGAAAAAGGAAATATCCTCAGATGAAATCTGGAAAGAAGCTTTCTGAGAAACTGCTTAGTGTTCTGTTAATTCATCTCACAGAATTACATCTGTATTTCTTGGATCTCTTTGCTAGCCTTATTTCTGTGGAATCTGAGAACAGATATTTCGGATCCCTTTGAAGACTATAGGGCCAAAGGAAATATCCTCCGATAACAAAGAGAAAGAAGCTTTCTGAGAAACTTCGTTGTGTTCTGTGAAATCATCTCACAGAGTTACAGCTTTCCCCTCACGGAGCCTTTCGCTAAGACAGTTCTTTTGGAATTGGCAAAGTTATATTTGGAAGCCCATAGAGGGCTATGGTGAAAAAGGAAATATCCAGAGATGAAATCTGGAAAGAAGCTTTCTGAGAAACTGCTTAGTGTTCTGTTAATTCATCTCACAGAGTTACATCTGTATTTCGTGGATCTCTTTGCTAGCCTTATTTCTGTTGAATCTGAGAACAGATATTTCGGATCCTTTTGAAGATTATAGGGCTAAAGGAAATATCCTCTGAAAACAAAGAGAAAGAAGCTTTCTGAGAAACTTCTTTGTGTTCTGTGAAATCATCTCACAGAGTTACAGCTTTCCCCTCAAGGAGTCTTTCGCTAAGACAGTTCTTGTGGAATTGGCAAAGTGATACCTGGAAGCCCATAGAGGGCTATTTTGAAAAAGGAAATATCCTCAGATGAAATCTGGAAAGAAACTTTCTGAGAAACTGCTTAGTGTTCTGTTAATTCATCTCACAGAGTTACATCTGTATTTCGTGGATCTCTTTGCTAGCCTTATTTCTGTGGAATCTGAGAACAGATATTTCGGATCCCTAAGAAGACTATAGGGCCAAAGGAAATATCCTCCGATAACAAAGAGAAAGAAGCTTTCTGAGAAACTTCTTTGTGTTCTGTGAAATCATCTCACAGAGTTACAGCTTTCCTCTCAAGAAGCCTTTCGCTAAGACAGTTCTTGTGGAATTGGAAAAGTGATATTTGGAAGCCCATAGAGGGCTATGGTGAAAAAGGAAATATCCTCAAATGAAATCTGGAAAGAAGCTTTCTGAGAAACTGCTTAGTGTTCTGTTAATTCATCTCACAGAGTTACATCTGTATTTCGTGGATCTCTTTGCTAGCCTTATTTCTGTGGAATCTGAGAACAGATATTTCGGATCCCTTTGAAGACTATAGGGCCAAAGGAAATATCCTCCGATAACAAAGAGAAAGAAGCTTTCTGAGAACTTCGTTGTGTTCTGTGAAATCATCTCACAGAGTTACAGCTTTCCCCTCACGGAGCCTTTCGCTAAGACAGTTCTTTTGAAATTGGCAAAGTGATATTTGGAAACCCATAGAGGGCTATGGTGAAAAAAGAAATATCCTCAGAGGAAATCTGGAAAGAAGCTTTCTGAGAAACTGCTTAGTGTTCTGTTAATTCATCTCACAGTGTTACATCTGTATTTCGTGGATCTCTTTGCTAGCCTTATTTCTGTGGAATCTGAGAACAGATATTTCAGATCCCTTTGAAGACTATAGGCCAAAGGAAATATCCTCCGATAACAAAGAGAAAGAAGCTTTCTGAGAAAGTTCGTTGTGTTCTGTGAAATCATCTCACAGAGTTGCAGCTTTCCCCTCAAGAAGCCTTTCGCTAAGACAGTTCTTGTGGAATTGGCAAAGTGATATTTGAAAGCCCGTAGAGGGCTATGGTGAAAAAGGAAATATCCTCAGATGAAATCTGGAAAGAAGCTTTCTGAGAAACTGCTTAGTGTTCTGTTAATTCATCTCACAGAGTTACATCTGTATTTCGTGGATCTCTTTGCTAGCCTTATTTCTGTGGAGTCTGAGAACAGATATTTCGGATCCCTTTGAAGACTATAGGGCCACAGGAAATATCCTCCGATAAGAAAGAGAAAGAAGCTTTCTGAGAAACTTCTTTGTGTTCTGTGAAATCATCTCACAGAGTTGCAGCTTTCTCCTCAAGAAGCCTTTCGCTAAGACAGTTCTTGTGGAATTGGCAAAGTGATATTTGGAAGCCCATAGAGGGCTATGGTGAAAAAGGAAATATCCTCAGATGAAATCTGGAAAGAAGCTTTCTGAGAAACTGCTTAGTGTTCTGTTAATTCATCTCACAGAGTTACATCTGTATTTCGTGGATCTCTTTGCTAGCCTTATTTCTGTGGAATCTGAGAACAGATATTTCGGATCCCTTTGAAGACTATAGGGCCAAAGGAAATATCCTCCGATAACAAAGGGAAAGAAGCTTTCTGAGATACTTCTTTGTGTTCTGTGAAATCATCTCACAGAGTTGCAGCTTTCCCCTCAAGAAGCCTTTCGCTAAGACAGTTCTTGTGGAATTGGCAAAGTGATATTTGGAAGCCCATAGAGGGCTATGGTGAAAAAGGAAATATCCTCAGATGAAATCTGGAAAGAAGCTTTCTGAGAAACTGCTTAGTGTTCTGTTAATTCATCTCACAGAGTTACATCTGTATTTCGTGGATCTCTTTGCTAGCCTTATTTCTGTGGAATCTGTGAACAGATATTTCGGATCCTTTTGAAGACTATAGGGCCAAAGGAAATATCCTCTGAAAACAAAGAGAAAGAAGCTTTCTGAGAAACTTCTTTGTGTTCTGTGAAATCATCTCACAGAGTTACAGCTTTCCCCTCAAGGAGTCTTTCGCTAAGATAGTTCTTGTGAAATTGGCAAAGTGATATCTGGAAGCCCATAGAGGGCTATGGTGAAAAAGGAAATATCCTCAGATGAAATCTGGAAAGAAGCTTTCTGAGAAACTGCTTAGTGTTCTGTTAATTCATCTCACAGAGTTACATCTGTATTTCGTGGATCTCTTTGCTAGCCTTATTTCTGTGGAATCTGAGAACAGATATTTCGGATCCCTTTGAAGACTATAGGGCCAAAGGAAATATCCTCCGATAACAAAGAGAAAGAAGCTTTCTGAGAAGCTTCTTTGTGTTCTGTGAAATCATCTCACAGAGTTGCAGCTTTCCCCTCAAGAAGCCTTTCGCTAAGACAGTTCTTGTGGAATTGGCAAAGTGATATTTGGAAGCCCATACAGGGCTATGGTGAAAAAGGAAATATCCTCAGATGAAATCTGGAAAGAAGCTTTCTGAGAAACTGCTTAGTGTTCTGTTAATTCATCTCACAGAGTTACATCTGTACTTCGTGGATCTCTTTGCTAGCCTTATTTCTGTGGAATCTGAGAAAAGATATTTCGGATCCCTTTGAAGACTATAGGGCCAAAGGAAATATCCTCCGATAACAAAGAGAAAGAAGCTTTCTGAGAAACTTCGTTGTGTTCTGTGAAATCATCTCACAGAGTTACAGCTTTCCCCTCAAGGAGCCTTTCGCTAAGACAGTTCTTTTGAAATTGGCAAAGTGATATTTGGAAGCCCATAGAGGGCTATGGTGAAAAAGGAAATATCCTCAGAGGAAATCTGGAAAGAAGCTTTCTGAGAAACTGCTTAGTGTTCTGTTAATTCATCTCACAGTGTTACATATGTAAGTCATGGATCTCTTTGCTAGCCTTATTTCTGTGGAATCTGAGAACAGATATTTCAGATCCCTTTGAAGACTATAGGGCCAAAGGAAATATCCTCCGATAACAAAGAGAAAGAAGCTTTCTGAGAAACTTCTTTTTGTTCTGTGAAATCATCTCACAGAGTTACAGCTTTCCTCTCAAGAAGCCTTTCGTTAAGACAGTTCTTGTGGAATTGGCAAAGTGATATTTGGAAGCCCATAGAGGGCTATGGTGAAAAAGGAAATATCCTCAGATGAAATCTGGAAAGAAGCTTTCTGAGAAACTGCTTAGTGTTCTGTTAATTCATCTCACAGAGTTACATCTGTATTTCGTGGATCTCTTTGCTAGCCTTATTTCTGTGGAATCTGAGAAAAGATATTTCGGATCCCTTTAAGGACTATAGGGCCAAAGGAAATATCCTCCGATAACAAAGAGAAAGAAGCTTTCTGAGAAACTTCGTTGTGTTCTGTGAAATCATCTCACAGAGTTACAGCTTTCCCCTCACGGAGCCTTTCGCTAAGACAGTTCTTTTGAAATTGGCAAAGTGATATTTGGAAGCCCATAGAGGGCTATGGTGAAAAAGGAAATATCCTCAGAGGAAATCTGGAAAGAAGCTTTCTGAGAAACTGCTTAGTGTTCTGTTAATTCATCTCACAGTGTTACATCTGTATTTCATGGATCTCTTTGCTAGCCTTATTTCTGTGGAATCTGAGAACAGATATTTCAGATCCCTTTGAAGACTATAGGGCCAAAGGAATTATCCTCCGATAACAAAGAGAAAGAAGCTTTCTGAGAAAGTTCGTTGTGTTCTGTGAAATCATCTCACATAGTTGCAGCTTTCCCCTCAAGAAGCCTTTCGCTAAGACAGTTCTTGTGGAATTGGCAAAGTGATATTTGAAAGCCCGTAGAGGGCTATGGTGAAAAAGGAAATATCCTCAGATGAAAAATGGAAAGAAGCTTTCTGAGAAACTGCTTAGTGTTCTGTTAATTCATCTCACAGAGTTACATCTGTATTTCGTGGATCTCTTTGCTAGCCTTATTTCTGTGGAATCTGAGAACAGATATTTCGGATCCCTTTGAAGACTATAGGGCCAAAGGAAATATCTTCCGATAACAAAGAGAAAGAAGCTTTCTGAGAAGCTTCTTTGTGTTCTGTGAAATCATCTCACAGAGTTACAGCTTTCCCCTCAAGAAGCCTTTCGCTAAGACAGTTCTTGTGGAATTGGCAAAGTGATATTTGGAAGCCCCTAGGGGGCTATGGTGAAAAAGGAAATATCCTCAGATGAAATCTGGAAAGAAGGTTTCTGAGAAACTGCTTATGTTCTGTTAATTCATCTCACAGAGTTACATCTGTATTTCTTGGATCTCTTTGCTAGCCTTATTTCTGTGGAATCTGAGAAAAGATATTTCGGATCCCTTTGAAGACTATAGGGCCAAAGGAAATATCCTCCGATAACAAAGAGAAAGAAGCTTTCTGAGAAACTTCGTTGTGTTCTGTGAAATCATCTCACAGAGTTACAGCTTTCCCCTCACGGAGCCTTTCGCTAAGACAGTTCTTTTGAAATTGGCAAAGTGATATTTGGAAGCCCATAGAGGGCTATGGTGAAAAAGGAAATATCCTCAGAGGAAATCTGGAAAGAAGCTTTTGAGAAACTGCTTAGTGTTCTGTTAATTCATCTCACAGTGTTACATATGTAAGTCATGGATCTCTTTGCTAGCCTTATTTCTGTGGAATCTGAGAACAGATATTTCAGATCCCTTTGAAGACTATAGGGCCAAAGGAAATATCCTCCGATAACAAAGAGAAAGAAGCTTTCTGAGAAACTTCTTTGTGTTCTGTGAAATCATCTCACAGAGTTACAGCTTTCCTCTCAAGAAGCCTTTCGCTAAGACAGTTCTTGTGGAATTGGCAAGGTGATATTTGGAAGCCCATAGAGGGCTATGGTGAAAAAGGAAATATCCTCAAATGAAATCTGGAAAGAAGCTTTCTGAGAAACTGCTTAGTGTTCTGTTAATTCATCTCACAGAGTTACATCTGTATTTCGTGGATCTCTTTGCTAGCCTTATTTCTGTGAAATCTGAGAACAGATATTTCGGATCCCTTTGAAGACTATAGGGCCAAAGGAAATATCCTCCGATAACAAAGAGAAAGAAGCTTTCTGAGAAAGTTCGTTGTGTTCTGTGATATCATCTCACAGAGTTACAGCTTTCCCCTCACGGGGCCTTTCGCTAAGACAGTTCTTTTGAAATTGGCAAAGTGATATTTGGAAACCCATAGAGGGCTATGGTGAAAAAAGAAATATCCTCAGAGGAAATCTGGAAAGAAGCTTTCTGAGAAACTGCTTAGTGTTCTGTTAATTCATCTCACAGTGTTACATCTGTATTTCGTGGATCTCTTTGCTAGCCTTATTTCTGTGGAATCTGAGAACAGATATTTCAGATCCCTTTGAAGACTTGAGGGCCAAAGGAAATATCCTCCGATAACAAAGGGAAAGAAGCTTTCTGAGAAAGTTCGTTGTGTTCTGTGAAATCATCTCACAGAGTTGCAGCTTTCCCCTCAAGAATCCTTTCACTAAGACAGTTATTGTGGAATTGGCAAAGTGATATTTGAAAGCCCGTAGAGGGCTACGGTGAAAAAGGAAATATCCTCAGATGAAATCTGGAAAGAAGCTTTCTGAGAAACTGCTTAGTGTTCTGTTAATTCATCTCACAGAGTTACATCTGTATTTCGTGGATCTCTTTGCTAGCCTTATTTCTGTGGAATCTGAGAACAGATATTTCGGATCCCTATGAAGACTATAGGGCCAAAGGAAATATCCTCCGATAACAAAGAGAAAGAAGCTTTCTGAGAAACTTCTTTGTGTTCTGTGAAATCATCTCACGGAGTTACAGCTTTCCCCTCAAGAAGCCTTTCGCTAAGACAGTTCTTGTGGAATTAGCAAAGTGATATTTGGAAGCCCATAGAGGGCTATGGTGAAAAAGGAAATATCCTCAGATGAAATCTGGAAAGAAGCTTTCTGAGAAACTGCTTAGTGTTCTGTTAATTCATCTCACAGTGTTACATATGTAAGTCATGGATCTCTTTGCTAGCCTTATTTCTGTGGAATCTGAGAACAGATATTTCAGATCCCTTTGAAGACTATAGGGCCAAAGGAAATATCCTCCGATAACAAAGAGAAAGAAGCTTTCTGAGAAACTTCTTTGTGTTCTGTGAAATCATCTCACAGAGTTACAGCTTTCCTCTCAAGAAGCCTTTCGTTAAGACAGTTCTTGTGGAATTGGCAAAGTGATATCTGGAAGCCCATAGAGGGCTATGGTGAAAAAGGAAATATCCTCAAATGAAATCTGGAAAGAAGCTTTCTGAGAAACTGCTTAGTGTTCTGTTAATTCATCTCACAGAGTTACATCTGTATTTCGTGGATCTCTTTGCTAGCCTTATTTCTGTGAAATCTGAGAACAGATATTTCGGATCCCTTTGAAGACTATAGGGCCAAAGGAAATATCCTCCGATAACAAACCGAAAGAAGCTTTCTGAGAAACTTCGTTGTGTTCTGTGAAATCATCTCACAGAGTTACAGCTTTCCCCTCACGGGGCCTTTCGCTAAGACAGTTCTTTTGAAATTGGCAAAGTGATATTTGGAAACCCATAGAGGGCTATGGTGAAAAAAGAAATATCCTCAGAGGAAATCTGGAAAGAAGCTTTCTGAGAAACTGCTTAGTGTTCTGTTAATTCATCTCACAGAGTTACATCTGTATTTCGTGGATCTCTTTGCTCGCCTTATTTCTGTGGAATCTGAGAACAGATATTTCGGATCCCTATGAAGACTATAGGGCCAAAGGAAATATCCTCCGATAACAAAGAGAAAGAAGCTTTCTGAGAAACTTCGTTGTGTTCTGTGAAATCATCTCACAGAGTTACAGCTTTCCCCTCAAGAAGCCTTTCGCTAAGACAGTTCTTGTGGAATTGGCTAAGTGATATTTGGAAGCCCTTAGAGGGCTATGGTGAAAAAGGAAATACCCTCAGATGAAATCTGGAAAGAAGCTTTCTGAGAAACTGCTTAGTGTTCTGTTAATTCATCTCACAGAGTTACATCTGTATTTCGTAGATCTCTTTGCTAGCCTTATTTCTGTGGAATCTGAGAAAAGATATTTCGGATCCCTTTAAAGACTATAGGGCCAAAGGAAATATCCTCCGATAACAAAGAGAAAGAAGCTTTCTGAGAAACTTCGTTGTGTTCTGTGAAATCATCTCACAGAGTGACAGCTTTCCCCTCACGGAGCCTTTCGCTAAGACAGTTCTTTTGAAATTGGCAAAGTGATATTTGGAAGACCATAGAGGGCTATGGTGAAAAAGGAAATATCCTCAGATGAAATCTGGAAAGAAGCTTTCTGAGAAACTGCTTAGTGTTCTGTTAATTCATCTCACAGAGTTACATCTGTATTTCGTGGATCTCTTTGCTAGCCTTATTTCTGTTGAATCTGAGAACAGATATTTCGGATCCTTTTGAAGACTATAGGGCCAAAGGAAATATCCTCTGAAAACAAAGAGAAAGAAGCTTTCTGAGAAACTTCTTTGTGTTCTGTGAAATCATCTCACAGAGTTACAGCTTTCCCCTCAAGGAGTCTTTCGCTAAGACAGTTCTTGTGGAATTGACAAAGTGATATCTGGAAGCCCATAGAGGGCTATGGTGAAAAAGGAAATATCCTCAGATGAAATCTGGAAAGAAGCTTTCTGAGAAACTGCTTAGTGTTCTGTTAATTCATCTCACAGAGTTACATCTGTATTTCGTGGATCTCTTTGCTAGCCTTATTTCTGGGGAATCTGAGAACAGATATTTCGGATCCCTTTGAAGACTATAGGGCCAAAGGAAATATCCTCCGATAACAAAGAGAAAGAAGCTTTCTGAGAAACTTCTTTGTGTTCTGTGAAATCATCTCACAGAGTTACAGCTTTCCCCTCAAGAAGCCTTTCGCTAAGACAGTTCTTGTGGAATTGGCAAAGTGATATTTGGAAGCCCATAGAGGGCTATGGTGAAAAAGGAAATATCCTCAGATGAAATCTGGAAAGAAGCTTTCTGAGAAACTGCTTAGTGTTCTGTTAATTCATCTCACAGAGTTACATCTGTATTTCGTGGATCTCTTTGCTAGCCTTATTTCTGTGGAATCTGAGAAAAGATATTTCGGATCCCTTTGAAGACTATAGGGCCAAAGGAAATATCCTCCGATAACAAAGACAAAGAAGCTTTCTGAGAAACTTCGTTGTGTTCTGTGAAATCATCTCACAGAGTTACAGCTTTCGCCTCACGGAGCCTTTCGCTAAGACAGTTCTTTTGAAATTGGCAAAGTGATATTTGGAAGCCCATAGAGGGCTATGGTGAAAAAGGAAATATCCTCAGAGGAAATCTGGAAAGAAGCTTTCTGAGAAACTGCTTAGTGTTCTGTTAATTCATCTCACAGTGTTACATCTGTATTTCATGGATCTCTTTGCTAGCCTTATTTCTGTGGAATCTGAGAACAGATATTTCGGATCCCTTTGAAGACTATAGGGCCAAAGGAAATATCCTCCGATAACAAAGGGAAAGAACCTTTCTGAGAAACTTCTTTGTGTTCTGTGAAATCATCTCACAGAGTTGCAGCTTTCCCCTCAAGAAGCCTTTCGCTAAGACAGTTCTTGTGGAATTGGCAAAGTGATATTTGGAAGCCCATAGAGGGCTATGGTGAAAAAGGAAATATCCTCAGATGAAATCTGGAAAGAAGCTTTCTGAGAAACTGCTTAGTGTTCTGTTAATTCATCTCACAGAGTTACATCTGTATTTCGTGGATCTCTTTGCTAGCCTTATTTCTGTGGAATCTGAGAAAAGATATTTCGGATCCCTTTGAAGACTATAGGGCCAAAGGAAATATCCTCCGATAACAAAGACAAAGAAGCTTTCTGAGAAACTTCTTTGTGTTCTGTGAAATCATCTCACAGAGTTGCAGCTTTCCCCTCAAGAAGCCTTTCGCTAAGTCAGTTCTTGTGGAATTGGCAAAGTGATATTTGGAAGCCCATAGAGGGCTATGGTGAAAAAGGAAATATCCAGAGATGAAATCTTGAAAGAAGCTTTCTGAGAAACTGCTTAGTGTTCTGTTAATTCATCTCACAGACTTACATCTGTATTTCGTGGATCTCTTTGCTAGCCTTATTTCTGTTGAATCTGAGAACAGATATTTCGGATCCTTTTGAAGATTATAGGGCTAAAGGAAATATCCTCTGAAAACAAAGAAAAAGAAGCTTTCTGAGAAACTTCTTTGTGTTGTGTGAAATCATCTCACAGAGTTACAGCTTTCCCCTCAAGGAGTCTTTCGCTAAGACAGTTCTTGTGGAATTGGCAAAGTGATACCTGGAAGCCCATAGAGGGCTATTTTGAAAAAGGAAATATCCTCAGATGAAATCTGGAAAGAAACTTTCTGAGAAACTGCTTAGTGTTCTGTTAATTCATCTCACAGAGTTACATCTGTATTTCGTGGATCTCTTTGCTAGCCTTATTTCTGTGGAATCTGAGAACAGATATTTCGGATCCCTTTGAAGACTATAGGGCCAAAGGAAATATCCTCCGATAACAAAGAGAAAGAAGCTTTCTGAGAAACTTCGTTGTGCTCTGTGAAATCATCTCACAGATTACAGCTTTCCCCTCACGGAGCCTTTCGCTAAGACACTTCTTTTGAAATTGGCAAAGTGATATTTGGAAACCCATAGAGGGCTATGGTGAAAAAAGAAATATCCTCAGAGGAAATCTGGAAAGAAGCTTTCTGAGAAACTGCTTAGTGTTCTGTTAATTCATCTCACAGTGTTACATCTGTATTTCGTGGATCTCTTTGCTAGCCTTATTTCTGTGGAATCTGAGAACAGATATTTCAGATCCCTTTGAAGACTATAGGGCCAAAGGAAATATCCTCCGATAACAAAGAGAAAGAAGCTTTCTGAGAAAGTTCGTTGTGTTCTGTGAAATCATCTCACAGAGTTGCAGCTTTCCCCTCAAGAAGCCTTTCGCTAAGACAGTTCTTGTGGAATTGGCAAAGTGATATTTGGAAGCCCATAGAGGGCTATGGTGAAAAAGGAAATATCCTCAGATGAAATCTGGAAAGAAGCTTTCTGAGAAACTGCTTAGTGTTCTGTTAATTCATCTCACAGAGTTACATCTGTATTTCGTGGATCTCTTTGCTAGCCTTATTTCTGTGGAATCTGAGAACAGATATTTCGGATCCCTTTGAAGACTATAGGGCCAAAGGAAATATCCTCCGATAACAAAGGGAAAGAAGCTTTCTGAGATACTTCTTTGTGTTCTGTGAAATCATCTCACAGAGTTGCAGCTTTCCCCTCAAGAAGCCTTTCGCTAAGACAGTTCTTGTGGAATTGGCAAAGTGATATTTGGAAGCCCATAGAGGGCTATGGTGAAAAAGGAAATATCCTCAGATGAAATCTGGAAAGAAGCTTTCTGAGAAACTGCTTAGTGTTCTGTTAATTCATCTCACAGAGTTACATCTGTATTTCGTGGATCTCTTTGCTAGCCTTATTTCTGTGGAGTCTGAGAACAGATATTTCGGATCCCTTTGAAGACTATAGGGCCACAGGAAATATCCTCCGATAAGAAAGAGAAAGAAGCTTTCTGAGAAACTTCTTTGTGTTCTGTGAAATCATCTCACAGAGTTGCAGCTTTCTCCTCAAGAAGCCTTTCGCTAAGACAGTTCTTGTGGAATTGGCAAAGTGATATTTGGAAGCCCATAGAGGGCTATGGTGAAAAAGGAAATATCCTCAGATGAAATCTGGAAAGAAGCTTTCTGAGAAACTGCTTAGTGTTCTGTTAATTCATCTCACAGAGTTACATCTGTATTTCGTGGATCTCTTTGCTAGCCTTATTTCTGTGGAATCTGAGAACAGATATTTCGGATCCCTTTGAAGACTATAGGGCCAAAGGAAATATCCTCCGATAACAAAGGGAAAGAAGCTTTCTGAGATACTTCTTTGTGTTCTGTGAAATCATCTCACAGAGTTGCAGCTTTCCCCTCAAGAAGCCTTTCGCTAAGACAGTTCTTGTGGAATTGGCAAAGTGATATTTGGAAGCCCATAGAGGGCTATGGTGAAAAAGGAAATATCCTCAGATGAAATCTGGAAAGAAGCTTTCTGAGAAACTGCTTAGTGTTCTGTTAATTCATCTCACAGAGTTACATCTGTATTTCGTGGATCTCTTTGCTAGCCTTATTTCTGTGGAATCTGTGAACAGATATTTCGGATCCTTTTGAAGACTATAGGGCCAAAGGAAATATCCTCTGAAAACAAAGAGAAAGAAGCTTTCTGAGAAACTTCTTTGTGTTCTGTGAAATCATCTCACAGAGTTACAGCTTTCCCCTCAAGGAGTCTTTCGCTAAGATAGTTCTTGTGAAATTGGCAAAGTGATATCTGGAAGCCCATAGAGGGCTATGGTGAAAAAGGAAATATCCTCAGATGAAATCTGGAAAGAAGCTTTCTGAGAAACTGCTTAGTGTTCTGTTAATTCATCTCACAGAGTTACATCTGTATTTCGTGGATCTCTTTGCTAGCCTTATTTCTGTGAAATCTGAGAACAGATATTTCGGATCCCTTTGAAGACTATAGGGCCAAAGGAAATATCCTCCGATAACAAAGACAAAGAAGCTTTCTGAGAAAGTTCGTTGTGTTCTGTGATATCATCTCACAGAGTTACAGCTTTCCCCTCACGGGGCCTTTCGCTAAGACAGTTCTTTTGAAATTGGCAAAGTGATATTTGGAAACCCATAGAGGGCTATGGTGAAAAAAGAAATATCCTCAGAGGAAATCTGGAAAGAAGCTTTCTGAGAAACTGCTTAGTGTTCTGTTAATTCATCTCACAGTGTTACATCTGTATTTCGTGGATCTCTTTGCTAGCCTTATTTCTGTGGAATCTGAGAACAGATATTTCAGATCCCTTTGAAGACTTGAGGGCCAAAGGAAATATCCTCCGATAACAAAGGGAAAGAAGCTTTCTGAGAAAGTTCGTTGTGTTCTGTGAAATCATCTCACAGAGTTGCAGCTTTCCCCTCAAGAATCCTTTCACTAAGACAGTTATTGTGGAATTGGCAAAGTGATATTTGAAAGCCCGTAGAGGGCTACGGTGAAAAAGGAAATATCCTCAGATGAAATCTGGAAAGAAGCTTTCTGAGAAACTGCTTAGTGTTCTGTTAATTCATCTCACAGAGTTACATCTGTATTTCGTGGATCTCTTTGCTAGCCTTATTTCTGTGGAATCTGAGAACAGATATTTCGGATCCCTATGAAGACTATAGGGCCAAAGGAAATATCCTCCGATAACAAAGAGAAAGAAGCTTTCTGAGAAACTTCTTTGTGTTCTGTGAAATCATCTCACGGAGTTACAGCTTTCCCCTCAAGAAGCCTTTCGCTAAGACAGTTCTTGTGGAATTAGCAAAGTGATATTTGGAAGCCCATAGAGGGCTATGGTGAAAAAGGAAATATCCTCAGATGAAATCTGGAAAGAAGCTTTCTGAGAAACTGCTTAGTGTTCTGTTAATTCATCTCACAGTGTTACATATGTAAGTCATGGATCTCTTTGCTAGCCTTATTTCTGTGGAATCTGAGAACAGATATTTCAGATCCCTTTGAAGACTATAGGGCCAAAGGAAATATCCTCCGATAACAAAGAGAAAGAAGCTTTCTGAGAAACTTCTTTGTGTTCTGTGAAATCATCTCACAGAGTTACAGCTTTCCTCTCAAGAAGCCTTTCGTTAAGACAGTTCTTGTGGAATTGGCAAAGTGATATCTGGAAGCCCATAGAGGGCTATGGTGAAAAAGGAAATATCCTCAAATGAAATCTGGAAAGAAGCTTTCTGAGAAACTGCTTAGTGTTCTGTTAATTCATCTCACAGAGTTACATCTGTATTTCGTGGATCTCTTTGCTAGCCTTATTTCTGTGAAATCTGAGAACAGATATTTCGGATCCCTTTGAAGACTATAGGGCCAAAGGAAATATCCTCCGATAACAAACCGAAAGAAGCTTTCTGAGAAACTTCGTTGTGTTCTGTGAAATCATCTCACAGAGTTACAGCTTTCCCCTCACGGGGCCTTTCGCTAAGACAGTTCTTTTGAAATTGGCAAAGTGATATTTGGAAACCCATAGAGGGCTATGGTGAAAAAAGAAATATCCTCAGAGGAAATCTGGAAAGAAGCTTTCTGAGAAACTGCTTAGTGTTCTGTTAATTCATCTCACAGAGTTACATCTGTATTTCGTGGATCTCTTTGCTCGCCTTATTTCTGTGGAATCTGAGAACAGATATTTCGGATCCCTATGAAGACTATAGGGCCAAAGGAAATATCCTCCGATAACAAAGAGAAAGAAGCTTTCTGAGAAACTTCGTTGTGTTCTGTGAAATCATCTCACAGAGTTACAGCTTTCCCCTCAAGAAGCCTTTCGCTAAGACAGTTCTTGTGGAATTGGCTAAGTGATATTTGGAAGCCCTTAGAGGGCTATGGTGAAAAAGGAAATACCCTCAGATGAAATCTGGAAAGAAGCTTTCTGAGAAACTGCTTAGTGTTCTGTTAATTCATCTCACAGAGTTACATCTGTATTTCGTAGATCTCTTTGCTAGCCTTATTTCTGTGGAATCTGAGAAAAGATATTTCGGATCCCTTTAAAGACTATAGGGCCAAAGGAAATATCCTCCGATAACAAAGAGAAAGAAGCTTTCTGAGAAACTTCGTTGTGTTCTGTGAAATCATCTCACAGAGTGACAGCTTTCCCCTCACGGAGCCTTTCGCTAAGACAGTTCTTTTGAAATTGGCAAAGTGATATTTGGAAGACCATAGAGGGCTATGGTGAAAAAGGAAATATCCTCAGATGAAATCTGGAAAGAAGCTTTCTGAGAAACTGCTTAGTGTTCTGTTAATTCATCTCACAGAGTTACATCTGTATTTCGTGGATCTCTTTGCTAGCCTTATTTC
This sequence comes from Macaca nemestrina, assembly GCF_043159975.1. NCBI lineage: Eukaryota > Metazoa > Chordata > Mammalia > Primates > Cercopithecidae > Macaca > Macaca nemestrina. The sequence continues at coordinate 65,168,728 of NC_092136.1, read as the reverse complement.
TGTTGAATCTGAGAACAGATATTTCGGATCCTTTTGAAGACTATAGGGCCAAAGGAAATATCCTCTGAAAACAAAGAGAAAGAAGCTTTCTGAGAAACTTCTTTGTGTTCTGTGAAATCATCTCACAGAGTTACAGCTTTCCCCTCAAGGAGTCTTTCGCTAAGACAGTTCTTGTGGAATTGACAAAGTGATATCTGGAAGCCCATAGAGGGCTATGGTGAAAAAGGAAATATCCTCAGATGAAATCTGGAAAGAAGCTTTCTGAGAAACTGCTTAGTGTTCTGTTAATTCATCTCACAGAGTTACATCTGTATTTCGTGGATCTCTTTGCTAGCCTTATTTCTGGGGAATCTGAGAACAGATATTTCGGATCCCTTTGAAGACTATAGGGCCAAAGGAAATATCCTCCGATAACAAAGAGAAAGAAGCTTTCTGAGAAACTTCTTTGTGTTCTGTGAAATCATCTCACAGAGTTACAGCTTTCCCCTCAAGAAGCCTTTCGCTAAGACAGTTCTTGTGGAATTGGCAAAGTGATATTTGGAAGCCCATAGAGGGCTATGGTGAAAAAGGAAATATCCTCAGATGAAATCTGGAAAGAAGCTTTCTGAGAAACTGCTTAGTGTTCTGTTAATTCATCTCACAGAGTTACATCTGTATTTCGTGGATCTCTTTGCTAGCCTTATTTCTGTGGAATCTGAGAACAGATATTTCGGATCCCTATGAAGACTATAGGGCCAAAGGAAATATCCTCCGATAACAAAGAGAAAGAAGCTTTCTGAGAAACTTCTTTGTGTTCTGTGAAATCATCTCACAGAGTTACTGCTTTCCCCTCAAGAAGACTTTCGCTAAGACAGTTCTTGTGGAATTGGCAAAGTGATATTTGGAAGCCCATAGAGGGCTATGGTGAAAAAGGAAATATCCTCAGATGAAATCTGGAAAGAAGCTTTCTGAGAAACTGCTTAGTGTTCTGTTAATTCATCTCACAGAGTTACATCTGTATTTCGTGGATCTCTTTGCTAGCCTTATTTCTGTGGAATCTGAGAAAAGATATTTCGGATCCCTTTGAAGACTATAGGGCCAAAGGAAATATCCTCCGATAACAAAGACAAAGAAGCTTTCTGAGAAACTTCGTTGTGTTCTGTGAAATCATCTCACAGAGTTACAGCTTTCGCCTCACGGAGCCTTTCGCTAAGACAGTTCTTTTGAAATTGGCAAAGTGATATTTGGAAGCCCATAGAGGGCTATGGTGAAAAAGGAAATATCCTCAGAGGAAATCTGGAAAGAAGCTTTCTGAGAAACTGCTTAGTGTTCTGTTAATTCATCTCACAGTGTTACATCTGTATTTCATGGATCTCTTTGCTAGCCTTATTTCTGTGGAATCTGAGAACAGATATTTCGGATCCCTTTGAAGACTATAGGGCCAAAGGAAATATCCTCCGATAACAAAGGGAAAGAACCTTTCTGAGAAACTTCTTTGTGTTCTGTGAAATCATCTCACAGAGTTGCAGCTTTCCCCTCAAGAAGCCTTTCGCTAAGACAGTTCTTGTGGAATTGGCAAAGTGATATTTGGAAGCCCATAGAGGGCTATGGTGAAAAAGGAAATATCCTCAGATGAAATCTGGAAAGAAGCTTTCTGAGAAACTGCTTAGTGTTCTGTTAATTCATCTCACAGAGTTACATCTGTATTTCGTGGATCTCTTTGCTAGCCTTATTTCTGTGGAATCTGAGAAAAGATATTTCGGATCCCTTTGAAGACTATAGGGCCAAAGGAAATATCCTCCGATAACAAAGACAAAGAAGCTTTCTGAGAAACTTCTTTGTGTTCTGTGAAATCATCTCACAGAGTTGCAGCTTTCCCCTCAAGAAGCCTTTCGCTAAGTCAGTTCTTGTGGAATTGGCAAAGTGATATTTGGAAGCCCATAGAGGGCTATGGTGAAAAAGGAAATATCCAGAGATGAAATCTTGAAAGAAGCTTTCTGAGAAACTGCTTAGTGTTCTGTTAATTCATCTCACAGACTTACATCTGTATTTCGTGGATCTCTTTGCTAGCCTTATTTCTGTTGAATCTGAGAACAGATATTTCGGATCCTTTTGAAGATTATAGGGCTAAAGGAAATATCCTCTGAAAACAAAGAAAAAGAAGCTTTCTGAGAAACTTCTTTGTGTTGTGTGAAATCATCTCACAGAGTTACAGCTTTCCCCTCAAGGAGTCTTTCGCTAAGACAGTTCTTGTGGAATTGGCAAAGTGATACCTGGAAGCCCATAGAGGGCTATTTTGAAAAAGGAAATATCCTCAGATGAAATCTGGAAAGAAACTTTCTGAGAAACTGCTTAGTGTTCTGTTAATTCATCTCACAGAGTTACATCTGTATTTCGTGGATCTCTTTGCTAGCCTTATTTCTGTGGAATCTGAGAACAGATATTTCGGATCCCTTTGAAGACTATAGGGCCAAAGGAAATATCCTCCGATAACAAAGAGAAAGAAGCTTTCTGAGAAACTTCGTTGTGCTCTGTGAAATCATCTCACAGATTACAGCTTTCCCCTCACGGAGCCTTTCGCTAAGACACTTCTTTTGAAATTGGCAAAGTGATATTTGGAAACCCATAGAGGGCTATGGTGAAAAAAGAAATATCCTCAGAGGAAATCTGGAAAGAAGCTTTCTGAGAAACTGCTTAGTGTTCTGTTAATTCATCTCACAGTGTTACATCTGTATTTCGTGGATCTCTTTGCTAGCCTTATTTCTGTGGAATCTGAGAACAGATATTTCAGATCCCTTTGAAGACTATAGGGCCAAAGGAAATATCCTCCGATAACAAAGAGAAAGAAGCTTTCTGAGAAAGTTCGTTGTGTTCTGTGAAATCATCTCACAGAGTTGCAGCTTTCCCCTCAAGAAGCCTTTCGCTAAGACAGTTCTTGTGGAATTGGCAAAGTGATATTTGGAAGCCCATAGAGGGCTATGGTGAAAAAGGAAATATCCTCAGATGAAATCTGGAAAGAAGCTTTCTGAGAAACTGCTTAGTGTTCTGTTAATTCATCTCACAGAGTTACATCTGTATTTCGTGGATCTCTTTGCTAGCCTTATTTCTGTGGAATCTGAGAACAGATATTTCGGATCCCTTTGAAGACTATAGGGCCAAAGGAAATATCCTCCGATAACAAAGGGAAAGAAGCTTTCTGAGATACTTCTTTGTGTTCTGTGAAATCATCTCACAGAGTTGCAGCTTTCCCCTCAAGAAGCCTTTCGCTAAGACAGTTCTTGTGGAATTGGCAAAGTGATATTTGGAAGCCCATAGAGGGCTATGGTGAAAAAGGAAATATCCTCAGATGAAATCTGGAAAGAAGCTTTCTGAGAAACTGCTTAGTGTTCTGTTAATTCATCTCACAGAGTTATATCTGTATTTCGTGGATCTCTTTGCTAGCCTTATTTCTGTGGAATCTGTGAACAGATATTTCGGATCCTTTTGAAGACTATAGGGCCAAAGGAAATATCCTCTGAAAACAAAGAGAAAGAAGCTTTCTGAGAAACTTCTTTGTGTTCTGTGAAATCATCTCACAGAGTTACAGCTTTCCCCTCAAGGAGTCTTTCGCTAAGACAGTTCTTGTGGAATTGGCAAAGTGATATCTGGAAGCCCATAGAGGGCTATGGTGAAAAAGGAAATATCCTCAGATGAAATCTGGAAAGAAGCTTTCTGAGAAACTGCTTAGTGTTCTGTTAATTCATCTCACAGAGTTACATCTGTATTTCGTGGATCTCTTTGCTAGCCTTATTTCTGTGGAATCTGAGAACAGATATTTCGGATCCCTTTGAAGACTATAGGGCCAAAGGAAATATCCTCCGATAACAAAGAGAAAGAAGCTTTCTGAGAAACTTCTTTGTGTTCTGTGAAATCATCTCACAGAATTACAGCTTTCCCCTCAAGAAGCCTTTCGCTAAGACAGTTCTTGTGGAATTGGCAAAGTGATATTTGGAAGCCCATAGAGGGCTATGGTGAAAAAGGAAATATCCTCAGATGAAATCTGGAAAGAAGCTTTCTGAGAAACTGCTTAGTGTTCTGTTAATTCATCTCACAGAGTTACATCTGTATTTCGTGGATCTCTTTGCTAGCCTTATTTCTGTGGAATCTGAGAAAAGATATTTCGGATCCCTTTGAAGACTATAGGGCCAAAGGAAATATCCTCCGATAACAAAGAGAAAGAAGCTTTCTGAGAAACTTCTTTGTGTTCTGTGAAATCATCTCACAGAGTTACAGCTTTCCTCTCAAGAAGCCTTTCGCTAAGACAGTTCTTGTGGAATTGGAAAAGTGATATTTGGAAGCCCATAGAGGGCTATGGTGAAAAAAGAAATATCCTCAGAGGAAATCTGGAAAGAAGCTTTCTGAGAAACTGCTTAGTGTTCTGTTAATTCATCTCACAGTGTTACATCTGTATTTCGTGGATCTCTTTGCTAGCCTTATTTCTGTGGAATCTGAGAACAGATATTTCAGATCCCTTTGAAGACTATAGGGCCAAAGGAAATATCCTCCGATAACAAAGAGAAAGAAGCTTTCTGAGAAAGTTCGTTGTGTTCTGTGAAATCATCTCGCAGAGTTGCAGCTTTCCCCTCAAGAAGCCTTTCGCTAAGACAGTTCTTGTGGAATTGGCAAAGTGATATTTGAAAGCCCGTAGAGGGCTATGGTGAAAAAGGAAATATCCTCAGATGAAATCTGGAAAGAAGCTTTCTGAGAAACTGCTTAGTGTTCTGTTAATTCATCTCACAGAGTTACATCTGTATTTCGTGGATCTCTTTGATAGCCTTATTTCTGTGGAATCTGAGAACAGATATTTCGGATCCCTTTGAAGACTATAGGGCCAAAGGAAATATCCTCCGATAACAAAGAGAAAGAAGCTTTCTGAGAAACTTCTTTGTGTTCTGTGAAATCATCTCACAGAGTTGCAGCTTTCCCCTCAAGAAGCCTTTCGCTAAGACAGTTCTTGTGGAATTGGCAAAGTGATATTTGGAAGCCCATAGAGGGCTATGGTGAAAAAGGAAATATCCTCAGATGAAATCTGGAAAGAAGCTTTCTGAGAAACTGCTTAGTGTTCTGTTAATTCATCTCACAGAGTTACATCTGTATTTCGTGGATCTCTTTGCTAGCCTTATTTCTGTGGAATCTGAGAACAGATATTTCGGATCCCTTTGAAGACTATAGGGCCAAAGGAAATATCCTCCGATAATAAAGGGAAAGAAGCTTTCTGAGATACTTCTTTGTGTTCTGTGAAATCATCTCACAGAGTTGCAGCTTTCCCCTCAAGAAGCCTTTCGCTAAGACAGTTCTTGTGGAATTGGCAAAGTGATATTTGGAAGCCCATAGAGGGCTATGGTGAAAAAGGAAATATCCTCAGATGAAATCTGGAAAGAAGCTTTCTGAGAAACTGCTTAGTGTTCTGTTAATTCATCTCACAGAGTTACATCTGTATTTCGTGGATCTCTTTGCTAGCCTTATTTCTGTTGAATCTGAGAACAGATATTTCGGATCCTTTTGAAGACTATAGGGCCAAAGGAAATATCCTCTGAAAACAAAGAGAAAGAAGCTTTCTGAGAAACGTCTTTGTGTTCTGTGAAATCATCTCACAGAGTTACAGCTTTCCCCTCAAGGAGTCTTTCGCTAAGACAGTTCTTGTGGAATTGGCAAAGTGATATCTGGAAGCCCATAGAGGGCTATAGTGAAAAAGGAAATATCCTCAGATGAAATCTGGAAAGAAGCTTTCTGAGAAACTGCTTAGTGTTCTGTTAATTCATCTCACAGAGTTACATCTGTATTTCGTGGATCTCTTTGCTAGCCTTATTTCTGGGGAATCTGAGAACAGATATTTCGGATCCCTTTGAAGACTATAGGGCCAAAGGAAATATCCTCCGATAACAAAGAGAAAGAAGCTTTCTGAGAAACTTCTTTGTGTTCTGTGAAATCATCTCACAGAGTTACAGCTTTCCCCTCAAGAAGCCTTTCGCTAATACAGTTCTTGTGGAATTGGCAAAGTGATATTTGGAAGCCCATAGAGGGCTATGGTGAAAAAGGAAATATCCTCAGATGAAATCTGGAAAGAAGCTTTCTGAGAAACTGCTTAGTGTTCTGTTAATTCATCTCACAGAGTTACATCTGTATTTCGTGGATCTCTTTGCTAGCCTTATTTCTGTGGAATCTGAGAACAGATATTTCGGATCCCTATGAAGACTATAGGGCCAAAGGAAATATCCTCCGATAACAAAGAGAAAGAAGCTTTCTGAGAAACTTCTTTGTGTTCTGTGAAATCATCTAACAGAGTTACTGCTTTCCCCTCAAGAAGACTTTCGCTAAGACAGTTCTTGTGGAATTGGCAAAGTGATATTTGGAAGCCCATAGAGGGCTATGGTGAAAAAGGAAATATCCTCAGATGAAATCTGGAAAGAAGCTTTCTGAGAAACTGCTTAGTGTTCTGTTAATTCATCTCACAGAGTTACATCTGTATTTCGTGGATCTCTTTGCTAGCCTTATTTCTGTGGAATCTGAGAAAAGATATTTCGGATCCCTTTGAAGACTATAGGGCCAAAGGAAATATCCTCCGATAACAAAGGGAAAGAAGCTTTCTGAGATACTTCTTTGTGTTCTGTGAAATCATCTCACAGAGTTGCAGCTTTCCCCTCAAGAAGCCTTTCGCTAAGACAGTTCTTGTGGAATTGGCAAAGTGATATTTGGAAGCCCATAGAGGGCTATGGTGAAAAAGGAAATATCCTCAGATGAAATCTGGAAAGAAGCTTTCTGAGAAACTGCTTAGTGTTCTGTTAATTCATCTCACAGAGTTATATCTGTATTTCGTGGATCTCTTTGCTAGCCTTATTTCTGTGGAATCTGTGAACAGATATTTCGGATCCTTTTGAAGACTATAGGGCCAAAGGAAATATCCTCTGAAAACAAAGAGAAAGAAGCTTTCTGAGAAACTTCTTTGTGTTCTGTGAAATCATCTCACAGAGTTACAGCTTTCCCCTCAAGGAGTCTTTCGCTAAGACAGTTCTTGTGGAATTGGCAAAGTGATATCTGGAAGCCCATAGAGGGCTATGGTGAAAAAGGAAATATCCTCAGATGAAATCTGGAAAGAAGCTTTCTGAGAAACTGCTTAGTGTTCTGTTAATTCATCTCACAGAGTTACATCTGTATTTCGTGGATCTCTTTGCTAGCCTTATTTCTGTGGAATCTGAGAACAGATATTTCGGATCCCTTTGAAGACTATAGGGCCAAAGGAAATATCCTCCGATAACAAAGAGAAAGAAGCTTTCTGAGAAACTTCTTTGTGTTCTGTGAAATCATCTCACAGAATTACAGCTTTCCCCTCAAGAAGCCTTTCGCTAAGACAGTTCTTGTGGAATTGGCAAAGTGATATTTGGAAGCCCATAGAGGGCTATGGTGAAAAAGGAAATATCCTCAGATGAAATCTGGAAAGAAGCTTTCTGAGAAACTGCTTAGTGTTCTGTTAATTCATCTCACAGAGTTACATCTGTATTTCGTGGATCTCTTTGCTAGCCTTATTTCTGTGGAATCTGAGAAAAGATATTTCGGATCCCTTTGAAGACTATAGGGCCAAAGGAAATATCCTCCGATAACAAAGAGAAAGAAGCTTTCTGAGAAACTTCTTTGTGTTCTGTGAAATCATCTCACAGAGTTACAGCTTTCCTCTCAAGAAGCCTTTCGCTAAGACAGTTCTTGTGGAATTGGAAAAGTGATATTTGGAAGCCCATAGAGGGCTATGGTGAAAAAAGAAATATCCTCAGAGGAAATCTGGAAAGAAGCTTTCTGAGAAACTGCTTAGTGTTCTGTTAATTCATCTCACAGTGTTACATCTGTATTTCGTGGATCTCTTTGCTAGCCTTATTTCTGTGGAATCTGAGAACAGATATTTCAGATCCCTTTGAAGACTATAGGGCCAAAGGAAATATCCTCCGATAACAAAGAGAAAGAAGCTTTCTGAGAAAGTTCGTTGTGTTCTGTGAAATCATCTCACAGAGTTGCAGCTTTCCCCTCAAGAAGCCTTTCGCTAAGACAGTTCTTGTGGAATTGGCAAAGTGATATTTGAAAGCCCGTAGAGGGCTATGGTGAAAAAGGAAATATCCTCAGATGAAATCTGGAAAGAAGCTTTCTGAGAAACTGCTTAGTGTTCTGTTAATTCATCTCACAGAGTTACATCTGTATTTCGTGGATCTCTTTGATAGCCTTATTTCTGTGGAATCTGAGAACAGATATTTCAGATCCCTTTGAAGACTATAGGGCCAAAGGAAATATCCTCCGATAACAAAGAGAAAGAAGCTTTCTGAGAAAGTTCGTTGTGTTCTGTGAAATCATCTCACAGAGTTGCAGCTTTCCCCTCAAGAAGCCTTTCGCTAAGACAGTTCTTGTGGAATTGGCAAAGTGATATTTGAAAGCCCGTAGAGGGCTATGGTGAAAAAGGAAATATCCTCAGATGAAATCTGGAAAGAAGCTTTCTGAGAAACTGCTTAGTGTTCTGTTAATTCATCCCACAGAGTTACATCTGTATTTCGTGGATCTCTTTGATAGCCTTATTTCTGTGGAATCTGAGAACAGATATTTCGGATCCCTTTGAAGACTATAGGGCCAAAGGAAATATCCTCCGATAACAAAGAGAAAGAAGCTTTCTGAGAAACTTCTTTGTGTTCTGTGAAATCATCTCACAGAGTTGCAGCTTTCCCCTCAAGAAGCCTTTCGCTAAGACAGTTCTTGTGGAATTGGCAAAGTGATATTTGGAAGCCCATAGAGGGCTATGGTGAAAAAGGAAATATCCTCAGATGAAATCTGGAAAGAAGCTTTCTGAGAAACTGCTTAGTGTTCTGTTAATTCATCTCACAGAGTTACATCTGTATTTCGTGGATCTCTTTGCTAGCCTTATTTCTGTGGAATCTGAGAACAGATATTTCGGATCCCTTTGAAGACTATAGGGCCAAAGGAAATATCCTCCGATAATAAAGGGAAAGAAGCTTTCTGAGATACTTCTTTGTGTTCTGTGAAATCATCTCACAGAGTTGCAGCTTTCCCCTCAAGAAGCCTTTCGCTAAGACAGTTCTTGTGGAATTGGCAAAGTGATATTTGGAAGCCCATAGAGGGCTATGGTGAAAAAGGAAATATCCTCAGATGAAATCTGGAAAGAAGCTTTCTGAGAAACTGCTTAGTGTTCTGTTAATTCATCTCACAGAGTTACATCTGTATTTCGTGGATCTCTTTGCTAGCCTTATTTCTGTTGAATCTGAGAACAGATATTTCGGATCCTTTTGAAGACTATAGGGCCAAAGGAAATATCCTCTGAAAACAAAGAGAAAGAAGCTTTCTGAGAAACGTCTTTGTGTTCTGTGAAATCATCTCACAGAGTTACAGCTTTCCCCTCAAGGAGTCTTTCGCTAAGACAGTTCTTGTGGAATTGGCAAAGTGATATCTGGAAGCCCATAGAGGGCTATAGTGAAAAAGGAAATATCCTCAGATGAAATCTGGAAAGAAGCTTTCTGAGAAACTGCTTAGTGTTCTGTTAATTCATCTCACAGAGTTACATCTGTATTTCGTGGATCTCTTTGCTAGCCTTATTTCTGGGGAATCTGAGAACAGATATTTCGGATCCCTTTGAAGACTATAGGGCCAAAGGAAATATCCTCCGATAACAAAGAGAAAGAAGCTTTCTGAGAAACTTCTTTGTGTTCTGTGAAATCATCTCACAGAGTTGCAGCTTTCCCCTCAAGAAGCCTTTCGCTAAGACAGTTCTTGTGGAATTGGCAAAGTGATATTTGGAAGCCCATAGAGGGCTATGGTGAAAAAGGAAATATCCTCAGATGAAATCTGGAAAGAAGCTTTCTGAGAAACTGCTTAGTGTTCTGTTAATTCATCTCACAGAGTTACATCTGTATTTCGTGGATCTCTTTGCTAGCCTTATTTCTGTGGAATCTGAGAACAGATATTTCGGATCCCTATGAAGACTATAGGGCCAAAGGAAATATCCTCCGATAACAAAGAGAAAGAAGCTTTCTGAGGAACTTCTTTGTGTTCTGTGAAATCATCTAACAGAGTTACTGCTTTCCCCTCAAGAAGACTTTCGCTAAGACAGTTCTTGTGGAATTGGCAAAGTGATATTTGGAAGCCCATAGAGGGCTATGGTGAAAAAGAAAATATCCTCAGATGAAATCTGGAAAGAAGCTTTCTGAGAAACTGCTTAGTGTTCTGTTAATTCATCTCACAGAGTTACATCTGTATTTCGTGGATCTCTTTGCTAGCCTTATTTCTGTGGAATCTGAGAAAAGATATTTCGGATCCCTTTGAAGACTATAGGGCCAAAGGAAATATCCTCCGATAACAAAGACAAAGAAGCTTTCTGAGAAACTTCGTTGTGTTCTGTGAAATCATCTCACAGAGTTACATCTTTCGCTTCACGAGTCTTTCGCTAAGACAGTTCTTTTGAAATTGGCAAAGTGATATTTGGAAGCCCATAGAGGGCTCTGGTGAAAAAGGAAATATCCTCAGAGGAAATCTGGAAAGAAGCTTTCTGAGAAACTGCTTAGTGTTCTGTTAATTCATCTCACAGTGTTACATCTGTATTTCATGGATCTCTTTGCTAGCCTTATTTCTGTGGAATCTGTGAACAGATATTTCAGATCCCTTTGAAGACTATAGGGCCAAAGGAAATATCCTCCGATAACAAAGAGAAAGAAGCTTTCTGAGAAACTTCTTTGTGTTCTGTGAAATCATCTCACAGAGTTACAGCTTTCCCCTCAAGGAGTCTTTCGCTAAGACAGTTCTTGTGGAATTGGCAAAGTGATATCTGGAAGCCCATAGAGGACTATGGTGAAAAAGGAAATATCCTCAGATGAAATCTGGAAAGAAGCTTTCTGAGAAACTGCTTAGTGTTCTGTTAATTCATCTCACAGAGTTACATCTGTATTTCGTGGATCTCTTTGCTAGCCTTATTTCTGTGGAATCTGAGAACAGATATTTCGGATCCCTATGAAGACTATAGGGCCAAAGGAAATATCCTCCGATAACAAAGAGAAAGAAGCTTTCTGAGAAACTTCTTTGTGTTCTGTGAAATCATCTCACAGAGTTACAGCTTTCCCCTCAAGAAGACTTTCGCTAAGACAGTTCTTGTGGAATTGGCAAAGTGATATTTGGAAGCCCATAGAGGGCTATGGTGAAAAAGGAAATATCATCAGATGAAATCTGGAAAGAAGCTTTCTGAGAAACTGCTTAGTGTTCTGTTAATTCATCTCAAAGAGTTACATCTGTATTTCGTGGATCTCTTTGCTAGCCTTATTTCTGTGGAATCTGAGAACAGATATTTCGGATCCCTAAGAAGACTATAGGGCCAAAGGAAATATCCTCCGATAACAAAGACAAAGAAGCTTTCTGAGAAACCTCGTTGTGTTCTGTGAAATCATCTCACAGAGTTACAGCTTTCCCCTCACGGAGCCTTTCGCTAAGACAGTTCTTTTGAGATTGGCAAAGTGATATTTGGAAGCCCATAGAGGGCTATGGTGAAAAAGGAAATATCCTCAGAGGAAATCTGGAAAGAAGCTTTCTGAGAAACTGCTTAGTGTTCTGTTAATTCATCTCACAGTGTTACATCTGTATTTCATGGATCTCTTTGCTAGCCTTATTTCTGTGGAATCTGAGAACAGATATTTCGGATCCCTTTGAAGACTATAGGGCCAAAGGAAATATCCTCCGATAACAAAGGGAAAGAACCTTTCTGAGAAACTTCTTTGTGTTCTGTGAAATCATCTCACAGAGTTGCAGCTTTCCCCTCAAGAAGCCTTTCGCTAAGACAGTTCTTGTGGAATTGGCAAAGTGATATTTGGAAGCCCATAGAGGGCTATGGTGAAAAAGGAAATATCCTCAGATGAAATCTGGAAAGAAGCTTTCTGAGAAACTGCTTAGTGTTCTGTTAATTCATCTCACAGTGTTACATCTGTATTTCATGGATCTCTTTGCTAGCCTTATTTCTGTGGAATCTGTGAACAGATATTTCAGATCCCTTTGAAAACTATAGGGCCAAAGGAAATATCCTCCGATAACAAAGAGAAAGAAGCTTTCTGAGAAACTTCTTTGTGTTCTGTGAAATCATCTCACAGAGTTACAGCTTTCCCCTCAAGGAGTCTTTCGCTAAGACAGTTCTTGTGGAATTGGCAAAGTGATATCTGGAAGCCCATAGAGGACTATGGTGAAAAAGGAAATATCCTCAGATGAAATCTGGAAAGAAGCTTTCTGAGAAACTGCTTAGTGTTCTGTTAATTCATCTCACAGAGTTACATCTGTATTTCGTGGATCTCTTTGCTAGCCTTATTTCTGTGGAATCTGAGAACAGATATTTCGGATCCCTATGAAGACTATAGGGCCAAAGGAAATATCCTCCGATAACAAAGAGAAAGAAGCTTTCTGAGAAACTTCTTTGTGTTCTGTGAAATCATCTCACAGAGTTACAGCTTTCCCCTCAAGAAGACTTTCGCTAAGACAGTTCTTGTGGAATTGGCAAAGTGATATTTGGAAGCCCATAGAGGGCTATGGTGAAAAAGGAAATATCATCAGATGAAATCTGGAAAGAAGCTTTCTGAGAAACTGCTTAGTGTTCTGTTAATTCATCTCACAGAGTTACATCTGTATTTCGTGGATCTCTTTGCTAGCCTTATTTCTGTGGAATCTGAGAACAGATATTTCGGATCCCTAAGAAGACTATAGGGCCAAAGGAAATATCCTCCGATAACAAAGACAAAGAAGCTTTCTGAGAAACCTCGTTGTGTTCTGTGAAATCATCTCACAGAGTTACAGCTTTCCCCTCACGGAGCCTTTCGCTAAGACAGTTCTTTTGAGATTGGCAAAGTGATATTTGGAAGCCCATAGAGGGCTATGGTGAAAAAGGAAATATCCTCAGAGGAAATCTGGAAAGAAGCTTTCTGAGAAACTGCTTAGTGTTCTGTTAATTCATCTCACAGTGTTACATCTGTATTTCATGGATCTCTTTGCTAGCCTTATTTCTGTGGAATCTGAGAACAGATATTTCGGATCCCTTTGAAGACTATAGGGCCAAAGGAAATATCCTCCGATAACAAAGGGAAAGAACCTTTCTGAGAAACTTCTTTGTGTTCTGTGAAATCATCTCACAGAGTTGCAGCTTTCCCCTCAAGAAGCCTTTCGCTAAGACAGTTCTTGTGGAATTGGCAAAGTGATATTTGGAAGCCCATAGTGGGCTATCGTGAAAAAGGAAATATCCTCAGATGAAATCTGGAAAGAAGCTTTCTGAGAAACTGCTTAGTGTTCTGTTAATTCATCTCACAGAGTTACATCTGTATTTCGTGGATCTCTTTGCTAGCCTTATTTCTGTGGAATCTGAGAACAGATATTTCGGAACCCTTTGAAGACTATAGGGCCAAAGGAAATATCCTCCGATAACAAAGAGAAAGAAGCTTTCTGAGAAACTTCGTTGTGTTCTGTGAAATCATCTCACAGAGATACAGCTTTCCCCTCACGGAGCCTTTCGCTAAGACAGTTCTTTTGGAATTGGCAAAGTTATATTTGGAAGCGAATAGAGGGCTATGGTGAAAAAGGAAATATCCAGAGATGAAATCTGGAAAGAAGCTTTCTGAGAAACTGCTTAGTGTTCTGTTAATTCATCTCACAGAGATACATCTGTATTTCGTGGATCTCTTTGCTAGCCTTATTTCTGTTGAATCTGAGAACAGATATTTCGGATCCTTTTGAAGACTATAGGGCCAAAGGAAATATCCTCTGAAAACAAAGAGAAAGAAGCTTTCTGAGAAACTTCTTTGTGTTCTGTGAAATCATCTCACAGAGTTACAGCTTTCCCCTCAAGAAGCCTTTCGCTAAGACAGTTCTTGTGGAATTGGCAAAGTGATATTTGGAAGCCCATAGAGGGCTATGGTGAAAAAGGAAATATCCTAGGATGAAATCTGGAAAGAAGCTTTCTGAGAAACTGCTTAGTGTTCTGTTAATTCATCTCACAGAGTTACATCTGTATTTCGTGGATCTCTTTGCTAGCCTTATTTCTGTGGAATCTGAGAACAGATATTTCGGATCCCTATGAAGACTATAGGGCCAAAGGAAATATCCTCCGATAACAAAGAGAAAGAAGCTTTCTGAGAAACTTCTTTGTGTTCTGTGAAATCATCTAACAGAGTTACTGCTTTCCCCTCAAGAAGACTTTCGCTAAGACAGTTCTTGTGGAATTGGCAAAGTGATATTTGGAAGCCCATAGAGGGCTATGGTGAAAAAGGAAATATCCTCAGATGAAATCTGGAAAGAAGCTTTCTGAGAAACTGCTTAGTGTTCTGTTAATTCATCTCACAGAGTTACATCTGTATTTCGTGGATCTCTTTGCTAGCCTTATTTCTGTGGAATCTGAGAAAAGATATTTCGGATCCCTTTGAAGACTATAGGGCCAAAGGAAATATCCTCCGATAACAAAGACAAAGAAGCTTTCTGAGAAACTTCGTTGTGTTCTGTGAAATCATCTCACAGAGTTACATCTTTCGCTTCACGAGTCTTTCGCTAAGACAGTTCTTTTGAAATTGGAAAAGTGATATTTGGAAGCCCATAGAGGGCTCTGGTGAAAAAGGAAATATCCTCAGAGGAAATCTGGAAAGAAGCTTTCTGAGAAACTGCTTAGTGTTCTGTTAATTCATCTCACAGTGTTACATCTGTATTTCATGGATCTCTTTGCTAGCCTTATTTCTGTGGAATCTGTGAACAGATATTTCAGATCCCTTTGAAGACTATAGGGCCAAAGGAAATATCCTCCGATAACAAAGAGAAAGAAGCTTTCTGAGAAACTTCTTTGTGTTCTGTGAAATCATCTCACAGAGTTACAGCTTTCCCCTCAAGGAGTCTTTCGCTAAGACAGTTCTTGTGGAATTGGCAAAGTGATATCTGGAAGCCCATAGAGGACTATGGTGAAAAAGGAAATATCCTCAGATGAAATCTGGAAAGAAGCTTTCTGAGAAACTGCTTAGTGTTCTGTTAATTCATCTCACAGAGTTACATCTGTATTTCGTGGATCTCTTTGCTAGCCTTATTTCTGTGGAATCTGAGAACAGATATTTCGGATCCCTATGAAGACTATAGGGCCAAAGGAAATATCCTCCGATAACAAAGAGAAAGAAGCTTTCTGAGAAACTTCTTTGTGTTCTGTGAAATCATCTCACAGAGTTACAGCTTTCCCCTCAAGAAGACTTTCGCTAAGACAGTTCTTGTGGAATTGGCAAAGTGATATTTGGAAGCCCATAGAGGGCTATGGTGAAAAAGGAAATATCATCAGATGAAATCTGGAAAGAAGCTTTCTGAGAAACTGCTTAGTGTTCTGTTAATTCATCTCACAGAGTTACATCTGTATTTCGTGGATCTCTTTGCTAGCCTTATTTCTGTGGAATCTGAGAACAGATATTTCGGATCCCTAAGAAGACTATAGGGCCAAAGGAAATATCCTCCGATAACAAAGACAAAGAAGCTTTCTGAGAAACCTCGTTGTGTTCTGTGAAATCATCTCACAGAGTTACAGCTTTCCCCTCACGGAGCCTTTCGCTAAGACAGTTCTTTTGAGATTGGCAAAGTGATATTTGGAAGCCCATAGAGGGCTATGGTGAAAAAGGAAATATCCTCAGAGGAAATCTGGAAAGAAGCTTTCTGAGAAACTGCTTAGTGTTCTGTTAATTCATCTCACAGTGTTACATCTGTATTTCATGGATCTCTTTGCTAGCCTTATTTCTGTGGAATCTGAGAACAGATATTTCGGATCCCTTTGAAGACTATAGGGCCAAAGGAAATATCCTCCGATAACAAAGGGAAAGAACCTTTCTGAGAAACTTCTTTGTGTTCTGTGAAATCATCTCACAGAGTTGCAGCTTTCCCCTCAAGAAGCCTTTCGCTAAGACAGTTCTTGTGGAATTGGCAAAGTGATATTTGGAAGCCCATAGAGGGCTATGGTGAAAAAGGAAATATCCTCAGATGAAATCTGGAAAGAAGCTTTCTGAGAAACTGCTTAGTGTTCTGTTAATTCATCTCACAGAGTTACATCTGTATTTCGTGGATCTCTTTGCTAGCCTTATTTCTGTGGAATCTGAGAACAGATATTTCGGAACCCTTTGAAGACTATAGGGCCAAAGGAAATATCCTCCGATAACAAAGAGAAAGAAGCTTTCTGAGAAACTTCGTTGTGTTCTGTGAAATCATCTCACAGAGATACAGCTTTCCCCTCACGGAGCCTTTCGCTAAGACAGTTCTTTTGGAATTGGCAAAGTTATATTTGGAAGCGAATAGAGGGCTATGGTGAAAAAGGAAATATCCAGAGATGAAATCTGGAAAGAAGCTTTCTGAGAAACTGCTTAGTGTTCTGTTAATTCATCTCACAGAGATACATCTGTATTTCGTGGATCTCTTTGCTAGCCTTATTTCTGTTGAATCTGAGAACAGATATTTCGGATCCTTTTGAAGACTATAGGGCCAAAGGAAATATCCTCTGAAAACAAAGAGAAAGAAGCTTTCTGAGAAACTTCTTTGTGTTCTGTGAAATCATCTCACAGAGTTACAGCTTTCCCCTCAAGAAGCCTTTCGCTAAGACAGTTCTTGTGGAATTGGCAAAGTGATATTTGGAAGCCCATAGAGGGCTATGGTGAAAAAGGAAATATCCTAGGATGAAATCTGGAAAGAAGCTTTCTGAGAAACTGCTTAGTGTTCTGTTAATTCATCTCACAGAGTTACATCTGTATTTCGTGGATCTCTTTGCTAGCCTTATTTCTGTGGAATCTGAGAACAGATATTTCGGATCCCTATGAAGACTATAGGGCCAAAGGAAATATCCTCCGATAACAAAGAGAAAGAAGCTTTCTGAGAAACTTCTTTGTGTTCTGTGAAATCATCTAACAGAGTTACTGCTTTCCCCTCAAGAAGACTTTCGCTAAGACAGTTCTTGTGGAATTGGCAAAGTGATATTTGGAAGCCCATAGAGGGCTATGGTGAAAAAGGAAATATCCTCAGATGAAATCTGGAAAGAAGCTTTCTGAGAAACTGCTTAGTGTTCTGTTAATTCATCTCACAGAGTTACATCTGTATTTCGTGGATCTCTTTGCTAGCCTTATTTCTGTGGAATCTGAGAAAAGATATTTCGGATCCCTTTGAAGACTATAGGGCCAAAGGAAATATCCTCCGATAACAAAGACAAAGAAGCTTTCTGAGAAACTTCGTTGTGTTCTGTGAAATCATCTCACAGAGTTACATCTTTCGCTTCACGAGTCTTTCGCTAAGACAGTTCTTTTGAAATTGGAAAAGTGATATTTGGAAGCCCATAGAGGGCTCTGGTGAAAAAGGAAATATCCTCAGAGGAAATCTGGAAAGAAGCTTTCTGAGAAACTGCTTAGTGTTCTGTTAATTCATCTCACAGTGTTACATCTGTATTTCATGGATCTCTTTGCTAGCCTTATTTCTGTGGAATCTGTGAACAGATATTTCAGATCCCTTTGAAAACTATAGGGCCAAAGGAAATATCCTCCGATAACAAAGAGAAAGAAGCTTTCTGAGAAACTTCTTTGTGTTCTGTGAAATCATCTCACAGAGTTACAGCTTTCCCCTCAAGGAGTCTTTCGCTAAGACAGTTCTTGTGGAATTGGCAAAGTGATATCTGGAAGCCCATAGAGGACTATGGTGAAAAAGGAAATATCCTCAGATGAAATCTGGAAAGAAGCTTTCTGAGAAACTGCTTAGTGTTCTGTTAATTCATCTCACAGAGTTACATCTGTATTTCGTGGATCTCTTTGCTAGCCTTATTTCTGTGGAATCTGAGAACAGATATTTCGGATCCCTATGAAGACTATAGGGCCAAAGGAAATATCCTCCGATAACAAAGAGAAAGAAGCTTTCTGAGAAACTTCTTTGTGTTCTGTGAAATCATCTCACAGAGTTACAGCTTTCCCCTCAAGAAGACTTTCGCTAAGACAGTTCTTGTGGAATTGGCAAAGTGATATTTGGAAGCCCATAGAGGGCTATGGTGAAAAAGGAAATATCATCAGATGAAATCTGGAAAGAAGCTTTCTGAGAAACTGCTTAGTGTTCTGTTAATTCATCTCACAGAGTTACATCTGTATTTCGTGGATCTCTTTGCTAGCCTTATTTCTGTGGAATCTGAGAACAGATATTTCGGATCCCTAAGAAGACTATAGGGCCAAAGGAAATATCCTCCGATAACAAAGACAAAGAAGCTTTCTGAGAAACCTCGTTGTGTTCTGTGAAATCATCTCACAGAGTTACAGCTTTCCCCTCACGGAGCCTTTCGCTAAGACAGTTCTTTTGAGATTGGCAAAGTGATATTTGGAAGCCCATAGAGGGCTATGGTGAAAAAGGAAATATCCTCAGAGGAAATCTGGAAAGAAGCTTTCTGAGAAACTGCTTAGTGTTCTGTTAATTCATCTCACAGTGTTACATCTGTATTTCATGGATCTCTTTGCTAGCCTTATTTCTGTGGAATCTGAGAACAGATATTTCGGATCCCTTTGAAGACTATAGGGCCAAAGGAAATATCCTCCGATAACAAAGGGAAAGAACCTTTCTGAGAAACTTCTTTGTGTTCTGTGAAATCATCTCACAGAGTTGCAGCTTTCCCCTCAAGAAGCCTTTCGCTAAGACAGTTCTTGTGGAATTGGCAAAGTGATATTTGGAAGCCCATAGAGGGCTATGGTGAAAAAGGAAATATCCTCAGATGAAATCTGGAAAGAAGCTTTCTGAGAAACTGCTTAGTGTTCTGTTAATTCATCTCACAGAGTTACATCTGTATTTCGTGGATCTCTTTGCTAGCCTTATTTCTGTGGAATCTGAGAAAAGATATTTCGGATCCCTTTGAAGACTATAGGGCCAAAGGAAATATCCTCCGATAACAAAGAGAAAGAAGCTTTCTGAGAAACTTCTTTGTCTTCTGTGAAATCATCTCACAGAGTTGCAGCTTTCCCCTCAAGAAGCCTTTCGCTAAGTCAGTTCTTGTGGAATTGGCAAAGTGATATTTGGAAGCCCATAGAGGGCTATGGTGAAAAAGGAAATATCCAGAGATGAAATCTTGAAAGAAGCTTTCTGAGAAACTGCTTAGTGTTCTGTTAATTCATCTCACAGAGTTACATCTGTATTTCGTGGATCTCTTTCCTAGCCTTATTTCTGTTGAATCTGAGAACAGATATTTCGGATCCTTTTGAAGATTATAGGGCTAAAGGAAATATCCTCTGAAAACAAAGAAAAAGAAGCTTTCTGAGAAACTTCTTTGTGTTGTGTGAAATCATCTCACAGAGTTACAGCTTTCCCCTCAAGGAGTCTTTCGCTAAGACAGTTCTTGTGGAATTGGCAAAGTGATACCTGGAAGCCCATAGAGGGCTATTTTGAAAAAGGAAATATCCTCAGATGAAATCTGGAAAGAAACTTTCTGAGAAACTGCTTAGTGTTCTGTTAATTCATCTCACAGAGTTACATCTGTATTTCGTGGATCTCTTTGCTAGCCTTATTTCTGTGGAATCTGAGAACAGATATTTCGGATCCCTTTGAAGACTATAGGGCCAAAGGAAATATCCTCCGATAACAAAGAGAAAGAAGCTTTCTGAGAAACTTCGTTGTGTTCTGTGAAATCATCTCACAGAGTTACAGCTTTCCCCTCACGGAGCCTTTCGCTACGACACTTCTTTTGAAATTGGCAAAGTGATATTTGGAAACCCATAGAGGGCTATGGTGAAAAAAGAAATATCCTCAGAGGAAATCTGGAAAGAAGCTTTCTGAGAAACTGCTTAGTGTTCTGTTAATTCATCTCACAGTGTTACATCTGTATTTCGTGGATCTCTTTGCTAGCCTTATTTCTGTGGAATCTGAGAACAGATATTTCAGATCCCTTTGAAGACTATAGGGCCAAAGGAAATATCCTCCGATAACAAAGAGAAAGAAGCTTTCTGAGAAAGTTCGTTGTGTTCTGTGAAATCATCTCACAGAGTTGCAGCTTTCCCCTCAAGAAGCCTTTCGCTAAGACAGTTCTTGTGGAATTGGCAAAGTGATATTTGGAAGCCCATAGAGGGCTATGGTGAAAAAGGAAATATCCTCAGATGAAATCTGGAAAGAAGCTTTCTGAGAAACTGCTTAGTGTTCTGTTAATTCATCTCACAGAGTTACATCTGTATTTCGTCGATCTCTTTGCTAGCCTTATTTCTGTGGAATCTGAGAACAGATATTTCGGATCCCTTTGAAGACTATAGGGCCATAGGAAATATCCTCCGATAACAAAGGGAAAGAAGCTTTCTGAGATACTTCTTTGTGTTCTGTGAAATCATATCACAGAGTTGCAGCTTTCCCCTCAAGAAGCCTTTCGCTAAGACAGTTCTTGTGGAATTGGCAAAGTGATATTTGGAAGCCCATAGAGGGCTATGGTGAAAAAGGAAATATCCTCAGATGAAATCTGGAAAGAAGCTTTCTGAGAAACTGCTTAGTGTTCTGTTAATTCATCTCACAGAGTTACATCTGTATTTCGTGGATCTCTTTGCTAGCCTTATTTCTGTTGAATCTGAGAACAGATATTTCGGATCCTTTTGAAGACTATAGGGCCAAAGGAAATATCCTCTGAAAACAAAGAGAAAGAAGCTTTCTGAGAAACTTCTTTGTGTTCTGTGAAATCATCTCACAGAGTTACAGCTTTCCCCTCAAGGAGTTTTTCGCTAAGACAGTTCTTGTGGAATTGGCAAAGTGATATCTGGAAGCCCATAGAGGGCTATGGTGAAAAAGGAAATATCCTCAGATGAAATCTGGAAAGAAGCTTTCTGAGAAACTGCTTAGTGTTCTGTTAATTCATCTCACAGAGTTACATCTGTATTTCGTGGATCTCTTTGCTAGCCTTATTTCTGTGGAATCTGAGAACAGATATTTCGGATCCCTTTGAAGACTATAGGGCCAAAGGAAATATCCTCCGATAACAAAGAGAAAGAAGCTTTCTGAGAAACTTCTTTGTGTTCTGTGAAATCATCTCACAGAATTACAGCTTTCCCCTCAAGAAGCCTTTCGCTAAGACAGTTCTTGTGGAATTGGCAAAGTGATATTTGGAAGCCCATAGAGGGCTATGGTGAAAAAGGAAATATCCTCAGATGAAATCTGGAAAGAAGCTTTCTGAGAAACTGCTTAGTGTTCTGTTAATTCATCTCACAGAGTTACATCTGTATTTCGTGGATCTCTTTGCTAGCCTTATTTCTGTGGAATCTGAGAAAAGATATTTCGGATCCCTTTGAAGACTATAGGGCCAAAGGAAATATCCTCCGATAACAAAGAGAAAGAAGCTTTCTGAGAAACTTCTTTGTGTTCTGTGAAATCATCTCACAGAGTTACAGCTTTCCCGTCAAGAAGACTTTCGCTAAGACAGTTCTTGTGGAATTGGCAAAGTGATATTTGGAAGCCCATAGAGGGCTATGGTGAAAAAGGAAATATCCTCAGATGAAATCTGGAAAGAAGCTTTCTGAGAAACTGCTTAGTGTTCTGTTAATTCATCTCACAGAGTTCCATCTGTATTTCGTGGAACTCTTTGCTAGCCTTATTTCTGTGGAATCTGAGAACAGATATTTCGGATCCCTTTGAAGACTATAGGGCCAAAGGAAATATCCTCCGATAACAAAGACAAGGAAGCTTTCTGAGAAACTTCTTTGTGTTCTGTGAAATCATCTCACAGAGTTGCAGCTTTCCCTTCAAGAAGCCTTTCGCTAAGACAGTTCTTGTGGAATTGGCAAAGTGATATTTGGAAGCCCATAGTGGGCTATGGTGAAAAAGGAAATATCCTCAGATGAAATCTGGAAAGAAGCTTTCTGAGAAACTGCTTAGTGTTCTGTTAATTCATCTCACAGAGTTACATCTGTATTTCGTGGATCTCTTTGCTAGCCTTATTTCTGTGGAATCTGAGAACAGATATTTCGGAACCCTTTGAAGACTATAGGGCCAAAGGAAATATCCTCCGATAACAAAGAGAAAGAAGCTTTCTGAGAAACTTCGTTGTGTTCTGTGAAATCATCTCACAGAGATACAGCTTTCCCCTCACGGAGCCTTTCGCTAAGACAGTTCTTTTGGAATTGGCAAAGTTATATTTGGAAGCGAATAGAGGGCTATGGTGAAAAAGGAAATATCCAGAGATGAAATCTGGAAAGAAGCTTTCTGAGAAACTGCTTAGTGTTCTGTTAATTCATCTCACAGAGATACATCTGTATTTCGTGGATCTCTTTGCTAGCCTTATTTCTGTTGAATCTGAGAACAGATATTTCGGATCCTTTTGAAGACTATAGGGCCAAAGGAAATATCCTCTGAAAACAAAGAGAAAGAAGCTTTCTGAGAAACTTCTTTGTGTTCTGTGAAATCATCTCACAGAGTTACAGCTTTCCCCTCAAGGAGTCTTTCGCTAAGACAGTTCTTGTGGAATTGGCAAAGTGATATCTGGAAGTCCATAGAGGGCTATGGTGAAAAAGGAAATATCCTAGGATGAAATCTGGAAAGAAGCTTTCTGAGAAACTGCTTAGTGTTCTGTTAATTCATCTCACAGAGTTACATCTGTATTTCGTGGATCTCTTTGCTAGCCTTATTTCTGTGGAATCTGAGAACAGATATTTCGGATCCCTATGAAGACTATAGGGCCAAAGGAAATATCCTCCGATAACAAAGAGAAAGAAGCTTTCTGAGAAACTTCTTTGTGTTCTGTGAAATCATCTCACAGAGTTACAGCTTTCCCCTCAAGAAGACTTTCGCTAAGACAGTTCTTGTGGAATTGGCAAAGTGATATTTGGAAGCCCATAGAAGGCTATGGTGAAAAAGGAAATATCCTCAGATGAAATCTGGAAAGAAGCTTTCTGAGAAACTGCTTAGTGTTCTGTTAATTCATCTCACAGAGTTACATCTGTATTTCGTGGATCTCTTTGCTAGCCTTATTTCTGTGGAATCTGAGAAAAGATATTTCGGATCCCTTTGAAGACTATAGGGCCAAAGGAAATATCCTCCGATAACAAAGACAAAGAAGCTTTCTGAGAAACTTCGTTGTGTTCTGTGAAATCATCTCACAGAGTTACAGCTTTCGCCTCACTGAGCCTTTCGCTAAGACAGTTCTTTTGAAATTGGCAAAGTGATATTTGGAAGCCCATAGAGGGCTATGGTGAAAAAGGAAATATCCTCAGAGGAAATCTGGAAAAAGCTTTCTGAGAAACTGCTCAGTGTTCTGTTAATTCATCTCACAGTGTTACATCTGTATTTCATGGATCTCTTTGCTAGCCTTATTTCTGTGGAATCTGTGAACAGATATTTCAGATCCCTTTGAAGACTATAGGGCCAAAGGAAAATCCTCCGATAACAAAGAGAAAGAAGCTTTCTGAGAAACTTCTTTGTGTTCTGTGAAATCATCTCACAGAGTTACAGCTTTCCCCTCAAGGAGTCTTTCGCTAAGACAGTTCTTGTGGAATTGGCAAAGTGATATCTGGAAGCCCATAGAGGGCTATGGTGAAAAAGGAAATATCCTCAGATGAAATCTGGAAAGAAGCTTTCTGAGAAACTGCTTAGTGTTCTGTTAATTCATCTCACAGAGTTACATCTGTATTTCGTGGATCTCTTTGCTAGCCTTATTTCTGTGGAATCTGAGAACAGATATTTCGGATCCCTATGAAGACTATAGGGCCAAAGGAAATATCCTCCGATAACAAAGAGAAAGAAGCTTTCTGAGAAACTTCTTTGTGTTCTGTGAAATCATCTCACAGAGTTACAGCTTTCCCCTCAAGAAGACTTTCGCTAAGACAGTTCTTGTGGAATTGGCAAAGTGATATTTGGAAGCCCATAGAGGGCTATGGTGAAAAAGGAAATATCCTCAGATGAAATCTGGAAAGAAGCTTTCTGAGAAACTGCTTAGTGTTCTGCTAATTCATCTCACAGAGTTACATCTGTATTTCGTGGATCTCTTTGCTAGCCTTATTTCTGTGGAATCTGAGAAAAGATATTTCGGATCCCTTTGAAGACTATAGGGCCAAAGGAAATATCCTCCGATAACAAAGACAAAGAAGCTTTCTGAGAAACTTCGTTGTGTTCTGTGAAATCATCTCACAGAGTTACAGCTTTCCCCCCAAGAAGACTTTCGCTAAGACAGTTCTTGTGGAATTGGCAAAGTGATATTTGGAAGCCCATAGAGGGCTATGGTGAAAAAGGAAATATCCTCAGAGGAAATCTGGAAAGAAGCTTTCTGAGAAACTGCTTAGTGTTCTGTTAATTCATCTCACAGTGTTACATCTGTATCATGGATCTCTTTGCTAGCCTTATTTCTGTGGAATCTGTGAACAGATATTTCAGATCCCTTTGAAGACTATAGGGCCAAAGGAAATATCCTCCGATAACAAAGAGAAAGAAGCTTTCTGAGAAACTTCTTTGTGTTCTGTGAAATCATCTCACAGAGTTACAGCTTTCCCCTCAAGGAGTCTTTCGCTAAGACAGTTCTTGTGGAATTGGCAAAGTGATATCTGGAAGCCCATAGAGGGCTATGGTGAAAAAGGAAATATCCTCAGATGAAATCTGGGAAGAAGCTTTCTGAGAAACTGCTTAGTGTTCTGTTAATTCATCTCACAGAGTTACATCTGTATTTCGTGGATCTCTTTGCTAGCCTTATTTCTGTGGAATCTGAGAACAGATATTTCGGATCCCTAAGAAGACTATAGGGCCAAAGGAAATATCCTCCGATAACAAAGACAAAGAAGCTTTCTGAGAAACTTCGTTGTGTTCTGTGAAATCATCTCACAGAGTTACAGCTTTCCCCTCAAGGAGCCTTTCGCTAAGACAGTTCTTTTGAAATTGGCAAAGTGATATTTGGAAGCCCATAGAGGGCTATGGTGAAAAAGGAAATATCCTCAGAGGAAATCTGGAAAGAAGCTTTCTGAGAAACTGCTTAGTGTTCTGTTAATTCATCTCACAGTGTTACATCTGTATTTCATGGATCTCTTTGCTAGCCTTATTTCTGTGGAATCTGAGAACAGATATTTCAGATCCCTTTGAAGACTATAGGGCCAAAGGAAATATCCTCCGATAACAAAGAGAAAGAAGCTTTCTGAGAAACTTCTTTGTGTTCTGTGAAATCATCTCACAGAGTTGCAGCTTTCCCCTCAAGAAGCCTTTCGCTAAGACAGTTCTTGTGGAATTGGCAAAGTGATATTTGGAAGCCCATAGAGGGCTATGGTGAAAAAGGAAATATCCTCAGATGAAATCTGGAAAGAAGCTTTCTGAGAAACTGCTTAGTGTTCTGCTAATTCATCTCACAGAATTACATCTGTATTTCGTGGATCTCTTTGCTAGCCTTATTTCTGTGGAATCTGAGAACAGATATTTCGGATCCCTTTGAAGACTATAGGGCCAAAGGAAATATCCTCCGATAACAAAGGGAAAGAAGCTTTCTGAGAAACTTCTTTGTGTTCTGTGAAATCATCTCACAGAGTTGCAGCTCCCCTCAAGAAGCCTTTCGCTAAGACAGTTCTTGTGGAATTGGCAAAGTGATATTTGGAAGCCCATAGAGGGCTATGGTGAAAAAGGAAATATCCTCAGATGAAATCTGGAAAGAAGCTTTCTGAGAAACTGCTTAGTGTTCTGTTAATTCATCTCACAGAGTTACATCTGTATTTCGTGGATCTCTTTGCTAGCCTTATTTCTGTGGAATCTGAGAAAAGATATTTCGGATCCCTTTGAAGACTATAGGGCCAAAGGAAATATCCTCCGATAACAAAGACAAAGAAGCTTTCTGAGAAACTTCTTTGTGTTCTGTGAAATCATCTCACAGAGTTACAGCTTTCCCCTCAAGGAGTCTTTCGCTAAGACAGTTCTTGTGGAATTGGCAAAGTGATATCTGGAAGTCCATAGAGGGCTATGGTGAAAAAGGAAATATCCTCAGATGAAATCTGGAAAGAAGCTTTCTGAGAAACTGCTTAGTGTTCTGTTAATTCATCTCACAGAGTTACATCTGTATTTCGTGGATCTCTTTGCTAGCCTTATTTCTGTGGAATCTGAGAACAGATATTTCGAATCCCTATGAAGACTATAGGGCCAAAGGAAATATCCTCCGATAACAAAGAGAAAGAAGCTTTCTGAGAAAGTTCTTTGTGTTCTGTGAAATCATCTCACAGAGTTACAGCTTTCCCCTCAAGAAGACTTTCGCTAAGACAGTTCTTGTGGAATTGGCAAAGTGATATTTGGAAGCCCATAGAGGGCTATGGTGAGAAAGGAAATATCCTCAGATGAAATCTGGAAAGAAGCTTTCTGAGAAACTGCTTAGTGTTCTGTTAATTCATCTCACAGAGTTACATCTGTATTTCGTGGATCTCTTTGCTAGCCTTATTTCTGTGGAATCTGAGAAAAGATATTTCGGATCCCTTTGAAGACTATAGGGCCAAAGGAAATATCCTCCGATAACAAAGACAAAGAAGCTTTCTGAGAAACTTCGTTGTGTTCTGTGAAATCATCTCACAGAGTTACAGCTTTCGCCTCACTGAGCCTTTCGCTAAGACAGTTCTTTTGAAATTGGCAAAGTGATATTTGGAAGCCCATAGAGGGCTATGGTGAAAAAGGAAATATCCTCAGAGGAAATCTGGAAAGAAGCTTTCTGAGAAACTGCTTAGTGTTCTGTTAATTCATCTCACAGTGTTACATCTGTATTTCATGGATCTCTTTGCTAGCCTTATTTCTGTGGAATCTGAGAACAGATATTTCAGATCCCTTTGAAGACTATAGGGCCAAAGGAAATATCCTCCGATAACAAAGAGAAAGAAGCTTTCTGAGAAACTTCTTTGTGTTCTGTGAAATCATCTCACAGAGTTACAGCTTTCCCCTCAAGGAGTCTTTCGCTAAGACAGTTCTTGTGGAATTGGCAAAGTGATATCTGGAAGTCCATAGAGGGCTATGGTGAAAAAGGAAATATCCTAGGATGAAATCTGGAAAGAAGCTTTCTGAGAAACTGCTTAGTGTTCTGTTAATTCATCTCACAGAGTTACATCTGTATTTCGTGGATCTCTTTGCTAGCCTTATTTCTGTGGAATCTGAGAACAGATATTTCGGATCCCTATGAAGACTATAGGGCCAAAGGAAATATCCTCCGATAACAAAGAGAAAGAAGCTTTCTGAGAAACTTCTTTGTGTTCTGTGAAATCATCTCACAGAGTTACAGCTTTCCCCTCAAGAAGACTTTCGCTAAGACAGTTCTTGTGGAATTGGCAAAGTGATATTTGGAAGCCCATAGAGGGCTACGGTGAAAAAGGAAATATCCTCAGATGAAATCTGGAAAGAAGCTTTCTGAGAAATTGCTTAGTGTTCTGTTAATTCATCTCACAGAGTTACATCTGTATTTCGTGGATCTCTTTGCTAGCCTTATTTCTGTGGAATCTGAGAAAAGATATTTCGGATCCCTTTGAAGACTATAGGGCCAAAGGAAATATCCTCCGATAACAAAGACAAAGAAGCTTTCTGAGAAACTTCGTTGTGTTCTGTGAAATCATCTCACAGAGTTACAGCTTTCGCCTCACTGAGCCTTTCGCTAAGACAGTTCTTTTGAAATTGGCAAAGTGATATTTGGAAGCCCATAGAGGGCTATGGTGAAAAAGGAAATATCCTCAGAGGAAATCTGGAAAAAGCTTTCTGAGAAACTGCTTAGTGTTCTGTTAATTCATCTCACAGTGTTACATCTGTATTTCATGGATCTCTTTGCTAGCCTTATTTCTGTGGAATCTGTGAACAGATATTTCAGATCCCTTTGAAGACTATAGGGCCAAAGGAAAATCCTCCGATAACAAAGAGAAAGAAGCTTTCTGAGAAACTTCTTTGTGTTCTGTGAAATCATCTCACAGAGTTACAGCTTTCCCCTCAAGGAGTCTTTCGCTAAGACAGTTCTTGTGGAATTGGCAAAGTGATATCTGGAAGCCCATAGAGGGCTATGGTGAAAAAGGAAATATCCTCAGATGAAATCTGGAAAGAAGCTTTCTGAGAAACTGCTTAGTGTTCTGTTAATTCATCTCACAGAGTTACATCTGTATTTCGTGGATCTCTTTGCTAGCCTTATTTCTGTGGAATCTGAGAACAGATATTTCGGATCCCTATGAAGACTATAGGGCCAAAGGAAATATCCTCCGATAACAAAGAGAAAGAAGCTTTCTGAGAAACTTCTTTGTGTTCTGTGAAATCATCTCACAGAGTTACAGCTTTCCCCCCAAGAAGACTTTCGCTAAGACAGTTCTTGTGGAATTGGCAAAGTGATATTTGGAAGCCCATAGAGGGCTATGGTGAAAAAGGAAATATCCTCAGATGAAATCTGGAAAGAAGCTTTCTGAGAAACTGCTTAGTGTTCTGTTAATTCATCTCACAGAGTTACATCTGTATTTCGTGGATCTCTTTGCTAGCCTTATTTCTGTGGAATCTGAGAAAAGATATTTCGGATCCCTTTGAAGACTATAGGGCCAAAGGAAATATCCTCCGATAACAAAGACAAAGAAGCTTTCTGAGAAACTTCGTTGTGTTCTGTGAAATCATCTCACAGAGTTACAGCTTTCACCTCACTGAGCCTTTCGCTAAGACAGTTCTTTTGAAATTGGCAAAGTGATATTTGGAAGCCCATAGAGGGCTATGGTGAAAAAGGAAATATCCTCAGAGGAAATCTGGAAAGAAGCTTTCTGAGAAACTGCTTAGTGTTCTGTTAATTCATCTCACAGTGTTACATCTGTATTTCATGGATCTCTTTGCTAGCCTTATTTCTGTGGAATCTGTGAACAGATATTTCAGATCCCTTTGAAGACTATAGGGCCAAAGGAAATATCCTCCGATAACAAAGAGAAAGAAGCTTTCTGAGAAACTTCTTTGTGTTCTGTGAAATCATCTCACAGAGTTACAGCTTTCCCCTCAAGGAGTCTTTCGCTAAGACAGTTCTTGTGGAATTGGCAAAGTGATATCTGGAAGCCCATAGAGGGCTATGTTGAAAAAGGAAATATCCTCAGATGAAATCTGGAAAGAAGCTTTCTGAGAAACTGCTTAGTGTTCTGTTAATTCATCTCACAGAGTTACATCTGTATTTCGTGGATCTCTTTGCTAGCCTTATTTCTGTGGAATCTGAGAACAGATATTTCGGATCCCTAAGAGGACTATAGGGCCAAAGGAAATATCCTCCGATAACAAAGACAAAGAAGCTTTCTGAGAAACTTCGTTGTGTTCTGTGAAATCATCTCACAGAGTTACAGCATTCCCCTCAAGGAGCCTTTCGCTAAGACAGTTCTTTTGAAATTGGCAAAGTGATATTTGGAAGCCCATAGAGGGCTATGGTGAAAAAGGAAATATCCTCAGAGGAAATCTGGAAAGAAGCTTTCTGAGAAACTGCTTAGTGTTCTGTTAATTCATCTCACAGTGTTACATCTGTATTTCATGGATCTCTTTGCTAGCCTTATTTCTGTGGAATCTGAGAACAGATATTTCAGATCCCTTTGAAGACTATAGGGCCAAAGGAAATATCCTCCGATAACAAAGAGAAAGAAGCTTTCTGAGAAACTTCTTTGTGTTCTGTGAAATCATCTCACAGAGTTGCAGCTTTCCCCTCAAGAAGCCTTTCGCTAAGACAGTTCTTGTGGAATTGGCAAAGTGATATTTGGAAGCCCATAGAGGGCTATGGTGAAAAAGGAAATATCCTCAGATGAAATCTGGAAAGAAGCTTTCTGAGAAACTGCTTAGTGTTCTGCTAATTCATCTCACAGAATTACATCTGTATTTCGTGGATCTCTTTGCTAGCCTTATTTCTGTGGAATCTGAGAACAGATATTTCGGATCCCTTTGAAGACTATAGGGCCAAAGGAAATATCCTCCGATAACAAAGGGAAAGAAGCTTTCTGAGAAACTTCTTTGTGTTCTGTGAAATCATCTCACAGAGTTGCAGCTCCCCTCAAGAAGCCTTTCGCTAAGACAGTTCTTGTGGAATTGGCAAAGTGATATTTGGAAGCCCATAGAGGGCTATGGTGAAAAAGGAAATATCCTCAGATGAAATCTGGAAAGAAGCTTTCTGAGAAACTGCTTAGTGTTCTGTTAATTCATCTCACAGAGTTACATCTGTATTTCGTGGATCTCTTTGCTAGCCTTATTTCTGTGGAATCTGAGAAAAGATATTTCGGATCCCTTTGAAGACTATAGGGCCAAAGGAAATATCCTCCGATAACAAAGAGAAAGAAGCTTTCTGAGAAACTTCTTTGTGTTCTGTGAAATCATCTCACAGAGTTACAGCTTTCCCGTCAAGAAGACTTTCGCTAAGACAGTTCTTGTGGAATTGGCAAAGTGATATTTGGAAGCCCATAGAGGGCTATGGTGAGAAAGGAAATATCCTCAGATGAAATCTGGAAAGAAGCTTTCTGAGAAACTGCTTAGTGTTCTGTTAATTCATCTCACAGAGTTACATCTGTATTTCGTGGATCTCTTTGCTAGCCTTATTTCTGTGGAATCTGAGAAAAGATATTTCGGATCCCTTTGAAGACTATAGGGCCAAAGGAAATATCCTCCGATAACAAAGACAAAGAAGCTTTCTGAGAAACTTCGTTGTGTTCTGTGAAATCATCTCACAGAGTTACAGCTTTCGCCTCACTGAGCCTTTCGCTAAGACAGTTCTTTTGAAATTGGCAAAGTGATATTTGGAAGCCCATAGAGGGCTATGGTGAAAAAGGAAATATCCTCAGAGGAAATCTGGAAAGAAGCTTTCTGAGAAACTGCTTAGTGTTCTGTTAATTCATCTCACAGTGTTACATCTGTATTTCATGGATCTCTTTGCTAGCCTTATTTCTGTGGAATCTGAGAACAGATATTTCAGATCCCTTTGAAGACTATAGGGCCAAAGGAAATATCCTCCGATAACAAAGAGAAAGAAGCTTTCTGAGAAACTTCTTTGTGTTCTGTGAAATCATCTCACAGAGTTGCAGCTTTCCCCTCAAGAAGCCTTTCGCTAAGACAGTTCTTGTGGAATTGGCAAAGTGATATTTGGAAGCCCATAGAGGGCTATGGTGAAAAAGGAAATATCCTCAGATGAAATCTGGAAAGAAGCTTTCTGAGAAACTGCTTAGTGTTCTGCTAATTCATCTCACAGAATTACATCTGTATTTCGTGGATCTCTTTGCTAGCCTTATTTCTGTGGAATCTGAGAACAGATATTTCGGATCCCTTTGAAGACTATAGGGCCAAAGGAAATATCCTCCGATAACAAAGAGAAAGAAGCTTTCTGAGAAACTTCTTTGTGTTCTGTGAAATCATCTCACAGAGTTGCAGCTTCCCCCTCAAGAAGCCTTTCGCTAAGACAGTTCTTGTGGAATTGGCAAAGTGATATTTGGAAGCCCATAGAGGGCTATGGTGAAAAAGGAAATATCCTCAGATGAAATCTGGAAAGAAGCTTTCTGAGAAACTGCTTAGTGTTCTGTTAATTCATCTCACAGAGTTACATCTGTATTTCGTGGATCTCTTTGCTAGCCTTATTTCTGTGGAATCTGAGAAAAGATATTTCAGATCCCTTTGAAGACTATAGGGCCAAAGGAAATATCCTCCGATAACACAGACAAAGAAGCTTTCTGAGAAACTTCTTTGTGTTCTGTGAAATCATCTCACAGAGTTACAGCTTTCCTCTCAAGAAGCCTTTCGCTAAGACAGTTCTTGTGGAATTGGCAAAGTGATATTTGGAAGCCCATAGAGGGCTATGTTGAAAAAGGAAATATCCTCAAATGAAATCTGGAAAGAAGCTTTCTGAGAAACTGCTTAGCGTTCTGTTAATTCATCTCACAGAGTTACATCTGTATTTCGTGGATCTCTTTGCTAGCCTTATTTCTGTGGAATCTGAGAACAGATATTTCGGATCCCTTTGAAGACTATAGGGCCAAAGGAAATATCCTCCGATAACAAAGAGAAAGAAGCTTTCTGAGAAACTTCGTTGTGTCCTGTGAAATCATCTCACAGAGTTACAGCTTTCCCCTCACGGAGCCTTTCGCTAAGACAGTTCTTTTGAAATTGGCAAAGTGATATTTGGAAACCCATAGAGGGCTATGGTGAAAAAAGAAATATCCTCAGAGGAAATCTGGAAAGAAGCTTTCTGAGAAACTGCTTAGTGTTCTGTTAATTCAACTCACAGAGTTACATCTGTATTTCGTGGATCTCTTTGTTAGCCTTATTTCTGTTGAATCTGAGAACAGATATTTCGGATCCTTTTGAAGACTACAGGGCCAAAGGAAATATCCTCTGAAAACAAAGAGAAAGAAGCTTTCTGAGAAACTTCTTTGTGTTCTGTGAAATCATCTCACAGAGTTACAGCTTTCCCCTCAAGGAGTCTTTCGCTAAGACAGTTCTTGTGAAATTGGCAAAGTGATATCTGGAAGCCCATAGAGGGCTATGGTGAAAAAGGAAATATCCTCAGATGAAATCTGGAAAGAAGCTTTCTGAGAAACTGCTTAGTGTTCTGTTAATTCATCTCACAGAGTTACATCTGTATTTCGTGGATCTCTTTGCTAGCCTTATTTCTGTGGAATCTGAGAACAGATATTTCGGATCCCTTTGAAGACTATAGGGCCAAAGGAAATATCCTCCGATAACAAAGAGAAAGAAGCTTTCTGAGAAACTTCTTTGTGTTCTGTGAAATCATCTCACAGAGTTACAGCATTCCCCTCAAGAAGCCTTTCGCTAAGACAGTTCTTGTGGAATTGGCAAAGTGATATTTGGAAGCCCATAGAGGGCTATGGTGAAAAAGGAAATATCCTCAGATGAAATCTGGAAAGAAGCTTTCTGAGAAACTGCTTAGTGTTCTGTTAATTCATCTCACAGAGTTACATCTGTATTTCGTGGATCTCTTTGCTAGCCTTATTTCTGTGGAATCTGAGAACAGATATTTCGGATCCCTTTGAAGACTATAGGGCCAAAGGAAATATCCTCCGATAACAAAGACAAGGAAGCTTTCTGAGAAACTTCTTTGTGTTCTGTGAAATCATCTCACAGAGTTGCAGCTTTCCCTTCAAGAAGCCTTTCGCTAAGACAGTTCTTGTGGAATTGGCAAAGTGATATTTGGAAGCCCATAGAGGGCTATGGTGAAAAAGGAAATATCCTCAGATGAAATCTGGAAAGAAGCTTTCTGAGAAACTGCTTAGTGTTCTGTTAATTCATCTCACAGAGTTACATCTGTATTTCGTGGATCTCTTTGCTAGCCTTATTTCTGTGGAATCTGAGAACAGATATTTCGGAACCCTTTGAAGACTATAGGGCCAAAGGAAATATCCTCCGATAACAAAGAGAAAGAAGCTTTCTGAGAAACTTCGTTGTGTTCTGTGAAATCATCTCACAGAGATACAGCTTTCCTCTCACGGAGCCTTTCGCTAAGACAGTTCTTTTGGAATTGGCAAAGTTATATTTGGAAGCGAATAGAGGGCTATGGTGAAAAAGGAAATATCCAGAGATGAAATCTGGAAAGAAGCTTTCTGAGAAACTGCTTAGTGTTCTGTTAATTCATCTCACAGAGATACATCTGTATTTCGTGGATCTCTTTGCTAGCCTTATTTCTGTTGAATCTGAGAACAGATATTTCGGATCCTTTTGAAGACTATAGGGCCAAAGGAAATATCCTCTGAAAACAAAGAGAAAGAAGCTTTCTGAGAAACTTCTTTGTGTTCTGTGAAATCATCTCACAGAGTTACAGCTTTCCCCTCAAGGAGTCTTTCGCTAAGACAGTTCTTGTGGAATTGGCAAAGTGATATCTGGAAGCCCATAGAGGGCTATGGTGAAAAAGGAAATATCCTCAGATGAAATCTGGAAAGAAGCTTTCTGAGAAACTGCTTAGTGTTCTGTTAATTCATCTCACAGAGTTACATCTGTATTTCGTGGATCTCTTTGCTAGCCTTATTTCTGTGGAATCTGAGAACAGATATTTCGGATCCCTATGAAGACTATAGGGCCAAAGGAAATATCCTCCGATAACAAAGAGAAAGAAGCTTTCTGAGAAACTTCTTTGTGTTCTGTGAAATCATCTCACAGAGTTACAGCTTTCCCCTCAAGAAGACTTTCGCTAAGACAGTTCTTGTGGAATTGGCAAAGTGATATTTGGAAGCCCATAGAGGGCTATGGTGAAAAAGGAAATATCCTCAGATGAAATCTGGAAAGAAGCTTTCTGAGAAACTGCTTAGTGTTCTGTTAATTCATCTCACAGAGTTACATCTGTATTTCGTGGATCTCTTTGCTAGCCTTATTTCTGTGGAATCTGAGAAAAGATATTTCGGATCCCTTTGAAGACTATAGGGCCAAAGGAAATATCCTCCGATAACAAAGACAAAGAAGCTTTCTGAGAAACTTCTTTGTGTTCTGTGAAATCATCTCACAGAGTTACAGCTTTCGCCTCACTGAGCCTTTCGCTAAGACAGTTCTTTTGAAATTGGCAAAGTGATATTTGGAAGCCCATAGAGGGCTATGGTGAAAAAGGAAATATCCTCAGAGGAAATCTGGAAAAAGCTTTCTGAGAAACTGCTTAGTGTTCTGTTAATTCATCTCACAGTGTTACATCTGTATTTCATGGATCTCTTTGCTAGCCTTATTTCTGTGGAATCTGAGAACAGATATTTCAGATCCCTTTGAAGACTATAGGGCCAAAGGAAATATCCTCCGATAACAAAGAGAAAGAAGCTTTCTGAGAAACTTCTTTGTGTTCTGTGAAATCATCTCACAGAGTTACAGCTTTCCCCTCAAGGAGTCTTTCGCTAAGACAGTTCTTGTGGAATTGGCAAAGTGATATCTGGAAGCCCATAGAGGGCTATGGTGAAAAAGGAAATATCCTCAGATGAAATCTGGAAAGAAGCTTTCTGAGAAACTGCTTAGTGTTCTGTTAATTCATCTCACAGAGTTACATCTGTATTTCGTGGATCTCTTTGCTAGCCTTATTTCTGTGGAATCTGAGAACAGATATTTCGGATCCCTATGAAGACTATAGGGCCAAAGGAAATATCCTCCGATAACGAAGAGAAAGAAGCTTTCTGAGAAACTTCTTTGTGTTCTGTGAAATCATCTCACAGAGTTACAGCTTTCCCCTCAAGAAGACTTTCGCTAAGACAGTTCTTGTGGAATTGGCAAAGTGATATTTGGAAGCCCATAGAGGGCTATGGTGAAAAAGGAAATATCCTCAGATGAAATCTGGAAAGAAGCTTTCTGAGAAACTGCTTAGTGTTCTGTTAATTCATCTCACAGAGTTACATCTGTATTTCGTGGATCTCTTTGCTAGCCTTATTTCTGTGGAATTGAGAAAAGATATTTCGGATCCCTTTGAAGACTATAGGGCCAAAGGAAATATCCTCCGATAACAAAGACAAAGAAGCTTTCTGAGAAACTTCGTTGTGTTCTGTGAAATCATCTCACAGAGTTACAGCTTTCGCCTCACTGAGCCTTTCGCTAAGACAGTTCTTTTGAAATTGGCAAAGTGATATTTGGAAGCCCATAGAGGGCTATGGTGAAAAAGGAAATATCCTCAGAGGAAATCTGGAAAGAAGCTTTCTGAGAAACTGCTTAGTGTTCTGTTAATTCATCTCACAGTGTTACATCTGTATTTCATGGATCTCTTTGCTAGCCTTATTTCTGTGGAATCTGTGAACAGATATTTCAGATCCCTTTGAAGACTATAGGGCCAAAGGAAATATCCTCCGATAACAAAGAGAAAGAAGCTTTCTGAGAAACTTCTTTGTGTTCTGTGAAATCATCTCACAGAGTTACAGCTTTCCCCTCAAGGAGTCTTTCGCTAAGACAGTTCTTGTGGAATTGGCAAAGTGATATCTGGAAGCCCTTAGAGGGCTATGGTGAAAAAGGAAATATCCTCAGATGAAATCTGGAAAGAAGCTTTCTGAGAAACTGCTTAGTGTTCTGTTAATTCATCTCACAGAGTTACATCTGTATTTCGTGGATCTCTTTGCTAGCCTTATTTCTGTGGAATCTGAGAACAGATATTTCGGATCCCTAAGAAGACTATAGGGCCAAAGGAAATATCCTCCGATAACAAAGACAAAGAAGCTTTCTGAGAAACTTCGTTGTGTTCTGTGAAATCATCTCACAGAGTTACAGCATTCCCCTCAAGGAGCCTTTCGCTAAGACAGTTCTTTTGAAATTGGCAAAGTGATATTTGGAAGCCCATAGAGGGCTATGGTGAAAAAGGAAATATCCTCAGAGGAAATCTGGAAAGAAGCTTTCTGAGAAACTGCTTAGTGTTCTGTTAATTCATCTCACTGTGTTACATCTGTATTTCATGGATCTCTTTGCTAGCCTTATTTCTGTGGAATCTGAGAACAGATATTTCAGATCCCTTTGAAGACTATAGGGCCAAAGGAAATATCCTCCGATAACAAAGAGAAAGAAGCTTTCTGAGAAACTTCTTTGTGTTCTGTGAAATCATCTCACAGAGTTGCAGCTTTCCCCTCAAGAAGCCTTTCGCTAAGACAGTTCTTGTGGAATTGGCAAAGTGATATTTGGAAGCCCATAGAGGGCTATGGTGAAAAAGGAAATATCCTCAGATGAAATCTGGAAAGAAGCTTTCTGAGAAACTGCTTAGTGTTCTGCTAATTCATCTCACAGAATTACATCTGTATTTCGTGGATCTCTTTGCTAGCCTTATTTCTGTGGAATCTGAGAACAGATATTTCGGATCCCTTTGAAGACTATAGGGCCAAAGGAAATATCCTCCGATAACAAAGGGAAAGAAGCTTTCTGAGAAACTTCTTTGTGTTCTGTGAAATCATCTCACAGAGTTGCAGCTCCCCTCAAGAAGCCTTTCGCTAAGACAGTTCTTGTGGAATTGGCAAAGTGATATTTGGAAGCCCATAGAGGGCTATGGTGAAAAAGGAAATATCCTCAGATGAAATCTGGAAAGAAGCTTTCTGAGAAACTGCTTAGTGTTCTGTTAATTCATCTCACAGAGTTACATCTGTATTTCGTGGATCTCTTTGCTAGCCTTATTTCTGTGGAATCTGAGAAAAGATATTTCGGATCCCTTTGAAGACTATAGGGCCAAAGGAAATATCCTCCGATAACAAAGAGAAAGAAGCTTTCTGAGAAACTTCTTTGTGTTCTGTGAAATCATCTCACAGAGTTACAGCTTTCCCGTCAAGAAGACTTTCGCTAAGACAGTTCTTGTGGAATTGGCAAAGTGATATTTGGAAGCCCATAGAGGGCTATGGTGAGAAAGGAAATATCCTCAGATGAAATCTGGAAAGAAGCTTTCTGAGAAACTGCTTAGTGTTCTGTTAATTCATCTCACAGAGTTACATCTGTATTTCGTGGATCTCTTTGCTAGCCTTATTTCTGTGGAATCTGAGAAAAGATATTTCGGATCCCTTTGAAGACTATAGGGCCAAAGGAAATATCCTCCGATAACAAAGACAAAGAAGCTTTCTGAGAAACTTCGTTGTGTTCTGTGAAATCATCTCACAGAGTTACAGCTTTCGCCTCACTGTGCCTTTCGCTAAGACAGTTCTTTTGAAATTGGCAAAGTGATATTTGGAAGCCCATAGAGGGATATGGTGAAAAAGGAAATATCCTCAGAGGAAATCTGGAAAGAAGCTTTCTGAGAAACTGCTTAGTGTTCTGTTAATTCATCTCACAGTGTTACATCTGTATTTCATGGATCTCTTTGCTAGCCTTATTTCTGTGGAATCTGAGAACAGATATTTCAGATCCCTTTGAAGACTATAGGGCCAAAGGAAATATACTCCGATAACAAAGAGAAAGAAGCTTTCTGAGAAACTTCTTTGTGTTCTGTGAAATCATCTCACAGAGTTGCAGCTTTCCCCTCAAGAAGGCTTTCGCTAAGACAGTTCTTGTGGAATTGGCAAGGTGATATTTGGAAGCCCATAGAGGGCTATGGTGAAAAAGGAAATATCCTCAGATGAAATCTGGAAAGAAGCTTTCTGAGAAACTGCTTAGTGTTCTGCTAATTCATCTCACAGAATTACATCTGTATTTCGTGGATCTCTTTGCTAGCCTTATTTCTGTGGAATCTGAGAACAGATATTTCGGATCCCTTTGAAGACTATAGGGCCAAAGGAAATATACTCCGATAACAAAGGGAAAGAAGCTTTCTGAGAAACTTCTTTGTGTTCTGTGAAATCATCTCACAGAGTTGCAGCTTCCCCCTCAAGAAGCCTTTCGCTAAGACAGTTCTTGTGGAATTGGCAAAGTGATATTTGGAAGCCCATAGAGGGCTATGGTGAAAAAGGAAATATCCTCAGATGAAATCTGGAAAGAAGCTTTCTGAGAAACTGCTTAGTGTTCTGTTAATTCATCTCACAGAGTTACATCTGTATTTCGTGGATCTCTTTGCTAGCCTTATTTCTGTGGAATCTGAGAAAAGATATTTCGGATCCCTTTGAAGACTATAGGGCCAAAGGAAATATCCTCCGATAACAAAGACAAAGAAGCTTTCTGAGAATCTTCTTTGTGTTCTGTGAAATCATCTCACAGAGTTACAGCTTTCCTCTCAAGAAGCCTTTCGCTAAGACAGTTCTTGTGGAATTGGCAAAGTGATATTTGGAAGCCCATAGAGGGCTATGTTGAAAAAGGAAATATCCTCAAATGAAATCTGGAAAGAAGCTTTCTGAGAAACTGCTTAGCGTTCTGTTAATTCATCTCACAGAGTTACATCTGTATTTCGTGGATCTCTTTGCTAGCCTTATTTCTGTGGAATCTGAGAACAGATATTTCGGATCCCTTTGAAGACTATAGGGCCAAAGGAAATATCCTCCGATAACAAAGAGAAAGAAGCTTTCTGAGAAACTTCGTTGTGTTCTGTGAAATCATCTCACAGAGTTACAGCTTTCCCCTCACGGAGCCTTTCGCTAAGACAGTTCTTTTGAAATTGGCAAAGTGATATTTGGAAACCCATAGAGGGCTATGGTGAAAAAAGAAATATCCTCAGAGGAAATCTGGAAAGAAGCTTTCTGAGAAACTGCTTAGTGTTCTGTTAATTCAACTCACAGAGTTACATCTGTATTTCGTGGATCTCTTTGTTAGCCTTATTTCTGTTGAATCTGAGAACAGATATTTCGGATCCTTTTGAAGACTACAGGGCCAAAGGAAATATCCTCTGAAAACAAAGAGAAAGAAGCTTTCTGAGAAACTTCTTTGTGTTCTGTGAAATCATCTCACAGAGTTACAGCTTTCCCCTCAAGGAGTCTTTCGCTAAGACAGTTCTTGTGAAATTGGCAAAGTGATATCTGGAAGCCCATAGAGGGCTATGGTGAAAAAGGAAATATCCTCAGATGAAATCTGGAAAGAAGCTTTCTGAGAAACTGCTTAGTGTTCTGTTAATTCATCTCACAGAGTTACATCTGTATTTCGTGGATCTCTTTGCTAGCCTTATTTCTGTGGAATCTGAGAACAGATATTTCGGATCCCTTTGAAGACTATAGGGCCAAAGGAAATATCCTCCGATAACAAAGAGAAAGAAGCTTTCTGAGAAACTTCTTTGTGTTCTGTGAAATCATCTCACAGAGTTACAGCATTCCCCTCAAGAAGCCTTTCGCTAAGACAGTTCTTGTGGAATTGGCAAAGTGATATTTGGAAGCCCATAGAGGGCTATGGTGAAAAAGGAAATATCCTCAGATGAAATCTGGAAAGAAGCTTTCTGAGAAACTGCTTAGTGTTCTGTTAATTCATCTCACAGAGTTACATCTGTATTTCGTGGATCTCTTTGCTAGCCTTATTTCTGTGGAATCTGAGAACAGATATTTCGGATCCCTTTGAAGACTATAGGGCCAAAGGAAATATCCTCCGATAACAAAGACAAGGAAGCTTTCTGAGAAACTTCTTTGTGTTCTGTGAAATCATCTCACAGAGTTGCAGCTTTCCCTTCAAGAAGCCTTTCGCTAAGACAGTTCTTGTGGAATTGGCAAAGTGATATTTGGAAGCCCATAGAGGGCTATGGTGAAAAAGGAAATATCCTCAGATGAAATCTGGAAAGAAGCTTTCTGAGAAACTGCTTAGTGTTCTGTTAATTCATCTCACAGAGTTACATCTGTATTTCGTGGATCTCTTTGCTAGCCTTATTTCTGTGGAATCTGAGAACAGATATTTCGGAACCCTTTGAAGACTATAGGGCCAAAGGAAATATCCTCCGATAACAAAGAGAAAGAAGCTTTCTGAGAAACTTCGTTGTGTTCTGTGAAATCATCTCACAGAGATACAGCTTTCCCCTCACGGAGCCTTTCGCTAAGACAGTTCTTTTGGAATTGGCAAAGTTATATTTGGAAGCGAATAGAGGGCTATGGTGAAAAAGGAAATATCCAGAGATGAAATCTGGAAAGAAGCTTTCTGAGAAACTGCTTAGTGTTCTGTTAATTCATCTCACAGAGATACCTCTGTATTTCGTGGATCTCTTTGCTAGCCTTATTTCTGTTGAATCTGAGAACAGATATTTCG
This sequence comes from Macaca nemestrina, assembly GCF_043159975.1. Classification (NCBI taxonomy): domain Eukaryota; kingdom Metazoa; phylum Chordata; class Mammalia; order Primates; family Cercopithecidae; genus Macaca; species Macaca nemestrina. Next base: position 65,128,246 of record NC_092136.1, on the reverse strand, counting down.
GATCCTTTTGAAGACTATAGGGCCAAAGGAAATATCCTCTGAAAACAAAGAGAAAGAAGCTTTCTGAGAAACTTCTTTGTGTTCTGTGAAATCATCTCACAGAGTTACAGCTTTCCCCTCAAGGAGTCTTTCGCTAAGACAGTTCTTGTGGAATTGGCAAAGTGATATCTGGAAGTCCATAGAGGGCTATGGTGAAAAAGGAAATATCCTAGGATGAAATCTGGAAAGAAGCTTTCTGAGAAACTGCTTAGTGTTCTTTTAATTCATCTCACAGAGTTACATCTGTATTTCGTGGATCTCTTTGCTAGCCTTATTTCTGTGGAATCTGAGAACAGATATTTCGGATCCCTATGAAGACTATAGGGCCAAAGGAAATATCCTCCGATAACAAAGAGAAAGAAGCTTTCTGAGAAACTTCTTTGTGTTCTGTGAAATCATCTCACAGAGTTACAGCTTTCCCCTCAAGAAGACTTTCGCTAAGACAGTTCTTGTGGAATTGGCAAAGTGATATTTGGAAGCCCATAGAGGGCTATGGTGAAAAAGGAAATATCCTCAGATGAAATCTGGAAAGAAGCTTTCTGAGAAACTGCTTAGTGTTCTGTTAATTCATCTCACAGAGTTACATCTGTATTTCGTGGATCTCTTTGCTAGCCTTATTTCTGTGGAATCTGAGAAAAGATATTTCGGATCCCTTTGAAGACTATAGGGCCAAAGGAAATATCCTCCGATAACAAAGACAAAGAAGCTTTCTGAGAAACTTCGTTGTGTTCTGTGAAATCATCTCACAGAGTTACAGCTTTCGCCTCACTGAGCCTTTCGCTAAGACAGTTCTTTTGAAATTGGCAAAGTGATATTTGGAAGCCCATAGAGGGCTATGGTGAAAAAGGAAATATCCTCAGAGGAAATCTGGAAAAAGCTTTCTGAGAAACTGCTTAGTGTTCTGTTAATTCATCTCACAGTGTTACATCTGTATTTCATGGATCTCTTTGCTAGCCTTATTTCTGTGGAATCTGTGAACAGATATTTCAGATCCCTTTGAAGACTATAGGGCCAAAGGAAATATCCTCCGATAACAAAGAGAAAGAAGCTTTCTGAGAAACTTCTTTGTGTTCTGTGAAATCATCTCACAGAGTTACAGCTTTCCCCTCAAGGAGTCTTTCGCTAAGACAGTTCTTGTGGAATTGGCAAAGTGATATCTGGAAGCCCATAGAGGGCTATGGTGAAAAAGGAAATATCCTCAGATGAAATCTGGAAAGAAGCTTTCTGAGAAACTGCTTAGTGTTCTGTTAATTCATCTCACAGAGTTACATCTGTATTTCGTGGATCTCTTTGCTAGCCTTATTTCTGTGGAATCTGAGAACAGATATTTTGGATCCCTATGAAGACTATAGGGCCAAAGGAAATATCCTCCGATAACAAAGAGAAAGAAGCTTTCTGAGAAACTTCTTTGTGTTCTGTGAAATCATCTCACAGAGTTACAGCTTTCCCCTCAAGAAGACTTTCGCTAAGACAGTTCTTGTGGAATTGGCAAAGTGATATCTGGAAGCCCTTAGAGGGCTATGGTGAAAAAGGAAATATCCTCAGATGAAATCTGGAAAGAAGCTTTCTGAGAAACTGCTTAGTGTTCTGTTAATTCATCTCACAGAGTTACATCTGTATTTCGTGGATCTCTTTGCTAGCCTTATTTCTGTGGAATCTGAGAACAGATATTTCGGATCCCTAAGAAGACTATAGGGCCAAAGGAAATATCCTCCGATAACAAAGACAAAGAAGCTTTCTGAGAAACTTCGTTGTGTTCTGTGAAATCATCTCACAGAGTTACAGCATTCCCCTCAAGGAGCCTTTCGCTAAGACAGTTCTTTTGAAATTGGCAAAGTGATATTTGGAAGCCCATAGAGGGCTATGGTGAAAAAGGAAATATCCTCAGAGGAAATCTGGAAAGAAGCTTTCTGAGAAACTGCTTAGTGTTCTGTTAATTCATCTCACAGTGTTACATCTGTATTTCATGGATCTCTTTGCTAGCCTTATTTCTGTGGAATCTGAGAACAGATATTTCAGATCCCTTTGAAAACTATAGGGCCAAAGGAAATATAATCCGATAACAAAGAGAAAGAAGCTTTCTGAGAAACTTCTTTGTGTTCTGTGAAATCATCTCACAGAGTTGCAGCTTTCCCCTCAAGAAGCCTTTCGCTAAGACAGTTCTTGTGGAATTGGCAAAGTGATATTTGGAAGCCCATAGAGGGCTATGGTGAAAAAGGAAATATCCTCAGATGAAATCTGGAAAGAAGCTTTCTGAGAAACTGCTTAGTGTTCTGCTAATTCATCTCACAGAATTACATCTGTATTTCGTGGATCTCTTTGCTAGCCTTATTTCTGTGGAATCTGAGAACAGATATTTCGGATCCCTTTGAAGACTATAGGGCCAAAGGAAATATCCTCCGATAACAAAGGGAAAGAAGCTTTCTGAGAAACTTCTTTGTGTTCTGTGAAATCATCTCACAGAGTTGCAGCTCCCCTCAAGAAGCCTTTCGCTAAGACAGTTCTTGTGGAATTGGCAAAGTGATATTTGGAAGCCCATAGAGGGCTATGGTGAAAAAGGAAATATCCTCAGATGAAATCTGGAAAGAAGCTTTCTGAGAAACTGCTTAGTGTTCTGTTAATTCATCTCACAGAGTTACATCTGTATTTCGTGGATCTCTTTGCTAGCCTTATTTCTGTGGAATCTGAGAAAAGATATTTCGGATCCCTTTGAAGACTATAGGGCCAAAGGAAATATCCTCCGATAACAAAGAGAAAGAAGCTTTCTGAGAAACTTCTTTGTGTTCTGTGAAATCATCTCACAGAGTTACAGCTTTCCCGTCAAGAAGACTTTCGCTAAGACAGTTCTTGTGGAATTGGCAAAGTGATATTTGGAAGCCCATAGAGGGCTATGGTGAGAAAGGAAATATCCTCAGATGAAATCTGGAAAGAAGCTTTCTGAGAAACTGCTTAGTGTTCTGTTAATTCATCTCACAGAGTTACATCTGTATTTCGTGGATCTCTTTGCTAGCCTTATTTCTGTGGAATCTGAGAAAAGATATTTCGGATCCCTTTGAAGACTATAGGGCCAAAGGAAATATCCTCCGATAACAAAGACAAAGAAGCTTTCTGAGAAACTTCGTTGTGTTCTGTGAAATCATCTCACAGAGTTACAGCTTTCGCCTCACTGAGCCTTTCGCTAAGACAGTTCTTTTGAAATTGGCAAAGTGATATTTGGAAGCCCATAGAGGGCTATGGTGAAAAAGGAAATATCCTCAGAGGAAATCTGGAAAGAAGCTTTCTGAGAAACTGCTTAGTGTTCTGTTAATTCATCTCACAGAGTTACATCTGTATTTCGTGGATCTCTTTGCTAGCCTTATTTCTGTGGAATCTGAGAAAAGATATTTCGGATCCCTTTGAAGACTATAGGGCCAAAGGAAATATCCTCCGATAACAAAGACAAAGAAGCTTTCTGAGAAACTTCTTTGTGTTCTGTGAAATCATCTCACAGAGTTACAGCTTTCCTCTCAAGAAGCCTTTCGCTAAGACAGTTCTTGTGGAATTGGCAAAGTGATATTTGGAAGCCCATAGAGGGCTATGTTGAAAAAGGAAATATCCTCAAATGAAATCTGGAAAGAAGCTTTCTGAGAAACTGCTTAGCGTTCTGTTAATTCATCTCACAGAGTTACATCTGTATTTCGTGGATCTCTTTGCTAGCCTTATTTCTGTGGAATCTGAGAACAGATATTTCGGATCCCTTTGAAGACTATAGGGCCAAAGGAAATATCCTCCGATAACAAAGAGAAAGAAGCTTTCTGAGAAACTTCGTTGTGTTCTGTGAAATCATCTCACAGAGTTACAGCTTTCCCCTCACGGAGCCTTTCGCTAAGACAGTTCTTTTGAAATTGGCAAAGTGATATTTGGAAACCCATAGAGGGCTATGGTGAAAAAAGAAATATCCTCAGAGGAAATCTGGAAAGAAGCTTTCTGAGAAACTGCTTAGTGTTCTGTTAATTCAACTCACAGAGTTACATCTGTATTTCGTGGATCTCTTTGTTAGCCTTATTTCTGTTGAATCTGAGAACAGATATTTCGGATCCTTTTGAAGACTACAGGGCCAAAGGAAATATCCTCTGAAAACAAAGAGAAAGAAGCTTTCTGAGAAACTTCTTTGTGTTCTGTGAAATCATCTCACAGAGTTACAGCTTTCCCCTCAAGGAGTCTTTCGCTAAGACAGTTCTTGTGAAATTGGCAAAGTGATATCTGGAAGCCCATAGAGGGCTATGGTGAAAAAGGAAATATCCTCAGATGAAATCTGGAAAGAAGCTTTCTGAGAAACTGCTTAGTGTTCTGTTAATTCATCTCACAGAGTTACATCTGTATTTCGTGGATCTCTTTGCTAGCCTTATTTCTGTGGAATCTGAGAACAGATATTTCGGATCCCTATGAAGACTATAGGGCCAAAGGAAATATCCTCCGATAACAAAGAGAAAGAAGCTTTCTGAGAAACTTCTTTGTGTTCTGTGAAATCATCTCACAGAGTTACAGCTTTCCCCTCAAGAAGACTTTCGCTAAGACAGTTCTTGTGGAATTGGCAAAGTGATATTTGGAAGCCCATAGAGGGCTATGGTGAAAAAGGAAATATCCTCAGATGAAATCTGGAAAGAAGCTTTCTGAGAAACTGCTTAGTGTTCTGTTAATTCATCTCACAGAGTTACATCTGTATTTCGTGGATCTCTTTGCTAGCCTTATTTCTGTGGAATCTGAGAAAAGATATTTCGGATCCCTTTGAAGACTATAGGGCCAAAGGAAATATCCTCCGATAACAAAGACAAAGAAGCTTTCTGAGAAACTTCGTTGTGTTCTGTGAAATCATCTCACAGAGTTACAGCTTTCGCCTCACTGAGCCTTTCGCTAAGACAGTTCTTTTGAATTTGGCAAAGTGATATTTGGAAGCCCATAGAGGGCTATGGTGAAAAAGGAAATATCCTCAGAGGAAATCTGGAAAAAGCTTTCTGAGAAACTGCTTAGTGTTCTGTTAATTCATCTCACAGTGTTACATCTGTATTTCATGGATCTCTTTGCTAGCCTTATTTCTGTGGAATCTGTGAACAGATATTTCAGATCCCTTTGAAGACTATAGGGCCAAAGGAAATATCCTCCGATAACAAAGAGAAAGAAGCTTTCTGAGAAACTTCTTTGTGTTCTGTGAAATCATCTCACAGAGTTACAGCTTTCCCCTCAAGGAGTCTTTCGCTAAGACAGTTCTTGTGGAATTGGCAAAGTGATATCTGGAAGCCCATAGAGGGCTATGGTGAAAAAGGAAATATCCTCAGATGAAATCTGGAAAGAAGCTTTCTGAGAAACTGCTTAGTGTTCTGTTAATTCATCTCACAGAGTTACATCTGTATTTCGTGGATCTCTTTGCTAGCCTTATTTCTGTGGAATCTGAGAACAGATATTTTGGATCCCTATGAAGACTATAGGGCCAAAGGAAATATCCTCCGATAACAAAGAGAAAGAAGCTTTCTGAGAAACTTCTTTGTGTTCTGTGAAATCATCTCACAGAGTTACAGCTTTCCCCTCAAGAAGACTTTCGCTAAGACAGTTCTTGTGGAATTGGCAAAGTGATATTTGGAAGCCCATAGAGGGCTATGGTGAAAAAGTAAATATCCTCAGATGAAATCTGGAAAGAAGCTTTCTGAGAAACTGCTTAGTGTTCTGTTAATTCACCTCACAGAGTTACATCTGTATTTCGTGGATGTCTTTGCTAGCCTTATTTCTGTGGAATCTGAGAAAAGATATTTCGGATCCCTTTGAAGACTATAGGGCCAAAGGAAATATCCTCCGATAACAAAGACAAAGAAGCTTTCTGAGAAACTTCGTTGTGTTCTGTGAAATCATCTCACAGAGTTACAGCTTTCGCCTCACTGAGCCTTTCGCTAAGACAGTTCTTTTGAAATTGGCAAAGTGATATTTGGAAGCCCATAGAGGGCTATGGTGAAAAAGGAAATATCCTCAGAGGAAATCTGGAAAGAAGCTTTCTGAGAAACTGCTTAGTGTTCTGTTAATTCATCTCACAGTGTTACATCTGTATTTCATGGATCTCTTTGCTAGCCTTATTTCTGTGGAATCTGTGAACAGATATTTCAGATCCCTTTGAAGACTATAGGGCCAAAGGAAATATCCTCCGATAACAAAGGGAAAGAAGCTTTCTGAGAAACTTCTTTGTGTTCTGTGAAATCATCTCACAGAGTTGCAGCTCCCCTCAAGAAGCCTTTCGCTAAGACAGTTCTTGTGGAATTGGCAAAGTGATATTTGGAAGCCCATAGAGGGCTATGGTGAAAAAGGAAATATCCTCAGATGAAATCTGGAAAGAAGCTTTCTGAGAAACTGCTTAGTGTTCTGTTAATTCATCTCACAGAGTTACATCTGTATTTCGTGGATCTCTTTGCTAGCCTTATTTCTGTGGAATCTGAGAAAAGATATTTCGGATCCCTTTGAAGACTATAGGGCCAAAGGAAATATCCTCCGATAACAAAGACAAAGAAGCTTTCTGAGAAACTTCTTTGTGTTCTGTGAAATCATCTCACAGAGTTACAGCTTTCCCCTCAAGAAGACTTTCGCTAAGACAGTTCTTGTGGAATTGGCAAAGTGATATTTGGAAGCCCATAGAGGGCTATGGTGAAAAAGGAAATATCCTCAGATGAAATCTGGAAAGAAGCTTTCTGAGAAACTGCTTAGTGTTCTGTTAATTCATCTCACAGAGTTACATCTGTATTTCGTGGATCTCTTTGCTAGCCTTATTTCTGTGGAATCTGAGAAAAGATATTTCGGATCCCTTTGAAGACTATAGGGCCAAAGGAAATATCCTCCGATAACAAAGACAAAGAAGCTTTCTGAGAAACTTCGTTGTGTTCTGTGAAATCATCTCACAGAGTTACAGCTTTCGCCTCACTGAGCCTTTCGCTAAGACAGTTCTTTTGAAATTGGCAAAGTGATATTTGGAAGCCCATAGAGGGCTATGGTGAAAAAGGAAATATCCTCAGAGGAAATCTGGAAAAAGCTTTCTGAGAAACTGCTTAGTGTTCTGTTAATTCATCTCACAGTGTTACATCTGTATTTCATGGATCTCTTTGCTAGCCTTATTTCTGTGGAATCTGTGAACAGATATTTCAGATCCCTTTGAAGACTATAGGGCCAAAGGAAATATCCTCCGATAACAAAGAGAAAGAAGCTTTCTGAGAAACTTCTTTGTGTTCTGTGAAATCATCTCACAGAGTTACAGCTTTCCCCTCAAGGAGTCTTTCGCTAAGACAGTTCTTGTGGAATTGGCAAAGTGATATCTGGAAGCCCATAGAGGGCTATGGTGAAAAAGGAAATATCCTCAGATGAAATCTGGAAAGAAGCTTTCTGAGAAACTGCTTAGTGTTCTGTTAATTCATCTCACAGAGTTACATCTGTATTTCGTGGATCTCTTTGCTAGCCTTATTTCTGTGGAATCTGAGAACAGATATTTTGGATCCCTATGAAGACTATAGGGCCAAAGGAAATATCCTCCGATAACAAAGAGAAAGAAGCTTTCTGAGAAACTTCTTTGTGTTCTGTGAAATCATCTCACAGAGTTACAGCTTTCCCCTCAAGAAGACTTTCGCTAAGACAGTTCTTGTGGAATTGGCAAAGTGATATTTGGAAGCCCATAGAGGGCTATGGTGAAAAAGTAAATATCCTCAGATGAAATCTGGAAAGAAGCTTTCTGAGAAACTGCTTAGTGTTCTGTTAATTCACCTCACAGAGTTACATCTGTATTTCGTGGATCTCTTTGCTAGCCTTATTTCTGTGGAATCTGAGAAAAGATATTTCGGATCCCTTTGAAGACTATAGGGCCAAAGGAAATATCCTCCGATAACAAAGACAAAGAAGCTTTCTGAGAAACTTCGTTGTGTTCTGTGAAATCATCTCACAGAGTTACAGCTTTCGCCTCACTGAGCCTTTCGCTAAGACAGTTCTTTTGAAATTGGCAAAGTGATATTTGGAAGCCCATAGAGGGCTATGGTGAAAAAGGAAATATCCTCAGAGGAAATCTGGAAAGAAGCTTTCTGAGAAACTGCTTAGTGTTCTGTTAATTCATCTCACAGTGTTACATCTGTATTTCATGGATCTCTTTGCTAGCCTTATTTCTGTGGAATCTGTGAACAGATATTTCAGATCCCTTTGAAGACTATAGGGCCAAAGGAAATATCCTCCGATAACAAAGAGAAAGAAGCTTTCTGAGAAACTTCTTTGTGTTCTGTGAAATCATCTCACAGAGTTACAGCTTTCCCCTCAAGGAGTCTTTCGCTAAGACAGTTCTTGTGGAATTGGCAAAGTGATATCTGGAAGCCCATAGAGGGCTATGGTGAAAAAGGAAATATCCTCAGATGAAATCTGGAAAGAAGCTTTCTGAGAAACTGCTTAGTGTTCTGTTAATTCATCTCACAGAGTTACATCTGTATTTCGTGGATCTCTTTGCTAGCCTTATTTCTGTGGAATCTGAGAACAGATATTTCGGATCCCTAAGAAGACTATAGGGCCAAAGGAAATATCCTCCGATAACAAAGACAAAGAAGCTTTCTGAGAAACTTCGTTGTGTTCTGTGAAATCATCTCACGGAGTTACAGCTTTCCCCTCAAGGAGCCTTTCGCTAAGACAGTTCTTTTGAAATTGGCAAAGTGATATTTGGAAGCCCATAGAGGGCTATGGTGAAAAAGGAAATATCCTCAGAGGAAATCTGGAAAGAAGCTTTCTGAGAAACTGCTTAGTGTTCTGTTAATTCATCTCACAGTGTTACATCTGTATTTCATGGATCTCTTTGCTAGCCTTATTTCTGTGGAATCTGAGAACAGATATTTCAGATCCCTTTGAAGACTATAGGGCCAAAGGAAATATCCTCCGATAACAAAGAGAAAGAAGCTTTCTGAGAAACTTCTTTGTGTTCTGTGAAATCATCTCACAGAGTTGCAGCTTTCCCCTCAAGAAGCCTTTCGCTAAGACAGTTCTTGTGGAATTGGCAAAGTGATATTTGGAAGCCCATAGAGGGCTATGGTGAAAAAGGAAATATCCTCAGATGAAATCTGGAAAGAAGCTTTCTGAGAAACTGCTTAGTGTTCTGTTAATTCATCTCACAGAATTACATCTGTATTTCGTGGATCTCTTTGCTAGCCTTATTTCTGTGGAATCTGAGAACAGATATTTCGGATCCCTTTGAAGACTATAGGGCCAAAGGAAATATCCTCCGATAACAAAGGGAAAGAAGCTTTCTGAGAAACTTCTTTGTGTTCTGTGAAATCATCTCACAGAGTTGCAGCTTCCCCCTCAAGAAGCCTTTCGCTAAGACAGTTCTTGTGGAATTGGCAAAGTGATATTTGGAAGCCCATAGAGGGCTATGGTGAAAAAGGAAATATCCTCAGATGAAATCTGGAAAGAAGCTTTCTGAGAAACTGCTTAGTGTTCTGTTAATTCATCTCACAGAGTTACATCTGTATTTCGTGGATCTCTTTGCTAGCCTTATTTCTGTGGAATCTGAGAAAAGATATTTCGGATCCCTTTGAAGACTATAGGGCCAAAGGAAATATCCTCCGATAACAAAGAGAAAGAAGCTTTCTGAGAAACTTCTTTGTGTTCTGTGAAATCATCTCACAGAGTTACAGCTTTCCCGTCAAGAAGACTTTCGCTAAGACAGTTCTTGTGGAATTGGCAAAGTGATATTTGGAAGCCCATAGAGGGCTATGGTGAAAAAGGAAATATCCTCAGATGAAATCTGGAAAGAAGCTTTCTGAGAAACTGCTTAGTGTTCTGTTAATTCATCTCACAGAGTTACATCTGTATTTCGTGGATCTCTTTGCTAGCCTTATTTCTGTGGAATCTGAGAAAAGATATTTCGGATCCCTTTGAAGACTATAGGGCCAAAGGAAATATCCTCCGATAACAAAGACAAAGAAGCTTTCTGAGAAACTTCTTTGTGTTCTGTGAAATCATCTCACAGAGTTACAGCTTTCCTCTCAAGAAGCCTTTCGCTAAGACAGTTCTTGTGGAATTGGCAAAGTGATATTTGGAAGCCCATAGAGGGCTATGTTGAAAAAGGAAATATCCTCAGATGAAATCTGGAAAGAAGCTTTCTGAGAAACTGCTTAGCGTTCTGTTAATTCATCTCACAGAGTTACATCTGTATTTCGTGGATCTCTTTGCTAGCCTTATTTCTGTGGAATCTGAGAACAGATATTTCGGATCCCTTTGAAGACTATAGGGCCAAAGGAAATATCCTCCGATAACAAAGAGAAAGAAGCTTTCTGAGAAACTTCGTTGTGTTCTGTGAAATCATCTCACAGAGTTACAGCTTTCCCCTCAAGGAGTCTTTCGCTAAGACAGTTCTTGTGGAATTGGCAAAGTGATATCTGGAAGCCCTTAGAGGGCTATGGTGAAAAAGGAAATATCCTCAGATGAAATCTGGAAAGAAGCTTTCTGAGAAACTGCTTAGTGTTCTGTTAATTCATCTCACAGAGTTACATCTGTATTTCGTGGATCTCTTTGCTAGCCTTATTTCTGTGGAATCTGAGAACAGATATTTCGGATCCCTAAGAAGACTATAGGGCCAAAGGAAATATCCTCCGATAACAAAGACAAAGAAGCTTTCTGAGAAACTTCGTTGTGTTCTGTGAAATCATCTCACGGAGTTACAGCTTTCCCCTCAAGGAGCCTTTCGCTAAGACAGTTCTTTTGAAATTGGCAAAGTGATATTTGGAAGCCCATAGAGGGCTATGGTGAAAAAGGAAATATCCTCAGAGGAAATCTGGAAAGAAGCTTTCTGAGAAACTGCTTAGTGTTCTGTTAATTCATCTCACAGAGTTACATCTGTATTTCGTGGATCTCTTTGCTAGCCTTATTTCTGTGGAATCTGAGAAAAGATATTTCGGATCCCTTTGAAGACTATAGGGCCAAAGGAAATATCCTCCGATAACAAAGACAAAGAAGCTTTCTGAGAAACTTCTTTGTGTTCTGTGAAATCATCTCACAGAGTTACAGCTTTCCTCTCAAGAAGCCTTTCGCTAAGACAGTTCTTGTGGAATTGGCAAAGTGATATTTGGAAGCCCATAGAGGGCTATGTTGAAAAAGGAAATATCCTCAAATGAAATCTGGAAAGAAGCTTTCTGAGAAACTGCTTAGCGTTCTGTTAATTCATCTCACAGAGTTACATCTGTATTTCGTGGATCTCTTTGCTAGCCTTATTTCTGTGGAATCTGAGAACAGATATTTCGGATCCCTTTGAAGACTATAGGGCCAAAGGAAATATCCTCCGATAACAAAGAGAAAGAAGCTTTCTGAGAAACTTCGTTGTGTTCTGTGAAATCATCTCACAGAGTTACAGCTTTCCCCTCACGGAGCCTTTCGCTAAGACAGTTCTTTTGAAATTGGCAAAGTGATATTTGGAAACCCATAGAGGGCTATGGTGAAAAAAGAAATATCCTCAGAGGAAATCTGGAAAGAAGCTTTCTGAGAAACTGCTTAGTGTTCTGTTAATTCAACTCACAGAGTTACATCTGTATTTTGTGGATCTCTTTGTTAGCCTTATTTCTGTTGAATCTGAGAACAGATATTTCGGATCCTTTTGAAGACTACAGGGCCAAAGGAAATATCCTCTGAAAACAAAGAGAAAGAAGCTTTCTGAGAAACTTCTTTGTGTTCTGTGAAATCATCTCACAGAGTTACAGCTTTCCCCTCAAGGAGTCTTTCGCTAAGACAGTTCTTGTGAAATTGGCAAAGTGATATCTGGAAGCCCATAGAGGGCTATGGTGAAAAAGGAAATATCCTCAGATGAAATCTGGAAAGAAGCTTTCTGAGAAACTGCTTAGTGTTCTGTTAATTCATCTCACAGAGTTACATCTGTATTTCGTGGATCTCTTTGCTAGCCTTATTTCTGTGGAATCTGAGAACAGATATTTCGGATCCCTATGAAGACTATAGGGCCAAAGGAAATATCCTCCGATAACAAAGAGAAAGAAGCTTTCTGAGAAACTTCTTTGTGTTCTGTGAAATCATCTCACAGAGTTACAGCTTTCCCCTCAAGAAGACTTTCGCTAAGACAGTTCTTGTGGAATTGGCAAAGTGATATTTGGAAGCCCATAGAGGGCTATGGTGAAAAAGGAAATATCCTCAGATGAAATCTGGAAAGAAGCTTTCTGAGAAACTGCTTAGTGTTCTGTTAATTCATCTCACAGAGTTACATCTGTATTTCGTGGATCTCTTTGCTAGCCTTATTTCTGTGGAATCTGAGAAAAGATATTTCGGATCCCTTTGAAGACTATAGGGCCAAAGGAAATATCCTCCGATAACAAAGACAAAGAAGCTTTCTGAGAAACTTCGTTGTGTTCTGTGAAATCATCTCACAGAGTTACAGCTTTCGCCTCACTGAGCCTTTCGCTAAGACAGTTCTTTTGAAATTGGCAAAGTGATATTTGGAAGCCCATAGAGGGCTATGGTGAAAAAGGAAATATCCTCAGAGGAAATCTGGAAAAAGCTTTCTGAGAAACTGCTTAGTGTTCTGTTAATTCATCTCACAGTGTTACATCTGTATTTCATGGATCTCTTTGCTAGCCTTATTTCTGTGGAATCTGTGAACAGATATTTCAGATCCCTTTGAAGACTATAGGGCCAAAGGAAATATCCTCCGATAACAAAGAGAAAGAAGCTTTCTGAGAAACTTCTTTGTGTTCTGTGAAATCATCTCACAGAGTTACAGCTTTCCCCTCAAGGAGTCTTTCGCTAAGACAGTTCTTGTGGAATTGGCAAAGTGATATCTGGAAGCCCATAGAGGGCTATGGTGAAAAAGGAAATATCCTCAGATGAAATCTGGAAAGAAGCTTTCTGAGAAACTGCTTAGTGTTCTGTTAATTCATCTCACAGAGTTACATCTGTATTTCGTGGATCTCTTTGCTAGCCTTATTTCTGTGGAATCTGAGAACAGATATTTTGGATCCCTATGAAGACTATAGGGCCAAAGGAAATATCCTCCGATAACAAAGAGAAAGAAGCTTTCTGAGAAACTTCTTTGTGTTCTGTGAAATCATCTCACAGAGTTACAGCTTTCCCCTCAAGAAGACTTTCGCTAAGACAGTTCTTGTGGAATTGGCAAAGTGATATTTGGAAGCCCATAGAGGGCTATGGTGAAAAAGTAAATATCCTCAGATGAAATCTGGAAAGAAGCTTTCTGAGAAACTGCTTAGTGTTCTGTTAATTCACCTCACAGAGTTACATCTGTATTTCGTGGATCTCTTTGCTAGCCTTATTTCTGTGGAATCTGAGAAAAGATATTTCGGATCCCTTTGAAGACTATAGGGCCAAAGGAAATATCCTCCGATAACAAAGACAAAGAAGCTTTCTGAGAAACTTCGTTGTGTTCTGTGAAATCATCTCACAGAGTTACAGCTTTCGCCTCACTGAGCCTTTCGCTAAGACAGTTCTTTTGAAATTGGCAAAGTGATATTTGGAAGCCCATAGAGGGCTATGGTGAAAAAGGAAATATCCTCAGAGGAAATCTGGAAAGAAGCTTTCTGAGAAACTGCTTAGTGTTCTGTTAATTCATCTCACAGTGTTACATCTGTATTTCATGGATCTCTTTGCTAGCCTTATTTCTGTGGAATCTGTGAACAGATATTTCAGATCCCTTTGAAGACTATAGGGCCAAAGGAAATATCCTCCGATAACAAAGAGAAAGAAGCTTTCTGAGAAACTTCTTTGTGTTCTGTGAAATCATCTCACAGAGTTACAGCTTTCCCCTCAAGGAGTCTTTCGCTAAGACAGTTCTTGTGGAATTGGCAAAGTGATATCTGGAAGCCCTTAGAGGGCTATGGTGAAAAAGGAAATATCCTCAGATGAAATCTGGAAAGAAGCTTTCTGAGAAACTGCTTAGTGTTCTGTTAATTCATCTCACAGAGTTACATCTGTATTTCGTGGATCTCTTTGCTAGCCTTATTTCTGTGGAATCTGAGAACAGATATTTCGGATCCCTAAGAAGACTATAGGGCCAAAGGAAATATCCTCCGATAACAAAGACAAAGAAGCTTTCTGAGAAACTTCGTTGTGTTCTGTGAAATCATCTCACGGAGTTACAGCTTTCCCCTCAAGGAGCCTTTCGCTAAGACAGTTCTTTTGAAATTGGCAAAGTGATATTTGGAAGCCCATAGAGGGCTATGGTGAAAAAGGAAATATCCTCAGAGGAAATCTGGAAAGAAGCTTTCTGAGAAACTGCTTAGTGTTCTGTTAATTCATCTCACAGTGTTACATCTGTATTTCATGGATCTCTTTGCTAGCCTTATTTCTGTGGAATCTGAGAACAGATATTTCAGATCCCTTTGAAGACTATAGGGCCAAAGGAAATATCCTCCGATAACAAAGAGAAAGAAGCTTTCTGAGAAACTTCTTTGTGTTCTGTGAAATCATCTCACAGAGTTGCAGCTTTCCCCTCAAGAAGCCTTTCGCTAAGACAGTTCTTGTGGAATTGGCAAAGTGATATTTGGAAGCCCATAGAGGGCTATGGTGAAAAAGGAAATATCCTCAGATGAAATCTGGAAAGAAGCTTTCTGAGAAACTGCTTAGTGTTCTGTTAATTCATCTCACAGAATTACATCTGTATTTCGTGGATCTCTTTGCTAGCCTTATTTCTGTGGAATCTGAGAACAGATATTTCGGATCCCTTTGAAGACTATAGGGCCAAAGGAAATATCCTCCGATAACAAAGGGAAAGAAGCTTTCTGAGAAACTTCTTTGTGTTCTGTGAAATCATCTCACAGAGTTGCAGCTTCCCCCTCAAGAAGCCTTTCGCTAAGACAGTTCTTGTGGAATTGGCAAAGTGATATTTGGAAGCCCATAGAGGGCTATGGTGAAAAAGGAAATATCCTCAGATGAAATCTGGAAAGAAGCTTTCTGAGAAACTGCTTAGTGTTCTGTTAATTCATCTCACAGAGTTACATCTGTATTTCGTGGATCTCTTTGCTAGCCTTATTTCTGTGGAATCTGAGAAAAGATATTTCGGATCCCTTTGAAGACTATAGGGCCAAAGGAAATATCCTCCGATAACAAAGAGAAAGAAGCTTTCTGAGAAACTTCTTTGTGTTCTGTGAAATCATCTCACAGAGTTACAGCTTTCCCGTCAAGAAGACTTTCGCTAAGACAGTTCTTGTGGAATTGGCAAAGTGATATTTGGAAGCCCATAGAGGGCTATGGTGAAAAAGGAAATATCCTCAGATGAAATCTGGAAAGAAGCTTTCTGAGAAACTGCTTAGTGTTCTGTTAATTCATCTCACAGAGTTACATCTGTATTTCGTGGATCTCTTTGCTAGCCTTATTTCTGTGGAATCTGAGAAAAGATATTTCGGATCCCTTTGAAGACTATAGGGCCAAAGGAAATATCCTCCGATAACAAAGACAAAGAAGCTTTCTGAGAAACTTCTTTGTGTTCTGTGAAATCATCTCACAGAGTTACAGCTTTCCTCTCAAGAATCCTTTCGCTAAGACAGTTCTTGTGGAATTGGCAAAGTGATATTTGGAAGCCCATAGAGGGCTATGTTGAAAAAGGAAATATCCTCAGATGAAATCTGGAAAGAAGCTTTCTGAGAAACTGCTTAGCGTTCTGTTAATTCATCTCACAGAGTTACATCTGTATTTCGTGGATCTCTTTGCTAGCCTTATTTCTGTGGAATCTGAGAACAGATATTTCGGATCCCTTTGAAGACTATAGGGCCAAAGGAAATATCCTCCGATAACAAAGAGAAAGAAGCTTTCTGAGAAACTTCGTTGTGTTCTGTGAAATCATCTCACAGAGTTACAGCTTTCCCCTCAAGGAGTCTTTCGCTAAGACAGTTCTTGTGGAATTGGCAAAGTGATATCTGGAAGCCCTTAGAGGGCTATGGTGAAAAAGGAAATATCCTCAGATGAAATCTGGAAAGAAGCTTTCTGAGAAACTGCTTAGTGTTCTGTTAATTCATCTCACAGAGTTACATCTGTATTTCGTGGATCTCTTTGCTAGCCTTATTTCTGTGGAATCTGAGAACAGATATTTCGGATCCCTAAGAAGACTATAGGGCCAAAGGAAATATCCTCCGATAACAAAGACAAAGAAGCTTTCTGAGAAACTTCGTTGTGTTCTGTGAAATCATCTCACGGAGTTACAGCTTTCCCCTCAAGGAGCCTTTCGCTAAGACAGTTCTTTTGAAATTGGCAAAGTGATATTTGGAAGCCCATAGAGGGCTATGGTGAAAAAGGAAATATCCTCAGAGGAAATCTGGAAAGAAGCTTTCTGAGAAACTGCTTAGTGTTCTGTTAATTCATCTCACAGAGTTACATCTGTATTTCATGGATCTCTTTGCTAGCCTTATTTTTGTGGAATCTGAGAACAGATATTTCAGATCCCTTTGAAGACTATAGGGCCAAAGGAAATATCCTCCGATAACAAAGAGAAAGAAGCTTTCTGAGAAACTTCTTTGTGTTCTGTGAAATCATCTCACAGAGTTGCAGCTTTCCCCTCAAGAAGCCTTTCGCTAAGACAGTTCTTGTGGAATTGGCAAAGTGATATTTGGAAGCCCATAGAGGGCTATGGTGAAAAAGGAAATATCCTCAGATGAAATCTGGAAAGAAGCTTTCTGAGAAACTGCTTAGTGTTCTGTTAATTCATCTCACAGAATTACATCTGTATTTCGTGGATCTCTTTGCTAGCCTTATTTCTGTGGAATCTGAGAACAGATATTTCGGATCCCTTTGAAGACTATAGGGCCAAAGGAAATATCCTCCGATAACAAAGGGAAAGAAGCTTTCTGAGAAACTTCTTTGTGTTCTGTGAAATCATCTCACAGAGTTGCAGCTTCCCCCTCAAGAAGCCTTTCGCTAAGACAGTTCTTGTGGAATTGGCAAAGTGATATTTGGAAGCCCATAGAGGGCTATGGTGAAAAAGGAAATATCCTCAGATGAAATCTGGAAAGAAGCTTTCTGAGAAACTGCTTAGTGTTCTGTTAATTCATCTCACAGAGTTACATCTGTATTTCGTGGATCTCTTTGCTAGCCTTATTTCTGTGGAATCTGAGAAAAGATATTTCGGATCACTTTGAAGACTATAGGGCCAAAGGAAATATCCTCCGATAACAAAGAGAAAGAAGCTTTCTGAGAAACTTCTTTGTGTTCTGTGAAATCATCTCACAGAGTTACAGCTTTCCCGTCAAGAAGACTTTCGCTAAGACAGTTCTTGTGGAATTGGCAAAGTGATATTTGGAAGCCCATAGAGGGCTATGGTGAAAAAGGAAATATCCTCAGATGAAATCTGGAAAGAAGCTTTCTGAGAAACTGCTTAGTGTTCTGTTAATTCATCTCACAGAGTTACATCTGTATTTCGTGGATCTCTTTGCTAGCCTTATTTCTGTGGAATCTGAGAAAAGATATTTCGGATCCCTTTGAAGACTATAGGGCCAAAGGAAATATCCTCCGATAACAAAGACAAAGAAGCTTTCTGAGAAACTTCTTTGTGTTCTGTGAAATCATCTCACAGAGTTACAGCTTTCCTCTCAAGAAGCCTTTCGCTAAGACAGTTCTTGTGGAATTGGCAAAGTGATATTTGGAAGCCCATAGAGGGCTATGTTGAAAAAGGAAATATCCTCAGATGAAATCTGGAAAGAAGCTTTCTGAGAAACTGCTTAGCGTTCTGTTAATTCATCTCACAGAGTTACATCTGTATTTCGTGGATCTCTTTGCTAGCCTTATTTCTGTGGAATCTGAGAACAGATATTTCGGATCCCTTTGAAGACTATAGGGCCAAAGGAAATATCCTCCGATAACAAAGAGAAAGAAGCTTTCTGAGAAACTTCGTTGTGTTCTGTGAAATCATCTCACAGAGTTACAGCTTTCCCCTCAAGGAGTCTTTCGCTAAGACAGTTCTTGTGGAATTGGCAAAGTGATATCTGGAAGCCCTTAGAGGGCTATGGTGAAAAAGGAAATATCCTCAGATGAAATCTGGAAAGAAGCTTTCTGAGAAACTGCTTAGTGTTCTGTTAATTCATCTCACAGAGTTACATCTGTATTTCGTGGATCTCTTTGCTAGCCTTATTTCTGTGGAATCTGAGAACAGATATTTCGGATCCCTAAGAAGACTATAGGGCCAAAGGAAATATCCTCCGATAACAAAGACAAAGAAGCTTTCTGAGAAACTTCGTTGTGTTCTGTGAAATCATCTCACGGAGTTACAGCTTTCCCCTCAAGGAGCCTTTCGCTAAGACAGTTCTTTTGAAATTGGCAAAGTGATATTTGGAAGCCCATAGAGGGCTATGGTGAAAAAGGAAATATCCTCAGAGGAAATCTGGAAAGAAGCTTTCTGAGAAACTGCTTAGTGTTCTGTTAATTCATCTCACAGTGTTACATCTGTATTTCATGGATCTCTTTGCTAGCCTTATTTCTGTGGAATCTGAAAACAGATATTTCAGATCCCTTTGAAGACTATAGGGCCAAAGGAAATATCCTCCGATAACAAAGAGAAAGAAGCTTTCTGAGAAACTTCTTTGTGTTCTGTGAAATCATCTCACAGAGTCGCAGCTTTCCCCTCAAGAAGCCTTTCGCTAAGACAGTTCTTGTGGAATTGGCAAAGTGATATTTGGATGCCCATAGAGGGCTATGGTGAAAAAGGAAATATCCTCAGATGAAATCTGGAAAGAAGCTTTCTGTGAAACTGCTTAGTGTTCTGTTAATTCATCTCACAGAATTACATCTGTATTTCGTGGATCTCTTTGCTAGCCTTAATTCTGTGGAATCTGAGAACAGATATTTCGGATCCCTTTGAAGACTATAGGGCCAAAGGAAATATCCTCCGATAACAAAGGGAAAGAAGCTTTCTGAGAAACTTCTTTGTGTTCTGTGAAATCATCTCACAGAGTTGCAGCTTCCCCCTCAAGAAGCCTTTCGCTAAGACAGTTCTTGTGGAATTGGCAAAGTGATATTTGGAAGCCCATAGAGGGCTATGGTGAAAAAGGAAATATCCTCAGATGAAATCTGGAAAGAAGCTTTCTGAGAAACTGCTTAGTGTTCTGTTAATTCATCTCACAGAGTTACATCTGTATTTCGTGGATCTCTTTGCTAGCCTTATTTCTGTGGAATCTGAGAAAAGATATTTCGGATCCCTTTGAAGACTATAGGGCCAAAGGAAATATCCTCCGATAACAAAGAGAAAGAAGCTTTCTGAGAAACTTCTTTGTGTTCTGTGAAATCATCTCACAGAGTTACAGCTTTCCCGTCAAGAAGACTTTCGCTAAGACAGTTCTTGTGGAATTGGCAAAGTGATATCTGGAAGCCCATAGAGGGCTATGGTGAAAAAGGAAATATCCTCAGATGAAATCTGGAAAGAAGCTTTCTGAGAAACTGCTTAGTGTTCTGTTAATTCATCTCAGAGAGTTACATCTGTATTTCGTGGATCTCTTTGCTAGCCTTATTTCTGTTGAATCTGAGAACAGATATTTCGGATCCCTTTGAAGACTATAGGGCCAAAGGAAATATCCTCTGAAAACAAAGAGAAAGAAGCTTTCTGAGAAACTTCTTTGTGTTCTGTGAAATCATCTCACAGAGTTACAGCTTTCCCCTCAAGGAGTCTTTCGCTAAGACAGTTCTTGTGAAATTGGCAAAGTGATATCTGGAAGCCCATAGAGGGCTACGGTGAAAATTGAAATATTATCAGATGAAATCTGGAAAGAAGCTTTCTGAGAAACTACTCAGTGTTCAGTTAATTCATCTCACAGAGTTACATCTGTATTTCGTGGATCTCTTTGCTAGCCTTATTTCTGTGGAATCTGAGAACAGATATTTCGGATCCCTTTGAAGACTATAGGGCCAAAGGAAATATCCTCCGATAACAAAGAGAAAGAAGCTTTCTGAGAAACTTCTTTGTGTTCTGTGAAATCATCTCACAGAGTTACAGCTTTCCCCTCAAGAAGCCTTTCGCTAAGACAGTTCTTGTGGAATTGGCAAAGTGATATTTGGAAGCCCATAGAGGGCTATGGTGAAAAAGGAAATATCCTCAGATGAAATCTGGAAAGAAGCTTTCTGAGAAACTGCTTAGTGTTCTGTTAATTCATCTCACAGAGTTACATCTGTATTTCGTGGATCTCTTTGCTAGCCTTATTTCTGTGGAATCTGAGAACAGATATTTCGGATCCCTTTGAAGACTATAGGGCCAAAGGAAATATCCTCCGATAACAAAGAGAAAGAAGCTTTCCGAGAAACTTCTTTGTGTTCTGTGAAATCATCTCACAGAGTTGCAGCTTTCCCCTCAAGCAGCCTTTCGCTAAGACAGTTCTTGTGGAATTGGCAAAGTGATATTTGGAAGCCCATAGAGGGCTATGGTGAAAAAGGAAATATCCTCAGATGAAATCTGGAAAGAAGCTTTCTGAGAAAATGCTTAGTGTTCTGTTAATTCATCTCACAGAGTTACATCTGTATTTCGTGGATCTCTTTGCTAGCCTTATTTCTGGGGAATCTGAGAACAGATATTTCGGATCCCTTTGAAGACTATAGGGCCAAAGGAAATATCCTCCGATAACAAAGAGAAAGAAGCTTTCTGAGAAACTTCGTTGTGTTCTGTGAAATCATCTCACAGAGTTACAGCTTTCCCCTCACGGAGCCTTTCGCTAAGACAGTTCTTTTGAAATTGGCAAAGTGATATTTGGAAACCCGTAGAGGGCTATGGTGAAAAAAGAAATATCCTCAGAGGAAATCTGGAAAGAAGCTTTCTGAGAAACTGCTTAGTGTTCTGTTAATTCATCTCACAGTGTTACATCTGTATTTCGTGGATCTCTTTGCTAGTCTTATTTCTGTGGAATCTGAGAACAGATATTTCAGATCCCTTTGAAGACTATAGGGCCAAAGGAAATATCCTCCGATAACAAAGAGAAAGAAGCTTTCTGAGAAGGTTCGTTGTGTTCTGTGAAATCATCTCACAGAGTTGCAGCTTTCCCCTCAAGAAGCCTTTCGCTAAGACAGTTCTTGTGGAATTGGCAAAGTGATATTTGAAAGCCCGTAGAGGGCTATGGTGAAAAAGGAAATATCCTCAGATGAAATCTGGAAAGAAGCTTTCTGAGAAACTGCTTAGTGTTCTGTTAATTCATCTCACAGAGTTACATCTGTATTTCGTGGATCTCTTTGCTAGCCTTATTTCTGTGGAATCTGAGAACAGATATTTCGGATCCCTCTAAAGACTATAGGGCCAAAGGAAATATCCTCCGATAACAAAGAGAAAGAAGCTTTCTGAGAAACTTCTTTGTGTTCTGTGAAATCATCTCACAGAGTTGCAGCTTTCCCCTCAAGAAGCCTTTCGCTAAGACAGTTCTTGTGGAATTGGCAAAGAGATATTAGAAAGCCCGTAGAGGGCTATGGTGAAAAAGGAAATATCCACAGATGAAATCTGGAAAGAAACTTTCTGAGAAACTGCTTAGTGTTCTGTTAATTCATCTCACAGAGTTACATCTGTATTTCGTGGATCTCTTTGCTAGCCTTATTTCTGTGGAATCTGAGAAAAGATATTTCGGATCCCTTTGAAGACTATAGGGCCAAAGGAAATATCCTCCGATAACAAAGAGAAAGAAGCTTTCTGAGAAAGTTCGTTGTGTTCTGTGAAATCATCTCACAGAGTTGCACCTTTCCTCTCAAGGAGCCTTTCGTTAGACAGTTCTTGTGGAATTGGCAAAGTGATATTTGAAAGCCCGTAGAGGGCTATGGTGAAAAAGGAAATATCCTCAGATGAAATCTGGAAAGAAGCTTTCTGAGAAACTGCTTAGTGTTCTGTTAATTCATCTCACAGAGTTACATCTGTATTTCGTGGATCTCTTTGCTAGCCTTATTTCTGTGGAATCTGAGAACAGATATTTCGGATCCCTTTGAAGACTATAGGGCCAAAGGAAATATCCTCCGATAACAAAGAGAAAGAAGCTTTCTGAGAAACTTCTTTGTGTTCTGTGAAATCATCTCACAGAGTTGCAGCTTTCCCCTCAAGAAGCCTTTCGCTAAGACAGTTCTTGTGGAATTGGCAAAGTGATATTTGGAAGCCCATAGAGGGCTATGGTGAAAAAGGAAATATCCTCAGATGAAATCTGGAAAGAAGCTTTCTGAGAAACTGCTTAGTGTTCTGTTAATTCATCTCAGAGAGATACATCTGTATTTCGTGGATCTCTTTGCTAGCCTTATTTCTGTGGAATCTGAGAACAGATATTTCGGATCCCTTTGAAGACTATAGGGCCAAAGGAAATATCCTCCGATAACAAAGAGAAAGAAGCTTTCTGAGAAACTTCTTTGTGTTCTGTGAAATCATGTCACAGAGTTGCAGCTTTCCCCTCAAGAAGCCTTTCGCTAAGGCAGTTCTTGTGGAATTGGCAAAGTGATATTTGGAAGCCCATAGAGGGCTATGGTGAAAAAGGAAATATCCTCAGATGAAATCTGGAAAGAAGCTTTCTGAGAAACCGCTAAGTGTTCTGTTAATTCATCTCACAGAGTTACATCTGTATTTCGTGGATCTCTTTGCTAGCCTTATTTCTGTGGAATCTGAGAACAGATATTTCGGATCCTTTTGAAGACTATAGGGCCAAAGGAAATATCCTCTGAAAACAAAGAGAAAGAAGCTTTCTGAGAAACTTCTTTGTGTTCTGTGAAATCATCTCACAGAGTTACAGCTTTCCCCTCAAGGAGTCTTTCGCTAAGACAGTTCTTGTGAAATTGGCAAAGTGATATCTGGAAGCCCATAGAGGGCTGTGGTGAAAAAGGAAATATCCTCAGATGAAATCTGGAAAGAAGCTTTCTGAGAAACTGCTTAGTGTTCTGTTAATTCATCTCACAGAGTTACATCTGTATTTCGTGGATCTCTTTGCTAGCCTTATTTCTGTGGAATCTGAGAAAAGGTATTTCGGATCCCTTTGAAGACTATAGGGCCAAAGGAAATATCCTCCGATATCAAAGAGAAAGAAGCTTTCTGAGAAACTTCGTTGTGTTCTGTGAAATCATCTCACAGAGTTACAGCTTTCCCCTCACGGAGCCTTTCGCTAAGACAGTTCTTTTGAAATTGGCAAAGTGATATTTGGAAACCCGTAGAGGGCTATGGTGAAAAAAGAAATATCCTCAGAGGAAATCTGGAAAGAAGCTTTCTGAGAAACTGCTTAGTGTTCTGTTAATTCATCTCACAGTGTTACATCTGTATTTCGTGGATCTCTTTGCTAGTCTTATTTCTGTGGAATCTGAGAACAGATATTTCAGATCCCTTTGAAGACTATAGGGCCAAAGGAAATATCCTCCGATAACAAAGAGAAAGAAGCTTTCTGAGAAAGTTCGTTGTGTTCTGTGAAATCATCTCACAGAGTTGCAGCTTTCCCCTCAAGAAGCCTTTCGCTAAGACAGTTCTTGTGGAATTGGCAAAGTGATATTTGAAAGCCCGTAGAGGGCTATGGTGAAAAAGGAAATATCCTCAGATGAAATCTGGAAAGAAGCTTTCTGAGAAACTGCTTAGTGTTCTGTTAATTCATCTCACAGAGTTACATCTGTATTTCGTGGATCTCTTTGCTAGCCTTATTTCTGTGGAATCTGAGAACAGATATTTCGGATCCCTTTGAAGACTATAGGGCCAAAGGAAATATCCTCCGATAACAAAGAGAAAGAAGCTTTCTGAGAAACTTCTTTGTGTTCTGTGAAATCATCTCACAGAGTTGCAGCTTTCCCCTCAAGAAGCCTTTCGCTAAGAGGGCTATGGTGAAAAAGGAAATATCCTCAGATGAAATCTGGAAAGAAGCTTTCTGAGAAACTGCTTAGTGTTCTGTTAATTCATCTCACAGAGTTACATCTGTATTTCGTGGATCTCTTTGCTAGCCTTATTTCTGTTGAATCTGAGAACAGATATTTCGGATCCTTTTGAAGACTATAGGGCCAAAGGAAATATCCTCTGAAAACAAAGAGAAAGAAGCTTTCTGAGAAACTTCTTTGTGTTCTGTGAAATCATCTCACAGAGTTACAGCTTTCCCCTCAAGGAGTCTTTCGCTAAGACAGTTCTTGTGAAATTGGCAAAGTGATATCTGGAAGCCCATAGAGGGCTACGGTGAAAATGGAAATATTCTCAGATGAAATCTGGAAAGAAGCTTTCTGAGAAACTGCTCAGTGTTCAGTTAATTCATCTCACAGAGTTACATCTGTATTTCGTGGATCTCTTTGCTAGCCTTATTTCTGTGGAATCTGAGAACAGATATTTCGGATCCCTTTGAAGACTATAGGGCCAAAGGAAATATCCTCCGATAACAAAGAGAAAGAAGCTTTCGGAGAAACTTCGTTGTGTTCTGTGAAATCATCTCACAGAGTTGCAGCTTTCCCCTCAAGAAGCCTTTCGCTAAGACAGTTCTTGTGGAATTGGCAAAGTGATATTTGGAAGCCCATAGAGGGCTATGGTGAAAAAGGAAATATCCTCAGATGAAATCTGGAAAGAAGCTTTCTGAGAAACTGCTTAGTGTTCTGTTAATTCATCTCACAGAGTTACATCTGTATTTCGTGGATCTCTTTGCTAGCTTTATTTCTGTTGAATCTGAGAACAGATATTTCGGATCCTTTTGAAGACTATAGGGCCAAAGGAAATATCCTCTGAAAACAAAGAGAAAGAAGCTTTCTGAGAAACTTCTTTGTGTTCTGTGAAATCATCTCACAGAGTTACAGCTTTCCCCTCAAGGAGTCTTTCGCTAAGACAGTTCTTGTGGAATTGGCAAAGTGATATCTGGAAGCCCATAGAGGGCTATGGTGAAAAAGGAAATATCCTCAGATGAAATCTGGAAAGAAGCTTTCTGAGAAACTGCTTAGTGTTCTGTTAATTCATCTCACAGAGTTACATCTGTATTTCGTGGATCTCTTTGCTAGACTTATTTCTGTGGAATCTGAGAACAGATATTTCGGATCCCTTTGAAGACTATAGGGCCAAAGGAAATATCCTCCGATAACAAAGAGAAAGAAGTTTTCTGAGAAACTTCTTTGTGTTCTGTGAAATCATCTCACAGAGTTACAGCTTTCCCCTCAATAAGACTTTCGCTAAGACAGTTCTTGTGGAATTGGCAAAGTGATATTTGGAAGCCCATAGAGGGCTATGGTGAAAAAGGAAATATCCTCAGATGAAATCTGGAAAGAAGCTTTCTGAGAAACTGCTTAGGGTTCTGTTAATTCATCTCACAGAGTTACATCTGTATTTCGTGGATCTCTTTGCTAACCTTATTTCTGTGGAATCTGAGAAAAGATATTTCGGATCCCTTTGAAGACTATAGGGCCAAAGGAAATATCCTCCGATAACAAAGACAAAGAAGCTTTCTGAGAAACTTCGTTGTGTTCTGTGAAATCATCTCACAGAGTTACAGCTTTCGCCTCACGGAGCCTTTCGCTAAGACAGTTTTTTGAAATTGGCAAAGTGATATTTGGAAGCCCATAGAGGTCTATGGTGAAAAAGGAAATATCCTCAGAGGAAATCTGGAAAGAAGCTTTCTGAAAAACTGCTTAGTGTTCTGTTAATTCATCTCACAGAGTTACATCTGTATATCGTGGATCTCTTTGCTAGCCTTATTTCTGTGGAATCTGAGAACAGATATTTCGGATCCCTTTGAAGACTATAGGGCCAAAGGAAATATCCTCCGATAACAAAGAGAAAGAAGCTTTCTGAGAAACTTCTTTGTGTTCTGTGAAATCATCTCACAGAGTTGCAGCTTTCCCCTCAAGAAGCCTTTCGCTAAGACAGTTCTTGTGGAATTGGCAAAGTGATATTTGAAAGCCCATAGAGGGCTATGGTGAAAAAGGAAATATCCTCAGATGAAATCTGGAAAGAAGCTTTCTGAGAAACTGCTTAGTGTTCTGTTAATTCATCTCACAGAGTTACATCTGTATTTCGTGGATCTCTTTGCTAGCCTTATTTCTGTGGAATCTGAGAACAGATATTTCGGATCCCTCTAAAGACTATAGGGCCAAAGGAAATATCCTCCGATAACAAAGAGAAAGAAGCTTTCTGAGAAACTTCTTTGTGTTCTGTGAAATCATCTCACAGAGTTGCAGCTTTCCCCACAAGAAGCCTTTCGCTAAGACAGTTCTTGTGGAATTGGCAAAGAGATATTAGAAAGCCCGTAGAGGGCTATGGTGAAAAAGGAAATATCCTCAGATGAAATCTGGAAAGAAACTTTCTGAGAAACTGCTTAGTGTTCTGTTAATTCATCTCACAGAGTTACATCTGTATTTCGTGGATCTCTTTGCTAGCCTTATTTCTGTGGAATCTGAGAAAAGATATTTCGGATCCCTTTGAAGACTATAGGGCCAAAGGAAATATCCTCCGATATCAAAGAGAAAGAAGCTTTCTGAGAAAGTTCGTTGTGTTCTGTGAAATCATCTCACAGAGTTGCAGCTTTCCCCTCAAGGAGCCTTTCGTTAGACAGTTCTTGTGGAATTGGCAAAGTGATATTTGAAAGCCCGTAGAGGGCTATGGTGAAAAAGGAAATATCCTCAGATGAAATCTGGAAAGAAGCTTTCTGAGAAACTGCTTAGTGTTCTGTTAATTCATCTCACAGAGTTACATCTGTATTTCGTGGATCTCTTTGCTAGCCTTATTTCTGTGGAATCTGAGAACAGATATTTCGGATCCCTTTGAAGACTATAGGGCCAAAGGAAATATCCTCCGATAACAAAGAGAAAGAAGCTTTCTGAGAAACTTCTTTGTGTTCTGTGAAATCATCTCACAGAGTTGCAGCTTTCCCCTCAAGAAGCCTTTCGCTAAGACAGTTCTTGTGGAATTGGCAAAGTGATATCTGGAAGCCCATAGAGGGCTATGGTGAAAAAGGAAATATCCTCAGATGAAATCTGGAAAGAAGCTTTCTGAGAAACTGCTTAGTGTTCTGTTAATTCATCTCACAGAGTTACATCTGTATTTCGTGGATCTCTTTGCTAGACTTATTTCTGTGGAATCTGAGAACAGATATTTCGGATCCCTTTGAAGACTATAGGGCCAAAGGAAATATCCTCCGATAACAAAGAGAAAGAAGTTTTCTGAGAAACTTCTTTGTGTTCTGTGAAATCATCTCACAGAGTTACAGCTTTCCCCTCAATAAGACTTTCGCTAAGACAGTTCTTGTGGAATTGGCAAAGTGATATTTGGAAGCCCATAGAGGGCTATGGTGAAAAAGGAAATATCCTCAGATGAAATCTGGAAAGAAGCTTTCTGAGAAACTGCTTAGGGTTCTGTTAATTCATCTCACAGAGTTACATCTGTATTTCGTGGATCTCTTTGCTAACCTTATTTCTGTGGAATCTGAGAAAAGATATTTCGGATCCCTTTGAAGACTATAGGGCCAAAGGAAATATCCTCCGATAACAAAGACAAAGAAGCTTTCTGAGAAACTTCGTTGTGTTCTGTGAAATCATCTCACAGAGTTACAGCTTTCGCCTCACGGAGCCTTTCGCTAAGACAGTTTTTTGAAATTGGCAAAGTGATATTTGGAAGCCCATAGAGGTCTATGGTGAAAAAGGAAATATCCTCAGAGGAAATCTGGAAAGAAGCTTTCTGAAAAACTGCTTAGTGTTCTGTTAATTCATCTCACAGAGTTACATCTGTATATCGTGGATCTCTTTGCTAGCCTTATTTCTGTGGAATCTGAGAACAGATATTTCGGATCCCTAAGAAGACTATAGGGCCAAAGGAAATATCCTCCGATAACAAAGACAAAGAAGCTTTCTGAGAAACTTCGTTGTGTTCTGTGAAATCATCTCACGGAGTTACAGCTTTCCCCTCAAGGAGCCTTTCGCTAAGACAGTTCTTTTGAAATTGGCAAAGTGATATTTGGAAGCCCATAGAGGGCTATGGTGAAAAAGGAAATATCCTCAGAGGAAATCTGGAAAGAAGCTTTCTGAGAAACTGCTTAGTGTTCTGTTAATTCATCTCACAGAGTTACATCTGTATTTCATGGATCTCTTTGCTAGCCTTATTTTTGTGGAATCTGAGAACAGATATTTCAGATCCCTTTGAAGACTATAGGGCCAAAGGAAATATCCTCCGATAACAAAGAGAAAGAAGCTTTCTGAGAAACTTCTTTGTGTTCTGTGAAATCATCTCACAGAGTTGCAGCTTTCCCCTCAAGAAGCCTTTCGCTAAGACAGTTCTTGTGGAATTGGCAAAGTGATATTTGGAAGCCCATAGAGGGCTATGGTGAAAAAGGAAATATCCTCAGATGAAATCTGGAAAGAAGCTTTCTGAGAAACTGCTTAGTGTTCTGTTAATTCATCTCACAGAATTACATCTGTATTTCGTGGATCTCTTTGCTAGCCTTATTTCTGTGGAATCTGAGAACAGATATTTCGGATCCCTTTGAAGACTATAGGGCCAAAGGAAATATCCTCCGATAACAAAGGGAAAGAAGCTTTCTGAGAAACTTCTTTGTGTTCTGTGAAATCATCTCACAGAGTTGCAGCTTCCCCCTCAAGAAGCCTTTCGCTAAGACAGTTCTTGTGGAATTGGCAAAGTGATATTTGGAAGCCCATAGAGGGCTATGGTGAAAAAGGAAATATCCTCAGATGAAATCTGGAAAGAAGCTTTCTGAGAAACTGCTTAGTGTTCTGTTAATTCATCTCACAGAGTTACATCTGTATTTCGTGGATCTCTTTGCTAGCCTTATTTCTGTGGAATCTGAGAAAAGATATTTCGGATCACTTTGAAGACTATAGGGCCAAAGGAAATATCCTCCGATAACAAAGAGAAAGAAGCTTTCTGAGAAACTTCTTTGTGTTCTGTGAAATCATCTCACAGAGTTACAGCTTTCCCGTCAAGAAGACTTTCGCTAAGACAGTTCTTGTGGAATTGGCAAAGTGATATTTGGAAGCCCATAGAGGGCTATGGTGAAAAAGGAAATATCCTCAGATGAAATCTGGAAAGAAGCTTTCTGAGAAACTGCTTAGTGTTCTGTTAATTCATCTCACAGAGTTACATCTGTATTTCGTGGATCTCTTTGCTAGCCTTATTTCTGTGGAATCTGAGAAAAGATATTTCGGATCCCTTTGAAGACTATAGGGCCAAAGGAAATATCCTCCGATAACAAAGACAAAGAAGCTTTCTGAGAAACTTCTTTGTGTTCTGTGAAATCATCTCACAGAGTTACAGCTTTCCTCTCAAGAAGCCTTTCGCTAAGACAGTTCTTGTGGAATTGGCAAAGTGATATTTGGAAGCCCATAGAGGGCTATGTTGAAAAAGGAAATATCCTCAGATGAAATCTGGAAAGAAGCTTTCTGAGAAACTGCTTAGCGTTCTGTTAATTCATCTCACAGAGTTACATCTGTATTTCGTGGATCTCTTTGCTAGCCTTATTTCTGTGGAATCTGAGAACAGATATTTCGGATCCCTTTGAAGACTATAGGGCCAAAGGAAATATCCTCCGATAACAAAGAGAAAGAAGCTTTCTGAGAAACTTCGTTGTGTTCTGTGAAATCATCTCACAGAGTTACAGCTTTCCCCTCAAGGAGTCTTTCGCTAAGACAGTTCTTGTGGAATTGGCAAAGTGATATCTGGAAGCCCTTAGAGGGCTATGGTGAAAAAGGAAATATCCTCAGATGAAATCTGGAAAGAAGCTTTCTGAGAAACTGCTTAGTGTTCTGTTAATTCATCTCACAGAGTTACATCTGTATTTCGTGGATCTCTTTGCTAGCCTTATTTCTGTGGAATCTGAGAACAGATATTTCGGATCCCTAAGAAGACTATAGGGCCAAAGGAAATATCCTCCGATAACAAAGACAAAGAAGCTTTCTGAGAAACTTCGTTGTGTTCTGTGAAATCATCTCACGGAGTTACAGCTTTCCCCTCAAGGAGCCTTTCGCTAAGACAGTTCTTTTGAAATTGGCAAAGTGATATTTGGAAGCCCATAGAGGGCTATGGTGAAAAAGGAAATATCCTCAGAGGAAATCTGGAAAGAAGCTTTCTGAGAAACTGCTTAGTGTTCTGTTAATTCATCTCACAGTGTTACATCTGTATTTCATGGATCTCTTTGCTAGCCTTATTTCTGTGGAATCTGAAAACAGATATTTCAGATCCCTTTGAAGACTATAGGGCCAAAGGAAATATCCTCCGATAACAAAGAGAAAGAAGCTTTCTGAGAAACTTCTTTGTGTTCTGTGAAATCATCTCACAGAGTCGCAGCTTTCCCCTCAAGAAGCCTTTCGCTAAGACAGTTCTTGTGGAATTGGCAAAGTGATATTTGGATGCCCATAGAGGGCTATGGTGAAAAAGGAAATATCCTCAGATGAAATCTGGAAAGAAGCTTTCTGTGAAACTGCTTAGTGTTCTGTTAATTCATCTCACAGAATTACATCTGTATTTCGTGGATCTCTTTGCTAGCCTTAATTCTGTGGAATCTGAGAACAGATATTTCGGATCCCTTTGAAGACTATAGGGCCAAAGGAAATATCCTCCGATAACAAAGGGAAAGAAGCTTTCTGAGAAACTTCTTTGTGTTCTGTGAAATCATCTCACAGAGTTGCAGCTTCCCCCTCAAGAAGCCTTTCGCTAAGACAGTTCTTGTGGAATTGGCAAAGTGATATTTGGAAGCCCATAGAGGGCTATGGTGAAAAAGGAAATATCCTCAGATGAAATCTGGAAAGAAGCTTTCTGAGAAACTGCTTAGTGTTCTGTT
The DNA here is from genome assembly GCF_043159975.1 of Macaca nemestrina. Taxonomy (NCBI): domain Eukaryota; kingdom Metazoa; phylum Chordata; class Mammalia; order Primates; family Cercopithecidae; genus Macaca; species Macaca nemestrina. The sequence goes on along the minus strand of NC_092136.1, from coordinate 65,097,515 downwards.
AATTCATCTCACAGAGTTACATCTGTATTTCGTGGATCTCTTTGCTAGCCTTATTTCTGTGGAATCTGAGAAAAGATATTTCGGATCCCTTTGAAGACTATAGGGCCAAAGGAAATATCCTCCGATAACAAAGAGAAAGAAGCTTTCTGAGAAACTTCTTTGTGTTCTGTGAAATCATCTCACAGAGTTACAGCTTTCCCGTCAAGAAGACTTTCGCTAAGACAGTTCTTGTGGAATTGGCAAAGTGATATCTGGAAGCCCATAGAGGGCTATGGTGAAAAAGGAAATATCCTCAGATGAAATCTGGAAAGAAGCTTTCTGAGAAACTGCTTAGTGTTCTGTTAATTCATCTCAGAGAGTTACATCTGTATTTCGTGGATCTCTTTGCTAGCCTTATTTCTGTTGAATCTGAGAACAGATATTTCGGATCCCTTTGAAGACTATAGGGCCAAAGGAAATATCCTCTGAAAACAAAGAGAAAGAAGCTTTCTGAGAAACTTCTTTGTGTTCTGTGAAATCATCTCACAGAGTTACAGCTTTCCCCTCAAGGAGTCTTTCGCTAAGACAGTTCTTGTGAAATTGGCAAAGTGATATCTGGAAGCCCATAGAGGGCTACGGTGAAAATTGAAATATTATCAGATGAAATCTGGAAAGAAGCTTTCTGAGAAACTACTCAGTGTTCAGTTAATTCATCTCACAGAGTTACATCTGTATTTCGTGGATCTCTTTGCTAGCCTTATTTCTGTGGAATCTGAGAACAGATATTTCGGATCCCTTTGAAGACTATAGGGCCAAAGGAAATATCCTCCGATAACAAAGAGAAAGAAGCTTTCTGAGAAACTTCTTTGTGTTCTGTGAAATCATCTCACAGAGTTACAGCTTTCCCCTCAAGAAGCCTTTCGCTAAGACAGTTCTTGTGGAATTGGCAAAGTGATATTTGGAAGCCCATAGAGGGCTATGGTGAAAAAGGAAATATCCTCAGATGAAATCTGGAAAGAAGCTTTCTGAGAAACTGCTTAGTGTTCTGTTAATTCATCTCACAGAGTTACATCTGTATTTCGTGGATCTCTTTGCTAGCCTTATTTCTGTGGAATCTGAGAACAGATATTTCGGATCCCTTTGAAGACTATAGGGCCAAAGGAAATATCCTCCGATAACAAAGAGAAAGAAGCTTTCCGAGAAACTTCTTTGTGTTCTGTGAAATCATCTCACAGAGTTGCAGCTTTCCCCTCAAGCAGCCTTTCGCTAAGACAGTTCTTGTGGAATTGGCAAAGTGATATTTGGAAGCCCATAGAGGGCTATGGTGAAAAAGGAAATATCCTCAGATGAAATCTGGAAAGAAGCTTTCTGAGAAAATGCTTAGTGTTCTGTTAATTCATCTCACAGAGTTACATCTGTATTTCGTGGATCTCTTTGCTAGCCTTATTTCTGGGGAATCTGAGAACAGATATTTCGGATCCCTTTGAAGACTATAGGGCCAAAGGAAATATCCTCCGATAACAAAGAGAAAGAAGCTTTCTGAGAAACTTCGTTGTGTTCTGTGAAATCATCTCACAGAGTTACAGCTTTCCCCTCACGGAGCCTTTCGCTAAGACAGTTCTTTTGAAATTGGCAAAGTGATATTTGGAAACCCGTAGAGGGCTATGGTGAAAAAAGAAATATCCTCAGAGGAAATCTGGAAAGAAGCTTTCTGAGAAACTGCTTAGTGTTCTGTTAATTCATCTCACAGTGTTACATCTGTATTTCGTGGATCTCTTTGCTAGTCTTATTTCTGTGGAATCTGAGAACAGATATTTCAGATCCCTTTGAAGACTATAGGGCCAAAGGAAATATCCTCCGATAACAAAGAGAAAGAAGCTTTCTGAGAAGGTTCGTTGTGTTCTGTGAAATCATCTCACAGAGTTGCAGCTTTCCCCTCAAGAAGCCTTTCGCTAAGACAGTTCTTGTGGAATTGGCAAAGTGATATTTGAAAGCCCGTAGAGGGCTATGGTGAAAAAGGAAATATCCTCAGATGAAATCTGGAAAGAAGCTTTCTGAGAAACTGCTTAGTGTTCTGTTAATTCATCTCACAGAGTTACATCTGTATTTCGTGGATCTCTTTGCTAGCCTTATTTCTGTGGAATCTGAGAACAGATATTTCGGATCCCTCTAAAGACTATAGGGCCAAAGGAAATATCCTCCGATAACAAAGAGAAAGAAGCTTTCTGAGAAACTTCTTTGTGTTCTGTGAAATCATCTCACAGAGTTGCAGCTTTCCCCTCAAGAAGCCTTTCGCTAAGACAGTTCTTGTGGAATTGGCAAAGAGATATTAGAAAGCCCGTAGAGGGCTATGGTGAAAAAGGAAATATCCTCAGATGAAATCTGGAAAGAAACTTTCTGAGAAACTGCTTAGTGTTCTGTTAATTCATCTCACAGAGTTACATCTGTATTTCGTGGATCTCTTTGCTAGCCTTATTTCTGTGGAATCTGAGAAAAGATATTTCGGATCCCTTTGAAGACTATAGGGCCAAAGGAAATATCCTCCGATAACAAAGAGAAAGAAGCTTTCTGAGAAAGTTCGTTGTGTTCTGTGAAATCATCTCACAGAGTTGCACCTTTCCTCTCAAGGAGCCTTTCGTTAGACAGTTCTTGTGGAATTGGCAAAGTGATATTTGAAAGCCCGTAGAGGGCTATGGTGAAAAAGGAAATATCCTCAGATGAAATCTGGAAAGAAGCTTTCTGAGAAACTGCTTAGTGTTCTGTTAATTCATCTCACAGAGTTACATCTGTATTTCGTGGATCTCTTTGCTAGCCTTATTTCTGTGGAATCTGAGAACAGATATTTCGGATCCCTTTGAAGACTATAGGGCCAAAGGAAATATCCTCCGATAACAAAGAGAAAGAAGCTTTCTGAGAAACTTCTTTGTGTTCTGTGAAATCATCTCACAGAGTTGCAGCTTTCCCCTCAAGAAGCCTTTCGCTAAGACAGTTCTTGTGGAATTGGCAAAGTGATATTTGGAAGCCCATAGAGGGCTATGGTGAAAAAGGAAATATCCTCAGATGAAATCTGGAAAGAAGCTTTCTGAGAAACTGCTTAGTGTTCTGTTAATTCATCTCAGAGAGATACATCTGTATTTCGTGGATCTCTTTGCTAGCCTTATTTCTGTGGAATCTGAGAACAGATATTTCGGATCCCTTTGAAGACTATAGGGCCAAAGGAAATATCCTCCGATAACAAAGAGAAAGAAGCTTTCTGAGAAACTTCTTTGTGTTCTGTGAAATCATGTCACAGAGTTGCAGCTTTCCCCTCAAGAAGCCTTTCGCTAAGGCAGTTCTTGTGGAATTGGCAAAGTGATATTTGGAAGCCCATAGAGGGCTATGGTGAAAAAGGAAATATCCTCAGATGAAATCTGGAAAGAAGCTTTCTGAGAAACCGCTAAGTGTTCTGTTAATTCATCTCACAGAGTTACATCTGTATTTCGTGGATCTCTTTGCTAGCCTTATTTCTGTGGAATCTGAGAACAGATATTTCGGATCCTTTTGAAGACTATAGGGCCAAAGGAAATATCCTCTGAAAACAAAGAGAAAGAAGCTTTCTGAGAAACTTCTTTGTGTTCTGTGAAATCATCTCACAGAGTTACAGCTTTCCCCTCAAGGAGTCTTTCGCTAAGACAGTTCTTGTGAAATTGGCAAAGTGATATCTGGAAGCCCATAGAGGGCTGTGGTGAAAAAGGAAATATCCTCAGATGAAATCTGGAAAGAAGCTTTCTGAGAAACTGCTTAGTGTTCTGTTAATTCATCTCACAGAGTTACATCTGTATTTCGTGGATCTCTTTGCTAGCCTTATTTCTGTGGAATCTGAGAAAAGGTATTTCGGATCCCTTTGAAGACTATAGGGCCAAAGGAAATATCCTCCGATATCAAAGAGAAAGAAGCTTTCTGAGAAACTTCGTTGTGTTCTGTGAAATCATCTCACAGAGTTACAGCTTTCCCCTCACGGAGCCTTTCGCTAAGACAGTTCTTTTGAAATTGGCAAAGTGATATTTGGAAACCCGTAGAGGGCTATGGTGAAAAAAGAAATATCCTCAGAGGAAATCTGGAAAGAAGCTTTCTGAGAAACTGCTTAGTGTTCTGTTAATTCATCTCACAGTGTTACATCTGTATTTCGTGGATCTCTTTGCTAGTCTTATTTCTGTGGAATCTGAGAACAGATATTTCAGATCCCTTTGAAGACTATAGGGCCAAAGGAAATATCCTCCGATAACAAAGAGAAAGAAGCTTTCTGAGAAAGTTCGTTGTGTTCTGTGAAATCATCTCACAGAGTTGCAGCTTTCCCCTCAAGAAGCCTTTCGCTAAGACAGTTCTTGTGGAATTGGCAAAGTGATATTTGAAAGCCCGTAGAGGGCTATGGTGAAAAAGGAAATATCCTCAGATGAAATCTGGAAAGAAGCTTTCTGAGAAACTGCTTAGTGTTCTGTTAATTCATCTCACAGAGTTACATCTGTATTTCGTGGATCTCTTTGCTAGCCTTATTTCTGTGGAATCTGAGAACAGATATTTCGGATCCCTTTGAAGACTATAGGGCCAAAGGAAATATCCTCCGATAACAAAGAGAAAGAAGCTTTCTGAGAAACTTCTTTGTGTTCTGTGAAATCATCTCACAGAGTTGCAGCTTTCCCCTCAAGAAGCCTTTCGCTAAGAGGGCTATGGTGAAAAAGGAAATATCCTCAGATGAAATCTGGAAAGAAGCTTTCTGAGAAACTGCTTAGTGTTCTGTTAATTCATCTCACAGAGTTACATCTGTATTTCGTGGATCTCTTTGCTAGCCTTATTTCTGTTGAATCTGAGAACAGATATTTCGGATCCTTTTGAAGACTATAGGGCCAAAGGAAATATCCTCTGAAAACAAAGAGAAAGAAGCTTTCTGAGAAACTTCTTTGTGTTCTGTGAAATCATCTCACAGAGTTACAGCTTTCCCCTCAAGGAGTCTTTCGCTAAGACAGTTCTTGTGAAATTGGCAAAGTGATATCTGGAAGCCCATAGAGGGCTACGGTGAAAATGGAAATATTCTCAGATGAAATCTGGAAAGAAGCTTTCTGAGAAACTGCTCAGTGTTCAGTTAATTCATCTCACAGAGTTACATCTGTATTTCGTGGATCTCTTTGCTAGCCTTATTTCTGTGGAATCTGAGAACAGATATTTCGGATCCCTTTGAAGACTATAGGGCCAAAGGAAATATCCTCCGATAACAAAGAGAAAGAAGCTTTCGGAGAAACTTCGTTGTGTTCTGTGAAATCATCTCACAGAGTTGCAGCTTTCCCCTCAAGAAGCCTTTCGCTAAGACAGTTCTTGTGGAATTGGCAAAGTGATATTTGGAAGCCCATAGAGGGCTATGGTGAAAAAGGAAATATCCTCAGATGAAATCTGGAAAGAAGCTTTCTGAGAAACTGCTTAGTGTTCTGTTAATTCATCTCACAGAGTTACATCTGTATTTCGTGGATCTCTTTGCTAGCTTTATTTCTGTTGAATCTGAGAACAGATATTTCGGATCCTTTTGAAGACTATAGGGCCAAAGGAAATATCCTCTGAAAACAAAGAGAAAGAAGCTTTCTGAGAAACTTCTTTGTGTTCTGTGAAATCATCTCACAGAGTTACAGCTTTCCCCTCAAGGAGTCTTTCGCTAAGACAGTTCTTGTGGAATTGGCAAAGTGATATCTGGAAGCCCATAGAGGGCTATGGTGAAAAAGGAAATATCCTCAGATGAAATCTGGAAAGAAGCTTTCTGAGAAACTGCTTAGTGTTCTGTTAATTCATCTCACAGAGTTACATCTGTATTTCGTGGATCTCTTTGCTAGACTTATTTCTGTGGAATCTGAGAACAGATATTTCGGATCCCTTTGAAGACTATAGGGCCAAAGGAAATATCCTCCGATAACAAAGAGAAAGAAGTTTTCTGAGAAACTTCTTTGTGTTCTGTGAAATCATCTCACAGAGTTACAGCTTTCCCCTCAATAAGACTTTCGCTAAGACAGTTCTTGTGGAATTGGCAAAGTGATATTTGGAAGCCCATAGAGGGCTATGGTGAAAAAGGAAATATCCTCAGATGAAATCTGGAAAGAAGCTTTCTGAGAAACTGCTTAGGGTTCTGTTAATTCATCTCACAGAGTTACATCTGTATTTCGTGGATCTCTTTGCTAACCTTATTTCTGTGGAATCTGAGAAAAGATATTTCGGATCCCTTTGAAGACTATAGGGCCAAAGGAAATATCCTCCGATAACAAAGACAAAGAAGCTTTCTGAGAAACTTCGTTGTGTTCTGTGAAATCATCTCACAGAGTTACAGCTTTCGCCTCACGGAGCCTTTCGCTAAGACAGTTTTTTGAAATTGGCAAAGTGATATTTGGAAGCCCATAGAGGTCTATGGTGAAAAAGGAAATATCCTCAGAGGAAATCTGGAAAGAAGCTTTCTGAAAAACTGCTTAGTGTTCTGTTAATTCATCTCACAGAGTTACATCTGTATATCGTGGATCTCTTTGCTAGCCTTATTTCTGTGGAATCTGAGAACAGATATTTCGGATCCCTTTGAAGACTATAGGGCCAAAGGAAATATCCTCCGATAACAAAGAGAAAGAAGCTTTCTGAGAAACTTCTTTGTGTTCTGTGAAATCATCTCACAGAGTTGCAGCTTTCCCCTCAAGAAGCCTTTCGCTAAGACAGTTCTTGTGGAATTGGCAAAGTGATATTTGAAAGCCCATAGAGGGCTATGGTGAAAAAGGAAATATCCTCAGATGAAATCTGGAAAGAAGCTTTCTGAGAAACTGCTTAGTGTTCTGTTAATTCATCTCACAGAGTTACATCTGTATTTCGTGGATCTCTTTGCTAGCCTTATTTCTGTGGAATCTGAGAACAGATATTTCGGATCCCTCTAAAGACTATAGGGCCAAAGGAAATATCCTCCGATAACAAAGAGAAAGAAGCTTTCTGAGAAACTTCTTTGTGTTCTGTGAAATCATCTCACAGAGTTGCAGCTTTCCCCACAAGAAGCCTTTCGCTAAGACAGTTCTTGTGGAATTGGCAAAGAGATATTAGAAAGCCCGTAGAGGGCTATGGTGAAAAAGGAAATATCCTCAGATGAAATCTGGAAAGAAACTTTCTGAGAAACTGCTTAGTGTTCTGTTAATTCATCTCACAGAGTTACATCTGTATTTCGTGGATCTCTTTGCTAGCCTTATTTCTGTGGAATCTGAGAAAAGATATTTCGGATCCCTTTGAAGACTATAGGGCCAAAGGAAATATCCTCCGATATCAAAGAGAAAGAAGCTTTCTGAGAAAGTTCGTTGTGTTCTGTGAAATCATCTCACAGAGTTGCAGCTTTCCCCTCAAGGAGCCTTTCGTTAGACAGTTCTTGTGGAATTGGCAAAGTGATATTTGAAAGCCCGTAGAGGGCTATGGTGAAAAAGGAAATATCCTCAGATGAAATCTGGAAAGAAGCTTTCTGAGAAACTGCTTAGTGTTCTGTTAATTCATCTCACAGAGTTACATCTGTATTTCGTGGATCTCTTTGCTAGCCTTATTTCTGTGGAATCTGAGAACAGATATTTCGGATCCCTTTGAAGACTATAGGGCCAAAGGAAATATCCTCCGATAACAAAGAGAAAGAAGCTTTCTGAGAAACTTCTTTGTGTTCTGTGAAATCATCTCACAGAGTTGCAGCTTTCCCCTCAAGAAGCCTTTCGCTAAGACAGTTCTTGTGGAATTGGCAAAGTGATATCTGGAAGCCCATAGAGGGCTATGGTGAAAAAGGAAATATCCTCAGATGAAATCTGGAAAGAAGCTTTCTGAGAAACTGCTTAGTGTTCTGTTAATTCATCTCACAGAGTTACATCTGTATTTCGTGGATCTCTTTGCTAGACTTATTTCTGTGGAATCTGAGAACAGATATTTCGGATCCCTTTGAAGACTATAGGGCCAAAGGAAATATCCTCCGATAACAAAGAGAAAGAAGTTTTCTGAGAAACTTCTTTGTGTTCTGTGAAATCATCTCACAGAGTTACAGCTTTCCCCTCAATAAGACTTTCGCTAAGACAGTTCTTGTGGAATTGGCAAAGTGATATTTGGAAGCCCATAGAGGGCTATGGTGAAAAAGGAAATATCCTCAGATGAAATCTGGAAAGAAGCTTTCTGAGAAACTGCTTAGGGTTCTGTTAATTCATCTCACAGAGTTACATCTGTATTTCGTGGATCTCTTTGCTAACCTTATTTCTGTGGAATCTGAGAAAAGATATTTCGGATCCCTTTGAAGACTATAGGGCCAAAGGAAATATCCTCCGATAACAAAGACAAAGAAGCTTTCTGAGAAACTTCGTTGTGTTCTGTGAAATCATCTCACAGAGTTACAGCTTTCGCCTCACGGAGCCTTTCGCTAAGACAGTTTTTTGAAATTGGCAAAGTGATATTTGGAAGCCCATAGAGGTCTATGGTGAAAAAGGAAATATCCTCAGAGGAAATCTGGAAAGAAGCTTTCTGAAAAACTGCTTAGTGTTCTGTTAATTCATCTCACAGAGTTACATCTGTATATCGTGGATCTCTTTGCTAGCCTTATTTCTGTGGAATCTGAGAACAGATATTCCGGATCCCTTTGAAGACTATAGGGCCAAAGGAAATATCCTCCGATAACAAAGAGAAAGAAGCTCTCTGAGAAACTTCTTTGTGTTCTGTGAAATCATCTCACAGAGTTGCAGCTTTCCCCTCAAGAAGCCTTTCGCTAAGACAGTTCTTGTGGAATTGGCAAAGTGATATTTGAAAGCCCATAGAGGGCTATGGTGAAAAAGGAAATATCCTCAGATGAAATCTGGAAAGAAGCTTTCTGAGAAACTGCTTAGTGTTCTGTTAATTCATCTCACAGAGTTACATCTGTATTTCGTGGATCTCTTTGCTAGCCTTATTTCTGTGGAATCTGAGAACAGATATTTCGGATCCCTCTAAAGACTATAGGGCCAAAGGAAATATCCTCCGATAACAAAGAGAAAGAAGCTTTCTGAGAAACTTCTTTGTGTTCTGTGAAATCATCTCACAGAGTTGCAGCTTTCCCCTCAAGAAGCCTTTCGCTAAGACAGTTCTTGTGGAATTGGCAAAGAGATATTAGAAAGCCCGTAGAGGGCTATGGTGAAAAAGGAAATATCCTCAGATGAAATCTGGAAAGAAACTTTCTGAGAAACTGCTTAGTGTTCTGTTAATTCATCTCACAGAGTTACATCTGTATTTCGTGGATCTCTTTGCTAGCCTTATTTCTGTGGAATCTGAGAAAAGATATTTCGGATCCCTTTGAAGACTATAGGGCCAAAGGAAATATCCTCCGATAACAAAGAGAAAGAAGCTTTCTGAGAAAGTTCGTTGTGTTCTGTGAAATCATCTCACAGAGTTGCAGCTTTCCCCTCAAGGAGCCTTTCGTTAGACAGTTCTTGTGGAATTGGCAAAGTGATATTTGAAAGCCCGTAGAGGGCTATGGTGAAAAAGGAAATATCCTCAGATGAAATCTGGAAAGAAGCTTTCTGAGAAACTGCTTAGTGTTCTGTTAATTCATCTCACAGAGTTACATCTGTATTTCGTGGATCTCTTTGCTAGCCTTATTTCTGTGGAATCTGAGAACAGATATTTCGGATCCTTTTGAAGACTATAGGGCCAAAGGAAATATCCTCTGAAAACAAAGAGAAAGAAGCTTTCTGAGAAACTTCTTTGTGTTCTGTGAAATCATCTCACAGAGTTACAGCTTTCCCCTCAAGGAGTCTTTCGCTAAGACAGTTCTTGTGAAATTGGCAAAGTGATATCTGGAAGCCCATAGAGGGCTACGGTGAAAATGGAAATATTCTCAGATGAAATCTGGAAAGAAGCTTTCTGAGAAACTGCTCAGTGTTCAGTTAATTCATCTCACAGAGTTACATCTGTATTTCGTGGATCTCTTTGCTAGCCTTATTTCTGTGGAATCTGAGAACAGATATTTCGGATCCCTTTGAAGACTATAGGGCCAAAGGAAATATCCTCCGATAACAAAGAGAAAGAAGCTTTCGGAGAAACTTCGTTGTGTTCTGTGAAATCATCTCACAGAGTTGCAGCTTTCCCCTCAAGAAGCCTTTCGCTAAGACAGTTCTTGTGGAATTGGCAAAGTGATATTTGGAAGCCCATAGAGGGCTATGGTGAAAAAGGAAATATCCTCAGATGAAATCTGGAAAGAAGCTTTCTGAGAAACTGCTTAGTGTTCTGTTAATTCATCTCACAGAGTTACATCTGTATTTCGTGGATCTCTTTGCTAGCTTTATTTCTGTTGAATCTGAGAACAGATATTTCGGATCCTTTTGAAGACTATAGGGCCAAAGGAAATATCCTCTGAAAACAAAGAGAAAGAAGCTTTCTGAGAAACTTCTTTGTGTTCTGTGAAATCATCTCACAGAGTTACAGCTTTCCCCTCAAGGAGTCTTTCGCTAAGACAGTTCTTGTGGAATTGGCAAAGTGATATCTGGAAGCCCATAGAGGGCTATGGTGAAAAAGGAAATATCCTCAGATGAAATCTGGAAAGAAGCTTTCTGAGAAACTGCTTAGTGTTCTGTTAATTCATCTCACAGAGTTACATCTGTATTTCGTGGATCTCTTTGCTAGACTTATTTCTGTGGAATCTGAGAACAGATATTTCGGATCCCTTTGAAGACTATAGGGCCAAAGGAAATATCCTCCGATAACAAAGAGAAAGAAGTTTTCTGAGAAACTTCTTTGTGTTCTGTGAAATCATCTCACAGAGTTACAGCTTTCCCCTCAATAAGACTTTCGCTAAGACAGTTCTTGTGGAATTGGCAAAGTGATATTTGGAAGCCCATAGAGGGCTATGGTGAAAAAGGAAATATCCTCAGATGAAATCTGGAAAGAAGCTTTCTGAGAAACTGCTTAGGGTTCTGTTAATTCATCTCACAGAGTTACATCTGTATTTCGTGGATCTCTTTGCTAACCTTATTTCTGTGGAATCTGAGAAAAGATATTTCGGATCCCTTTGAAGACTATAGGGCCAAAGGAAATATCCTCCGATAACAAAGACAAAGAAGCTTTCTGAGAAACTTCGTTGTGTTCTGTGAAATCATCTCACAGAGTTACAGCTTTCGCCTCACGGAGCCTTTCGCTAAGACAGTTCTTTTGAAATTGGCAAAGTGATATTTGGAAGCCCATAGAGGTCTATGGTGAAAAAGGAAATATCCTCAGAGGAAATCTGGAAAGAAGCTTTCTGAAAAACTGCTTAGTGTTCTGTTAATTCATCTCACAGAGTTACATCTGTATATCGTGGATCTCTTTGCTAGCCTTATTTCTGTGGAATCTGAGAACAGATATTTCGGATCCCTTTGAAGACTATAGGGCCAAAGGAAATATCCTCCGATAACAAAGAGAAAGAAGCTTTCTGAGAAACTTCTTTGTGTTCTGTGAAATCATCTCACAGAGTTGCAGCTTTCCCCTCAAGAAGCCTTTCGCTAAGACAGTTCTTGTGGAATTGGCAAAGTGCTATTTGGAAGCCCATAGAGGGCTATGGTGAAAAAGGAAATATCCTCAGATGAAATCTGGAAAGAAGTTTCTGAGAAACTGCTTAGTGTTCTGTTAATTCATCTCACAGAGTTACATCTGTATTTCGTGGATCTCTTTGCTAGCCTTATTTCTGTGGAATCTGAGAACAGATATTTCGGATCCCTTTGAAGACTATAGGGCCAAAGGAAATATCCTCCGATAACAAAGAGAAAGAAGCTTTCTGAGAAACTTCTTTGTGTTCTGTGAAATCATCTCACAGAGTTGCAGCTTTCCCCTCTAGAAGCCTTTCGCTAAGACAGTTCTTGTGGAATTGGCAAAGTGATATTTGGAAGCCCATAGAGGGCTATGGTGAAAAAGGAAATATCCTCAGATGAAATCTGGAAAGAAGCTTTCTGAGAAACTGCTTAGTGTTCTGTTAATTCATCTCACAGAGTTACATCTGTATTTCGTGGATCTCTTTGCTAGCCTTATTTCTGTTGAATCTGAGAACAGATATTTCGGATCCTTTTGAAGACTATAGGGCCAAAGGAAATATCCTCTGAAAACAAAGAGAAAGAAGCTTTCTGAGAAACTTCTTTGTGTTCTGTGAAATCATCTCACAGAGTTACAGCTTTCCCCTCAAGGAGTCTTTCGCTAAGACAGTTCTTGTGAAAGTGGCAAAGTGATATCTGGAAGCCCATAGAGGGCTATGGTGAAAGTGGAAATATTCTCAGATGAAATCTGGAAAGAAGCTTTCTGAGAAACTGCTCAGTGTTCTGTTAATTCATCTCACAGAGTTACATCTGTATTTCGTGGATCTCTTTGCTAGCCTTATTTCTGTGGAATCTGAGAACAGATATTTCGGATCCCTTTGAAGACTATAGGGCCAAAGGAAATATCCTCCGATAACAAAGAGAAAGAAGCTTTCTGAGAAACTTCTTTGTGTTCTGTGAAATCATCTCACAGAGTTACAGCTTTCCCCTCAAGAAGCCTTTCGCTAAGACAGTTCTTGTGGAATTGGCAAAGTGATATTTGGAAGCCCATAGAGGGCTATGGTGAAAAAGGAAATATCCTCAGATGAAATCTGGAAAGAAGCTTTCTGAGATACTGCTTAGTGTTCTGTTAATTCATCTCACAGAGTTACATCTGTATTTCGTGGATCTCTTTGCTAGCCTTATTTCTGTGGAATCTGAGAAAAGATATTTCGGATCCCTTTGAAGACTATAGGGCCAAAGGAAATATCCTCCGAAAACAAAGAGAAAGAAGCTTTCTGAGAAACTTCGTTGTGTTCTGTGAAATCATCTCACAGAGTTACAGCTTTCCCCTCACGGAGCCTTTCGCTAAGACAGTTCTTTTGAAATTGGCAAAGTGATATTTGGAAACCCGTAGAGGGCTATGGTGAAAAAAGAAATATCCTCAGAGGAAATCTGGAAAGAAGCTTTCTGAGACACTGCTTAGTGTTCTGTTAATTCATCTCACAGTGTTACATCTGTATTTCGTGGATCTCTTTGCTAGTCTTATTTCTGTGGAATCTGAGAACAGATATTTCAGATCCCTTTGAAGACTATAGGGCCAAAGGAAATATCCTCCGATAACAAAGAGAAAGAAGCTTTCTGAGAAAGTTCGTTGTGTTCTGTGAAATCATCTCACAGAGTTGCAGCTTTCCCCACAAGAAGCCTTTCGCTAAGACAGTTCTTGTGGAATTGGCAAAGTGATATTTGGAAGCCCATAGAGGGCTATGGTGAAAAAGGAAATATCCTCAGATGTAATCTGGAAAGAAGCTTTCTGAGAAACTGCTTAGTGTTCTGTTAATTCATCTCAGAGAGATACATCTGTATTTCGTTGATCTCTTTGCTAGCCTTATTTCTGTGGAATCTGAGAACAGATATTTCGGATCCCTTTGAAGACTATAGGGCCAAAGGAAATATCCTCCGATAACAAAGAGAAAGAAGCTTTCGGAGAAACTTCGTTGTGTTCTGTGAAATCATCTCACAGAGTTGCAGCTTTCCCCTCAAGAAGCCTTTCGCTAAGACAGTTCTTGTGGAATTGGCAAAGTGATATTTGGAAGCCCATAGAGGGCTATGGTGAAAAAGGAAATATCCTCAGATGAAATCTGGAAAGAAGCTTTCTGAGAAACTGCTTAGTGTTCTGTTAATTCATCTCACAGAGTTACATCTGTATTTCGTGGATCTCTTTGCTAGCCTTATTTCTGTGGAATCTGAGAACAGATATTTCGGATCCCTTTGAAGACTATAGGGCCAAAGGAAATATCCTCCGATAACAAAGAGAAAGAAACTTTCTGAGAAACTTCTTTGTGTTCTGTGAAATCACCTCACAGAGTTGCAGCTTTCCCCTCAAGAAGCCTTTCGCTAAGACAGTTCTTGTGGAATTGGCAAAGTGATATTTGGAAGCCCATAGAGGGCTATGGTGAAAAAGGAAATATCCTCAGATGAAATCTGGAAAGAAGCTTTCTGAGAAACTGCTTAGTGTTCTGTTAATTCATCTCACAGAGTTACATCTGTATTTCGTGGATCTCTTTGCTAGCCTTATTTCTGTTGAATCTGAGAACAGATATTTCGGATCCCTTTGAAGACTATAGGGCCAAAGGAAATATCCTCCGATAACAAAGAGAAAGAAGCTTTCTGAGAAACTTCGTTGTGTTCTGTGAAATCATCTCACAGAGTTACAGCTTTCCCCTCACGGTGCCTTTCGCTAAGACAGTTCTTTTGAAATTGGCAAAGTGATATTTGGAAGCCCATAGAGGGCTATGGTGAAAAAGGAAATATCCTCAGAGGAAATCTGGAAAGAAGCTTTCTGAGAATCTGCTTAGTGTTCTGTTAATTCATCTCACAGTGTTACATCTGTATTTCATGGATCTCTTTGCTAGCCTTATTTCTGTGGAATCTGAGAACAGATATTTCAGATCCCTTTGAAGACTATAGGGCCAAAGGAAATATCCTCCGATAACAAAGAGAAAGAAGCTTTCTGAGAAACTTCTTTGTGTTCTGTGAAATCATCTCACAGAGTTGCAGCTTTCCCCGCAAGAAGCCTTTCGCTAAGACAGTTCTTGTAGAATTGGCAAAGTGATATTTGGAAGCCCATAGAGGGCTATGGTGAAAAAGGAAATATCCTCAGATGAAATCTGGAAAGAAGCTTTCTGAGAAACTGCTTAGTGCTCCGTTAATTCATCTCAGAGAGATACATCTGTATTTCGTTGATCTCTTTGCTAGCCTTATTTCTGTGGAATCTGAGAACAGATATTTCGGATCCCTTTGAAGACTATAGGGCCAAAGGAAATATCCTCCGATAACAAAGAGAAAGAAGCTTTCGGAGAAACTTCGTTGTGTTCTGTGAAATCATCTCACAGAGTTACAGCTTTCCCCTCAAGGAGTCTTTCGCTAAGACAGTTCTTGTGGAATTGGCAAAGTGATATCTGGAAGCCCATAGAGGGCTTTGGTGAAAAAGGAAATATCCTCAGATGAAATCTGGAAAGAAGCTTTCTGAGAAACTGCTTAGTGTTCTGTTAATTCATCTCACAGAGTTATATCTGTATTTCGTGGATTTCTTTGCTAGACTTATTTCTGTGGAATCTGAGAACAGATATTTCGGATCCCTTTGAAGACTATAGGGCCAAAGGAAATATCCTCCGATAACAAAGAGAAAGAAGCTTTCTGAGAAACTTCTTTGTGTTCTGTGAAATCATCTCACAGAGTTACAGCTTTCCCCTCAAGAAGCCTTTCGCTAAGACAGTTCTTGTGGAATTGGCAAAGTGATATTTGGAAGCCCATAGAGGGCTATGGTGAAAAAGGAAATATCCTCAGATGAAATCTGGAAAGAAGCTTTCTGAGAAACTGCTTAGGGTTCTGTTAATTCATCTCACAGAGTTACATCTGTATTTCGTGGATCTCTTTGCTAGCCTTATTTCTGTGGAATCTGAGAACAGATATTTCGGATCCCTTTGAAGACTATAGGGCCAAAGGAAATATCCTCCGATAACAAAGGGAAAGAAGCTTTCTGAGAAACTTCTTTGTGTTCTGTGAAATCATCTCACAGAGTTGCAGCTTTCCCCTCAAGAAGCCTTTCGCTAAGACAGTTCTTGTGGAATTGGCAAAGTGATATTTGGAAGCCCATAGAGGGCTATGGTGAAAAAGGAAATATCCTCAGATGAAATCTGGAAAGAAGCTTTCTGAGAAACTGCTTAGTGTTCTGTTAATTCATCTCACAGAGTTACATCTGTATTTCTTGGATCTCTTTGCTAGCCTTATTTCTGTGGAATCTGAGAAAAGATATTTCGGATCCCTTTGAAGACTATAGGGCCAAAGGAAATATCCTCCGATAACAAAGAGAAAGAAGCTTTCTGAGAAAGTTCGTTGTGTTCTGTGAAATCATCTCACAGAGTTGCAGCTTTCCTCTCAAGGAGCCTTTCGTTAGACAGTTCTTGTGGAATTGGCAAAGTGATATTTGAAAGCCCGTAGAGGGCTATGGTGAAAAAGGAAATATCCTCAGATGAAATCTGGAAAGAAGCTTTCTGAGAAACTGCTTAGTGTTCTGTTAATTCATCTCACAGAGTTACATCTGTATTTCGTGGATCTCTTTGCTAGCCTTATTTCTGTGGAATCTGAGAACAGATATTTCGGATCCCTTTGAAGACTATAGGGCCAAAGGAAATATCCTCCGATAACAAAGAGAAAGAAGCTTTCTGAGAAACTTCTTTGTGTTCTGTGAAATCATCTCACAGAGTTGCAGCTTTCCCCTCAAGAAGCCTTTCGCTAAGACAGTTCTTGTGGAATTGGCAAAGTGATATTTGGAAGCCCATAGAGGGCTATGGTGAAAAAGGAAATATCCTCAGATGAAATCTGGAAAGAAGCTTTCTGAGAAACTGCTTAGTGTTCTGTTAATTCATCTCAGAGAGATACATCTGTATTTCGTGGATCTCTTTGCTAGCCTTATTTCTGTGGAATCTGAGAACAGATATTTCGGATCCCTTTGAAGACTATAGGGCCAAAGGAAATATCCTCCGATAACAAAGAGAAAGAAGCTTTCTGAGAAACTTCTTTGTGTTCTGTGAAATCATGTCACAGAGTTGCAGCTTTCCCCTCAAGAAGCCTTTCGCTAAGACAGTTCTTGTGGAATTGGCAAAGTGATATTTGGAAGCCCATAGAGGGCTATGGTGAAAAAGGAAATATCCTCAGATGAAATCTGGAAAGAAGCTTTCTGAGAAACTGCTAAGTGTTCTGTTAATTCATCTCACAGAGTTACATCTGTATTTCGTGGATCTCTTTGCTAGCCTTATTTCTGTTGAATCTGAGAACAGATATTTCGGATCCTTTTGAAGACTATAGGGCCAAAGGAAATATCCTCTGAAAACAAAGAGAAAGAAGCTTTCTGAGAAACTTCTTTGTGTTATGTGAAATCATCTCACAGAGTTACAGCTTTCCCCTCAAGAAGTCTTTCGCTAAGACAGTTCTTGTGAAATTGGCAAAGTGATATCTGGAAGCCCATAGAGGGCTGTGGTGAAAAAGGAAATATCCTCAGATGAAATCTGGAAAGAAGCTTTCTGAGAAACTGCTTAGTGTTCTGTTAATTCATCTCACAGAGTTACATCTGTATTTCGTGGATCTCTTTGCTAGCCTTATTTCTGTGGAATCTGAGAAAAGGTATTTCGGATCCCTTTGAAGACTATAGGGCCAAAGGAAATATCCTCCGATATCAAAGAGAAAGAAGCTTTCTGAGAAACTTCGTTGTGTTCTGTGAAATCATCTCACAGAGTTACAGCTTTCCCCTCACGGAGCCTTTCGCTAAGACAGTTCTTTTGAAATTGGCAAAGTGATATTTGGAAACCCGTAGAGGGCTATGGTGAAAAAAGAAATATCCTCAGAGGAAATCTGGAAAGAAGCTTTCTGAGAAACTGCTTAGTGTTCTGTTAATTCATCTCACAGTGTTACATCTGTATTTCGTGGATCTCTTTGCTAGTCTTATTTCTGTGGAATCTGAGAACAGATATTTCAGATCCCTTTGAAGACTATAGGGCCAAAGGAAATATCCTCCGATAACAAAGAGAAAGAAGCTTTCTGAGAAAGTTCGTTGTGTTCTGTGAAATCATCTCACAGAGTTGCAGCTTTCCCCTCAAGAAGCCTTTCGCTAAGACAGTTCTTGTGGAATTGGCAAAGTGATATTTGCAAGCCCGTAGAGGGCTATGGTGAAAAAGGAAATATCCTCAGATGAAATCTGGAAAGAAGCTTTCTGAGAAACTGCTTAGTGTTCTGTTAATTCATCTCACAGAGTTACATCTGTATTTCGTGGATCTCTTTGCTAGCCTTATTTCTGTGGAATCTGAGAACAGATATTTCGGATCCCTTTGAAGACTATAGGGCCAAAGGAAATATCCTCCGATAACAAAGAGAAAGAAGCTTTCTGAGAAACTTCTTTGTGTTCTGTGAAATCATCTCACAGAGTTGCAGCTTTCCCCTCAAGAAGCCTTTCGCTAAGAGGGCTATGGTGAAAAAGGAAATATCCTCAGATGAAATCTGGAAAGAAGCTTTCTGAGAAACTGCTTAGTGTTCTGTTAATTCATCTCACAGAGTTACATCTGTATTTCGTGGATCTCTTTGCTAGCCTTATTTCTGTTGAATCTGAGAACAGATATTTCGGATCCTTTTGAAGACTATAGGGCCAAAGGAAATATCCTCTGAAAACAAAGAGAAAGAAGCTTTCTGAGAAACTTCTTTGTGTTCTGTGAAATCATCTCACAGAGTTACAGCTTTCCCCTCAAGGAGTCTTTCGCTAAGACAGTTCTTGTGAAATTGGCAAAGTGATATCTGGAAGCCCATAGAGGGCTACGGTGAAAATGGAAATATTCTCAGATGAAATCTGGAAAGAAGCTTTCTGAGAAACTGCTCAGTGTTCAGTTAATTCATCTCACAGAGTTACATCTGTATTTCGTGGATCTCTTTGCTAGCCTTATTTCTGTGGAATCTGAGAACAGATATTTCGGATCCCTTTGAAGACTATAGGGCCAAAGGAAATATCCTCCGATAACAAAGAGAAAGAAGCTTTCGGAGAAACTTCGTTGTGTTCTGTGAAATCATCTCACAGAGTTGCAGCTTTCCCCTCAAGAAGCCTTTCGCTAAGACAGTTCTTGTGGAATTGGCAAAGTGATATTTGGAAGCCCATAGAGGGCTATGGTGAAAAAGGAAATATCCTCAGATGAAATCTGGAAAGAAGCTTTCTGAGAAACTGCTTAGTGTTCTGTTAATTCATCTCACAGAGTTACATCTGTATTTCGTGGATCTCTTTGCTAGCTTTATTTCTGTTGAATCTGAGAACAGATATTTCGGATCCTTTTGAAGACTATAGGGCCAAAGGAAATATCCTCTGAAAACAAAGAGAAAGAAGCTTTCTGAGAAACTTCTTTGTGTTCTGTGAAATCATCTCACAGAGTTGCAGCTTTCCCCTCAAGGAGTCTTTCGCTAAGACAGTTCTTGTGGAATTGGCAAAGTGATATCTGGAAGCCCATAGAGGGCTATGGTGAAAAAGGAAATATCCTCAGATGAAATCTGGAAAGAAGCTTTCTGAGAAACTGCTTAGTGTTCTGTTAATTCATCTCACAGAGTTACATCTGTATTTCGTGGATCTCTTTGCTAGACTTATTTCTGTGGAATCTGAGAACAGATATTTCGGATCCCTTTGAAGACTATAGGGCCAAAGGAAATATCCTCCGATAACAAAGAGAAAGAAGTTTTCTGAGAAACTTCTTTGTGTTCTGTGAAATCATCTCACAGAGTTACAGCTTTCCCCTCAATAAGACTTTCGCTAAGACAGTTCTTGTGGAATTGGCAAAGTGATATTTGGAAGCCCATAGAGGGCTATGGTGAAAAAGGAAATATCCTCAGATGAAATCTGGAAAGAAGCTTTCTGAGAAACTGCTTAGGGTTCTGTTAATTCATCTCACAGAGTTACATCTGTATTTCGTGGATCTCTTTGCTAACCTTATTTCTGTGGAATCTGAGAAAAGATATTTCGGATCCCTTTGAAGACTATAGGGCCAAAGGAAATATCCTCCGATAACAAAGACAAAGAAGCTTTCTGAGAAACTTCGTTGTGTTCTGTGAAATCATCTCACAGAGTTACAGCTTTCGCCTCACGGAGCCTTTCGCTAAGACAGTTTTTTGAAATTGGCAAAGTGATATTTGGAAGCCCATAGAGGTCTATGGTGAAAAAGGAAATATCCTCAGAGGAAATCTGGAAAGAAGCTTTCTGAAAAACTGCTTAGTGTTCTGTTAATTCATCTCACAGAGTTACATCTGTATATCGTGGATCTCTTTGCTAGCCTTATTTCTGTGGAATCTGAGAACAGATATTTCGGATCCCTTTGAAGACTATAGGGCCAAAGGAAATATCCTCCGATAACAAAGAGAAAGAAGCTTTCTGAGAAACTTCTTTGTGTTCTGTGAAATCATCTCACAGAGTTGCAGCTTTCCCCTCAAGAAGCCTTTCGCTAAGACAGTTCTTGTGGAATTGGCAAAGTGATATTTGAAAGCCCATAGAGGGCTATGGTGAAAAAGGAAATATCCTCAGATGAAATCTGGAAAGAAGCTTTCTGAGAAACTGCTTAGTGTTCTGTTAATTCATCTCACAGAGTTACATCTGTATTTCGTGGATCTCTTTGCTAGCCTTATTTCTGTGGAATCTGAGAACAGATATTTCGGATCCCTCTAAAGACTATAGGGCCAAAGGAAATATCCTCCGATAACAAAGAGAAAGAAGCTTTCTGAGAAACTTCTTTGTGTTCTGTGAAATCATCTCACAGAGTTGCAGCTTTCCCCTCAAGAAGCCTTTCGCTAAGACAGTTCTTGTGGAATTGGCAAAGAGATATTAGAAAGCCCGTAGAGGGCTATGGTGAAAAAGGAAATATCCTCAGATGAAATCTGGAAAGAAACTTTCTGAGAAACTGCTTAGTGTTCTGTTAATTCATCTCACAGAGTTACATCTGTATTTCGTGGATCTCTTTGCTAGCCTTATTTCTGTGGAATCTGAGAAAAGATATTTCGGATCCCTTTGAAGACTATAGGGCCAAAGGAAATATCCTCCGATAACAAAGAGAAAGAAGCTTTCTGAGAAAGTTCGTTGTGTTCTGTGAAATCATCTCACAGAGTTGCAGCTTTCCCCTCAAGGAGCCTTTCGTTAGACAGTTCTTGTGGAATTGGCAAAGTGATATTTGAAAGCCCGTAGAGGGCTATGGTGAAAAAGGAAATATCCTCAGATGAAATCTGGAAAGAAGCTTTCTGAGAAACTGCTTAGTGTTCTGTTAATTCATCTCACAGAGTTACATCTGTATTTCGTGGATCTCTTTGCTAGCCTTATTTCTGTGGAATCTGAGAACAGATATTTCGGATCCCTTTGAAGACTATAGGGCCAAAGGAAATATCCTCCGATAACAAAGAGAAAGAAGCTTTCTGAGAAACTTCTTTGTGTTCTGTGAAATCATCTCACAGAGTTGCAGCTTTCCCCTCAAGAAGCCTTTCGCTAAGACAGTTCTTGTGGAATTGGCAAAGTGATATCTGGAAGCCCATAGAGGGCTATGGTGAAAAAGGAAATATCCTCAGATGAAATCTGGAAAGAAGCTTTCTGAGAAACTGCTTAGTGTTCTGTTAATTCATCTCACAGAGTTACATCTGTATTTCGTGGATCTCTTTGCTAGACTTATTTCTGTGGAATCTGAGAACAGATATTTCGGATCCCTTTGAAGACTATAGGGCCAAAGGAAATATCCTCCGATAACAAAGAGAAAGAAGTTTTCTGAGAAACTTCTTTGTGTTCTGTGAAATCATCTCACAGAGTTACAGCTTTCCCCTCAATAAGACTTTCGCTAAGACAGTTCTTGTGGAATTGGCAAAGTGATATTTGGAAGCCCATAGAGGGCTATGGTGAAAAAGGAAATATCCTCAGATGAAATCTGGAAAGAAGCTTTCTGAGAAACTGCTTAGGGTTCTGTTAATTCATCTCACAGAGTTACATCTGTATTTCGTGGATCTCTTTGCTAACCTTATTTCTGTGGAATCTGAGAAAAGATATTTCGGATCCCTTTGAAGACTATAGGGCCAAAGGAAATATCCTCCGATAACAAAGACAAAGAAGCTTTCTGAGAAACTTCGTTGTGTTCTGTGAAATCATCTCACAGAGGTACAGCTTTCGCCTCACGGAGCCTTTCGCTAAGACAGTTTTTTGAAATTGGCAAAGTGATATTTGGAAGCCCATAGAGGTCTATGGTGAAAAAGGAAATATCCTCAGAGGAAATCTGGAAAGAAGCTTTCTGAAAAACTGCTTAGTGTTCTGTTAATTCATCTCACAGAGTTACATCTGTATATCGTGGATCTCTTTGCTAGCCTTATTTCTGTGGAATCTGAGAACAGATATTTCGGATCCCTTTGAAGACTATAGGGCCAAAGGAAATATCCTCCGATAACAAAGAGAAAGAAGCTTTCTGAGAAACTTCTTTGTGTTCTGTGAAATCATCTCACAGAGTTGCAGCTTTCCCCTCAAGAAGCCTTTCGCTAAGACAGTTCTTGTGGAATTGGCAAAGTGATATTTGAAAGCCCATAGAGGGCTATGGTGAAAAAGGAAATATCCTCAGATGAAATCTGGAAAGAAGCTTTCTGAGAAACTGCTTAGTGTTCTGTTAATTCATCTCACAGAGTTACATCTGTATTTCGTGGATCTCTTTGCTAGCCTTATTTCTGTGGAATCTGAGAACAGATATTTCGGATCCCTCTAAAGACTATAGGGCCAAAGGAAATATCCTCCGATAACAAAGAGAAAGAAGCTTTCTGAGAAACTTCTTTGTGTTCTGTGAAATCATCTCACAGAGTTGCAGCTTTCCCCTCAAGAAGCCTTTCGCTAAGACAGTTCTTGTGGAATTGGCAAAGAGATATTAGAAAGCCCGTAGAGGGCTATGGTGAAAAAGGAAATATCCTCAGATGAAATCTGGAAAGAAACTTTCTGAGAAACTGCTTAGTGTTCTGTTAATTCATCTCACAGAGTTACATCTGTATTTCGTGGATCTCTTTGCTAGCCTTATTTCTGTGGAATCTGAGAAAAGATATTTCGGATCCCTTTGAAGACTATAGGGCCAAAGGAAATATCCTCCGATAACAAAGAGAAAGAAGCTTTCTGAGAAAGTTCGTTGTGTTCTGTGAAATCATCTCACAGAGTTGCAGCTTTCCCCTCAAGGAGCCTTTCGTTAGACAGTTCTTGTGGAATTGGCAAAGTGATATTTGAAAGCCCGTAGAGGGCTATGGTGAAAAAGGAAATATCCTCAGATGAAATCTGGAAAGAAGCTTTCTGAGAAACTGCTTAGTGTTCTGTTAATTCATCTCACAGAGTTACATCTGTATTTCGTGGATCTCTTTGCTAGCCTTATTTCTGTGGAATCTGAGAACAGATATTTCGGATCCCTTTGAAGACTATAGGGCCAAAGGAAATATCCTCCGATAACAAAGAGAAAGAAGCTTTCTGAGAAACTTCTTTGTGTTCTGTGAAATCATCTCACAGAGTTGCAGCTTTCCCCTCAAGAAGCCTTTCGCTAAGACAGTTCTTGTGGAATTGGCAAAGTGATATTTGGAAGCCCATAGAGGGCTATGGTGAAAAAGGAAATATCCTCAGATGAAATCTGGAAAGAAGCTTTCTGAGAAACTGCTTAGTGTTCTGTTAATTCATCTCAGAGAGATACATCTGTATTTCGTGGATCTCTTTGCTAGCCTTATTTCTGTGGAATCTGAGAACAGATATTTCGGATCCCTTTGAAGACTATAGGGCCAAAGGAAATATCCTCCGATAACAAAGAGAAAGAAGCTTTCTGAGAAACTTCTTTGTGTTCTGTGAAATCATGTCACAGAGTTGAAGCTTTCCCCTCAAGAAGCCTTTCGCTAAGACAGTTCTTGTGGAATTGGCAAAGTGATATTTGGAAGCCCATAGAGGGCTATGGTGAAAAAGGAAATATCCTCAGATGAAATCTGGAAAGAAGCTTTCTGAGAAACTGCTAAGTGTTCTGTTAATTCATCTCACAGAGTTACATCTGTATTTCGTGGATCTCTTTGCTAGCCTTATTTCTGTTGAATCTGAGAACAGATATTTCGGATCCTTTTGAAGACTATAGGGCCAAAGGAAATATCCTCTGAAAACAAAGAGAAAGAAGCTTTCTGAGAAACTTCTTTGTGTTCTGTGAAATCATCTCACAGAGTTACAGCTTTCCCCTCAAGGAGTCTTTCGCTAAGACAGTTCTTGTGAAATTGGCAAAGTGATATCTGGAAGCCCATTGAGGGCTGTGGTGAAAAAGGAAATATCCTCAGATGAAATCTGGAAAGAAGCTTTCTGAGAAACTGCTTAGTGTTCTGTTAATTCATCTCACAGAGTTACATCTGTATTTCGTGGATCTCTTTGCTAGCCTTATTTCTGTGGAATCTGAGAAAAGGTATTTCGGATCCCTTTGAAGACTATAGGGCCAAAGGAAATATCCTCCGATATCAAAGAGAAAGAAGCTTTCTGAGAAACTTCGTTGTGTTCTGTGAAATCATCTCACAGAGTTACAGCTTTCCCCTCACGGAGCCTTTCGCTAAGACAGTTCTTTTGAAATTGGCAAAGTGATATTTGGAAACCCGTAGAGGGCTATGGTGAAAAAAGAAATATCCTCAGAGGAAATCTGGAAAGAAGCTTTCTGAGAAACTGCTTAGTGTTCTGTTAATTCATCTCACAGTGTTACATCTGTATTTCGTGGATCTCTTTGCTAGTCTTATTTCTGTGGAATCTGAGAACAGATATTTCAGATCCCTTTGAAGACTATAGGGCCAAAGGAAATATCCTCCGATAACAAAGAGAAAGAAGCTTTCTGAGAAAGTTCGTTGTGTTCTGTGAAATCATCTCACAGAGTTGCAGCTTTCCCCTCAAGAAGCCTTTCGCTAAGACAGTTCTTGTGGAATTGGCAAAGTGATATTTGAAAGCCCGTAGAGGGCTATGGTGAAAAAGGAAATATCCTCAGATGAAATCTGGAAAGAAGCTTTCTGAGAAACTGCTTAGTGTTCTGTTAATTCATCTCACAGAGTTACATCTGTATTTCGTGGATCTCTTTGCTAGCCTTATTTCTGTGGAATCTGAGAACAGATATTTCGGATCCCTTTGAAGACTATAGGGCCAAAGGAAATATCCTCCGATAACAAAGAGAAAGAAGCTTTCTGAGAAACTTCTTTGTGTTCTGTGAAATCATCTCACAGAGTTGCAGCTTTCCCCTCAAGAAGCCTTTCGCTAAGAGGGCTATGGTGAAAAAGGAAATATCCTCAGATGAAATCTGGAAAGAAGCTTTCTGAGAAACTGCTTAGTGTTCTGTTAATTCATCTCACAGAGTTACATCTGTATTTCGTGGATCTCTTTGCTAGCCTTATTTCTGTTGAATCTGAGAACAGATATTTCGGATCCTTTTGAAGACTATAGGGCCAAAGGAAATATCCTCTGAAAACAAAGAGAAAGAAGCTTTCTGAGAAACTTCTTTGTGTTCTGTGAAATCATCTCACAGAGTTACAGCTTTCCCCTCAAGGAGTCTTTCGCTAAGACAGTTCTTGTGAAATTGGCAAAGTGATATCTGGAAGCCCATAGAGGGCTACGGTGAAAATGGAAATATTCTCAGATGAAATCTGGAAAGAAGCTTTCTGAGAAACTGCTCAGTGTTCAGTTAATTCATCTCACAGAGTTACATCTGTATTTCGTGGATCTCTTTGCTAGCCTTATTTCTGTGGAATCTGAGAACAGATATTTCGGATCCCTTTGAAGACTATAGGGCCAAAGGAAATATCCTCCGATAACAAAGAGAAAGAAGCTTTCGGAGAAACTTCGTTGTGTTCTGTGAAATCATCTCACAGAGTTGCAGCTTTCCCCTCAAGAAGCCTTTCGCTAAGACAGTTCTTGTGGAATTGGCAAAGTGATATTTGGAAGCCCATAGAGGGCTATGGTGAAAAAGGAAATATCCTCAGATGAAATCTGGAAAGAAGCTTTCTGAGAAACTGCTTAGTGTTCTGTTAATTCATCTCACAGAGTTACATCTGTATTTCGTGGATCTCTTTGCTAGCTTTATTTCTGTTGAATCTGAGAACAGATATTTCGGATCCTTTTGAAGACTATAGGGCCAAAGGAAATATCCTCTGAAAACAAAGAGAAAGAAGCTTTCTGAGAAACTTCTTTGTGTTCTGTGAAATCATCTCACAGAGTTACAGCTTTCCCCTCAAGGAGTCTTTCGCTAAGACAGTTCTTGTGGAATTGGCAAAGTGATATCTGGAAGCCCATAGAGGGCTATGGTGAAAAAGGAAATATCCTCAGATGAAATCTGGAAAGAAGCTTTCTGAGAAACTGCTTAGTGTTCTGTTAATTCATCTCACAGAGTTACATCTGTATTTCGTGGATCTCTTTGCTAGACTTATTTCTGTGGAATCTGAGAACAGATATTTCGGATCCCTTTGAAGACTATAGGGCCAAAGGAAATATCCTCCGATAACAAAGAGAAAGAAGTTTTCTGAGAAACTTCTTTGTGTTCTGTGAAATCATCTCACAGAGTTACAGCTTTCCCCTCAATAAGACTTTCGCTAAGACAGTTCTTGTGGAATTGGCAAAGTGATATTTGGAAGCCCATAGAGGGCTATGGTGAAAAAGGAAATATCCTCAGATGAAATCTGGAAAGAAGCTTTCTGAGAAACTGCTTAGGGTTCTGTTAATTCATCTCACAGAGTTACATCTGTATTTCGTGGATATCTTTGCTAACCTTATTTCTGTGGAATCTGAGAAAAGATATTTCGGATCCCTTTGAAGACTATAGGGCCAAAGGAAATATCCTCCGATAACAAAGACAAAGAAGCTTTCTGAGAAACTTCGTTGTGTTCTGTGAAATCATCTCACAGAGTTACAGCTTTCGCCTCACGGAGCCTTTCGCTAAGACAGTTCTTTTGAAATTGGCAAAGTGATATTTGGAAGCCCATAGAGGTCTATGGTGAAAAAGGAAATATCCTCAGAGGAAATCTGGAAAGAAGCTTTCTGAAAAACTGCTTAGTGTTCTGTTAATTCATCTCACAGAGTTACATCTGTATATCGTGGATCTCTTTGCTAGCCTTATTTCTGTGGAATCTGAGAACAGATATTTCGGATCCCTTTGAAGACTATAGGGCCAAAGGAAATATCCTCCGATAACAAAGAGAAAGAAGCTTTCTGAGAAACTTCTTTGTGTTCTGTGAAATCATCTCACAGAGTTGCAGCTTTCCCCTCAAGAAGCCTTTCGCTAAGACAGTTCTTGTGGAATTGGCAAAGTGCTATTTGGAAGCCCATAGAGGGCTATGGTGAAAAAGGAAATATCCTCAGATGAAATCTGGAAAGAAGTTTCTGAGAAACTGCTTAGTGTTCTGTTAATTCATCTCACAGAGTTACATCTGTATTTCGTGGATCTCTTTGCTAGCCTTATTTCTGTGGAATCTGAGAACAGATATTTCGGATCCCTTTGAAGACTATAGGGCCAAAGGAAATATCCTCCGATAACAAAGAGAAAGAAGCTTTCTGAGAAACTTCTTTGTGTTCTGTGAAATCATCTCACAGAGTTGCAGCTTTCCCCTCTAGAAGCCTTTCGCTAAGACAGTTCTTGTGGAATTGGCAAAGTGATATTTGGAAGCCCATAGAGGGCTATGGTGAAAAAGGAAATATCCTCAGATGAAATCTGGAAAGAAGCTTTCTGAGAAACTGCTTAGTGTTCTGTTAATTCATCTCACAGAGTTACATCTGTATTTCGTGGATCTCTTTGCTAGCCTTATTTCTGTTGAATCTGAGAACAGATATTTCGGATCCTTTTGAAGACTATAGGGCCAAAGGAAATATCCTCTGAAAACAAAGAGAAAGAAGCTTTCTGAGAAACTTCTTTGTGTTCTGTGAAATCATCTCACAGAGTTACAGCTTTCCCCTCAAGGAGTCTTTCGCTAAGACAGTTCTTGTGAAAGTGGCAAAGTGATATCTGGAAGCCCATAGAGGGCTATGGTGAAAGTGGAAATATTCTCAGATGAAATCTGGAAAGAAGCTTTCTGAGAAACTGCTCAGTGTTCTGTTAATTCATCTCACAGAGTTACATCTGTATTTCGTGGATCTCTTTGCTAGCCTTATTTCTGTGGAATCTGAGAACAGATATTTCGGATCCCTTTGAAGACTATAGGGCCAAAGGAAATATCCTCCGATAACAAAGAGAAAGAAGCTTTCTGAGAAACTTCTTTGTGTTCTGTGAAATCATCTCACAGAGTTACAGCTTTCCCCTCAAGAAGCCTTTCGCTAAGACAGTTCTTGTGAAATTGGCAAAGTGATATTTGGAAGCCCATAGAGGGCTATGGTGAAAAAGGAAATATCCTCAGATGAAATCTGGAAAGAAGCTTTCTGAGATACTGCTTAGTGTTCTGTTAATTCATCTCACAGAGTTACATCTGTATTTCGTGGATCTCTTTGCTAGCCTTATTTCTGTGGAATCTGAGAAAAGATATTTCGGATCCCTTTGAAGACTATAGGGCCAAAGGAAATATCCTCCGAAAACAAAGAGAAAGAAGCTTTCTGAGAAACTTCGTTGTGTTCTGTGAAATCATCTCACAGAGTTACAGCTTTCCCCTCACGGAGCCTTTCGCTAAGACAGTTCTTTTGAAATTGGCAAAGTGATATTTGGAAACCCGTAGAGGGCTATGGTGAAAAAAGAAATATCCTCAGAGGAAATCTGGAAAGAAGCTTTCTGAGACACTGCTTAGTGTTCTGTTAATTCATCTCACAGTGTTACATCTGTATTTCGTGGATCTCTTTGCTAGTCTTATTTCTGTGGAATCTGAGAACAGATATTTCAGATCCCTTTGAAGACTATAGGGCCAAAGGAAATATCCTCCGATAACAAAGAGAAAGAAGCTTTCTGAGAAAGTTCGTTGTGTTCTGTGAAATCATCTCACAGAGTTGCAGCTTTCCCCACAAGAAGCCTTTCGCTAAGACAGTTCTTGTGGAATTGGCAAAGTGATATTTGGAAGCCCATAGAGGGCTATGGTGAAAAAGGAAATATCCTCAGAAGAAATCTGGAAAGAAGCTTTCTGAGAAACTGCTTAGTGTTCTGTTAATTCATCTCAGAGAGATACATCTGTATTTCGTTGATCTCTTTGCTAGCCTTATTTCTGTGGAATCTGAGAACAGATATTTCGGATCCCTTTGAAGACTATAGGGCCAAAGGAAATATCCTCCGATAACAAAGAGAAAGAAGCTTTCGGAGAAACTTCGTTGTGTTCTGTGAAATCATCTCACAGAGTTGCAGCTTTCCCCTCAAGAAGCCTTTCGCTAAGACAGTTCTTGTGGAATTGGCAAAGTGATATTTGGAAGCCCATAGAGGGCTATGGTGAAAAAGGAAATATCCTCAGATGAAATCTGGAAAGAAGCTTTCTGAGAAACTGCTTAGTGTTCTGTTAATTCATCTCACAGAGTTACATCTGTATTTCGTGGATCTCTTTGCTAGCCTTATTTCTGTGGAATCTGAGAACAGATATTTCGGATCCCTTTGAAGACTATAGGGCCAAAGGAAATATCCTCCGATAACAAAGAGAAAGAAACTTTCTGAGAAACTTCTTTGTGTTCTGTGAAATCACCTCACAGAGTTGCAGCTTTCCCCTCAAGAAGCCTTTCGCTAAGACAGTTCTTGTGGAATTGGCAAAGTGATATTTGGAAGCCCATAGAGGGCTATGGTGAAAAAGGAAATATCCTCAGATGAAATCTGGAAAGAAGCTTTCTGAGAAACTGCTTAGTGTTCTGTTAATTCATCTCACAGAGTTACATCTGTATTTCGTGGATCTCTTTGCTAGCCTTATTTCTGTTGAATCTGAGAACAGATATTTCGGATCCCTTTGAAGACTATAGGGCCAAAGGAAATATCCTCCGATAACAAAGAGAAAGAAGCTTTCTGAGAAACTTCGTTGTGTTCTGTGAAATCATCTCACAGAGTTACAGCTTTCCCCTCACGGTGCCTTTCGCTAAGACAGTTCTTTTGAAATTGGCAAAGTGATATTTGGAAGCCCATAGAGGGCTATGGTGAAAAAGGAAATATCCTCAGAGGAAATCTGGAAAGAAGCTTTCTGAGAATCTGCTTAGTGTTCTGTTAATTCATCTCACAGTGTTACATCTGTATTTCATGGATCTCTTTGCTAGCCTTATTTCTGTGGAATCTGAGAACAGATATTTCAGATCCCTTTGAAGACTATAGGGCCAAAGGAAATATGCTCCGATAACAAAGAGAAAGAAGCTTTCTGAGAAACTTCTTTGTGTTCTGTGAAATCATCTCACAGAGTTGCAGCTTTCCCCGCAAGAAGCCTTTCGCTAAGACAGTTCTTGTAGAATTGGCAAAGTGATATTTGGAAGCCCATAGAGGGCTATGGTGAAAAAGGAAATATCCTCAGATGAAATCTGGAAAGAAGCTTTCTGAGAAACTGCTTAGTGTTCCGTTAATTCATCTCAGAGAGATACATCTGTATTTCGTTGATCTCTTTGCTAGCCTTATTTCTGTGGAATCTGAGAACAGATATTTCGGATCCCTTTGAAGACTATAGGGCCAAAGGAAATATCCTCCGATAACAAAGAGAAAGAAGCTTTCGGAGAAACTTCGTTGTGTTCTGTGAAATCATCTCACAGAGTTACAGCTTTCCCCTCAAGGAGTCTTTCGCTAAGACAGTTCTTGTGGAATTGGCAAAGTGATATCTGGAAGCCCATAGAGGGCTTTGGTGAAAAAGGAAATATCCTCAGATGAAATCTGGAAAGAAGCTTTCTGAGAAACTGCTTAGTGTTCTGTTAATTCATCTCACAGAGTTATATCTGTATTTCGTGGATCTCTTTGCTAGACTTATTTCTGTGGAATCTGAGAACAGATATTTCGGATCCCTTTGAAGACTATAGGGCCAAAGGAAATATCCTCCGATAACAAAGAGAAAGAAGCTTTCTGAGAAACTTCTTTGTGTTCTGTGAAATCATCTCACAGAGTTATATCTGTATTTCGTGGATCTCTTTGCTAGCCTTATTTCTGTGGAATCTGAGAACAGATATTTCGGATCCCTTTGAAGACTATAGGGCCAAAGGAAATATCCTCCGATAACAAAGGGAAAGAAGCTTTCTGAGAAACTTCTTTGTGTTCTGTGAAATCATCTCACAGAGTTGCAGCTTTCCCCTCAAGAAGCCTTTCGCTAAGACAGTTCTTGTGGAATTGGCAAAGTGATATTTGGAAGCCCATAGAGGGCTATGGTGAAAAAGGAAATATCCTCAGATGAAATCTGGAAAGAAGCTTTCTGAGAAACTGCTTAGTGTTCTGTTAATTCATCTCACAGAGTTACATCTGTATTTCTTGGATCTCTTTGCTAGCCTTATTTCTGTGGAATCTGAGAAAAGATATTTCGGATCCCTTTGAAGACTATAGGGCCAAAGGAAATATCCTCCGATAACAAAGATAAAGAAGCTTTCTGAGAAACTTCTTTGTGTTCTGTGAAATCATCTCACAGAGTTGCAGCTGTCCCCTCAAGAAGCCTTTCGCTAAGACAGTTCTTGTGGAATTGGCAAAGTGATATTTGGAAGCCCATAGAGGGCTATGGTGAAAAAGGAAATATCCTCAGATGAAATCTGGAAAGAAGCTTTCTGAGGAACTGCTTAGGGTTCTGTTAATTCATCTCACAGAGTTACATCTGTATTTCGTGGATCTCTTTGCTAGCCTTATTTCTGTGGAATCTGAGAACAGATATTTCGGATCCCTTTGAGGACTATAGGGCCAAAGGAAATATCCTCCGATAACAAAGGGAAAGAAGCTTTCTGAGAAACTTCTTTGTGTTCTGTGAAATCATCTCACAGAGTTGCAGCTTTCCCCTCAAGAAGCCTTTCGCTAAGACAGTTCTTGTGGAATTGGCAAAGTGATAGTTGGAAGCCCATAGAGGGCTATGGTGAAAAAGGAAATATCCTCAGATGAAATCTGGAAAGAAGCTTTCTGAGAAACTGCTTAGTGTTCTGTTAATTCATCTCACAGAGTTACATCTGTATTTCTTGGATCTCTTTGCTAGCCTTATTTCTGTGGAATCTGAGAAAAGATATTTCGGATCCCTTTGAAGACTATAGGGCCAAAGGAAATATCCTCCGATAACAAAGAGAAAGAAGCTTTCTGAGAAACTTCGTTGTGTTCTGTGAAATCATCTCACAGAGTTACAGCTTTCCCCTCACGGAGCCTTTCGCTAAGACAGTTCTTGTGGAATTGGCAAAGTTATATTTGGAAGCCCATAGAGGGCCATGGTGAAAAAGGAAATATCCAGAGATGAAATCTGGAAAGAAGCTTTCTGAGAAACTGCTTAGTGTTCTGTTAATTCATCTCACAGAGTTACATCTGTATTTCGTGGATCTCTTTGCTACCCTTATTTCTGTGGAATCTGAGAACAGATATTTCGGATCCTTTTGAAGATTATAGGGCTTAAGGAAATATCCTCTGAAAACAAAGAGAAAGAAGTTTTCTTAGAAACTTCTTTGTGTTATGTGAAATCATCTCACAGAGTTACAGCTTTCCCCTCAAGGAGTCTTTCGCTAAGACAGTTCTTGTGGAATTGGCAAAGTGATACCTGGAAGCCCATAGAGGGCTATTTTGAAAAAGGAAATATCCTCAGATGAAATCTGGAAAGAAGCTTTCTGAGAAACTGCTTAGTGTTCTGTTAATTCATCTCACAGAGTTACATCTGTATTTCGTGGATCTCTTTGCTAGCCTTATTTCTGTGGAATCTGAGAACAGATATTTCGGATCCCTAAGAAGACTATAGGGCCAAAGGAAATATCCTCCGATAACAAAGAGAAAGAAGCTTTCTGAGAAGCTTCTTTGTGTTCTGTGAAATCATCTCACAGAGTTACAGCTTTCCTCTCAAGAAGCCTTTCGCTAAGACAGTTCTTGTGGAATTGGCAAAGTGATATTTGGAAGCCCATAGAGGGCTATGGTGAAAAAGGAAATATCCTCAAATGAAATCTGGAAAGAAGCTTTCTGAGAAACTGCTTAGTGTTCTGTTAATTCATCTCACAGAGTTACATCTGTATTTCGTGTATCTCTTTGCTAGCCTTATTTCTGTGGAATCTGAGAACAGATATTTCGGATCCCTTTGAAGACTATAGGGCCAAAGGAAATATCCTCCGATAACAAAGAGAAAGAAGTTTTCTGAGAAACTTCTTTGTGTTCTGTGAAATCATCTCACAGAGTTACAGCTTTCCCCTCAAGAAGCCTTTCGCTAAGACAGTTCTTGTGGAATTGGCAAAGTGATATTTGGAAGCCCATAGAGGGCTATGGTGAAAAAGGAAATATCCTCAGATGAAATCTGGAAAGAAGCTTTCTGAGAAACTGCTTAGTGTTCTGTTAATTCATCTCACAGAGTTACATCTGTATTTCGTGGATCTCTTTGCTAGCCTTATTTCTGTGGAATCTGAGAAAAGGTATTTCGGATCCCTTTGAAGACTATAGGGCCAAAGGAAATATCCTCCGATATCAAAGAGAAAGAAGCTTTCTGAGAAACTTCGTTGTGTTCTGTGAAATCATCTCACAGAGTTACAGCTTTCCCCTCACGGAGCCTTTCGCTAAGACAGTTCTTTTGAAATTGGCAAAGTGATATTTGGAAACCCGTAGAGGGCTATGGTGAAAAAAGAAGTATCCTCAGATGAAATCTGGAAAGAAGCTTTCTGAGAAACTGCTTAGTGTTCTGTTAATTCATCTCACAGTGTTACATCTGTATTTCGTGGATCTCTTTGCTAGTCTTATTTCTGTGGAATCTGAGAACAGATATTTCAGATCCCTTTGAAGACTATAGGGCCAAAGGAAATATCCTCCGATAACAAAGAGAAAGAAGCTTTCTGAGAAAGTTCGTTGTGTTCTGTGAAATCATCTCACAGAGTTGCAGCTTTCCCCTCAAGAAGCCTTTCGCTAAGACAGTTCTTGTGGAATTGGCAAAGTGATATTTGAAAGCCCGTAGAGGGCTATGGTGAAAAAGGAAATATCCTCAGATGAAATCTGGAAAGAAGCTTTCTGAGAAACTGCTTAGTGTTCTGTTAATTCATCTCACAGAGTTACATCTGTATTTCGTGGATCTCTTTGCTAGCCTTATTTCTGTGGAATCTGAGAACAGATATTTCGGATCCCTTTGAAGACTATAGGGCCAAAGGAAATATCCTCCGATAACAAAGAGAAAGAAGCTTTCTGAGAAACTTCTTTGTGTTCTGTGAAATCATCTCACAGAGTTGCAGCTTTCCCCTCAAGAAGCCTTTCGCTAAGACAGTTCTTGTGGAATTGGCAAAGTGATATTTGGAAGCCCATAGAGGGCTATGGTGAAAAAGGAAATATCCTCAGATGAAATCTGGAAAGAAGCTTTCTGAGAAAATGCTTAGTGTTCTGTTAATTCATCTCACAGAGTTACATCTGTATTTCGTGGATCTCTTTGCTAGCCTTATTTCTGTGGAATCTGAGAACAGATATTTCGGATCCCTTTGAAGACTATAGGGCCAAAGGAAATATCCTCCGATAACAAAGAGAAAGAAGCTTTCTGAGAAACTTCTTTGTGTTCTGTGAAATCATCTCACAGAGTTGCAGCTTTCCCCTCAAGAAGCCTTTCGCTAAGAGGGCTATGGTGAAAAAGGAAATATCCTCAGATGAAATCTGGAAAGAAGCTTTCTGAGAAACTGCTTAGTGTTCTGTTAATTCATCTCACAGAGTTACATCTGTATTTCGTGGATCTCTTTGCTAGCCTTATTTCTGTTGAATCTGAGAACAGATATTTCGGATCCTTTTGAAGACTATAGGGCCAAAGGAAATATCCTCTGAAAACAAAGAGAAAGAAGCTTTCTGAGAAACTTCTTTGTGTTCTGTGAAATCATCTCACAGAGTTACAGCTTTCCCCTCAAGGAGTCTTTCGCTAAGACAGTTCTTGTGAAATTGGCAAAGTGATATCTGGAAGCCCATAGAGGGCTACGGTGAAAATGGAAATATTCTCAGATGAAATCTGGAAAGAAGCTTTCTGAGAAACTACTCAGTGTTCAGTTAATTCATCTCACAGAGTTACATCTGTATTTCGTGGATCTCTTTGCTAGCCTTATTTCTGTGGAATCTGAGAACAGATATTTCGGATCCCTTTGAAGACTATAGGGCCAAAGGAAATATCCTCCGATAACAAAGAGAAAGAAGCTTTCTGAGAAACTTCTTTGTGTTCTGTGAAATCATCTCACAGAGTTACAGCTTTCCCCTCAAGAAGCCTTTCGCTAAGACAGTTCTTGTGGAAATGGCAAAGTGATATTTGGAAGCCCATAGAGGGCTATGGTGAAAAAGGAAATATCCTCAGATGAAATCTGGAAAGAAGCTTTCTGAGAAACTGATTAGTGTTCTGTTAATTCATCTCACAGAGTTACATCTGTATTTCTTGGATCTCTTTGCTAGCCTTATTTCTGTGGAATCTGAGAACAGATATTTCGGATCCCTTTGAAGACTATAGGGCCAAAGGAAATATCCTCCGATAACAAAGAGAAAGAAGCTTTCTGAGAAACTTCTTTGTGTTCTGTGAAATCATCTCACAGAGTTGCAGCTTTCCCCTCAAGCAGCCTTTCGCTAAGACAGTTCTTGTGGAATTGGCAAAGTGATATTTGGAAGCCCATAGAGGGCTATGGTGAAAAAGGAAATATCCTCAGATGAAATCTGGAAAGAAGCTTTCTGAGAAAATGCTTAGTGTTCTGTTAATTCATCTCACAGAGTTACATCTGTATTTCGTGGATCTCTTTGCTAGCCTTATTTCTGGGGAATCTGAGAACAGATATTTCGGATCCCTTTGAAGACTATAGGGCCAAAGGAAATATCCTCCGATAACAAAGAGAAAGAAGCTTTCTGAGAAACTTCGTTGTGTTCTGTGAAATCATCTCACAGAGTTACAGCTTTCCCCTCACGGAGCCTTTCGCTAAGACAGTTCTTTTGAAATTGGCAAAGTGATATTTGGAAACCCGTAGAGGGCTATGGTGAAAAAAGAAATATCCTCAGAGGAAATCTGGAAAGAAGCTTTCTGAGAAACTGCTTAGTGTTCTGTTAATTCATCTCACAGTGTTACATCTGTGTTTCGTGGATCTCTTTGCTAGTCTTATTTCTGTGGAATCTGAGAACAGATATTTCAGATCCCTTTGAAGACTATAGGGCCAAAGGAAATATCCTCCGATATCAAAGAGAAAGAAGCTTTCTGAGAAAGTTCGTTGTGTTCTGTGAAATCATCTCACAGAGTTGCAGCTTTCCCCTCAAGAAGCCTTTCGCTAAGACAGTTCTTGTGGAATTGGCAAAGTGATATTTGAAAGCCCGTAGAGGGCTATGGTGAAAAAGGAAATATCCTCAGATGAAATCTGGAAAGAAGCTTTCTGAGAAACTGCTTAGTGTTCTGTTAATTCATCTCACAGAGTTACATCTGTATTTCGTGGATCTCTTTGCTAGCCTTATTTCTGTGGAATCTGAGAACAGATATTTCGGATCCCTCTAAAGACTATAGGGCCAAAGGAAATATCCTCCGATAACAAAGAGAAAGAAGCTTTCTGAGAAACTTCTTTGTGTTCTGTGAAATCATCTCACAGAGTTGCAGCTTTCCCCTCAAGAAGCCTTTCGCTAAGACAGTTCTTGTGGAATTGGCAAAGTGATATTTGAAAGCCCGTAGAGGGCTATGGTGAAAAAGGAAATATCCTCAGATGAAATCTGGAAAGAAACTTTCTGAGAAACTGCTTAGTGTTCTGTTAATTCATCTCACAGAGTTACATCTGTATTTCGTGGATCTCTTTGCTAGCCTTATTTCTGTGGAATCTGAGAAAAGATATTTCGGATCCCTTTGAAGACTATAGGGCCAAAGGAAATATCCTCCGATAACAAAGAGAAAGAAGCTTTCTGAGAAAGTTCGTTGTGTTCTGTGAAATCATCTCACAGAGTTGCAGCTTTCCCCTCAAGGAGCCTTTCGTTAGACAGTTCTTGTGGAATTGGCAAAGTGATATTTGAAAGCCCGTAGAGGGCTATGGTGAAAAAGGAAATATCCTCAGATGAAATCTGGAAAGAAGCTTTCTGAGAAACTGCTTAGTGTTCTGTTAATTCATCTCACAGAGTTACATCTGTATTTCGTGGATCTCTTTGCTAGCCTTATTTCTGTGGAATCTGAGAACAGATATTTCGGATCCCTTTGAAGACTATAGGGCCAAAGGAAATATCCTCCGATAACAAAGAGAAAGAAGCTTTCTGAGAAACTTCTTTGTGTTCTGTGAAATCATCTCACAGAGTTGCAGCTTTCCCCTCAAGAAGCCTTTCGCTAAGACAGTTCTTGTGGAATTGGCAAAGTGATATTTGGAAGCCCATAGAGGGCTATGGTGAAAAAGGAAATATCCTCAGATGAAATCTGGAAAGAAGCTTTCTGAGAAACTGCTTAGTGTTCTGTTAATTCATCTCAGAGAGATACATCTGTATTTCGTGGATCTCTTTGCTAGCCTTATTTCTGTGGAATCTGAGAACAGATATTTCGGATCCCTTTGAAGACTATAGGGCCAAAGGAAATATCCTCCGATAACAAAGAGAAAGAAGCTTTCTGAGAAACTTCTTTGTGTTCTGTGAAATCATGTCACAGAGTTGCAGCTTTCCCCTCAAGAAGCCTTTCGCTAAGACAGTTCTTGTGGAATTGGCAAAGTGATATTTGGAAGCCCATAGAGGGCTATGGTGAAAAAGGAAATATCCTCAGATGAAATCTGGAAAGAAGCTTTCTGAGAAACTGCTAAGTGTTCTGTTAATTCATCTCACAGAGTTACATCTGTATTTCGTGGATCTCTTTGCTAGCCTTATTTCTGTTGAATCTGAGAACAGATATTTCGGATCCTTTTGAAGACTATAGGGCCAAAGGAAATATCCTCTGAAAACAAAGAGAAAGAAGCTTTCTGAGAAACTTCTTTGTGTTCTGTGAAATCATCTCACAGAGTTACAGCTTTCCCCTCAAGGAGTCTTTCGCTAAGACAGTTCTTGTGAAATTGGCAAAGTGATATCTGGAAGCCCATAGAGGGCTGTGGTGAAAAAGGAAATATCCTCAGATGAAATCTGGAAAGAAGCTTTCTGAGAAACTGCTTAGTGTTCTGTTAATTCATCTCACAGAGTTACATCTGTATTTCGTGGATCTCTTTGCTAGCCTTATTTCTGTGGAATCTGAGAAAAGGTATTTCGGATCCCTTTGAAGACTATAGGGCCAAAGGAAATATCCTCCGATATCAAAGAGAAAGAAGCTTTCTGAGAAACTTCGTTGTGTTCTGTGAAATCATCTCACAGAGTTACAGCTTTCCCCTCACGGAGCCTTTCGCTAAGACAGTTCTTTTGAAATTGGCAAAGTGATATTTGGAAACCCGTAGAGGGCTATGGTGAAAAAAGAAATATCCTCAGAGGAAATCTGGAAAGAAGCTTTCTGAGAAACTGCTTAGTGTTCTGTTAATTCATCTCACAGTGTTACATCTGTATTTCGTGGATCTCTTTGCTAGTCTTATTTCTGTGGAATCTGAGAACAGATATTTCAGATCCCTTTGAAGACTATAGGGCCAAAGGAAATATCCTCCGATAACAAAGAGAAAGAAGCTTTCTGAGAAAGTTCGTTGTGTTCTGTGAAATCATCTCACAGAGTTGCAGCTTTCCCCTCAAGAAGCCTTTCGCTAAGACAGTTCTTGTGGAATTGGCAAAGTGATATTTGAAAGCCCGTAGAGGGCTATGGTGAAAAAGGAAATATCCTCAGATGAAATCTGGAAAGAAGCTTTCTGAGAAACTGCTTAGTGTTCTGTTAATTCATCTCACAGAGTTACATCTGTATTTCGTGGATCTCTTTGCTAGCCTTATTTCTGTGGAATCTGAGAACAGATATTTCGGATCCCTTTGAAGACTATAGGGCCAAAGGAAATATCCTCCGATAACAAAGAGAAAGAAGCTTTCTGAGAAACTTCTTTGTGTTCTGTGAAATCATCTCACAGAGTTGCAGCTTTCCCCTCAAGAAGCCTTTCGCTAAGAGGGCTATGGTGAAAAAGGAAATATCCTCAGATGAAATCTGGAAAGAAGCTTTCTGAGAAACTGCTTAGTGTTCTGTTAATTCATCTCACAGAGTTACATCTGTATTTCGTGGATCTCTTTGCTAGCCTTATTTCTGTTGAATCTGAGAACAGATATTTCGGATCCTTTTGAAGACTATAGGGCCAAAGGAAATATCCTCTGAAAACAAAGAGAAAGAAGCTTTCTGAGAAACTTCTTTATGTTCTGTGAAATCATCTCACA
The DNA here is from genome assembly GCF_043159975.1 of Macaca nemestrina. NCBI lineage: Eukaryota > Metazoa > Chordata > Mammalia > Primates > Cercopithecidae > Macaca > Macaca nemestrina. Next base: position 65,058,634 of record NC_092136.1, on the reverse strand, counting down.
GAGTTACAGCTTTCCCCTCAAGGAGTCTTTCGCTAAGACAGTTCTTGTGAAATTGGCAAAGTGATATCTGGAAGCCCATAGAGGGCTACGGTGAAAATGGAAATATTCTCAGATGAAATCTGGAAAGAAGCTTTCTGAGAAACTGCTCAGTGTTCAGTTAATTCATCTCACAGAGTTACATCTGTATTTCGTGGATCTCTTTGCTAGCCTTATTTCTGTGGAATCTGAGAACAGATATTTCGGATCCCTTTGAAGACTATAGGGCCAAAGGAAATATCCTCCGATAACAAAGAGAAAGAAGCTTTCGGAGAAACTTCTTTGTGTTCTGTGAAATCATCTCACAGAGTTACAGCTTTCCCCTCAAGAAGCCTTTCGCTAAGACAGTTCTTGTGGAATTGGCAAAGTGATATTTGGAAGCCCATAGAGGGCTATGGTGAAAAAGGAAATATCCTCAGATGAAATCTGGAAAGAAGCTTTCTGAGAAACTGCTAAGTGTTCTGTTAATTCATCTCACAGAGTTACATCTGTATTTCGTGGATCTCTTTGCTAGCCTTATTTCTGTTGAATCTGAGAACAGATATTTCGGATCCTTTTGAAGACTATAGGGCCAAAGGAAATATCCTCTGAAAACAAAGAGAAAGAAGCTTTCTGAGAAACTTCTTTGTGTTCTGTGAAATCATCTCACAGAGTTACAGCTTTCCCCTCAAGGAGTCTTTCGCTAAGACAGTTCTTGTGAAATTGGCAAAGTGATATCTGGAAGCCCATAGAGGGCTGTGGTGAAAAAGGAAATATCCTCAGATGAAATCTGGAAAGAAGCTTTCTGAGAAAATGCTTAGTGTTCTGTTAATTCATCTCACAGAGTTACATCTGTATTTCGTGGATCTCTTTGCTAGCCTTATTTCTGTGGAATCTGAGAAAAGGTATTTCGGATCCCTTTGAAGACTATAGGGCCAAAGGAAATATCCTCCGATATCAAAGAGAAAGAAGCTTTCTGAGAAACTTCGTTGTGTTCTGTGAAATCATCTCACAGAGTTACAGCTTTCCCCTCACGGAGCCTTTCGCTAAGACAGTTCTTTTGAAATTGGCAAAGTGATATTTGGAAACCCGTAGAGGGCTATGGTGAAAAAAGAAATATCCTCAGAGGAAATCTGGAAAGAAGCTTTCTGAGAAACTGCTTAGTGTTCTGTTAATTCATCTCACAGTGTTACATCTGTATTTCGTGGATCTCTTTGCTAGTCTTATTTCTGTGGAATCTGAGAACAGATATTTCAGATCCCTTTGAAGACTATAGGGCCAAAGGAAATATCCTCCGATAACAAAGAGAAAGAAGCTTTCTGAGAAAGTTCGTTGTGTTCTGTGAAATCATCTCACAGAGTTGCAGCTTTCCCCTCAAGAAGCCTTTCGCTAAGACAGTTCTTGTGGAATTGGCAAAGTGATATTTGAAAGCCCGTAGAGGGCTATGGTGAAAAAGGAAATATCCTCAGATGTAATCTGGAAAGAAGCTTTCTGAGAAACTGCTTAGTGTTCTGTTAATTCATCTCACAGAGTTACATCTGTATTTCGTGGATCTCTTTGCTAGCCTTATTTCTGTTGAATCTGAGAACAGATATTTCGGATCCTTTTGAAGACTATAGGGCCAAAGGAAATATCCTCTGAAAACAAAGAGAAAGAAGCTTTCTGAGAAACTTCTTTGTGTTCTGTGAAATCATCTCACAGAGTTACAGCTTTCCCCTCAAGGAGTCTTTCGCTAAGACAGTTCTTGTGAAATTGGCAAAGTGATATCTGGAAGCCCATAGAGGGCTACGGTGAAAATGGAAATATTCTCAGATGAAATCTGGAAAGAAGCTTTCTGAGAAACTGCTCAGTGTTCAGTTAATTCATCTCACAGAGTTACATCTGTATTTCGTGGATCTCTTTGCTAGCCTTATTTCTGTGGAATCTGAGAACAGATATTTCGGATCCCTTTGAAGACTATAGGGCCAAAGGAAATATCCTCCGATAACAAAGAGAAAGAAGCTTTCTGAGAAACTTCTTTGTGTTCTGTGAAATCATCTCACAGAGTTACAGCTTTCCCCTCAAGAAGCCTTTCGCTAAGACAGTTCTTGTGGAATTGGCAAAGTGATATTCGGAAGCCCATAGAGGGCTATGGTGAAAAAGGAAATATCCTCAGATGAAATCTGGAAAGAAGCTTTCTGAGAAACTGCTTAGTGTTCTGTTAATTCATCTCACAGAGTTACATCTGTATTTCGTGGATCTCTTTGCTAGCCTTATTTCTGTGGAATCTGAGAACAGATATTTCGGATCCCTTTGAAGACTATAGGGCCAAAGGAAATATCCTCCGATAACAAGGAGAAAGAAGCTTTCTGAGAAACTTCTTTGTGTTCTGTGAAATCATCTCACAGAGTTGCAGCTTTCCCCTCAAGCAGCCTTTCGCTAAGACAGTTCTTTTGAAATTGGCAAAGTGATATTTGGAAACCCGTAGAGGGCTATGGTGAAAAAAGAAATATCCTCAGAGGAAATCTGGAAAGAAGCTTTCTGAGAAACTGCTTAGTGTTCTGTTAATTCATCTCACAGTGTTACATCTGTATTTCGTGGATCTCTTTGCTAGTCTTATTTCTGTGGAATCTGAGAACAGATATTTCAGATCCCTTTGAAGACTATAGGGCCAAAGGAAATATCCTCCGATAACAAAGAGAAAGAAGCTTTCTGAGAAAGTTCGTTGTGTTCTGTGAAATCATCTCACAGAGTTGCAGCTTTCCCCTCAAGAAGCCTTTCGCTAAGACAGTTCTTGTGGAATTGGCAAAGTGATATTTGAAAGCCCGTAGAGGGCTATGGTGAAAAAGGAAATATCCTCAGATGAAATCTGGAAAGAAGCTTTCTGAGAAACTGCTTAGTGTTCTGTTAATTCATCTCACAGAGTTACATCTGTATTTCGTGGATCTCTTTGCTAGCCTTATTTCTGTGGAATCTGAGAACAGATATTTCGGATCCCTTTGAAGACTATAGGGCCAAAGGAAATATCCTCCGATAACAAAGAGAAAGAAGCTTTCTGAGAAACTTCTTTGTGTTCTGTGAAATCATCTCACAGAGTTGCAGCTTTCCCCTCAAGAAGCCTTTCGCTAAGAGGGCTATGGTGAAAAAGGAAATATCCTCAGATGAAATCTGCAAAGAAGCTTTCTGAGAAACTGCTTAGTGTTCTGTTAATTCATCTCACAGAGTTACATCTGTATTTCGTGGATCTCTTTGCTAGCCTTATTTCTGTGGAATCTGAGAACAGATATTTCGGATCCTTTTGAAGACTATAGGGCCAAAGGAAATATCCTCTGAAAACAAAGAGAAAGAAGCTTTCTGAGAAACTTCTTTGTGTTCTGTGAAATCATCTCACAGAGTTACAGCTTTCCCCTCAAGGAGTCTTTCGCTAAGACAGTTCTTGTGAAATTGGCAAAGTGATATCTGGAAGCCCATAGAGGGCTACGGTGAAAATGGAAATATTCTCAGATGAAATCTGGAAAGAAGCTTTCTGAGAAACTGCTCAGTGTTCAGTTAATTCATCTCACAGAGTTACATCTGTATTTCGTGGATCTCTTTGCTAGCCTTATTTCTGTGGAATCTGAGAACAGATATTTCGGATCCCTTTGAAGACTATAGGGCCAAAGGAAATATCCTCCGATAACAAAGAGAAAGAAGCTTTCTGAGAAACTTCTTTGTGTTCTGTGAAATCATCTCACAGAGTTACAGCTTTCCCCTCAAGAAGCCTTTCGCTAAGACAGTTCTTGTGGAATTGGCAAAGTGATATTTGGAAGCCCAAAGAGGGCTATGGTGAAAAAGGAAATATCCTCAGATGAAATCTGGAAAGAAGCTTTCTGAGAAACTGCTTAGTGTTCTGTTAATTCATCTCACAGAGTTACATCTGTATTTCGTGGATCTCTTTGCTAGCCTTATTTCTGTGGAATCTGAGAACAGATATTTCGGATCCCTTTGAAGACTATAGGGCCAAAGGAAATATCCTCCGATAACAAAGAGAAAGAAGCTTTCTGAGAAACTTCTTTGTGTTCTGTGAAATCATCTCACAGAGTTGCAGCTTTCCCCTCAAGCAGCCTTTCGCTAAGACAGTTCTTGTGGAATTGGCAAAGTGATATTTGGAAGCCCATAGAGGGCTATGGTGAAAAAGGAAATATCCTCAGATGAAATCTGGAAAGAAGCTTTCTGAGAAACTGCTTAGTGTTCTGTTAATTCATCTCACAGAGTTACATCTGTATTTCGTGGATCTCTTTGCTAGCCTTATTTCTGGGGAATCTGAGAACAGATATTTCGGATCCCTTTGAAGACTATAGGGCCAAAGGAAATATCCTCCGATAACAAAGAGAAAGAAGCTTTCTGAGAAACTTCGTTGTGTTCTGTGAAATCATCTCACAGAGTTACAGCTTTCCCCTCACGGAGCCTTTCGCTAAGACAGTTCTTTTGAAATTGGCAAAGTGATATTTGGAAACCCGTAGAGGGCTATGGTGAAAAAAGAAATATCCTCAGAGGAAATCTGGAAAGAAGCTTTCTGAGAAACTGCTTAGTGTTCTGTTAATTCATCTCACAGTGTTACATCTGTATTTCGTGGATCTCTTTGCTAGTCTTATTTCTGTGGAATCTGAGAACAGATATTTCAGATCCCTTTGAAGACTATAGGGCCAAAGGAAATATCCTCCGATAACAAAGAGAAAGAAGCTTTCTGAGAAAGTTCGTTGTGTTCTGTGAAATCATCTCACAGAGTTGCAGCTTTCCCCTCAAGAAGCCTTTCGCTAAGACAGTTCTTGTGGAATTGGCAAAGTGATATTTGAAAGCCCGTAGAGGGCTATGGTGAAAAAGGAAATATCCTCAGATGAAATCTGGAAAGAAGCTTTCTGAGAAACTGCTTAGTGTTCTGTTAATTCATCTCACAGAGTTACATCTGTATTTCGTGGATCTCTTTGCTAGCCTTATTTCTGTGGAATCTGAGAACAGATATTTCGGATCCCTCTAAAGACTATAGGGCCAAAGGAAATATCCTCCGATAACAAAGAGAAAGAAGCTTTCTGAGAAACTTCTTTGTGTTCTGTGAAATCATCTCACAGAGTTGCAGCTTTCCCCTCAAGAAGCCTTTCGCTAAGACAGTTCTTGTGGAATTGGCAAAGTGATATTTGAAAGCCCGTAGAGGGCTATGGTGAAAAAGGAAATATCCTCAGATGAAATCTGGAAAGAAACTTTCTGAGAAACTGCTTAGTGTTCTGTTAATTCATCTCACAGAGTTACATCTGTATTTCGTGGATCTCTTTGCTAGCCTTATTTCTGTGGAATCTGAGAACAGATATTTCGGATCCCTTTGAAGACTATAGGGCCAAAGGAAATATCCTCCGATAACAAAGAGAAAGAAGCTTTCTGAGAAAGTTCGTTGTGTTCTGTGAAATCATCTCACAGAGTTGCAGCTTTCCCCTCAAGGAGCCTTTCGTTAGACAGTTCTTGTGGAATTGGCAAAGTGATATTTGAAAGCCCGTAGAGGGCTATGGTGAAAAAGGAAATATCGTCAGATGAAATCTGGAAAGAAGCTTTCTGAGAAACTGCTTAGTGTTCTGTTAATTCATCTCACAGAGTTACATCTGTATTTCGTGGATCTCTTTGCTAGCCTTATTTCTGTGGAATCTGAGAACAGATATTTCGGATCCCTTTGAAGACTATAGGGCCAAAGGAAATATCCTCCGATAACAAAGAGAAAGAAGCTTTCTGAGAAACTTCTTTGTGTTCTGTGAAATCATCTCACAGAGTTGCAGCTTTCCCCTCAAGAAGCCTTTCGCTAAGACAGTTCTTGTGGAATTGGCAAAGTGATATTTGGAAGCCCATAGAGGGCTATGGTGAAAAAGGAAATATCCTCAGATGAAATCTGGAAAGAAGCTTTCTGAGAAACTGCTTAGTGTTCTGTTAATTCATCTCAGAGAGATACATCTGTATTTCGTGGATCTCTTTGCTAGCCTTATTTCTGTGGAATCTGAGAACAGATATTTCGGATCCCTTTGAAGACTATAGGGCCAAAGGAAATATCCTCCGATAACAAAGAGAAAGAAGCTTTCTGAGAAACTTCTTTGTGTTCTGTGAAATCATGTCACAGAGTTGCAGCTTTCCCCTCAAGAAGCCTTTCGCTAAGACAGTTCTTGTGGAATTGGCAAAGTGATATTTGGAAGCCCATAGAGGGCTATGGTGAAAAAGGAAATATCCTCAGATGAAATCTGGAAAGAAGCTTTCTGAGAAACTGCTAAGTGTTCTGTTAATTCATCTCACAGAGTTACATCTGTATTTCGTGGATCTCTTTGCTAGCCTTATTTCTGTTGAATCTGAGAACAGATATTTCGGATCCTTTTGAAGACTATAGGGCCAAAGGAAATATCCTCTGAAAACAAAGAGAAAGAAGCTTTCTGAGAAACTTCTTTGTGTTCTGTGAAATCATCTCACAGAGTTACAGCTTTCCCCTCAAGGAGTCTTTCGCTAAGACAGTTCTTGTGAAATTGGCAAAGTGATATCTGGAAGCCCATAGAGGGCTGTGGTGAAAATGGAAATATTCTCAGATGAAATCTGGAAAGAAGCTTTCTGAGAAACTGCTTAGTGTTCTGTTAATTCATCTCACAGAGTTACATCTGTATTTCGTGGATCTCTTTGCTAGCCTTATTTCTGTGGAATCTGAGAACAGATATTTCGGATCCCTTTGAAGACTATAGGGCCAAAGGAAATATCCTCCGATAACAAAGAGAAAGAAACTTTCTGAGAAACTTCTTTGTGTTCTGTGAAATCATCTCACAGAGTTACAGCTTTCCCCTCAAGAAGCCTTTCGCTAAGACAGTTCTTGTGGAATTGGCAAAGTGATATTTGGAAGCCCATAGAGGGCTATGGTGAAAAAGGAAATATCCTCAGATGAAATCTGGAAAGAAGCTTTCTGAGAAACTGCTTAGTGTTCTGTTAATTCATCTCACAGAGTTACATCTGTATTTCGTGGATCTCTTTGCTAGCGTTATTTCTGTGGAATCTGAGAACAGATATTTCGGATCCCTTTGAAGACTATAGGGCCAAAGGAAATATCCTCCGATAACAAAGAGAAAGAAGCTTTCTGAGAAACTTCTTTGTGTTCTGTGAAATCATCTCACAGAGTTGCAGCTTTCCCCTCAAGAAGCCTTTCGCTAAGACAGTTCTTGTGGAATTGGCAAAGTGATATTTGGAAGCCCATAGAGGGCTATGGTGAAAAAGGAAATATCCTCAGATGAAATCTGGAAAGAAGCTTTCTGAGAAAATGCTTAGTGTTCTGTTAATTCATCTCACAGAGTTACATCTGTATTTCGTGGATCTCTTTGCTACCCTTATTTCTGGGGAATCTGAGAACAGATATTTCGGATCCCTTTGAAGACTATAGGGCCAAAGGAAATATCCTCCGATAACAAAGAGAAAGAAGCTTTCTGAGAAACTTCTTTGTGTTCTGTGAAATCATCTCACAGAGTTGCAGCTTTCCCCTCAAGAAGCCTTTCGCTAAGACAGTTCTTGTGGAATTGGCAAAGTGATATTTGGAAGCCCATAGAGGGCTATGGTGAAAAAGGAAATATCCTCAGATGAAATCTGGAAAGAAGCTTTCTGAGAAACTGCTTAGTGTTCTGTTAATTCATCTCACAGAGTTACATCTGTATTTCGTGGATCTCTTTGCTAGCCTTATTTCTGTGGAATCTGAGAACAGATATTTCGGATCCTTTTGAAGACTATAGGGCCAAAGGAAATATCCTCTGAAAACAAAGAGAAAGAAGCTTTCTGAGAAACTTCTTTGTGTTCTGTGAAATCATCTCACAGAGTTACAGCTTTCCCCTCAAGGAGTCTTTCGCTAAGACAGTTCTTGTGAAATTGGCAAAGTGATACCTGGAAGCCCATAGAGGGCTGTGGTGAAAATGGAAATATTCTCAGATGAAATCTGGAAAGAAGCTTTCTGAGAAACTGCTCAGTGTTCTGTTAATTCATCTCACAGAGTTACATCTGTATTTCGTGGATCTCTTTGCTAGCCTTATTTCTGTGGAATCTGAGAACAGATATTTCGGATCCCTTTGAAGACTATAGGGCCAAAGGAAATATCCTCCGATAACAAAGAGAAAGAAGCTTTCTGAAAAACTTCTTTGTGTTCTGTGAAATCATCTCACAGAGTTACAGCTTTCCCCTCAAGAAGCCTTTCGCTAAGACAGTTCTTGTGGAATTGGCAAAGTGATATTTGGAAGCCCATAGAGGGCTATGGTGAAAAAGGAAATATCCTCAGATGAAATCTGGAAAGAAGCTTTCTGAGAAACTGCTTAGTGTTCTGTTAATTCATCTCACAGAGTTACATCTGTATTTCGTGGATCTCTTTGCTAGCCTTATTTCTGGGGAATCTGAGAACAGATATTTCGGATCCCTTTGAAGACTATAGGGCCAAAGGAAATATCCTCCGATAACAAAGAGAAAGAAGCTTTCTGAGAAACTTCTTTGTGTTCTGTGAAATCATCTCACAGAGTTGCAGCTTTCCCCTCAAGAAGCCTTTCGCTAAGACAGTTCTTCTGGAATTGGCAAAGTGATATTTGGAAGCCCATAGAGGGCTATGGTGAAAAAGGAAATATCCTCAGATGAAATCTGGAAAGAAGCTTTCTGAGAAACTGCTTAGTGTTCTGTTAATTCATCTCACAGAGTTACATCTGTATTTCGTGGATCTCTTTGCTAGCCTTATTTCTGTGGAATCTGAGAAAAGATATTTCGGATCCCTTTGAAGACTATAGGGCCAAAGGAAATATCCTCCGATAACAAAGACAAAGAAGCTTTCTGAGAAACTTCGTTGTGTTCTGTGAAATCATCTCACAGAGTTACAGCTTTCGCCTCACGGAGCCTTTCGCTAAGACAGTTCTTTTGAAATTGGCATACTGATATTTGGAAGCCCATAGAGGGCTATGGTGAAAAAGGAAATATCCTCAGAGGAAATCTGGAAAGAAGCTTTCTGAGAAACTGCTTAGTGTTCTGTTAATTCATCTCACAGTGTTACATCTGTATTTCATGGATCTCTTTGCTAGCCTTATTTCTGTGGAATCTGAGAAGATATATTTCAGATCCCTTTGAAGACTATAGGGCCAAAGGAAATATCCTCCGATAACAAAGAGAAAGAAGCTTCCTGAGAAACTTCTTTGTGTTCTGTGAAATCATCTCACAGAGTTGCAGCTTTCCCCTCAAGAAGCCTTTCGCTAAGACAGTTCTTGTGGAATTGGCAAAGTGATATTTGGAAGCCCATAGAGGGCTATGGTGAAAAAGGAAATATCCTCAGATGAAATCTGGAAAGAAGCTTTCTGAGAAACTGCTTAGTGTTCTGTTAATTCATCTCACAGAGTTACATCTGTATTTCGTGGATCTCTTTGCTAGCCTTATTTCTGTGGAATCTGAGAACAGATATTTCGGATCCCTTTGAAGACTATAGGGCCAAAGGAAATATCCTCCGATAACAAAGGGAAAGAAGCTTTCTGAGAAACTTCTTTGTGTTCTGTGAAATCATCTCACAGAGTTGCAGCTTTCCCCTCAAGAAGCCTTTCGCTAAGACAGTTCTTGTGGAATTGGCAAAGTGATATTTGGAAGCCCATAGAGGGCTATGGTGAAAAAGGAAATATCCTCAGATGAAATCTGGAAAGAAGCTTTCTGAGAAACTGCTTAGTGTTCTGTTAATTCATCTCACAGAGTTACATCTGTATTTCGTGGATCTCTTTGCTAGCCTTATTTCTGTGGAATCTGAGAAAAGATATTTCGGATCCCTTTGAAGACTATAGGGCCAAAGGAAATATCCTCCGATAACAAAGAGAAAGAAGCTTTTTTTGAAACTTCTTTGTGTTCTGTGAAATCATCTCACAGAGTTGCAGCTTTCCCCTCAAGAAGCCTTTCGCTAAGACAGTTCTTGTGGAATTGGCAAAGTGATATTTGGAAGCCCATAGAGGGCTATGGTGAAAAAGGAAATATCCTCAGATGAAATCTGGAAAGAAGCTTTCTGAGAAACTGCTTAGTGTTCTGTTAATTCATCTCACAGAGTTACATCTGTATTTCGTGGATCTCTTTGCTAGCCTTATTTCTGTTGAATCTGAGAACAGATATTTCGGATCCTTTTGAAGACAATAGGGCCAAAGGAAATATCCTCTGAAAACAAAGAGAAAGAAGCTTTCTGAGAAACTTCTTTGTGTTCTGTGAAATCATCTCACAGAGTTACAGCTTTCCCCTCAAGGAGTCTTTCGCTAAGACAGTTCTTGTGAAATTGGCAAAGTGATATCTGGAAGCCCATAGAGGGCTGTGGTGAAAATGGAAATATTCTCAGATGAAATCTGGAAAGAAGCTTTCTGAGAAACTGCTCAGTGTTCTGTTAATTCATCTCACAGAGTTACATCTGTATTTCGTGGATCTCTTTGCTAGCCTTATTTCTGTGGAATCTGAGAACAGATATTTCGGATCCCTTTGAAGACTATAGGGCCAAAGGAAATATCCTCCGATAACAAAGAGAAAGAAGCTTTCTGAAAAACTTCTTTGTGTTCTGTGAAATCATCTCACAGAGTTACAGCTTTCCCCTCAAGAAGCCTTTCGCTAAGACAGTTCTTGTGGAATTGGCAAAGTGATATTTGGAAGCCCATAGAGGGCTATGGTGAAAAAGGAAATATCCTCAGATGAAATCTGGAAAGAAGCTTTCTGAGAAACTGCTTAGTGTTCTGTTAATTCATCTCACAGAGTTACATCTGTATTTCGTGGATCTCTTTGCTAGCCTTATTTCTGTGGAATCTGAGAAAAGATATTTCGGATCCCTTTGAAGACTATAGGGCCAAAGGAAATATCCTCCGATAACAAAGAGAAAGAAGCTTTCTGAGAAACTTCTTTGTGTTCTGTGAAATCATCTCACAGAGTTGCAGCTTTCCCCTCAAGAAGTCTTTCGCTAAGACAGTTCTTGTGGAATTGGCAAAGTGATATTTGGAAGCCCATAGAGGGCTATGGTGAAAAAGGAAATATCCTCAGATGAAATCTGGAAAGAAGCTTTCTGAGAAACTGCTTAGTGTTCTGTTAATTCATCTCACAGAGTTACATCTGTATTTCGTGGATCTCTTTGCTAGCCTTATTTCTGTGGAATCTGAGAACAGATATTTCGGATCCCTTTGAAGACTATAGGGCCAAAGGAAATATCCTCCGATAACAAAGAGAAAGAAGCTTTCTGAGAAACTTCTTTGTGTTCTGTGAAATCATCTCACAGAGTTGCAGCTTTCCCCTCAAGAAGCCTTTCGCTAAGACAGTTCTTCTGGAATTGGCAAAGTGATATTTGGAAGCCCATAGAGGGCTATGGTGAAAAAGGAAATATCCTCAGATGAAATCTGGAAAGAAGCTTTCTGAGAAACTGCTTAGTGTTCTGTTAATTCATCTCACAGAGTTACATCTGTATTTCGTGGATCTCTTTGCTAGCCTTATTTCTGTGGAATCTGAGAAAAGATATTTCGGATCCCTTTGAAGACTATAGGGCCAAAGGAAATATCCTCCGATAACAAAGACAAAGAAGCTTTCTGAGAAACTTCGTTGTGTTCTGTGAAATCATCTCACAGAGTTACAGCTTTCGCCTCACGGAGCCTTTCGCTAAGACAGTTCTTTTGAAATTGGCAAACTGATATTTGGAAGCCCATAGAGGGCTATGGTGAAAAAGGAAATATCCTCAGAGGAAATCTGGAAAGAAGCTTTCTGAGAAACTGCTTAGTGTTCTGTTAATTCATCTCACAGTGTTACATCTGTATTTCATGGATCTCTTTGCTAGCCTTATTTCTGTGGAATCTGAGAAGATATATTTCAGATCCCTTTGAAGACTATAGGGCCAAAGGAAATATCCTCCGATAACAAAGAGAAAGAAGCTTCCTGAGAAACTTCTTTGTGTTCTGTGAAATCATCTCACAGAGTTGCAGCTTTCCCCTCAAGAAGCCTTTCGCTAAGACAGTTCTTGTGGAATTGGCAAAGTGATATTTGGAAGCCCATAGAGGGCTATGGTGAAAAAGGAAATATCCTCAGATGAAATCTGGAAAGAAGCTTTCTGAGAAACTGCTTAGTGTTCTGTTAATTCATCTCACAGAGTTACATCTGTATTTCGTGGATCTCTTTGCTAGCCTTATTTCTGTGGAATCTGAGAACAGATATTTCGGATCCCTTTGAAGACTATAGGGCCAAAGGAAATATCCTCCGATAACAAAGGGAAAGAAGCTTTCTGAGAAACTTCTTTGTGTTCTGTGAAATCATCTCACAGAGTTGCAGCTTTCCCCTCAAGAAGCCTTTCGCTAAGACAGTTCTTGTGGAATTGGCAAAGTGATATTTGGAAGCCCATAGAGGGCTATGGTGAAAAAGGAAATATCCTCAGATGAAATCTGGAAAGAAGCTTTCTGAGAAACTGATTAGTGTTCTGTTAATTCATCTCACAGAGTTACATCTGTATTTCGTGGATCTCTTTGCTAGCCTTATTTCTGTGGAATCTGAGAAAAGATATTTCGGATCCCTTTGAAGACTATAGGGCCAAAGGAAATATCCTCCGATAACAAAGAGAAAGAAGCTTTTTTTGAAACTTCTTTGTGTTCTGTGAAATCATCTCACAGAGTTGCAGCTTTCCCCTCAAGAAGCCTTTGCCAAGACAGTTCTTGTGGAATTGGCAAAGTGATATTTGAAAGCCCGTAGAGGGCTACGGTGAAAAAGGAAATATCCTCAGATGAAATCTGGAAAGAAACTTTCTGAGAAACTGCTTAGTGTTCTGTTAATTCATCTCACAGAGTTACATCTGTATTTCGTGGATCTCTTTGCTAGCCTTATTTCTGTGGAATCTGAGAACAGATATTTCGGATCCCTTTGAAGACTATAGGGCCAAAGGAAATATCCTCCGATAACAAAGAGAAAGAAGCTTTCTGAGAAACTTCTTTGTGTTCTGTGAAATCATCTCACAGAGTTGCAGCTTTCCCCTCAAGAAGCCTTTCGCTAAGACAGTTCTTGTGGAATTGGCAAAGTGATATTTGGAAGCCCATAGAGGGCTATGGTGAAAAAGGAAATATCCTCAGATGAAATCTGGAAAGACGCTTTCTGAGAAACTGCTTAGTGTTCTGTTAATTCATCTCACAGAGTTACATCTGTATTTCGTGGATCTCTTTGCTAGCCTTATTTCTGTGGAATCTGAGAACAGATATTTCGGATCCCTTTGAAGACTATAGGGCCAAAGGAAATATCCTCCGATAACAAAGGGAAAGAAGCTTTCTGAGAAACTTCTTTGTGTTCTGTGAAATCATCTCACAGAGTTGCAGCTTTCCCCTCAAGAAGCCTTTCGCTAAGACAGTTCTTGTGGAATTGGCAAAGTGATATTTGGAAGCCCATAGAGGGCTATGGTGAAAAAGGAAATATCCTCAGATGAAATCTGGAAAGAAGCTTTCTGAGAAGCTGCTTAGTGTTCTGTTAATTCATCTCACAGAGTTACATCTGTATTTCGTGAATCTCTTTGCTAGCCTTATTTCTGTTGAATCTGAGAACAGATATTTCGGATCCCTTTGAAGACTATAGGGCCAAAGGAAATATCCTCCGATAACAAAGAGAAAGAAGCTTTCTGAGAAACTTCGTTGTGTTCTGTGAAATCATCTCACAGAGTTACAGCTTTCCCCTCACGGAGCCTTTCGCTAAGACAGTTCTTTTGAAATAGGCAAAGTGATATTTGGAAGCCCATAGAGGGCTATGGTGAAAAAGGAAATATCCTCAGATGAAATCTGGAAAGAAGCTTTCTGAGAAACTGCTTAGTGTTCTGTTAATTCATCTCACGGTGTTACATCTGTATTTCGTGGATCTCTTTGCTAGCCTTATTTCTGTGGAATCTGAGAACAGATATTTCGGATCCCTTTGAAGACTATAGGGCCAAAGGAAATATCCTCCGATAACGAAGAGAAAGAAGCTTTCTGAGAAGCTTCTTTGTGTTCTGTGAAATCATCTCACAGAGTTACAGCTTTCCCCTCAAGAAGCCTTTCGCTAAGACAGTTCTTGTGGAATTGGCAAAGTGATATTTGGAAGCCCCTAGAGGGCTATGGTGAAAAGGGAAATATCCTCAGATGAAATCAGGAAAGAAGCTTTCTGAGAAACTGCTTAGTGTTCTGTTAATTCATCTCACAGAGTTACATCTGTATTTCGTGGATCTCTTTGCTAGCCTTATTTCTGTTGAATCTGAGAAAAGATATTTCGGATCCCTTTGAAGACTGTAGGGCCAAAGGAAATATCCTCCGATAACAAAGAGAAAGAAGCTTTCTGAGAAACTTCGTTGTGTTCTGTGAAATCATCTCACAGAGTTACAGCTTTCCCCTCAAGGAGTCTTTCGTTAAGACAGTTCTTGTGGAATTGGCAAAGTGATATCTGGAAGCCCATAGAGGGCTATGGTGAAAAAGGAAATATCCTCAGATGAAATCTGGAAAGAAGCTTTCTGAGAAACTGCTTAGTGTTCTGTTAATTCATCTCACAGAGTTACATCTGTATTTCGTGGATCTCTTTGCTAGCCTTATTTCTGTGGAATCTGAGAACAGATATTTCGGATCCCTTTGAAGACTATAGGGCCAAAGGAAATATCCTCCGATAACAAAGAGAAAGAAGCTTTCTGAGAAACTTCTTTGTGTTCTGTGAAATCATCTCACAGAGTTGCAGCTTTCCCCTCAAGAAGCCTTTCGCTAAGACAGTTCTTCTGGAATTGGCAAAGTGATATTTGGAAGCCCATAGAGGGCTATGGTGAAAAAGGAAATATCCTCAGATGAAATCTGGAAAGAAGCTTTCTGAGAAACTGCTTAGTGTTCTGTTAATTCATCTCACAGAGTTACATCTGTATTTCGTGGATCTCTTTGCTAGCCTTATTTCTGTGGAATCTGAGAAAAGATATTTCGGATCCCTTTGAAGACTATAGGGCCAAAGGAAATATCCTCCGATAACAAAGACAAAGAAGCTTTCTGAGAAACTTCGTTGTGTTCTGTGAAATCATCTCACAGAGTTACAGCTTTCGCCTCACGGAGCCTTTCGCTAAGACAGTTCTTTTGAAATTGGCAAACTGATATTTGGAAGCCCATAGAGGGCTATGGTGAAAAAGGAAATATCCTCAGAGGAAATCTGGAAAGAAGCTTTCTGAGAAACTGCTTAGTGTTCTGTTAATTCATCTCACAGTGTTACATCTGTATTTCATGGATCTCTTTGCTAGCCTTATTTCTGTGGAATCTGAGAAGATATATTTCAGATCCCTTTGAAGACTATAGGGCCAAAGGAAATATCCTCCGATAACAAAGAGAAAGAAGCTTCCTGAGAAACTTCTTTGTGTTCTGTGAAATCATCTCACAGAGTTGCAGCTTTCCCCTCAAGAAGCCTTTCGCTAAGACAGTTCTTGTGGAATTGGCAAAGTGATATTTGGAAGCCCATAGAGGGCTATGGTGAAAAAGGAAATATCCTCAGATGAAATCTGGAAAGAAGCTTTCTGAGAAACTGCTTAGTGTTCTGTTAATTCATCTCACAGAGTTACATCTGTATTTCGTGGATCTCTTTGCTAGCCTTATTTCTGTGGAATCTGAGAACAGATATTTCGGATCCCTTTGAAGACTATAGGGCCAAAGGAAATATCCTCCGATAACAAAGGGAAAGAAGCTTTCTGAGAAACTTCTTTGTGTTCTGTGAAATCATCTCACAGAGTTGCAGCTTTCCCCTCAAGAAGCCTTTCGCTAAGACAGTTCTTGTGGAATTGGCAAAGTGATATTTGGAAGCCCATAGAGGGCTATGGTGAAAAAGGAAATATCCTCAGATGAAATCTGGAAAGAAGCTTTCTGAGAAACTGATTAGTGTTCTGTTAATTCATCTCACAGAGTTACATCTGTATTTCGTGGATCTCTTTGCTAGCCTTATTTCTGTGGAATCTGAGAAAAGATATTTCGGATCCCTTTGAAGACTATAGGGCCAAAGGAAATATCCTCCGATAACAAAGAGAAAGAAGCTTTTTTTGAAACTTCTTTGTGTTCTGTGAAATCATCTCACAGAGTTGCAGCTTTCCCCTCAAGAAGCCTTTGCCAAGACAGTTCTTGTGGAATTGGCAAAGTGATATTTGAAAGCCCGTAGAGGGCTACGGTGAAAAAGGAAATATCCTCAGATGAAATCTGGAAAGAAACTTTCTGAGAAACTGCTTAGTGTTCTGTTAATTCATCTCACAGAGTTACATCTGTATTTCGTGGATCTCTTTGCTAGCCTTATTTCTGTGGAATCTGAGAACAGATATTTCGGATCCCTTTGAAGACTATAGGGCCAAAGGAAATATCCTCCGATAACAAAGAGAAAGAAGCTTTCTGAGAAACTTCTTTGTGTTCTGTGAAATCATCTCACAGAGTTGCAGCTTTCCCCTCAAGAAGCCTTTCGCTAAGACAGTTCTTGTGGAATTGGCAAAGTGATATTTGGAAGCCCATAGAGGGCTATGGTGAAAAAGGAAATATCCTCAGATGAAATCTGGAAAGACGCTTTCTGAGAAACTGCTTAGTGTTCTGTTAATTCATCTCACAGAGTTACATCTGTATTTCGTGGATCTCTTTGCTAGCCTTATTTCTGTGGAATCTGAGAACAGATATTTCGGATCCCTTTGAAGACTATAGGGCCAAAGGAAATATCCTCCGATAACAAAGGGAAAGAAGCTTTCTGAGAAACTTCTTTGTGTTCTGTGAAATCATCTCACAGAGTTGCAGCTTTCCCCTCAAGAAGCCTTTCGCTAAGACAGTTCTTGTGGAATTGGCAAAGTGATATTTGGAAGCCCATAGAGGGCTATGGTGAAAAAGGAAATATCCTCAGATGAAATCTGGAAAGAAGCTTTCTGAGAAGCTGCTTAGTGTTCTGTTAATTCATCTCACAGAGTTACATCTGTATTTCGTGAATCTCTTTGCTAGCCTTATTTCTGTTGAATCTGAGAACAGATATTTCGGATCCCTTTGAAGACTATAGGGCCAAAGGAAATATCCTCCGATAACAAAGAGAAAGAAGCTTTCTGAGAAACTTCGTTGTGTTCTGTGAAATCATCTCACAGAGTTACAGCTTTCCCCTCACGGAGCCTTTCGCTAAGACAGTTCTTTTGAAATAGGCAAAGTGATATTTGGAAGCCCATAGAGGGCTATGGTGAAAAAGGAAATATCCTCAGATGAAATCTGGAAAGAAGCTTTCTGAGAAACTGCTTAGTGTTCTGTTAATTCATCTCACGGTGTTACATCTGTATTTCGTGGATCTCTTTGCTAGCCTTATTTCTGTGGAATCTGAGAACAGATATTTCGGATCCCTTTGAAGACTATAGGGCCAAAGGAAATATCCTCCGATAACGAAGAGAAAGAAGCTTTCTGAGAAGCTTCTTTGTGTTCTGTGAAATCATCTCACAGAGTTACAGCTTTCCCCTCAAGAAGCCTTTCGCTAAGACAGTTCTTGTGGAATTGGCAAAGTGATATTTGGAAGCCCCTAGAGGGCTATGGTGAAAAGGGAAATATCCTCAGATGAAATCAGGAAAGAAGCTTTCTGAGAAACTGCTTAGTGTTCTGTTAATTCATCTCACAGAGTTACATCTGTATTTCGTGGATCTCTTTGCTAGCCTTATTTCTGTTGAATCTGAGAAAAGATATTTCGGATCCCTTTGAAGACTGTAGGGCCAAAGGAAATATCCTCCGATAACAAAGAGAAAGAAGCTTTCTGAGAAACTTCGTTGTGTTCTGTGAAATCATCTCACAGAGTTACAGCTTTCCCCTCAAGGAGTCTTTCGTTAAGACAGTTCTTGTGGAATTGGCAAAGTGATATCTGGAAGCCCATAGAGGGCTATGGTGAAAAAGGAAATATCCTCAGATGAAATCTGGAAAGAAGCTTTCTGAGAAACTGCTTAGTGTTCTGTTAATTCATCTCACAGAGTTACATCTGTATTTCGTGGATCTCTTTGCTAGCCTTATTTCTGTGGAATCTGAGAACAGATATTTCGGATCCCTTTGAAGACTATAGGGCCAAAGGAAATATCCTCCGATAACAAAGAGAAAGAAGCTTTCTGAGAAACTTCTTTGTGTTCTGTGAAATCATCTCACAGAGTTGCAGCTTTCCCCTCAAGAAGCCTTTCGCTAAGACAGTTCTTCTGGAATTGGCAAAGTGATATTTGGAAGCCCATAGAGGGCTATGGTGAAAAAGGAAATATCCTCAGATGAAATCTGGAAAGAAGCTTTCTGAGAAACTGCTTAGTGTTCTGTTAATTCATCTCACAGAGTTACATCTGTATTTCGTGGATCTCTTTGCTAGCCTTATTTCTGTGGAATCTGAGAAAAGATATTTCGGATCCCTTTGAAGACTATAGGGCCAAAGGAAATATCCTCCGATAACAAAGACAAAGAAGCTTTCTGAGAAACTTCGTTGTGTTCTGTGAAATCATCTCACAGAGTTACAGCTTTCGCCTCACGGAGCCTTTCGCTAAGACAGTTCTTTTGAAATTGGCAAACTGATATTTGGAAGCCCATAGAGGGCTATGGTGAAAAAGGAAATATCCTCAGAGGAAATCTGGAAAGAAGCTTTCTGAGAAACTGCTTAGTGTTCTGTTAATTCATCTCACAGTGTTACATCTGTATTTCATGGATCTCTTTGCTAGCCTTATTTCTGTGGAATCTGAGAAGATATATTTCAGATCCCTTTGAAGACTATAGGGCCAAAGGAAATATCCTCCGATAACAAAGAGAAAGAAGCTTCCTGAGAAACTTCTTTGTGTTCTGTGAAATCATCTCACAGAGTTGCAGCTTTCCCCTCAAGAAGCCTTTCGCTAAGACAGTTCTTGTGGAATTGGCAAAGTGATATTTGGAAGCCCATAGAGGGCTATGGTGAAAAAGGAAATATCCTCAGATGAAATCTGGAAAGAAGCTTTCTGAGAAACTGCTTAGTGTTCTGTTAATTCATCTCACAGAGTTACATCTGTATTTCGTGGATCTCTTTGCTAGCCTTATTTCTGTGGAATCTGAGAACAGATATTTCGGATCCCTTTGAAGACTATAGGGCCAAAGGAAATATCCTCCGATAACAAAGGGAAAGAAGCTTTCTGAGAAACTTCTTTGTGTTCTGTGAAATCATCTCACAGAGTTGCAGCTTTCCCCTCAAGAAGCCTTTCGCTAAGACAGTTCTTGTGGAATTGGCAAAGTGATATTTGGAAGCCCATAGAGGGCTATGGTGAAAAAGGAAATATCCTCAGATGAAATCTGGAAAGAAGCTTTCTGAGAAACTGATTAGTGTTCTGTTAATTCATCTCACAGAGTTACATCTGTATTTCGTGGATCTCTTTGCTAGCCTTATTTCTGTGGAATCTGAGAAAAGATATTTCGGATCCCTTTGAAGACTATAGGGCCAAAGGAAATATCCTCCGATAACAAAGAGAAAGAAGCTTTTTTTGAAACTTCTTTGTGTTCTGTGAAATCATCTCACAGAGTTGCAGCTTTCCCCTCAAGAAGCCTTTGCCAAGACAGTTCTTGTGGAATTGGCAAAGTGATATTTGAAAGCCCGTAGAGGGCTACGGTGAAAAAGGAAATATCCTCAGATGAAATCTGGAAAGAAACTTTCTGAGAAACTGCTTAGTGTTCTGTTAATTCATCTCACAGAGTTACATCTGTATTTCGTGGATCTCTTTGCTAGCCTTATTTCTGTGGAATCTGAGAACAGATATTTCGGATCCCTTTGAAGACTATAGGGCCAAAGGAAATATCCTCCGATAACAAAGAGAAAGAAGCTTTCTGAGAAACTTCTTTGTGTTCTGTGAAATCATCTCACAGAGTTGCAGCTTTCCCCTCAAGAAGCCTTTCGCTAAGACAGTTCTTGTGGAATTGGCAAAGTGATATTTGGAAGCCCATAGAGGGCTATGGTGAAAAAGGAAATATCCTCAGATGAAATCTGGAAAGACGCTTTCTGAGAAACTGCTTAGTGTTCTGTTAATTCATCTCACAGAGTTACATCTGTATTTCGTGGATCTCTTTGCTAGCCTTATTTCTGTGGAATCTGAGAACAGATATTTCGGATCCCTTTGAAGACTATAGGGCCAAAGGAAATATCCTCCGATAACAAAGGGAAAGAAGCTTTCTGAGAAACTTCTTTGTGTTCTGTGAAATCATCTCACAGAGTTGCAGCTTTCCCCTCAAGAAGCCTTTCGCTAAGACAGTTCTTGTGGAATTGGCAAAGTGATATTTGGAAGCCCATAGAGGGCTATGGTGAAAAAGGAAATATCCTCAGATGAAATCTGGAAAGAAGCTTTCTGAGAAGCTGCTTAGTGTTCTGTTAATTCATCTCACAGAGTTACATCTGTATTTCGTGAATCTCTTTGCTAGCCTTATTTCTGTTGAATCTGAGAACAGATATTTCGGATCCCTTTGAAGACTATAGGGCCAAAGGAAATATCCTCCGATAACAAAGAGAAAGAAGCTTTCTGAGAAACTTCGTTGTGTTCTGTGAAATCATCTCACAGAGTTACAGCTTTCCCCTCACGGAGCCTTTCGCTAAGACAGTTCTTTTGAAATAGGCAAAGTGATATTTGGAAGCCCATAGAGGGCTATGGTGAAAAAGGAAATATCCTCAGATGAAATCTGGAAAGAAGCTTTCTGAGAAACTGCTTAGTGTTCTGTTAATTCATCTCACGGTGTTACATCTGTATTTCGTGGATCTCTTTGCTAGCCTTATTTCTGTGGAATCTGAGAACAGATATTTCGGATCCCTTTGAAGACTATAGGGCCAAAGGAAATATCCTCCGATAACGAAGAGAAAGAAGCTTTCTGAGAAGCTTCTTTGTGTTCTGTGAAATCATCTCACAGAGTTACAGCTTTCCCCTCAAGAAGCCTTTCGCTAAGACAGTTCTTGTGGAATTGGCAAAGTGATATTTGGAAGCCCCTAGAGGGCTATGGTGAAAAGGGAAATATCCTCAGATGAAATCAGGAAAGAAGCTTTCTGAGAAACTGCTTAGTGTTCTGTTAATTCATCTCACAGAGTTACATCTGTATTTCGTGGATCTCTTTGCTAGCCTTATTTCTGTTGAATCTGAGAAAAGATATTTCGGATCCCTTTGAAGACTGTAGGGCCAAAGGAAATATCCTCCGATAACAAAGAGAAAGAAGCTTTCTGAGAAACTTCGTTGTGTTCTGTGAAATCATCTCACAGAGTTACAGCTTTCCCCTCAAGGAGTCTTTCGTTAAGACAGTTCTTGTGGAATTGGCAAAGTGATATCTGGAAGCCCATAGAGGGCTATGGTGAAAAAGGAAATATCCTCAGATGAAATCTGGAAAGAAGCTTTCTGAGAAACTGCTTAGTGTTCTGTTAATTCATCTCACAGAGTTACATCTGTATTTCGTGGATCTCTTTGCTAGCCTTATTTCTGTGGAATCTGAGAACAGATATTTCGGATCCCTTTGAAGACTATAGGGCCAAAGGAAATATCCTCCGATAACAAAGAGAAAGAAGCTTTCTGAGAAACTTCTTTGTGTTCTGTGAAATCATCTCACAGAGTTGCAGCTTTCCCCTCAAGAAGCCTTTCGCTAAGACAGTTCTTCTGGAATTGGCAAAGTGATATTTGGAAGCCCATAGAGGGCTATGGTGAAAAAGGAAATATCCTCAGATGAAATCTGGAAAGAAGCTTTCTGAGAAACTGCTTAGTGTTCTGTTAATTCATCTCACAGAGTTACATCTGTATTTCGTGGATCTCTTTGCTAGCCTTATTTCTGTGGAATCTGAGAAAAGATATTTCGGATCCCTTTGAAGACTATAGGGCCAAAGGAAATATCCTCCGATAACAAAGACAAAGAAGCTTTCTGAGAAACTTCGTTGTGTTCTGTGAAATCATCTCACAGAGTTACAGCTTTCGCCTCACGGAGCCTTTCGCTAAGACAGTTCTTTTGAAATTGGCAAACTGATATTTGGAAGCCCATAGAGGGCTATGGTGAAAAAGGAAATATCCTCAGAGGAAATCTGGAAAGAAGCTTTCTGAGAAACTGCTTAGTGTTCTGTTAATTCATCTCACAGTGTTACATCTGTATTTCATGGATCTCTTTGCTAGCCTTATTTCTGTGGAATCTGAGAAGATATATTTCAGATCCCTTTGAAGACTATAGGGCCAAAGGAAATATCCTCCGATAACAAAGAGAAAGAAGCTTCCTGAGAAACTTCTTTGTGTTCTGTGAAATCATCTCACAGAGTTGCAGCTTTCCCCTCAAGAAGCCTTTCGCTAAGACAGTTCTTGTGGAATTGGCAAAGTGATATTTGGAAGCCCATAGAGGGCTATGGTGAAAAAGGAAATATCCTCAGATGAAATCTGGAAAGAAGCTTTCTGAGAAACTGCTTAGTGTTCTGTTAATTCATCTCACAGAGTTACATCTGTATTTCGTGGATCTCTTTGCTAGCCTTATTTCTGTGGAATCTGAGAACAGATATTTCGGATCCCTTTGAAGACTATAGGGCCAAAGGAAATATCCTCCGATAACAAAGGGAAAGAAGCTTTCTGAGAAACTTCTTTGTGTTCTGTGAAATCATCTCACAGAGTTGCAGCTTTCCCCTCAAGAAGCCTTTCGCTAAGACAGTTCTTGTGGAATTGGCAAAGTGATATTTGGAAGCCCATAGAGGGCTATGGTGAAAAAGGAAATATCCTCAGATGAAATCTGGAAAGAAGCTTTCTGAGAAACTGATTAGTGTTCTGTTAATTCATCTCACAGAGTTACATCTGTATTTCGTGGATCTCTTTGCTAGCCTTATTTCTGTGGAATCTGAGAAAAGATATTTCGGATCCCTTTGAAGACTATAGGGCCAAAGGAAATATCCTCCGATAACAAAGAGAAAGAAGCTTTTTTTGAAACTTCTTTGTGTTCTGTGAAATCATCTCACAGAGTTGCAGCTTTCCCCTCAAGAAGCCTTTGCCAAGACAGTTCTTGTGGAATTGGCAAAGTGATATTTGAAAGCCCGTAGAGGGCTACGGTGAAAAAGGAAATATCCTCAGATGAAATCTGGAAAGAAACTTTCTGAGAAACTGCTTAGTGTTCTGTTAATTCATCTCACAGAGTTACATCTGTATTTCGTGGATCTCTTTGCTAGCCTTATTTCTGTGGAATCTGAGAACAGATATTTCGGATCCCTTTGAAGACTATAGGGCCAAAGGAAATATCCTCCGATAACAAAGAGAAAGAAGCTTTCTGAGAAACTTCTTTGTGTTCTGTGAAATCATCTCACAGAGTTGCAGCTTTCCCCTCAAGAAGCCTTTCGCTAAGACAGTTCTTGTGGAATTGGCAAAGTGATATTTGGAAGCCCATAGAGGGCTATGGTGAAAAAGGAAATATCCTCAGATGAAATCTGGAAAGACGCTTTCTGAGAAACTGCTTAGTGTTCTGTTAATTCATCTCACAGAGTTACATCTGTATTTCGTGGATCTCTTTGCTAGCCTTATTTCTGTGGAATCTGAGAACAGATATTTCGGATCCCTTTGAAGACTATAGGGCCAAAGGAAATATCCTCCGATAACAAAGGGAAAGAAGCTTTCTGAGAAACTTCTTTGTGTTCTGTGAAATCATCTCACAGAGTTGCAGCTTTCCCCTCAAGAAGCCTTTCGCTAAGACAGTTCTTGTGGAATTGGCAAAGTGATATTTGGAAGCCCATAGAGGGCTATGGTGAAAAAGGAAATATCCTCAGATGAAATCTGGAAAGAAGCTTTCTGAGAAGCTGCTTAGTGTTCTGTTAATTCATCTCACAGAGTTACATCTGTATTTCGTGAATCTCTTTGCTAGCCTTATTTCTGTTGAATCTGAGAACAGATATTTCGGATCCCTTTGAAGACTATAGGGCCAAAGGAAATATCCTCCGATAACAAAGAGAAAGAAGCTTTCTGAGAAACTTCGTTGTGTTCTGTGAAATCATCTCACAGAGTTACAGCTTTCCCCTCACGGAGCCTTTCGCTAAGACAGTTCTTTTGAAATAGGCAAAGTGATATTTGGAAGCCCATAGAGGGCTATGGTGAAAAAGGAAATATCCTCAGATGAAATCTGGAAAGAAGCTTTCTGAGAAACTGCTTAGTGTTCTGTTAATTCATCTCACGGTGTTACATCTGTATTTCGTGGATCTCTTTGCTAGCCTTATTTCTGTGGAATCTGAGAACAGATATTTCGGATCCCTTTGAAGACTATAGGGCCAAAGGAAATATCCTCCGATAACGAAGAGAAAGAAGCTTTCTGAGAAGCTTCTTTGTGTTCTGTGAAATCATCTCACAGAGTTACAGCTTTCCCCTCAAGAAGCCTTTCGCTAAGACAGTTCTTGTGGAATTGGCAAAGTGATATTTGGAAGCCCCTAGAGGGCTATGGTGAAAAGGGAAATATCCTCAGATGAAATCAGGAAAGAAGCTTTCTGAGAAACTGCTTAGTGTTCTGTTAATTCATCTCACAGAGTTACATCTGTATTTCGTGGATCTCTTTGCTAGCCTTATTTCTGTTGAATCTGAGAAAAGATATTTCGGATCCCTTTGAAGACTGTAGGGCCAAAGGAAATATCCTCCGATAACAAAGAGAAAGAAGCTTTCTGAGAAACTTCGTTGTGTTCTGTGAAATCATCTCACAGAGTTACAGCTTTCCCCTCAAGGAGTCTTTCGTTAAGACAGTTCTTGTGGAATTGGCAAAGTGATATCTGGAAGCCCATAGAGGGCTATGGTGAAAAAGGAAATATCCTCAGATGAAATCTGGAAAGAAGCTTTCTGAGAAACTGCTTAGTGTTCTGTTAATTCATCTCACAGAGTTACATCTGTATTTCGTGGATCTCTTTGCTAGCCTTATTTCTGTGGAATCTGAGAACAGATATTTCGGATCCCTTTGAAGACTATAGGGCCAAAGGAAATATCCTCCGATAACAAAGAGAAAGAAGCTTTCTGAGAAACTTCTTTGTGTTCTGTGAAATCATCTCACAGAGTTGCAGCTTTCCCCTCAAGAAGCCTTTCGCTAAGACAGTTCTTCTGGAATTGGCAAAGTGATATTTGGAAGCCCATAGAGGGCTATGGTGAAAAAGGAAATATCCTCAGATGAAATCTGGAAAGAAGCTTTCTGAGAAACTGCTTAGTGTTCTGTTAATTCATCTCACAGAGTTACATCTGTATTTCGTGGATCTCTTTGCTAGCCTTATTTCTGTGGAATCTGAGAAAAGATATTTCGGATCCCTTTGAAGACTATAGGGCCAAAGGAAATATCCTCCGATAACAAAGACAAAGAAGCTTTCTGAGAAACTTCGTTGTGTTCTGTGAAATCATCTCACAGAGTTACAGCTTTCGCCTCACGGAGCCTTTCGCTAAGACAGTTCTTTTGAAATTGGCAAACTGATATTTGGAAGCCCATAGAGGGCTATGGTGAAAAAGGAAATATCCTCAGAGGAAATCTGGAAAGAAGCTTTCTGAGAAACTGCTTAGTGTTCTGTTAATTCATCTCACAGTGTTACATCTGTATTTCATGGATCTCTTTGCTAGCCTTATTTCTGTGGAATCTGAGAAGATATATTTCAGATCCCTTTGAAGACTATAGGGCCAAAGGAAATATCCTCCGATAACAAAGAGAAAGAAGCTTCCTGAGAAACTTCTTTGTGTTCTGTGAAATCATCTCACAGAGTTGCAGCTTTCCCCTCAAGAAGCCTTTCGCTAAGACAGTTCTTGTGGAATTGGCAAAGTGATATTTGGAAGCCCATAGAGGGCTATGGTGAAAAAGGAAATATCCTCAGATGAAATCTGGAAAGAAGCTTTCTGAGAAACTGCTTAGTGTTCTGTTAATTCATCTCACAGAGTTACATCTGTATTTCGTGGATCTCTTTGCTAGCCTTATTTCTGTGGAATCTGAGAACAGATATTTCGGATCCCTTTGAAGACTATAGGGCCAAAGGAAATATCCTCCGATAACAAAGGGAAAGAAGCTTTCTGAGAAACTTCTTTGTGTTCTGTGAAATCATCTCACAGAGTTGCAGCTTTCCCCTCAAGAAGCCTTTCGCTAAGACAGTTCTTGTGGAATTGGCAAAGTGATATTTGGAAGCCCATAGAGGGCTATGGTGAAAAAGGAAATATCCTCAGATGAAATCTGGAAAGAAGCTTTCTGAGAAACTGATTAGTGTTCTGTTAATTCATCTCACAGAGTTACATCTGTATTTCGTGGATCTCTTTGCTAGCCTTATTTCTGTGGAATCTGAGAAAAGATATTTCGGATCCCTTTGAAGACTATAGGGCCAAAGGAAATATCCTCCGATAACAAAGAGAAAGAAGCTTTTTTTGAAACTTCTTTGTGTTCTGTGAAATCATCTCACAGAGTTGCAGCTTTCCCCTCAAGAAGCCTTTGCCAAGACAGTTCTTGTGGAATTGGCAAAGTGATATTTGAAAGCCCGTAGAGGGCTACGGTGAAAAAGGAAATATCCTCAGATGAAATCTGGAAAGAAACTTTCTGAGAAACTGCTTAGTGTTCTGTTAATTCATCTCACAGAGTTACATCTGTATTTCGTGGATCTCTTTGCTAGCCTTATTTCTGTGGAATCTGAGAACAGATATTTCGGATCCCTTTGAAGACTATAGGGCCAAAGGAAATATCCTCCGATAACAAAGAGAAAGAAGCTTTCTGAGAAACTTCTTTGTGTTCTGTGAAATCATCTCACAGAGTTGCAGCTTTCCCCTCAAGAAGCCTTTCGCTAAGACAGTTCTTGTGGAATTGGCAAAGTGATATTTGGAAGCCCATAGAGGGCTATGGTGAAAAAGGAAATATCCTCAGATGAAATCTGGAAAGACGCTTTCTGAGAAACTGCTTAGTGTTCTGTTAATTCATCTCACAGAGTTACATCTGTATTTCGTGGATCTCTTTGCTAGCCTTATTTCTGTGGAATCTGAGAACAGATATTTCGGATCCCTTTGAAGACTATAGGGCCAAAGGAAATATCCTCCGATAACAAAGGGAAAGAAGCTTTCTGAGAAACTTCTTTGTGTTCTGTGAAATCATCTCACAGAGTTGCAGCTTTCCCCTCAAGAAGCCTTTCGCTAAGACAGTTCTTGTGGAATTGGCAAAGTGATATTTGGAAGCCCATAGAGGGCTATGGTGAAAAAGGAAATATCCTCAGATGAAATCTGGAAAGAAGCTTTCTGAGAAGCTGCTTAGTGTTCTGTTAATTCATCTCACAGAGTTACATCTGTATTTCGTGAATCTCTTTGCTAGCCTTATTTCTGTTGAATCTGAGAACAGATATTTCGGATCCCTTTGAAGACTATAGGGCCAAAGGAAATATCCTCCGATAACAAAGAGAAAGAAGCTTTCTGAGAAACTTCGTTGTGTTCTGTGAAATCATCTCACAGAGTTACAGCTTTCCCCTCACGGAGCCTTTCGCTAAGACAGTTCTTTTGAAATAGGCAAAGTGATATTTGGAAGCCCATAGAGGGCTATGGTGAAAAAGGAAATATCCTCAGATGAAATCTGGAAAGAAGCTTTCTGAGAAACTGCTTAGTGTTCTGTTAATTCATCTCACGGTGTTACATCTGTATTTCGTGGATCTCTTTGCTAGCCTTATTTCTGTGGAATCTGAGAACAGATATTTCGGATCCCTTTGAAGACTATAGGGCCAAAGGAAATATCCTCCGATAACGAAGAGAAAGAAGCTTTCTGAGAAGCTTCTTTGTGTTCTGTGAAATCATCTCACAGAGTTACAGCTTTCCCCTCAAGAAGCCTTTCGCTAAGACAGTTCTTGTGGAATTGGCAAAGTGATATTTGGAAGCCCCTAGAGGGCTATGGTGAAAAGGGAAATATCCTCAGATGAAATCAGGAAAGAAGCTTTCTGAGAAACTGCTTAGTGTTCTGTTAATTCATCTCACAGAGTTACATCTGTATTTCGTGGATCTCTTTGCTAGCCTTATTTCTGTTGAATCTGAGAAAAGATATTTCGGATCCCTTTGAAGACTGTAGGGCCAAAGGAAATATCCTCCGATAACAAAGAGAAAGAAGCTTTCTGAGAAACTTCGTTGTGTTCTGTGAAATCATCTCACAGAGTTACAGCTTTCCCCTCAAGGAGTCTTTCGTTAAGACAGTTCTTGTGGAATTGGCAAAGTGATATCTGGAAGCCCATAGAGGGCTATGGTGAAAAAGGAAATATCCTCAGATGAAATCTGGAAAGAAGCTTTCTGAGAAACTGCTTAGTGTTCTGTTAATTCATCTCACAGAGTTACATCTGTATTTCGTGGATCTCTTTGCTAGCCTTATTTCTGTGGAATCTGAGAACAGATATTTCGGATCCCTTTGAAGACTATAGGGCCAAAGGAAATATCCTCCGATAACAAAGAGAAAGAAGCTTTCTGAGAAACTTCTTTGTGTTCTGTGAAATCATCTCACAGAGTTGCAGCTTTCCCCTCAAGAAGCCTTTCGCTAAGACAGTTCTTCTGGAATTGGCAAAGTGATATTTGGAAGCCCATAGAGGGCTATGGTGAAAAAGGAAATATCCTCAGATGAAATCTGGAAAGAAGCTTTCTGAGAAACTGCTTAGTGTTCTGTTAATTCATCTCACAGAGTTACATCTGTATTTCGTGGATCTCTTTGCTAGCCTTATTTCTGTGGAATCTGAGAAAAGATATTTCGGATCCCTTTGAAGACTATAGGGCCAAAGGAAATATCCTCCGATAACAAAGACAAAGAAGCTTTCTGAGAAACTTCGTTGTGTTCTGTGAAATCATCTCACAGAGTTACAGCTTTCGCCTCACGGAGCCTTTCGCTAAGACAGTTCTTTTGAAATTGGCAAACTGATATTTGGAAGCCCATAGAGGGCTATGGTGAAAAAGGAAATATCCTCAGAGGAAATCTGGAAAGAAGCTTTCTGAGAAACTGCTTAGTGTTCTGTTAATTCATCTCACAGTGTTACATCTGTATTTCATGGATCTCTTTGCTAGCCTTATTTCTGTGGAATCTGAGAAGATATATTTCAGATCCCTTTGAAGACTATAGGGCCAAAGGAAATATCCTCCGATAACAAAGAGAAAGAAGCTTCCTGAGAAACTTCTTTGTGTTCTGTGAAATCATCTCACAGAGTTGCAGCTTTCCCCTCAAGAAGCCTTTCGCTAAGACAGTTCTTGTGGAATTGGCAAAGTGATATTTGGAAGCCCATAGAGGGCTATGGTGAAAAAGGAAATATCCTCAGATGAAATCTGGAAAGAAGCTTTCTGAGAAACTGCTTAGTGTTCTGTTAATTCATCTCACAGAGTTACATCTGTATTTCGTGGATCTCTTTGCTAGCCTTATTTCTGTGGAATCTGAGAACAGATATTTCGGATCCCTTTGAAGACTATAGGGCCAAAGGAAATATCCTCCGATAACAAAGGGAAAGAAGCTTTCTGAGAAACTTCTTTGTGTTCTGTGAAATCATCTCACAGAGTTGCAGCTTTCCCCTCAAGAAGCCTTTCGCTAAGACAGTTCTTGTGGAATTGGCAAAGTGATATTTGGAAGCCCATAGAGGGCTATGGTGAAAAAGGAAATATCCTCAGATGAAATCTGGAAAGAAGCTTTCTGAGAAACTGATTAGTGTTCTGTTAATTCATCTCACAGAGTTACATCTGTATTTCGTGGATCTCTTTGCTAGCCTTATTTCTGTGGAATCTGAGAAAAGATATTTCGGATCCCTTTGAAGACTATAGGGCCAAAGGAAATATCCTCCGATAACAAAGAGAAAGAAGCTTTTTTTGAAACTTCTTTGTGTTCTGTGAAATCATCTCACAGAGTTGCAGCTTTCCCTCAAGAAGCCTTTGCCAAGACAGTTCTTGTGGAATTGGCAAAGTGATATTTGAAAGCCCGTAGAGGGCTACGGTGAAAAAGGAAATATCCTCAGATGAAATCTGGAAAGAAACTTTCTGAGAAACTGCTTAGTGTTCTGTTAATTCATCTCACAGAGTTACATCTGTATTTCGTGGATCTCTTTGCTAGCCTTATTTCTGTGGAATCTGAGAACAGATATTTCGGATCCCTTTGAAGACTATAGGGCCAAAGGAAATATCCTCCGATAACAAAGAGAAAGAAGCTTTCTGAGAAACTTCTTTGTGTTCTGTGAAATCATCTCACAGAGTTGCAGCTTTCCCCTCAAGAAGCCTTTCGCTAAGACAGTTCTTGTGGAATTGGCAAAGTGATATTTGGAAGCCCATAGAGGGCTATGGTGAAAAAGGAAATATCCTCAGATGAAATCTGGAAAGACGCTTTCTGAGAAACTGCTTAGTGTTCTGTTAATTCATCTCACAGAGTTACATCTGTATTTCGTGGATCTCTTTGCTAGCCTTATTTCTGTGGAATCTGAGAACAGATATTTCGGATCCCTTTGAAGACTATAGGGCCAAAGGAAATATCCTCCGATAACAAAGGGAAAGAAGCTTCTGAGAAACTTCTTTGTGTTCTGTGAAATCATCTCACAGAGTTGCAGCTTTCCCCTCAAGAAGCA